>NC_067205.1:4263789-4890121 GCF_026262505.1 Trichomonas vaginalis G3
TAGGTTCCTGCATTCTCATGAGAGAGTTGCACCACCGAACGTTCTACTCCACCCTCACACATTCACATCCTAGTCCGACCAACTCTACTCTCTTCTAAACACTCTGCTGCTACGATTGCTGAGACTTCATCAGTTCACATTACATAATGCCTTCACATTATCCTGTCCCGGCACAACCCTCTCTCACACCCTCCTTAGGTTAAATAGCGATTTTAAGAAAACCCGCCTCCATATCTTCAGCAGTAAACAAGAAACTTCATTCAATAACTACGTTAACATTGAACATAACGAATATTAACACCAAGTGGACAAAGTTAAAGAGTTCTTGCACCACAGCTTCTTCGTTAGCTTGAAAATAGTGTTTATCTGAACCATCCACAGACCTTCGAAACTTCACTATATGTTTAAATTATCAGCGTATAGATTCTTATTAGCATCTTTTGCTCATGTTACGCCTCTACATTCAATGCGTTATTTTGACTCTCAATAGCGACGACCTCAGCTATAGTGCCCATTTAAAGGCTCAGTTATCAGAGAATGCACTTTCTATAAGTTCTTGTGAAAGGGTGGTCTTCCCTTCCTTTACTCCATTACCTTTAACCCTTAACCTCAAACAACTCTTACTCATCTCTATTGCTCACTTAAGGCCCGCTAATGCCATTTCGGTCCTTCAACATAAACTAGATCCATGCGAACAAACTCTCACACTACACCTCTCAATTGATCATCTCCTTACTGAAAAGTCAGTCTAAAAATGTGTAATGGTATATTCTTTACTATTCAACAGTATCATTGAACAGGCAAGGGTGAAACCTTCTTGAACGTTAAGTTTCTGGATTGTATATTCCAAAGGTCGCCCAAACGATTAAATTGAAACCTCCTCAAGTCCGTGAACCGTTAATCTGTAGCATCTCACCACAGATCCTGTGTATATATGCTGTCTGAGTGCTCATCATTCCCTCAATATACCAATCCTGTTATCTTAATAGGAACAGACGAAGCCATGACATAAACTTCTTCACATCATCGACGCTTTTTCGTCCACCCTTCCATCCAATTTGGTCATTACTAATTTCAATAAATGTCTCCATGAGATACTCGTGCACCTCTTAACATTTGTCCTCTCCAAACATCTTTTGGAAACTCTACTCTCAATATCAAGTATACAAGTCCCTTGCTATAAGCACGGAAGGATTATAAGTGTCAAACAGGTCGAAGTCAGCAATGAGTTTCTATTTTCTGCCTCTTGTTTCATGTTATCTGACAACATACAATTCTTTTTCGACCACCTGAATGCATCTCGAAAATAAATTCTCTTGTTTATTGAGAGGTCATAAAGATTTCCATTCGGGGAAGTATACTTGTTCTCAAAACAATTTGTAGCAATTATGAACAAAATACTAACGTAGTCATACACGTTTTTAAATCAAACTCTTTCAATAAAGTCATTGCTCCGTATTGAACTATTAACAAAACCTTCTCTTAAAATTCTTACATTCTTGTTGCAGAAACGTGCTATATTTTTCTAAGTCGAAGTGGTTTTCAATCTATTCTGCTAACCTTTGATGAATCTATGTTTTTCATGAATGTATCTGCATCATGGATAAACTTACATGCTCAAAATGACAACCATTCTTTGTCATTTGCTAACAAAACACTGCTGTAGTAGTTGATATGGAAATACTTCTTCGTCCTGTTTGTAAGTTAAACATAGCAAGGAAATAGTTTAAGCTTTTATTATAACACTGTAAGAGTCTTTTATAATAATTGCCCGTCCTTTAAATAAAACCCAGTTATTTGCATGGTTCGTGAACCATTAAATGATGGGAGTTCCTTTTCCTTCTGTCATGTGTTTAAGAGATGAAGTATGTCTATTCATAACAGCTCGAATGAGCTGTAGGAAATAATACTAAGAACCGTCAGGCTCTTTCCAAAAAATTCGGGTTGCACAGTTCTGCTTGACCTCCGTAATGTTCTTTTCACTATCACTGAATCATTCTTCTCACTGTCATAACAGATGAAGTCTAACAAGCTTTATGAAAGCCGTCCTGTGCTACAGCTCAAAGTCAGCAAAGAAACGTGCTCACAGGAATGAAATTACAATTTAAGCTTCATGTTACTCTTTTGACCTCATGCTAGTTCTTCTTCAGTTGATACACAAATAACTTTTGGACCAATAGCAAAAATCTTTCAAATGGTCAAGGTTTGTTTATATAAATCAGTAGTATATGGTGAAAAGTTCTTCTCCATAAGAAATAGTTCGAAATATTGCAAGCTCCCACAAATGTTTTCATAACAATCCCATAGCGGGTTTTGTTCTATCATTAACGAACTCATTTTATCTTCCTCTCTTTGTATAAATCTTCATCTGGTCTCCAATTTACATTCCACACACCTCAATGAATTCTAGTATAGTTTTCGAATTGAAGTACTGTTGTCAATTGGTAATCTTTCATTTAGCATTGTAGTCGTCAACAAGAAGTAATGTCAATAGTTCTAACAGTTTTCGCCATCTTTGGTAATTATATTCCTTTATTTCATATGTCTTATCCATTGAAATAACCAATTGTAACATTAAATGCTATACCTGTTGAATCGAGAAATCTTCCTTAGACTTTACTTTGGAGGAAAGTCTCTAACACAGACATAAAAATCCCTTCTTCATGTGTCGTCAATGAGTTTCTTCACTATTACTCCAGCCTGAAGCAGAGCAATAACACGAACCAATTGTCCTCTGTCATAAGTGTTGCATTCTTTTGTTCAGTTTCATTGAAGATTTCCTGGTAGCGATTCAAAGATTTATAGGTAATGTCAAAAGATATTCCAGAAGAACTGACCGCTTCTCTTCTTATAAAACTTCTTTTCACCATTATCTTTCCAAAAGCTTTCTATAAGTGCTGGGTTTCCTGTTTGCTTAAGAGCTTCCAAAATGGCTTTCTGGTCATTTGTCAGTGTGCTTTCATCTCTATATGGTCTCTTTTTTGGTTTGCCTTTCTTTACATCTGACATCGTTAAGCCTTCATATTCTGTTAAATCATACATCTTTATTTCGGTAAGATTCTTTATGTTTGTCAAGAAGAAGTCATAGTGCATTTCAACAATACCTGCAGCATTTGCTTCTATCTCTGATATAAAGTTCTCCTTCAAGAGCTGATGTAGTAATGTTCCAATATTATTGAGGTTTAACGTAGAACATTCATACTTTCCACCAAGTTTATAACATACCATCCATCTCTGTTGCGAGTTTATTTTAATTTTCTCTAAGAGTCTCATGAAAACCTTACCGAAATGTTTGTGTAAGTAGTCTCTGTTTGGTTCATCTAAAGCTTCGATGTTAAAGTCAATGAGTCTATTGCCTGACTTCACATTTCTCTTCCTATTCTCTTCATCTTTCTTTAACCATCTCTCACCTTCTTTTGGTTTGTCGTCAATGGAACGAATGACATCGTTAGCTTTGCGAACTTGTTCTATAGCACTTTTAAACATCTCTCTTCTCTGTTGTTTCAGTGTGTCATCTCTCTTTCGTGTTTCACCAACGTTTGCATGGGCTACGCCCGCGCCGTCATGCGGCTTTGTTATGTCAAACATCTCTCTTCTTACTTCATGAGGTACAGCTCTTCTTGTTTCACCAACGTTTGCATTTGTTATGTCAAACATCTCTCTTCTTACTTCATGAGGTACTGAACGTCTATGATATAAGTCAATAGCAATGTCATTTAAAGGAAATGCTCTTGCATGGACTTCGTCCTCGCCGCGTTGCGGCTTTATGAACTCATGAATTCTATCATAACTTATTGCACCATTATAGTCTTTAATGAAGTCAGCGAGTGCTTTTTGTTTGTTGCGTAATGCTTTGCAACATCTATATTAGCTTCTGTAAGAAGTTGTTTTATTTCCGAGTGTTCTAACTTAGACAACTTCCGATACATCTTTAGTAGGAAATAAAAAAATATTTTTTGAAAAAATTAGATTAGATTTTTTTTAAGTTATTTTTCAAAATAATTTAATATTTTTATTTTAATGAAACACATGCAAGATTGCAAGTTCTTTTCATACAATGCTCTCGCTACTGCCATCAAGAATGAGTTCAATAATGCTTCAAACGTTAATGTTATCTTTAACAAGAAGTTTGTGAAAGAATCTAAGTTTGGTCAGTATGTCAGACCATTAGCTATCGTCATTGACCGCAAACGTTATACTTCACAAGGTTAGCAGTAGTTTTGAAACAAAAGGGTTTCTTCGTGAATGTCAAAGATACACACTATACTGTCATAAAGAACTCCAACATTGACTTCTTCAGTATTGCTATGAATCTTTCCGAACAGAAAGAATATAAGAAGGGTGAAACATCTGTGAAATATTATCCTTCATCTCTGAAGACAATAACGAACAAAGATGTTATACAAAGTTCTTACCAAAGGTTGAAGAAGCTTCAATTGACATTGACGAAGGAAGTGAAATGGTTGAAGAAATTGACCCTGAAGCTATTTAACCAAAAATATATTTTTGGTGAAGAGGTGAGATATCACCTAGCCGCTTTGCGGCTCTGACCCTTTGGGTCTCTTTTTTCACCTCATTCTCTCTTCGTTAATGTTGTCGTGACTTCTTCGTTAATGTTGTCGTGACTTCATTCTTCCTCTTTGAAGTTATCGAAATATTCTGTTATCTTTTCTTTCAGTAATGTTAAGTCTTCTTTGAATGTAAGTATTGTGCAACCTTTGATGTCATAGTGTGTTTGAGGAAGAGTATTTTTGACAATTTCCTTTATTTGCTCATTCGGTGTCATTGAAATCGGTAAGTTTTCACGATAGAACCAGTTTCTGTCAGATTTATATATCTTAGCTAAGTCGTAAAAGCTTTTGTTGTTTCTTCTGACTAAATGCAACATAACCATATCTCTATCTTCTTCTTTCTCCAACTCTTCAGTATAAATCATATACTTATAACTCTTTTCCTTTCCTTTTGGTACTGAACGTGGTATTCTTTTCTGTATGCTTTTGTCTTTGGATTCAATGACTTCATCTTTTGCTTGAAGTTTCTTTTCCATCTCTCCACGTTCTGCTTTATATAGTTCATCTAACATCATGAAAATATAACAAGCATAACGAGGTGAAGCCCACATTGCTACAGCATTTACTAAAAGTCTATGAACATAATAACCTTTCAAACCAGGTGCCAAATTCTTGCGATTTTCGTACGGAATCTCTTCCCTCGGTTTTCCGAGGAAGCAATCATATGAGGAAATTCTTCTAAAAGTTCTTTTGCCTGTTGGTTTTCAAACCAATGATATGCTTGCTTTGTAGAACGAAGAGCGTTCATTATACTTTGCATTTGATACATATCATCTTTGACTGAACGAATGAGTCTCAATTGTTTGTTATATTGTATGTATTCGTATTCTTCATTTATGGCTTCATGAACGATAGCAGTTGTTGTGTTCTCTAATGTTGACATTACTGTTCTTACATACAGGATAAAAAAATAAATAAAATAAAAACTAACTTTATTTTTTCTGAGATAAACACTATTTCTTCACAACATTAAATTTTATCCTGTATGAAATGACTTTAAAAAGATTATTGACTGACTTCGAATACTATCTCATTGACGCACTGACAGACCCTCAAAACTGTGTTGAAAGTTCTTTAAGCTTTAAGATTGAAGGTACGACGCATTTTGTCTTCACTTACGTATTGAAAGAATATGACCGTTATCATAACGAAGTGAATCAAACACTAATAAAATTTGTAGATAAAAAATTGGTTAACAATGAATATTTTAAACGTGAAGACCCAAACACTGCTGGAGATGATGAAGAATACAGACAAGTTATTGAAAAAAATAACGCAAGATTAGATGCAATAGAAAAGAAGTTTAATGAATGTCTTACAAACACGTATGAATATCTTATGCAGTGGGAAGCCAGATGGAAATAAATTTACGTCAAATATGCAATTTATAAAATCTTATGTCGACAGGCTACGTAGCACAGTGGTCTAAGGTGGTGTTATGGAGGGGTCAAGGTCTGTGGTTCGAACCGCGACAGCGCCGTATTTTCTTATTTTCTTTATTTGTCTTGTTTGTCGTGAATAAAAAGTGTCATAAAAGTGCTCTATCTTCCACGGGAATAAATAAAAAATTTACTTTATTTCTTCTTTATTTCTTTGTTCCCGTGGAAGAAGGGTTTTGCTGTTTTTTCTCAGCCGAAATCAATGATTTTTTCATTTTTGGAATCCTTAGCGAATGAGGAATCTTTTCTCTCGTGGAAGCTTTGACCAAAAATATATTATAGGTGAAGAGGTGAGATGTCACCTCTTTTTTCACCCTCGTGACTTTGTCATAACTTCTTCGTAAATGCTTTGTCATAACTTCTTCGTAAATGCTTTGTCATAACTTCTTCGTAAATGAGTGTAAATGACCAAAAATATATTATAGGTGAAGAGGTGACATCTCACCTGTTTTCTCACCTAATTTTCACCCTCATGACTTTGTCATAACTTCTTCGTAAATGCTTTGTCATAACTTCTTCGTAAATGCTTTGTCATAACTTCTTCGTAAATGAGTGTAAATGACCAAAAATATATTATAGGTGAAGAGGTGAGATGTCACCTCTTTTTTCACCTAATTTCTCACCCTCATGAATTTTCCCTTAAGATAGAAAAATAACGTTAGTTTTATTTTTATTTATTTTTTTATTTTGTATGTAAAGATATGATTTCAACAATCGGCACAACAACAATTCAAGCCGCGAACGGCGGGACTCTGTCCACAACAACTTCACCAAACTCGTTAGTCATGAATCCAACATCTATGTTAGTAGAGATGAAAAGCTTCATTCCTTCTTCATATACTTTCGAAACAAAAATCCAGAAGATAAAGCAAGAACTTTTAACAAGTAATTTAGACTGTAGTGCGAAAGATGAAACAAATGAACAGTATCTTTATGAAATGCAGGACATTATTGACCATTTACCTAAACTACCTGAAATTCAGCATCAAAAACTAACTATTCCTGAATTCGATGAAATAGAAGTGAAACCAACTGACTCAGTAGAAATAAAGAAGTTCATTCGAAAGGTAAACTATGAGTTTCTAGGATTTCATTGCAACCATAAGGTTATGGACAAAGATTGCGACATGGTATATAAGAATGTTTCTGACATATATAAATCCGGGGAGTTTAAGACCTACGATAACTTTGTTTCGTTAGTTGCTGAATGTGTATGGCAGATAAGAGATAAAGATAGAAGAGGTAAAATATGGAACGAACAGATAAGACCAACTGCTTTTGAGTTAAAGAAAACCATTGACGCCTTAGTTGTTTTAGCAGGTAAGGTTTCAGAATATAACGCAAAAATGAATCCGCAATGTTCTAAATGTAAAGCAGCAATTAGGAAATATAACTACTCCGTCAAAGAGATAGAAAGAATGCGAAACGACTATGCAGACTTAAAGAAAGAAGCAGAAAAGCCAGCAGAAAATAAAATGGACATGTTAGCATTTCTGAACAAAAACTATCCAACTGCTGACGATTTCCTTCTATCTGACGTCAAGAAGAAATATAAAGAAACTTTCGGCATTGTTAAAACTTTTGACATACTGACAGAAGAAATAGAAGCTACGAAATTGTTTAGGATTTCAAATATACATCGTACAATTCATGTAAAACGCTTGTGAAAAACTGGGGTGAGAAAACAGGTGAGAAAACGGGTGACATCTCACCTCTTCACCTATAATATATTTTTGCTTTAATTAAATGCTTTCCGGAAACGTCGATGAAAATCATATGGACAAATTATATGAAAAAATTAATAATGATTACCCCTCATTAACCAGGGAAATGACGGATTCTATAGTTCGTAAATTCGATGAAATACAGGATATGTGGTTCGACAGATTCGACATGAACGATAAGGAAAAGAGAAAGAACGATAACAATTTACTTACTAAAAGAATCCTAAAATCTAAAATAGGTGAAGCTTCAACATTTAACACAGTACATAACTTTTACACCGCTGTTTATATTTTCAATAATTTATTTAACGATGAACGAGAAAGAAAAAGTATGTTTAACGGAAGAAATGAATATGATTTTATCCTTTGTGCTGTTCGGGATGTTGACATGAAACTAAAGAAAATATTCTTATTACAAGATGACACGGTTGAAGATGAAGTCAATGAGTTTTTAAATCGTGATTTAAATGAAATTGATGAAGTTATGACCGAATGTTATAAAAAGTTCAAGAGGTGAAAAAAGAGGTGAGAAAACAGGTGAAATCTCACCTCTTCACCTAAATTATATTTTTGTCTGATTTACATCCAACGAAAAAGTTTAGAAGAATTTTCTTATTCTTTCTGGCATGTTTTTATCTTTCCAGTACTCCCGCTCTAATGGTCCCAGATGAGTTGGTTTAGATTCTCTCAAGTTCTTAGATGGTATAACATCTTCAACGCCTCCTTCATATCTTACTTTATAAGTGTCATCGTTTGTGTTATAGTCAAGTATTTCAATAACCACTCCTCGCTTTGCTTCGTCAATGGTTTCAGCAAGTTTGCCATTACTACTTTCGACTAATTTATGTCGAGGGTAAAATGCTATGGAGTCGTCAGCAGCTTTTATAAGATATCCATTACCTTGCGTAGAGTCTACGATATAATAATTTCGACTTAACCTTAAACGTTTCTTTGTCAATGGTTTGTCGTCAAGAACTACACGAACTTTTGTACCAGGAATGAGAGTAAATTGTGTTGAATTTCTGATATTTTGTGTTTGGCTTCGTTTCTTTTGTATATACTTTTCTTCTTGTTGTTGTGTCATTGAATTTGGTGTATGTCCTGTTGTAGAATGTGTTGAGGAATTATATACTTCGAGAAAATGTTTCATTGTTTCTTCGGTAAAGTCTCGCTCTTGATTTAAATCTCTGAGAGTCCTTATGAAGCGGTTAATGATACCGAGTATGTTATGGTTATGGTCTTCAGTAGTGTAGTGAGTTATGTTATGCTTAATGAGAAATTCTGTGATTTCGTTGCTGAGGTATGCACCGTCTTGGTCTGATGTTAAAATACTTGGGCTATGTTCTCTACAAACTTTTGTAAAACTCTTAACACTTCATGAGTTCCTTTATTTCTCATTATATACGCATATGCTTTACGAGTGTTAACATTTATGAAGATGAGGAATGGTTTATGTCCTCCTTTTCTGCTTTGAATGAGAGTGTCAAATTGGTATGCGTCAGGAGTGTTGGAGTAAATTGGTAAAAAGTAGTCGTAAGGATTTATTTTTGTTTGATGTACAACATTTTTGTCAAAGAACCTTTTCACTTCAGCTCTGTTAGTAAATCCCGAACTCTTTGCAGCTTCATTGAACTTCTTAAATGACCTCCATGGATGTTGTTCGAATACTTCTTTCAAGCTCATTTATGTAAAGTTAAAGATTTTAACCAACTCGTATCCAAGCGTGCATTGTTATATAAGGAGGCATATAATCTTTTCCATTACCTGCTGGGTCTGTAATACCAGCTACAACATGTGTATGATTTCCTGCAGTTCCACAGAAAATACCTGTGCTAACATCTTTGGGGTCAGTTGTGATATCATATCTATGCATTCCCTGTCTATCCGAACCCGCTGCAAGATTTGTATAACCTCTTTTTGTTATTGAATGTGAATGGTTTCCTTCCACAGATGTTCTTCCACTGAACCTATGCATATGTGAAGGAAGGTTTTCAATACCTATTTTCTTTGAACCTCCCATCTTCATTGACTGCGTATTAGTGTAGAATGGAAAACTGTCAACTATTTCATACCATCTACCACCAAATAAAGTGTTTGGATTTATTGGATTCATAGACGTATAAACAGCTCCTATAGGATATATTAAATCATATATGCTCATAACTCTATAAACATATTCTAAAGAACTTATGTCATTAAATACCATTTGGAATGTATCTCCCGGATGAAATGTTGCATTTGTTCCACTTTTATAATGTAATGTTAGTTCAATAGAATTATCCAAGAAAAATTCAAAAGTATCTGGTTGAAGACCTCTAACAAATTCAAATGGAGTTGCTGGTTCACCATTTATAATTTCTGTTGTAAATGTCATTGTATCTGGTTTCGAAAATTTCTTTGTTAGTTCTGCATCCACATAAGTTTTATCTGCTTTCTTGTCTAACATTGCTGGTAGTTCATATGCTTCAAAGTTTCTGGCATGATCTTCGGTATTCCTGCAACTCTTATCTAAATTGTTAAGAGTATCTTTTACGCTTGTACTCGGATTCTCTAAAGGTGCACTTGAACCAAGGTCAAAGTTCAATATTATGTCGTCTGCTCTAACAGTAGTGAAGGATTTATGTGTATGGTTCTTGTCTGCTTTCTTGTCATATAAATCTTGAGCAGTGAATTTAATATTATGTTCATCCTTCATGACATAAACATCTTTACATCTAATGTTTCTCATCGTCGTTATGTCGTCATCCGATGTTAAACCTTGTGGAAAGTTAGGAGGTTTACAATATAATGCAGCCGCGTGCGGCGGGGCTCCGCCCTCCCCACCAGTTTCTTCAACCGTTCCTTCAATACTTTCTATAGCAACAGTTGTGAAGGATTTATGTGTATGGTTCTTGTCTGCTTTCTTATCTAACATTGCTGGTAGTTCATGTGCTTCAAAGTTTCTGGCATGACTTTCAATGTTCCTGCAACTGTTATCTAAACTGTTAAGAGTATCTTTTACGCTTGTACTTGGATTTTCTAATGGTGCACTTGAACCAAGGTCAAAGTTCAATATTATGTCGTCTGCTCTAACAGTAGTGAAGGATTTATGTGTATGGTTCTTGTCAGCTTTACTGTCTAAAGAAGTTTGAAGTTCATTTATATCGGAGATGTTGTGTTTATGAGATTTCAAAACTTTGTTCGTTGCGTCAAGTTCAACTTTGTCAGCTTTACTTTTAATAGCATCTTCAAACGTTATTTTTGCCTTAACTCTTAACATAAATCTTGGTTCAACTAATACACCATTAACAGAGAAAGTAGAGGCATAAATTTCATCGTTATAACTAAATGCTTCTGGTGCTTTACCTGTGTCATACTGTACAGTACAGCTTATGTCATAACCTTTAGCACGAATGTATTTATATCTTCTTTCATTAACATTTTTTGTCTTCGCTTCATCACTTCGTGTTAAATATCCATGGTAGTCCGTTATAATCTGTTCGTCTGAAGTTATATAATGAACGTGGTTTTTATCTGCTTTTTCGGCTAATTTCTCATTAACATCATTCACTTCTAATTCAACTCTTCCGCCAGAACTCTTATTATCATTAATCTTTTTCATTAATTCGGTAATTACGTCATAAAGACTATATTCTGTTTTCGGTTTTGTAAATAATGAGTCAAAATTTCTTTTCATCATTACATCGCTGACATTAATGATATCACCAATTCCTTTTTCATTTATTCTCTTCATTAATTCTGCAATAATGACGAATATATAATCTGTTAATTTATTCTCTTCATCGAGGGTTATAGAATGTTTTGAAATTGAATCATTAACTCCTCTAAATAAATCAATAACTTCAGGATACACGTTTTTAATGTCTTGAATAACCCGACCAGTATCCTCGCCACTATGTGGCTCTGAGCCCGTTGGGCTCTGTTGTTCATGTTCTTCGTTCCCGTCGTTACGTGGTTTTATATCTCTAACCATCATCAACGCAGCCATAACCGGAGGGTTTGTTGCTACCTGTTCGAAAATCCGTCCGTTATGTATGGTATATCTAAATAATTTCTTTGTGTTTGTTAAAACATTTGAAACAAGTCTTTTAAAACCATCTACAAAATTTCCTGTTTCACCTAATGTTCTTGCAGCATTTACAAGCTCACCCATTCCCGCTTTTGACCCCAAAAACGTCCATATTGCATTTATTTCACTCTGTATAGTTGTCCATTCAGCGAAACTAACACCCGCATTCGCTAAGCTGAAAATGAAATTCAGTGGATCGAACTTAATTCCACCTTCTTTTTCAATTTCAACGAACTCACTAACATGAGATTTTAAATATTCTTTCGTTAAAATTGTTTTCCCCGATGTTATGTCATTAACGAAACTATCACCGTCAAAAGTTAACGAATTCAATTTCGTCGTTGATGCTTTTATTTCATACACCGCTTTATCGATAGTTTTTGGCTCACCTTCTTTAGAAGCATATGAAACATTAATGAATGAATTATATGTATTCGTGAATGAATTAAAATCAATGATTTTCATTAATGACGCCTTTAATGATTCATTAACTGTTGAATCCCTTAAAACAATTAATGAACTGTCATGGGCTTCGCCCTGGTCGCTTCGGTCTGAAAGACCTTCAGGACTCAAAGAGTCCGTTTGCGACTTTATGAAAGGTACACTGCAAACCGTCGAGTTTGGATCAAATGCTGTAGTTGGTGCAGGAATATTAATGATATAAGTCATTAAATCATTAAGTGACGTAAATAATGTTGTCGTTTTTGATTTAATTTCTTTAGCATCTGTTATATATGGTAATTTTATTTCTGTAGTTTCTGAATTAAAGATATTCGCTAAAATGTTTTGTAAACTGTTTTGAACAGCTGTGTAAACCGTTGAATTCGGAACTCTTACGATTTCACCATCCTTAATAAAAGGCATTGTACATGACGTAGTGCTTGGGTCAAATCTTTCGGGATTATAATTCAACATATATTCTAACGCTTCATATACAGACCTATAAACAGTTGTGTCGTTCTTCATGACAACTTCACCATTTACAATGAATGGCATAGTGCATGGAGTTAAAATAGGGTCAAACTTTTCATAGTCCTTCCATGTTATGTATTTCTCGGTATTTCCATCAGAAATAACAATATATTTGTCAGTAAGTGTGAGAGAGTATTGACCAAAATATAAACGTTTAGCTCTGTCAGCTTCATACGCATATGCAGCAATACTCATATTTTAATGAGAATAAAATGTTGTTCTATTTGCAAAGTACAGACCCAAACGAATACGGGACAGTAAAGCTACAAACAAACTTAGGTCTTCAGAATGAAGCGCTTGCTTTCAGAGTTGTTGACTTCAATACTATCGCTTCATTCGTTATAACAGATGAAACAGATTTCATGGAGCTTGAAATAGATGGAAAGAAGCACGAAATAAGATTTCACAATAATGTAGAATATAAGATGGAAACATTAGCTGGAGTGTTAAATGCGCTCATAAATACTACAATAAACAAGGAGAACGAAGAAAACTTAATGAATGTTAAACTTATTGCAGGAGTTTTGAAGTTCAGTTATGCGAAGGAGTTTAAGATAACACGAATGAGTCATAGAGTTCAATTGCTTCTGGGAGCATACCATATGACATGTCCTTTGAAAAGTGTTGACAAAACGATTGAGATGAAATCTGTTCCATACGTATGTTATGGTAATTGTTTATACGTTGAGTCAAAAATAGCTAATGTCACAGGTATTTCAGGAGTTAATAGTAAAGGTTCAGTAGAATATAAATCCTTCTGTTATGCAGTCAATTCAATGTTCATTCCAAACGTTCCTGTCATAGTAACTCATTTAGGTAAATGGGTTCGCATTAGTCCTCATAATTTGAAAGACATGCAATTCAGACTTGTTGACTTTCAAGGAGAGCCTGTAGAACTGAAGGCACCAGTGCGAATGACTGTTGAAGTTGACTTTTTAGAAAATATTAAATGCAACAGCTTACAAGAGAACTCAGAGCTAAAAATATAAAGTATGAATGTTATGTATTAGGTCATGAACTTTGGTTATTGCTGTTTGATGAAACAAATGAGTTAGTTATGTCAGTCAAGAGAACAGAAAAAGGCGTCAAAGGCGCCGAGCGCAAAGCGCTATATTGTGTTAGTGAAAACTGCACCAAGTCAATAAGATTAGGTTTGCATTATGAAGATGAGTTCGATACTGTTGAAGAAGTTTTGGATAGATATTACAAATTGCTTTAATTTACTAAAACATATTTCAAACAAAGCTTATATTCTGTTGAAAGTTTTGTATACTCGTTCGAATATTTATACTTAAACTCAACTCCTGTAGTTCCTGGTGTTTCAATGATGCGGATGTTACCTATTTTCATGAATGGTGGCGTTTGACCACAGCATTCGATTTCAGGGTCGAGATAGTCAATGACACATTGTTTCCCTGTTATTCGTGATATAACATTTTCAAGGTCCTCCTTTGTTAGAATTATTTGGTTCTTGCTTATAAGATTTGTCAAAAGCTTCTTATCGTCTTTGAGTAAAATTGTTTGGTATAACTGAAGAAGGTAATGGTCTACGTTATCTGAAGGATTTGTTTGAACATTTGTGTAAGGGTTGTCGTTGGCTTCTCTTGAAAGAATTTGGTCCAGTGGTGGATACTCTAACTTAACATCTGATGTAGCGTTAGCGTTTGAAGCTGAGTTTAAATTCACGGATTTCAGTTCTGGTTCTTTTTCTTTCAAACACTCTGAACTATAGTTCTTTATGACAATATTGTTTGTCGTTCGTGAGTCAACATTTGATGTTGGTTCAATTGGAACATTAACGGCACCAGCTAAGATGGATTTGCTTCTCATTTCATATAGAATAAAAACCTTTTATATGTATGAAATGAACAATATACTCGACAAGGGTTTGAATGTAAAGCTAACGAATGAAAATATTGTTGAATTCACTGAGACAGGTGCTGTGTATAAAGATGTAGAACTACTGAACAAAAGAGCTAAGGGAAGAAGCAGGAACATGAACAAAGGGTGGAAGCCTATAAAAATTTATGTCAATGATGGCTCAGGAGGTTCAAACATAAAGTATGCAGAAAGTTATAGAGTTTATGCTCTCAAAGGTGAAAAGCCTTCATTTAAGAACAGCTATTCTAACGCATATCCTCAAAAGCTAACGGATGGGGAAGTGGATGATATGAATGACAGCAAAAATATTAACAGAAATGGCGACAGAGATGCATGGAATTTGTTTACCATCAGTCAATTGAAGGTTAAACTTTAAAACAATGTTGGTCGTTCCCATGGAATATTTTTGACTTTAATGGTATTAGTCATGATATGAATCTCAAGGTATGAACGAGGAGAGATGAGAGACTTATATGCTTCCCAAATTTCTTCAAAAGGTAATGTTATACCTGACTGTTTCCAAATGAGTTCAATATCATAACGTGAGAAACCTTGAAAGATAACGAAGTCAGTTATGAGACGTTTTATGTTTAAAGCAAGAAAACGCCATGTTTGCATAAGTATTGCTACAGTTAAGTGGTAATGTCTGACTTTAGTAATGATGTTAGCTAATGGTGAGTCAGGCTTTGACACTAAAACCTTTCCGTGCGAAAGTCCGTCGCAAACGAGCAGAGATTTTGAAGGATACTTTTTGAAAGGGGTATTTTGAAAGTTTTTGACAGAATGTAGTTTGTAAGTCGTTTCATATCGTAAACTCCTGAGTATTGACGTAAGTGGTGTTTGTCAATAATTCTTTCCATCTCTTCTGAAGTCTTTTGCATTCCTGACTGTATAAATTCAACGATGGCATAATATTTCCTCTTACGTCGAATGTAACGTTGAAGAAATTCAATGAGTTCACTGTCTGGAACTTTAACGACAGAGGCTTGAACTTTTGACATAAATGTTTTCGCTGTTGAGTCCATAGAGTCTGAAGTTGCTGATATAATGATTTGGTCATAGTAAGAGTCGTTTCCTAAACGCTCTGTTATGAGTATATGACGAATGAGGTTAAAT
Organism: Trichomonas vaginalis G3; assembly: GCF_026262505.1. Lineage (NCBI taxonomy): Eukaryota > Parabasalia > Trichomonadida > Trichomonadidae > Trichomonas > Trichomonas vaginalis. Next base: position 4,279,562 of record NC_067205.1, read on the forward strand.
GTCTTACCTGAACCCATCTTTCCACAATAGAAATACACACCATTTGAACAGAATTCATAATCTTTGCTGAAAGGAAGAATGAGAGAAGAGTTAAGTTTGTCTGTAGTTTCATTCATGTCTTCATCTACGTCATGTATTAAATGCTTCATTTTATCTCCATTAAAAATGCAAGTCAGAAATATTCAGAACATAGCACCGAGTCTAACTGACAAGAGTATAAAGATATACTATGAACATGTTATGATGAAACCAACCAAAATTCAAGAAAGTCAGTATACTTATGAATATCCAAGACATTGGGTAGAGTATGTAGGAGGTGAGAAAGCTATTGAAATCAGACAGGTTCGAAGTATTCCAGCAGGAAGGACAATATTATTGAAGAACTTTAATGTTTTGAGGTATAATGATGAAACAAAGAAGCAAGATAGTTTTCCCATTGCTGTGTATGTGAACCTAGACACAGGAGATGACATGAAAGTTTTTAACACAAAGCTTCAAACGGTAGTGAGAGAACAACTTACTGCGGAAGGGCATCCATTACCTTCAGAAGTTACCATAGCATATAATTTTGAAACAAACTCAATAGATTTTAAAGTCATCTCTGCAAAGAAGTCAGGTTTTACATTTAATGAAGCAGATGTATATTCGAATGAAAACTTCAAAGCTATTGCATGGTTAGATAATGACGATTGCTTTAAGAAAATATTTAAATTCAGTGACTCAACGATGTCAATAGATGACCTTCGTGGAATGTTACCATCGATGTTTACAGTAGAAGGTTCAGCAGGATTGCTTACAAGATTGTCAATTGGTGGTATTTGGTCTCGTGAGAACATTGTTATAAAATCCAGTATAAGTGAATTTGCTGAAGAATCTATATTATGTCTTTCAAACTACATGTATTCGCCACCGAAGCATTATAGTATAACAAACTTTGTCAGTAAGTTTAACATAAGACTTGTCGAACCTTCTTCAATGAAAGATGTTGTGCTACCTAAAGATGGAAAGGATGGACTCATTATTGAGATGATTTTAATTGCATATTAAATGAGCTTGTTCTTGAAGGTCAGTCATGATGAAATAACTGTTGTAGAAGATGTTAGCAATTGTTCAGACATTTTGAAGCGAATAGATGAGATAAGAAAGAAGTTAGATAGACCGCAAAGCGGTGAGGGCGAAGCCCGTGAGAATGTTTATGTTTCATTGACTTTCTCCAGTAACGAGAACTTTTATGAGATAATATTGAAGAGAGATGATTTTAATATGGTGTAAATGGTAGCTTGGGCAGCTTTAGGCGCAATGGGAACAAAAGCATTAGCATTTGGAGCAAAAGCACTTGGAGCTTATGACGCAGTAAATAAAATGAGTGGAGGAAGAGTTTCGAAGACATTAGATGCAAATAAAGGAAAGATTGGAGGCTGGGTTGCAAAGAAGTTAAGATTAAATAAAATAGGGCTCATAAATAAAGCATCCAATTTGGTTGCGACTGAGTCGGAAAATGCTTTAGGAAAGGACGATGAGTTTTCAAAACACGCAAAAGACTTTAATGACCAGATGAAAGGTGAAACAATGCATTTAAATAGAGTCGATGGAACTCTTCCTCCACCAGCAGTTCTTCCGTATGGTCCCTATGGAATGTATGGAAACCCTTACGAAAGACCATTTGACCCATTGACTGGTGGAAGTAACTGGTATCATTACGGACGAAGAAGAAAGACAGTCAAGTTGGAGACAGACGTGAAGAAAGCAACTAAAAAGAAACCAAGGAAGAGAGTTATAAAGCAATGAATTCATGAGGTGAAAAAAGAGGTGAAAAAAGAGGTGAGATTTCACCACTTCACCTAAATTTATTTTTGCGCTATGTTTTCATACGTGTGGGAGTGGTGATATCATTAATTTTAAGTTTATTTTTAAGTTTATTTGGATGTAAATGACAGAACAAAAGCAACTCATACAAATCGAAAAATATAACAAACATACATTTAAACATTTATTCTTCCTTCCTGAGCATAACATGTTCTTTCAAATACATCCGAGACCAGTTGACTTTTCATTGACTGTGTATAAAGATAGAAATAGTTATATCATTAAACCATACGATGACGAAGGTAAGTTATGTAAATTGTACGTTAAGAAGTTAGAGAAAGTTTATGGCTTCAAGTATGACTACAATAGGGTTAACACTGATGATGAAGATATTGAGGAAAATTTATGAGAACATTAGTGAAGTCGTTAGTGAGAACGATAGTGAGAACGTTTATTTTTACAGTAGTGAAGTCGTTTGTGAAAACATTAGTGAGGTGAAGTGGTTGGCGGCTTTGTAAATATTTAAGGTTAAGTTAATGTTGTCGTTTGTGTTGTAAAATATACGTTAACGGTTTTGTAAAGTGTCAAATTCACAAGTATTGCGTACGGAGGAACGCAGTGCCACAGTACACGAGACTTGTATACTAACTATTTTTCTCCAATTCTATGCGAGATCTCTTCCCAAGCATAATTTTGTGCCTCGTCCATCAGATCGTTCTCAAAGATGTCTGATTCCTTATTGATGAACGTATTATATAACGAGAGTACAAGCGTTTTTTGTCTTTCGTTCAATCGGAATTGAACCAAAATGCGCTTGAGGTAATCTTTAGCTGCTGTTAGATCATTTTCGGCAGTCTGATGATTATCCTCGCGTACATCTTGCAATGTAAGCCTAAGTTGATCATCAGATTCGACAATTCTACGAAATGTGCCTTCATCTGTTACATCAATTACAGCGTTTGTGTTACCTTCCTCAAAAATAGAATCCATGTAAATGTCCTGTAAATCTTCTGCCGGATCTTTATCAGGAATATGCTCACTTTGAAAGGAACTCAAGGGATCGGCCAAATCTTCTACTTCTTCGTTTTTAACAAACTTTCTATGGAAGTAGAACCTTCCTCTCGGCGTGAGAGAGAATGCCAAACACCATAGCCCACCAAAGTCAGAGTCCAAGGTATAGCTATCCAATGAAGATGCCAAGATGGATCCGAATGCATTATGCAAATTGGATGTCAAAAGATTGAGAGCTGATATGGCTTTACGAAGCCAAATGTAACAATTTGCCAACAATGCCTTATCCGATTCGAATACTAAGATTAGCTTTTTAAGAACAGCTAAACAATCTTTCAATTGTACGATTTTATCGTGATCTACATTTATATATTGCTTGATTTTGTTTTCGTACTTAAGAATAAAGACACATATATTATAGTCATATATCCATCTGGTGGATACATGCTGTGGACATTGTGCACCTATATCGTCAGCATGAATGCGACAAAGTTCTGCAATTCTGTGCACATCCTTTACTAAACTTTGTAACTGGTTGTTCTTGCCAGCAATATATTGATAGCTGTTGTGGATTCTGTGACACAAACAGGGAATAAGCAATATCTTGTAGTATTTTGGATCTCTGTCATGATAGAATGAATCATTCCAAGTATCTTTGAAGCATTTTAACTGTGCTGGTCCTCCGTCAACTACCACACTACCTATCTTGACTTTCCTAATGTCAATTCTGTTAAATCCTGCTGTTATTGCGGATTTATAATCCTGACTTGTCTGGCCATCCTTCATATCTATCGCCTCTACTGGGTATGGCTTCATTTGCTCCAACGGATTTGTTAAGACAAAATCAAGATTGTGGTAATCATGTGTCTTGCCTTCATCGATGGCGACACAAGTGTATGCTTTTTTGGCGAATTCGAGAACTTTAGCAAGGTGTATGCTGTTAGCAATAGCAATCATTCTATTTCGGATCTCATCACGTGTAATAGGCTTATATAATTTGTCAGCAAGTTTTTCCGGATTGATATTAGCTGACTGAAGTTGTTTGTATTTGTTCATCATTTGATATATTGTGAACATAATGAAAATCTTTGCAACATGCGTGAATTCTGGGGATGCAAATGTGTCTAAGGCAAGGTTGAACTTACCGGTAAAAATGGTCATTTCATCGTATACATTCGATAAATCCAACATTGGATCATTTGGCTGTTTACCTTTATTGTAGTAGTCAAGTAATGTTTGCTGCGATAATGCTTCTCCGGCCTGGCATGTGTGAACATGAGTCTTAAGCCAGTTTTTATAATGATCCTCCCTTTGTTCTTGCATTGAACACCGGCAAACTACGCCATCAGATCGTGTCACAAGTTCATTGCATTTTACATACCACTTGGGACTACCTTCATGTTTATATCGCATGTAAACATGTTGTTTCGTTTCAAGATCGGGATATGTTGTGAACCCGACTTCTTTCATTAATGAAGTGATTTCTTAAGTTGAATAAAAACAAATTTGATTGAAATTCATACAAAATTTCTTTTTATCATTATTATTTAAGATGCTTTTTTATGTTGAATTGTTAATTTTTTATTTCCACCTGGGATATTTTGAATTGGGCTAGCCCAATCCCACCTCTCAATTTTCTCTCAATTGGGCAATGGGGATCCCATATAAAATGTATTGTAACAAAATTTTACATGCATAATAAAGTACAATTAAACAACATTCTAAAAATATTAAATTCACATCATTTACTTGAAGATTTTATATTTTCAACAAAAATTAATACAATAATTACATTAAATTGAGGAGATTTATAATATTTATTATAAATTAAAATATTATTACTCATTAATTTGTTGAAATATTGCATTTTAGTGGTAAAAATTAAAATTTAAGTTTACATGGAGAAAAAAATTTTTAAATTCCAAAAAAATTCAATTGGGATAACGATAGGGACAAAAATTTAGAATCCCCATATGCTTGGGATAAAATCACATGACTACTCTAAAACCATGGTATTTTGAAATTTTAAGATTTTTTTGGATTTTTTAATTTTTTTCTACGATTATAAACGGCGAAATTATTTTCGAATTTAAATTATATTATTAGAATTATTTATAAATCTAAATGCTTGGGATGACAAAGTTTTCCCAAACTCATGACTAATTAATGGTCATATTTTATAATTACGGTTCCTTCCCTGAAATTCAATAATATTTGATTTATGGATGCAGAATTGTTCATGTATTGCTATAAATCAAGCTAAAATAAATTTTCTCAAAAATTAGTAAATCTTCTTGTAAATAGAGTTTTGGAAGGGTTATTATGAGATATATAAATTTCGTTGGGCGAAATAGATATTTCTAAAGCTTGTAATATGCATACAAACTATTAGATTCCTACCTATCAAACAAATTTAATAAGATATGCTGTGTTTAAGGCTTGATTTGATCTTGAAAATATCTATGTTTACAATATATGAAGTTTATAATATAATTAGGATGTGTATATGAAATAAAATTATTTTATATAAATTTTGAAAAATTAGTGAATTATATTAAGTAAGGTATATTTAAAACTAAGTTTTTATTCATCTGAAGTGTGATATTTGAAAAATAGAAGAAGTAACGGAAAATAATATATTAGATTGAAGTTCGTAATTTAAATAAACATAAAAAGCTGCTGTATATTCAATACGTGAAGCATTTTGCAGCCTTCTTTACCGAATGTTTGATTTGTATTTGTTGTAACGGCTAATTTTATTTTGGAATTTGAAGAAAAAACCAAAATCTTCGTAGTGATTCTGTATAGATTTGCTGCTCTTGGCTTATAAATGAAATAGATGAAGTTTCATTTTTTGCGAAAAATCTTCAAGTTCGAAGGTACCAAAATAGGTCTCGAACAAGAAAAAAAAATCATGTCAAAAAAAATTCTGAAGTTTACTTACAGACTACAGCGCACCCTTAAACTTATTCAAAGCATTTTAGAGGAAAAATTGAAATAATTTCAAATTCTTAGGAAATATCTCTGAAATTGCTTGCGACATAATATTATATAAGTATTGTCCTATGAATCTAAATCAGAAGCTTGGTACCTTAAAATCGATGAAAAATTGAGAGAATCAGTTCAATTATAAAAATGAAATATTTCTGATTTGAGTAATATACTTATAGATCATATTTTTACTTAATAGTTATATCAAAAAATAAGGAAATATAAGGTGACCCACCAAAGCGTAGCATAACAATAAGTATTGCAACTAGGAATATGAATTGGTATATAATGAATAATTGTGTTATTTTTAGGTGAGTCACGTAGAAGTCCAAGAGGATTAATATAAATAGAATGATTATAATTTTGAATTTCTATAAATTCCACGGATGGAATTTGAATAAAATTAAAACTATTGATGATTTTAACAGATGATGGAATTATAATGTATTTTAAAGTATTAGACTTTGAAATTCCGCCAATTTCTATCTTTTCAACTGAATTAGGAACAACAAAAAATTGCATTCCATTTCCTCCAAAAATACAATATAATGTTTTCATATCACTGGAATAGAGGGCTCCATTATTTTCTATAAAATACTTATTATCAGGATCAACAGAAATCCTTTTTATTGGAAGGCCTTCGTCAAATGGATTCTCATAGAGTTTATTCACGTTTTTAGGAATATTAAAATATTCAACTCGAGTACCATAAAGAAAAAAATTTGAAATGGAGGTAAGGGAATCATCAAATGAAACATTTATAAGATTTTTATAATTGATTAAACAACTATTAGAAGTAGATGTAAAACCTTCAAAACAAAGTTTGACGGCTTCGATATGCTCATTTAACTTTACAAGTTGTCCTGATCCAACAACACGAAATGTATTTGCTTCATTATCAATTGGAATGAATGACAGCTAAAATTTTAGAAAAGTGACAAATTTATCATATTTACAAACATCTTAATTCCCCATTAGTGTAATAACATTAAATTGTTCAAATGGAAATTTATCCAAACGAGATATTGACAGCCAATATACATCACTCATTATTGATGGAAGTTGTAAAATTCTACCTAATAAATGCATTGATTATCCATCAATTACTAACATCACACTTATGGATGGTGTTGAAGTTCTTGAAGATGATCCATTTATTCACACTCCTATTAAAGAACTATTTCTACCTAAATCAATTAAAAAAATTCATCAATACAATCCTTTTACTGTAATGTCTGAACTAGAAAACATATTTGTTGATGAAAATAATCCATATTTCACATCTCTCAATGGAGTGTTATATACTAAAGATTATTCAGAGTTGATTCATTTTCCAAGGGCAAAAAACTTAACTATATATTATCCGCATCCAGGCACTCGAATATTAAGAGAACAATCTTTTGAACATCATCCAAAAATTACAACAATTGTTTTTAAGAATTTAATAACAAGTGTCAAAGAAAATGCTTTTTACAACAATTCCAATATGAGGAATCTTATTTTCCCATTAGGTGTTTCTCTTTCAACTTCTGTTTTTGATTCTTTAGTAAATTTCAAATAAGGGTTTCGTTTTGCTAAAATTGTCACTTTTATAGCATATTTGTTTTTGGATGTTTTGCGAAACCAAAAAAAAACTATGATATACAATGTGTGTGTAAAGAAAATACTTTATTTACTAGTTAAAAAATCATTTGGTATTGATCAAGTTATTTTTTCTGGATAAGATATTATATGGATAATTGGATAGAAAATACAATTATATAATCTTGTACCTGGTTTAATTAAGCTAATTGTCATCAGAAACTTGTAATTTTTATGAATTTCAGATTTTCTTTTCATTACTGCTTTTCTTAATAGGTCAAGTTCTTATTTACGTTATAAAGTATGATATTTACAAATATCAAGTTATCGTGTTTTTTGAGAAATTATGAGAAACAAACAAAAATGAAAAAGATAGGAATAGCAATGAATAGTGATGTGGGTATAGAAAATGTAAGAGATATGAATGCAAAGCAATCAGTGTTTAGGATATTGACCATAGATTTCGAAAAAAAATGCTGCATATTGAGCGAAAACTATGATTATATTATAAGGCTGTCATTTAAAGCATAATGAAACTATTCCCTTTTCATTTTAATCGAATAAGATAGTAAAGATTTTTGAATTAGCTAGAAACTGATGAGATGTTTTCACAAATCAGATTTTTAATCTCTATAATGCATAATTCACTCAATATCTCAATTTTGATATTGCGAGATATTTTTGCTATCGGTTTCGCAATTTTGACACAATAGCAAGAGGGTTCTATTGTTGTAAACAGAAATTCATCAAAAGTGACACCTCAGAAAAGCTAAAATATTGAATTTTTGGAACTTTTGATAGAGCACGTTTTTAAATATTAATTAAAGTAAATGTATATTTTGTAAAGATTTTTTAATAAAAAAATAAAATTTTGAAGAAGAACACAAAATCTTCTGAAAAATAATATCACATAAACTCATATTATTTTCTAATATATAACTATTTTATATAAAAATCAAATTCAATGATCTTAAAAGCGAAGGATAAACCTCAAAATTTACGAATATAATGCTTATCTATCATAAAACCATATGAAATATCAATTTTTGCTTTACGCCTATTCCCACTCATTATATTCGTAAATTTTGAGGTTTATCCTTCGCTTTTAAGATCATTGAATTTGATTTTTATATAAAATAGTTATATATTAGAAAATAATATGCGTTTATGTGATATTATTTTTCAGAAGATTTCATTCTATATGCCTATGAAAAGTACTCTCAAAACTAACTTTTTCCTAATTATAATTAAATCTAGAATATTGTATTATGCTTAGTATTATTTCATTTTTCTCATTCAATTTAGAATTTACAAATGTCAAAAAATTGAGAGCTGTCACTTTTGATGAATTTCTGTTTATTACACTATAAGCATTATTATCAACGTAGAATCTGAATATCATATCAGAAAATGTCGCAAATCTGACATTTACCCGACCAAATAGCAAAAATAATTGAATACTTTTCGCAAAAACTTTAAAAATCGATAAAAATATGAAATATAGATATTAAAGAGACTTTTCATATAATATTCATAAAGATTTTCCAAAAATATGATACCGCAAAATTAAAAAAGTGACGTCTTGAGTGGAGTCAAAGGTCGAAATTGCTAGCTAAATGTTTTTTAGCGAAATTGCGTATTGTACGTTTTTTTCGCAAAACGAAACCCTTATGTTCACCTGAAAAAACTTGATCTTAAACAACTTATTCATTTTGCGAAATGGTCATTCGACCAAGATGTATTGAATTTTTTACGTAATGAGATAATTTTAATGAGCACAAAAATCCCAGCATTTCTTACTATGAAACACTTGTTTTTACATGTCCTATTAATTATTTTATTTTTTCTTTTAATTTTTGTATCCTTACTTTATTTGTAGTTGTAAATTAAAAAAAATTAATTATACATTTTAATTAAAGTAGTTAAACTTTTGGCATAAAAACATTAAAGTATTTAGATAGAACACTTCAAAAACAATCTTTTGGTAGTCAATATTCAGAATTTATTGATAGTAAATGCTATACTAATGGAAAAATAATTCTTATAAGAGTTTTTATGAAATTATGAATAGGGTAATATATAAAATGAAGTGAAATGACATAGAAAATAGAAAATTCTTGCAACTAGGTATCATGATTGGAACATAATGTATTATTGATGCATTTTTATTTGTTTGATACAATAGCTTATACTCATTTAGGAAAATGTTATTTTTCGAATTCTGAATTTCAACGAATTCAATAGAATCCATTCTTATGAATTGATATTCTTTAATATATCTGACACTTTTAGGAATAATAACATATTTGAGCATAGTAGATAACGAAAATGCTCCAACTTCTATAATTTTTACTGTGTTTGGGACAACAAATAAACTTTCTCCGTGATTTCCAGGATAAACGTATAAAATTGTCATATCTCTGGAATAAACAACTCCATCAACATCCATAAAGAATTTATTTTCTGGATCTACAGTAATTCTTTTCATTGGACTTCCTTCATCAAATGGATTCCCGTTAATTGCAACAACATTTTTTGGAATATTGAAATATTGAACCTGTGTTTTTGAAAGTAATTGATCGGAAATATTAAATAGCTTATCATCAAAAGAAACATTCACAAGATTTGTATATTTAGACAAACAATATCTAGTTGTCGAAGAATAACCTTCGAAAAAAAGTTTTTTAGCATCAAAATGTTCAGAAAGTTGAGATAATTCTCCAGTTCCAACAACTCTAAAAGATTTAGGTTCGCTGGTTTGATAAAAAGTCATTGTTTGTGATCATTAAAAGGAATATAAAATTTTGAAAAGTGACACTTATTTTCATTGAATATTTGTATTGTAACATGTTCAAGAGTTTTCTTATTTATAATGTTATTAAGTGAATAAAAGAACATTCGATAAAAAAAAAAGGTATTGGGGCTTCCAGGGCTGCGCCCCTCTAGCCCCCTGAAGATGTTTAGTATAACATGCAGTTTATATAAAATGAGGTTTTTTTGGGTGAAGCGGGCTTCCCAGGCACTTCGTGCCTTCTAGCCCTAAAAATTTTTGAAAGTCGTTGCTGTTGACTTTTTGGTAGAGGACTCAAAATAGTAGAACTATGTCCGGACAAGTAAGGGTCTATCGTCGCTTCTCAAAGTTACGGGCGTTCAAAGAAATATACTTTGAGAGACTCTTTAGAAACTTTAGACGTTTTACATAACCATCCATGCTTTTACTTTACATCCGATAAAAGTGGTTTGGAAACCGTTATGAGATGGTTAGAGGATATACATGACTGTGAGTTTTATTTACGATAAGATAGAATATGAGAGAGGTCCTATAAACCGGAGAAAGTGTCATATAAACATCTGTCAAAAGCCGCTTTTTAACTTCACTTAAAATGCCACGTAAGCTACGTAAGAATATACGTAAGAGGAAGGGAGCATTGAAACATCCAAAAGTAAAACTGACACCACAACAACAGTTGCAACAACAAATGCTGAATGACCCCACTATGTTGCAACAAATGTCAAACAATCCTATGCTTTTAAACCGAGTCATTGGTGCACAGAGTGGAGGTTTAAGAGCGGCACTTTTAGCGAAAATGGCAGGCTATGGTGGAGCTGCAGACGGAACAGCATATAACCCTCAAAGTCAAATGAATTTGAGTTCACTCAAAAATCAAATAACAGATGTCAAAAAGTCAAACATAGACATACAGAAGCAAATAAGTGAAAACGAAAAGAAACTAGAATATGACAGACACACAAAGAAACTCAATGAGTTAAACGTAGAGAAAAAGAAGAAAGAAGAACAACTGAAAGAACTAAGTACAGAGGAATATGCGAAAAAAGTGTCAGAAAAAGCAGCAGAAGTAGCAAAAATGGAACAAGATGTTGTAAATTTGAAAAACCATACTACTCGATATAAAGTACTGAAAGATGAAGAGATAAAACAAAAAGCCCTGAAGACATATATGGATAGCGATGAGTATAAAAAAGAAGTTGAAGCAAATGTAAAGGCAGAAAAACTTTTACAGTTGCAAAACCAAACCGTACAGTATGAAAACTTAGCACAAGAAAGTAAAAATAACGACGCAGCCATGCAAAAGGCAATGAAAAGCGCAGAATATATAAAAGCTAACAATGACTGGTTAGATGCCCAAGCCAACGCTAAAGCAGCCCAGCTTATAGGGTCAATAAGGACAAAAATACAAGCAGATGAAGACAGTTCAAATGAAGCTTTAACAAATGCTGACTTTAAGAACGCCTTCGAAGCTCTTCATAGTAAGGTGAAACAAGTGAACGATTTCTCATCTGGAAAGAAACTGAAGTCTGAAGGTTTCGACAAAGAGTTAAAAGAAGTAGCACAAAATATGACGAAAATAACAGATGCAGCAACGAGACAGGCAGTTCAAAGTGCCTATGACGCCGTTAGAGCAACTGTTGTGAAAAGTCAAGAAAAAGAGTTACAACAGACCAAAACAGACCTAGTAAATGCTTTCTTAAAAACGAAAAGTCAGGTAGGACATTACGCTGCAGATGGAACATATGTGCCAGCTGGTGGAACTTATATACCAGCTGTTGGAACTTATATACTAGCTAATGGAACTTATATACCACCAAACCCTCCAAGAGAAGCACCTGCACCAGGACTACCTAAAACATTTACATCGTCACATGGACACAGACACAGGCATGCACCAAAACCAACACAACAACCAACAGTTCAAAACCCTGCACAACAACCACCTCCACAACCAGCACAACAACCACCTCCACAACCAGCACAACAACCAACAGTTCAAAACCCTGCACAACAACCACCTCCACAACCAGCACAACAACCACCTCCACAACCAGCACAACAACCACAAACAGAGCAAGGACATAAAAGAAGTAGAGAACAAGGAAACCAAGAATTCTTAAAAATGCTTAAAGAAGACTATGGTTACCCAGATACTATTGACTTTAGTGACAGATATAAAGAAGCTATTAGAAAGTTCAATGAAGGAAATACTGACCCGAACCTATTTAGCTTTATGGCTCAACACCAAATCGGATATAATTTCAAACCTGGAAAATACAAGCTCGCTAAGGGATATGATTTAATAGCATATCATCCAAATGACATGAACGAATTTACTCCGAGATATTTGGTGTCAGAGCTAAATGACAATTCAACTATCTTCATGAAACGCGTAAAAAATAGAGACGGAACGAAAGAACAAAGGCTTATGAATGCGAATGACTTAAATAGGGAACTTGTTGAAAACGGTCTCGGAATATATGAAATGTCACGAGATGAGGTACAAGAAACTCCACAGGAAGAAATAGTTCAGATACAACCAGACATGGAAGAAATAGTTCAGCAACAAAAGCTAGAAGAGCCTGAAGGAAACGAACAAGTCACTCCTTTGGAAACTAACTTCACAGAACTAGATGAAGATTTGGAACAGCCGAAAAATCTTGACCCTCAACAAGAGTATGAGGTGAATATGGAATATTTCCAAGAGTCTAAAAAAAATTCGGCTGACATAGTAGAAGAATATCGAAAAATGTTTGCCGACATACAAAAGACTCCAACACCAGATGAAAATATTCAGCATAGAATGGAAGTACTGAAAGAAAATGTACACAAATACAACAACCCTTTTTACTTACGAGCATTTAACGTTCAATCTTCGGATGAACTCGGTGAAAATAAAAGGTTAAATTTCAAGAAAACATATAGAAATGAAACATTGTTTAAAGTTCATTCAGAACCTAACCAAGATGGAAACAAACCTACTTTTGTTTCTGCAGACGATGGAACTACAATGAGATGGGGTCATAAAGCTAATCCGGATAGGTGGTTCATAAACTTACAACCACAATTCCAAGAAGTTGTAGACGCAATGGAAGTCAATGGTGAACGAGACATAGCTGGTATTTTAAGCGCGGCTTTAATGCCATTGAAAGATATGAAACATGCAGATATTTTGGACCAGTATGAAATGAACATGGCTGATGGAAATATAACACCTGACGTTCTAGAACATTTATCTCAAAGAACTACACAGAACCATAGAGATGGTATATTTGGTGAAGAGTTTAGAAAGAAAGTTAGGGAGAGCGAAGGAAGAGAACCTATTGTACATGACCTTGCAAACGAAAGTTTACAAAATGTCATAAAAACTTACTTTGCAGACGATGAACTGAGAAGGGATGAATATTTAAGAAAACTCAAATGGACAGTACCAAATGAAATGTTAGTATTGAAAAACATGTTCCTTGACAAAAATAAAACCAACTACAGAAATAAACGACGCAAGACTGAAAGATTGGGTAAAAGCTTTCCCATTCACAAAAGATATAGTTGGTAACATGGAAAGAAAACCAGAATGGCTACAAAAACATATATTTGGAAACGAGCTTATTCCATATGGACAGGCACTGTTTGAAGAGCTTGAACCGGAAACTCAGGAAAGAGTCATGCAAACAATACGCAAAGACTCAAATACAAACTATGACAAACTCTTTCTAGGATATAGGTTACCTGAGATGGGCGACCAGAGCCCAAAGGCAAAAAGGACATGGAAAATTTACAACATACTAGGTGAACATGAGGCAAAGATGCAACAACTTGAAGCAGAGGGCAAGTTACCAAAAGCGACACCAAAGAAGAAGAGAAGAGTAGAACAAAGTGAAAGTAGTGAAGAAGTAACTTCATCTAGTGAAAGTAGTGGCAATGAAGGAAAAAGAAGAGTTAAAAACTCAGTCAGGAAGAAAGTAAAGCTTGGTACGAGTGGGTTCTATTATGACAAATAAATCCAACTATTCTATATTTTTACCCATATGAAATGTACGCCGCTCAGAATATAACGCCAACAGTTTTGGATGCCATGAACGGAAATGTTTCCGAATGGTATAACGAATGCGACAATGCCATTAGAAGGTCAGAAATAGTTCCTGGAACTTACGAATATACAACTGCTGTTTCTTATGGAAACGTAGGTGAGTTTGGAGAAGGTTCTTCAACAACAGTAGATATTGCTTGCGACAGGTTTCATATTATTTCTATTGACAACTCATTCTTATACGTGGAACAAGACATTGAAATAAAACCTTCTGCCAAGTTGTCTGACAAGAAAGGTTGCAATGGAATTTTCTATGTCGGATACCAATATGCTCCAGAAGTTTTCATGGGATATAAGATATATTCTAACTCTGACTTAGTTCAAACAGTAACATGGGCAAACTATGAATGGTTCGCTTTGAGAAACTCAGTACAACCACAAGCTAGAGAACAAACAGACCAGTATGCAACTATTGAGAAAATAAGAAGACTTGACCCTAACGTTCCAGGAGTTTATGTTAACCTTTCTGGACAAACTGCAGCAGCAGTAACCAAAGTAAAATTGAAACTTAGAGTTCCTTTATCATCTTTCCTCATCTTCAGGTTTTTAAGATACTTGCCAAACTGGGCAGGAAAAATTTCTATCGAACTTACTCCAAGCAAAAATAACTTAGTCATTGCACCAACACAAGACCCATTCAGCATTGCTGTAGCTGGAACTGGTGGAGCCAAGTTCTGTGACTTTTGCAAAGACAAAGTTGACTTAGACTTTGGTTTCTCAAACCTCAACACTGAAGTAAACTATTATTTCAATGCTGCTGGAACTGCTTGGGACCCAGTTAAGTTCACATGCGAAAAATTTGAATGCAAGAGAATAGAAAGCAGACTTGCAGTCTATATGTTGGACCCAGATATTTCAAATGCTTTAGCTGCCAAATATATTGCAGTTCCACTTATGTTCCCTATACACCAAATATCTGTCAAAGACTTTGCAGGTGAAGTTGGAAACCAAAGTGCTGACCCAGGTGCAAGAACAGATATTGCTTTAACAACTGCAATGAAACATGCAGATACTATGTTTGTACTGTTCAGACGAACTATAAATGACTATTCTTGTTTCTACAACCCCGGTATTAAATATCATATAAACATAGATGGCAAATATTATCCAAGAGAAGAATATTCTACAGTTGAGGATATGAGGTCATACAACTTGACATTAGATGCTATGAACTTTAACAACAACTTCACAACAACCATTAACCCTGAAATGCAAAGTTCTATTATGCCATATGTGAAAGTATGGACTCATACAGGAGGTCAAAAAACTCAATATACAAATGGAGACCGTTCAAACTTTTGGCTTGGCATTCCATTTGCTGACTCAGAAGACTTTATGGGTGGTATTTCAACTGTTGGTACAGTTCAAATACAATATACTGGTGACAGAGACGGTCCAGATGAATTGAAAGCAAAGAAGTTTACAAAACCAATAGCACTTTTCACGGAAGATGCTCTTTTGAAGATTCGTTCGATGAAACCTGCTGGGGCTCCTCAGATTGGTATAACGACAGCTTCCATCGAGCAGATTTTGGCAGCAGGTCAGTAAGTTGTTCTTGAACTGACTTCTCTCCGTCAAATATTGACAGTACGCCAGTTTTGACATAGTATTGTATTATAAACTTACCTTTAGAAATATCGGTCAGTTTTGTTGCTATATTTTTGTCAACGTCAAGAACTTTCACCATCTCGGTTATACCAACTTTCTTTGCTTTATGAAAATATTTTGGTTCAGCAAAGACTGCTATTCTATAACATTTTCCATTGTTTGTGTAAAGAACTACTCTGTCAATGAACTTGTATTGTTTGTGTGTGTAAACTTTGTTTTGCTTCAATTCGAAGAGATACTCAAATACGTCCATCTTTTTATTCTAAGTAAAATGTCATTTCCGAAAAATAGAAGCGTAAGTGTTTCAAAAGGTTTAATGGCGATGGCAGATGTGAAGTTAAATTCACCAACTCAAACAAACAGTCAAAGTGTTGTTGTCAATGTCAAAGACAGAGATGTTGAAGTGGGGAAACCATACGAAGACGAAGATGGTATAACAATAGTTCCTGTAAAAGAACAACCAACATATCCTGAAGTTAGCAGAGACTTAAGTTCTGTTGCAGATATTCGAAATGACTACCAACAACTTAAAGACAAACTTAAAACTCAGGAGAAGATTTGTCAAGCTTTAGGTCTAATGTTAAACTTGGTCGAACACAACCCTGTAAAAGTGAACTCATATGTCATTGCACCTCATGAAGTTTTGAAAGAACTATTGAAACTTTTGACAGAGGCAGACGATATAAACATCAAAGAAATAGAACCCGACATTAGTTGCTGTGGTGTTTCATATAATGTCATTGACAAGATATACGTTATGAAAGGAGGTGAAACGTTGAACTTAAAATATAGTTTCCCAGACGTCATAAAAATATTTGACGACCACAACATTTCATTAAAATTTACTTGCTAAGTAAAAATGGCAGAAGACATAGTGGTTTATACTATTACGACTAAAAACCCTGAGTCATATAATTCTATAACAACAAACTTACAAAGTCCTCAAGGACGATATTGTAAACTGACCTTAAACACGATGACGACTAAAGCCTGTTTTGCTCTTTTGACACCAGAAGACTTTATTGTTGTGAATGGTAAAAAATACTCCTTTGAAGATACTTACTCAGATATACCACCAACAGGTTTTGTTGACTTATTTAATACTTTAAGTACAGGTGTAACATGTGCTGCAACTAGAGCAGGTTTCATTATGTTTGGATGTCCGACTGAGTTTAGTATAAACGATATGAGCTATAATACAAAACTTATATCTGGTTTTTACTACCAACAGTTTCCTATAACAGGAAAAGGTGTCATACAAGGAATGTCTGTTCCATTGACTTTAAGTACACCTATTTTATATATTGTTTCAAACTTAGGTTCAAAGTGCTATTCGAATGTCGACAGAAACTACTATGACCAAAAGATACTCATGCGTATAAACAACACTTTCTCTGCTGGTTTGCCTATTGTTCATTCGAATGCAGAGTTTTCAGCTTTAGTAACTCAAACACTTTAGCAAACATAAACTTAACCTTAGTTGACGCAAACTTTGTTCCTGTAAAACTTTTATGTCCTATGTATTTGTCAATGACGGCAGAAAGTTTCGGAATTGGAAGATGCAACTGGTGAAAGTATTGTACTACAAGAACAACTTCAACAACAATAGCTCAAGAACAACAAATGCAACAACAAATAGCTCAAGAAAAAAAAATATTTTTTTTTATTTTTATAAAAATGTACAGAATAGACGTTTCAGATTTTTTATGACTTCCAAGCGTTCAGAAATATGTGTCCATTTCGAGACTATAACAAAGCAGTCGAGAATTTGAAACGTTTAGTATTTATGTGACTCTGCCCCAGAATGTTATGTCATGAAAGAATGGGATGTAGTCTTTAACAAACCTAAAGCGACAATAGTTTCAGGAACAAGAATGTAAACAGATAACTTAAGAAAATAAAAGTCGTACAAGTTGGTATGAAGATGTTAGATGCTTGGGATATCTTATGTCAAAGTTAGATGATTTTTCAGTTCGTGGTATAAAGTTCTATACACCTTCTCCAAACTTCTATTCTATCTTCACTGGATATAAATACGAAACAAGTAGAATGGAAAGAAAATGTTATAGAAGCTTGGTTAGACCATGTCAAAGAAATTATATGCAATGGAAACGAAAGAGTCTATGAGTATATCTTATGTTGGTTTGCAAACATCTTACAACATCCAAGTGCAAAATGAAACTGCTCTCATCATAATTGGAAAACAAGGAACAGGTAAGAACACTTTCTTTACAGTATTTTGTGCAAACTGTTAGAAGGCTATTCGAACCCTAATATGACAAACTTAGAAAACATCTGCGGTAAATTAACTCTTCAATAGAGAATATGAAACTTATAGTATGTAACGAACTTCAAAGTATAGATACAACAAAGGTTTTAAACTCAGATGCTTTGAAGAGTCTTATAACAGACAAAGTTGGAGTTGTTGAAAGAAAGTATAGAGACCAAAGAGTTTGTGAAAATGTTGCAAATTTCATCATGGTTTCAAACAAACAACGCCGTTCCGATGAAGTTAGAAAGTTCTGACAGAAGATATGTAGTTGTCAGAACGTCAGATTCTCATATGCAAGATACTGAATATTTTGACGACTTAGCAGAAACTTTAACATCTGACTTTTACAACCACTTGTTCTCATATTTCATGACATTAGATATTTCAAAGTTCAATCCAAGACAAATTCCACATACCGAAGAGAGACAAACATTGTTAGAAGCAAACAAGAGTGTATATATGAACTGTTCATAGATGAAACTGACTTTGAGTGTTTAGATGAAAGGTCATTGTACGATTCGTATAAACAATATTGTCAAGAGTATGGTTATATGACAGCGTCTAAACGAACATTCTTGGCAAATGTCAAAAGTCTTTTAGACGTACAGAATGGTGTATATACAAAGAAAAATTTTTCTGAGTAAATTTTAAAAAAAATATTTTTTTATCCGATAGAAAAGATGACGAAATTCATCTCAGTAAACAAGTACATGTCAGGACTTAAAGAAGAACTAGACCCATTCACATATTTGAATGTTTACTTCTACCATTTGAAAAGTCTACATTTGACAAAGTTTGGAACATCGAACCAGTTAAGTTTGCTATTGTGACTAAAAAATGGTGCGAAATTTGAAGACTTAGACATAGAAGGTTTGTTAACAGTCAAAGAAAGTTTTGACAGAAGGTTTTCAAACCTTAAAGAAGGCAAAGCATACAAACTTGTATACCTTATGAACCAAAGAAAGCAGACGACTATGAATATTATGAGTCTAAAGTTGTAGAAGTTCAAGGTAAATTGGGTAAAAAGATTTTAGAGTCTAAGCCGTGTTTGCTCCTAAAGAGGAAGAGAACATTGACATTGACCCAGAAATTTCTAAAAAAAAATTTTATTTTTACATGTCATATCTCCCCTTCTCTGGCTCTGGTTCTTTCTTCTCTTCTTCTACTTTCTTTTCTTTCTTTTCTCTCTTCTTCTTTTCTGGTGGAGTTATGTCAAACTTCTCAGAACCATATTTTTGTAAAAGTTCTTTGTCCTTTAATAGCTTTCTATTCTGTTTTCTATTTCATCTTCAAGAACAGCGCATGTGTCTTCTTTGCATTCTAAGAAGTTTTGTTGGACTTCATCTCTCCAAGAGGCGTCATCTCTGTCAACAAGTCTGTCATTGACAAATTTTAAGACTTCTCTGCTTAATGTTTTATGGTTCTTGTCATATTCCCAGAAACAGAACTTTAGAACAAATTCACCTCTCTTGTTTACACTATGTAAGATTTTATGGTCGACAGATGTTTTGCTGTCGAAAAGCTTGTCTCGAATATAGATAGCGAAATCGCTAGACATTTTCTAAAAGATAAAAATTTTAATTTTTCTAAAAATATGTTAGAAAAAAAGTTTGCTGACATTGACAAGAAATTTGAGAATGTTTTAAATAAGAACAAGAGGAAGTTGGAAAATGCTCAGATAAACCCATACATGACAAGTTCTTATTTGCTCAGAATGGTATAACAGGTCTAATCGCACCACCTGGGTCGGGTAAGACTTTCACTTATCTTAAAATGGCTGCACAACAACAAGAACTAGATGAGAAGAACCCATTCTATGAGTTAGTAGTCATTTGTAGTACTTCGGGTCAATTTGACCAAACCGTCAATTCGTTCAAAGATATTATAAAAAAGTCTAAGTTAGTATGTATAAAAGACTCTGAGTTGTTAGATTGGATAAAGAAGTACCAAAGAAGAGTTTTGAAGTACAATGCTATAAATGAGTATGTCAATTCGAAGTTTAAAGACCCAAATGAGGAAATGCAGCGAATATTAGAGAAGAAACACTTCAGAAACAAACAGAAAGAGATAGAATACATTTCGAAGAAATTGCAATCTTACGATTGGAAGACTTACCCTCACAGATGTCTTCTTATCTTAGATGACTTTGCTTCTCATCCTTTGTTAAAAACAGAGAACAAGACATGTGTCGAATTCTTAAGAAGCTCAGACACTTTAACATCTCTGTTGTCATTGTGTACAGACAGCCAAGTTTAAGTAAGGATGTAA
Organism: Trichomonas vaginalis G3; assembly: GCF_026262505.1. NCBI lineage: Eukaryota > Parabasalia > Trichomonadida > Trichomonadidae > Trichomonas > Trichomonas vaginalis. The sequence continues at coordinate 4,299,980 of NC_067205.1, forward strand.
AGAGAATACTTACTGATATCATACTTTTCCCCGGATTGTCCGAAGACGATTTCATGGAACTTATGAAAGAGTCCATGGCAGGTAAGTTTGACAGACATGAACTATGGAGAAGTACAAAGTCATACAAGACCCTCATACTTCTTTCAGAATTCACATCTACGCAAACAAAGTTCAAATTGTAAAAGTCAAGCGTAAAAATGTAAGTGTTTGAGTCTTAGTCTGTTGGTGTGCTGGGCTGTCGGTTCTTCTGGCTTTGGAATGGACTCGGTTGGTGGTACGTCGGACATTCGTTTGTGTCCTGTCGGAAGGAAGGACTTTTCCTGTCGGAAAGAAAAACTTTTCCTGTCGGAAAGAAAAACTTTTCCTGTCGGAAAGAAAAATTTTTCCTGTCGGAAAGAAAATTTTCCTGTCGGAAAAAAAATTTTCCTGAAGGTCGGCCAAAAAGTTCTCAATTTTCGAAAATTTGAATGGTTTACGACGGACAACTGGAAAAATTTTTCCTGTTGGAAGGAAGGACTTTTCCTGTCGGAAGGAAGGACCTTTCCTGTCGGAAGGAAGGACTCGGAATGCCAGAAGGAAGGACTCGGAATGCCAGAAGGACTCGGACAAGACAATTTACCATCTAGAGCTACCTGAGCCATCTTTGGTGTCAAGCTTGAAAAATATATGGTTCATTTACTCTTCCTCTTTGAAGTTATCGAAATACTCTGTTATCTTTTCCTTTAACAATGGCAAATCTTCTTTGAAGGTAAGTATTGTACAACCTTTAATATCATAGTGTGTTTGAGGTAAAGTATCTTGAACTATTTGTTTCACATCTTCATTCGGTGTCATTGAAATCGGTAGTTTTCGCGATAGAACCAATTTCTGTCAGATTTGTAAATCTTAGCAAGGTCGTAAAAGCTTTTGTTGTTTCTTCTGACTAAATGCAAACATAACCATATCTCTGTCTTCTTCATTTCCATCTCTTCAGATAAATCATATACTTATAGTTCTTTTCCTTTCCTTTTGGTACCGAACGTGGTATTCTTTTCTGTATGTTTTTGTCTTCTTTCATCATATCTTCTCTCTGCTTTGTACAAAGTTCGTCAAGTAGCATAAGTATGTAGATTGCATAACGAGGTGAAGCCCACATTGCTATTGAACTAGCTAGGAACTTATGAACATATATACCTTTTAGATGCGATGGTAAGTTTTGTCTGTCTTGGTACATCTTTTTAAGTTCTACATGTTCAAACTCACTGAGGAGTTCATGAGTGCTATTTAATTCAAACCAGTCTTGTGGTTTCTTAGTATCTGGTGCAAAACATGCTGTCAAAATACTTTGCATTTGGTACATGTCATCTTTGACTGAACGAATGAGACGGAGTTGTTTGTTAAACTGTATGTACTCGTATTCTTCACTTATGGCTTCATGAACGATAGCAGTTGTTGTGTTCTCTGATGTTGACATTTCTGTTCTTACATACAAAATAAAAAAATAAAAAAAAAATAAAATTAGCGTTATTTTCTATCTTGTATAAAAGACCAAAAATAAACGCTTTACATGTATTTTCAGCAACTTCGTCAAATACTTTTATAGCTTTCTCTATCTCATCTACTTCGAAAGTTTCTTTACCTTTCGTGGGAGCACCATACCTTTTCTCAAAAACTTCAAGTAGTTCTGTTTCAGCAGCTCTCATATCGTTAACAAACACAACCTTGACTCTATTGACTGTACTGTCATATCTTTGAGTTATATTATATGTTCTTCCTATCTTATATCTCTTTGTATTGAAGTCCTTCGGTTTCTGAACGATGTAAAGTAAGCCCTCACTGCAACGTTCCGTATCGAATGAACCATATGTTATGAAATTATATCCAACAACTGGGTCAATCCAGAACAAAACTACTGGTATAAGACTTTTGTCTATAAGATATGCTGTAGTTCCACAGAATCTTACCGATATCATCAGCTCAGGATTTCTTGTCAAAATTTTCTGAGTTGAAGCAATTCCAACCCAATGGGATGTTTTCTTTCCAGATGGTGTTAAAATGTCTGACAAAGAATATTTTTTGTATTTCTTTGAGTATCTTACGTTTAAATCACCAATTCTAACCACTTTGGTCTCATTGTCTATCTTTTTAACTGTTTCAAACTCAGTGTTTGTCATTTTCTGTTCTTACATACAAAATAAAAAAAATATTTTAAAAAAACTAGCGTTTATTTTTCTATCTTAAGGAAATTCATGATTTCAGGGATTTTTTTGAGTTTTAGGCGACCAGGTTTTTTTACTACTCGCAATTTTTTACGATTTTCATGAGTTTTAGGCGAGTAAGATTTCTTACGTACTCGCAATTTTTTACGATTTTCATAGAGTTTTGGCGACCCCTGTAAAAGTCGGGGTCGCAATTTTTTACGATTTTCGTACGGAATCTCTACCCGCGGGTAGCAAACATATGAGGAAATTCATGAAATTTGGTCATTTTTTTCAGCAAAAATATATTTTAGGTGTCACCAGGTCCCTCGGTCCCTCGGTCCCTCGGTCAACTAACATCTTTTTGAAAATGGTGACAACATGACATTTTGACAACAACACAGGAAATAAACTTCTTCGTCAATGTTTTGTCAAGATTTCATCGTCAATGAGCGTAAATCAGACAAAAATATATTTTAGGTGAAGAGGTGAGATCTCACCTGTTTTCTCACCTCTTTTTTCACCCCATATGTCCTTACTGAAAAAGTACGTGTTCCATATGTCATTTTACTCAGCAAAAATATATTTTAGGGTAGATGGTGAGATCTCACCTCTTTTCTCACCTCTTTTCTCACCTCTTTTTCACAAGCGTCTTACATGAATTGTACGATGTATATTTGAAATTCTAAACAGTTTTGTAGCTTCTATTTCTTCACGAAGGATATCAAAAGTTTTAACAATATTGAATGTTTCTTTATATTTCTTCTTGACATCTGAAAGAAGGAAATCGTCAGCAGTTGGATAGTTTTTGTTCAGAAATGTCAACATGTCCATTTTATCTTCTGCTGGTTTCTCTGCTTCTTTCTTTAAGTCAGCATAGTCGTTTCGCATACGTTCTATCTCTTTGACGGAGTAGTTATATTTCCTCATTGCTGCTTTACATTTTGAACATTGTGGGTTCATTTTAGCATTGTACATTGAAATTTGACCTGCTAGAACAACTAAGGCGTCAATGGTTTTCTTTAACTCAAAAGTTGCTGGTTTTATCTGTTCGTTCCATACTTTACCTCTTCTATCTTTATCTCTTATCTGCCATACACATTTTGCAACTAACGAAACAAAGTTGTCGTAGGTCTTAAATTCTTCAGATTTATATATGTCAGAGATGTTCTTATATAACATGTCGCAATCTTTGTCCATAACTTTGTGGTTGCAATGAAATCCAAGAAACTCATAGTTTACCTTACGTATGAACTTCTTTATTTCTACTGAGTCAGTTGCTTTGACTTCTATTTCATCGAATTCAGGAATAGTGAGCTTTTGTTGTTGTATTTCAGGAAGTTTAGGTAGATGGTCAATAATATCCTGCATTTCATAAAGATATTCTTCATTTGTTTCATCTTTCGCAGTGCAATCTAAATCTCCTTGGAGAAGTTCTTGCTTTATCTTCTGGATTTCTGTTTCGAAAGTATATGAAGAAGGAATGAAGCTTTTCATCTCTACTAACATTGAAGTTGGGTTCATGACTAACGAGTTTGGTGCTGTTGTTGCTAACATGTTCTTACAATAAAAATAAAAAATATTTTTTTAAAAAAACTAACTTTCTTTTTATTTCGGGAAAATTCATGAAAATTCAAGAGGTGAGAAAAGAGGTGAGAAAACAGGTGAGATCTCACCACTTCACCTAAAAAATATTTTTGCCGAAAAAAATGAGTTTTGGTTGAAAAAACAGGTGGAGCCAAAAGTGGCTCGACCTCAAAACAAGCATTTTGTGAAGAATATACCAACCGCCAGAATGTCGACGGTTGCTTTTTATACAAAATTCAACGGGTGAAAAAACAGGTGAGAAAAGAGGTGAGATCTCACCACTTCACCTAAAATATATTTTTGGGTCATTTACGCTCATTACGATGAAAGTCTTGACAAAACATTGACGAAGAAATCTATCTCCTGTGTTGTTGTCAAAATGTCATGTTGTCACACTTTTTCAGAGAAGTTAAAATGACCTGGGGACCGAGGGACCGAGGGACCTGGTGACGTAGTGACACCTAAAACCATCTAACCTAAACATCTCATTTTTCAATACTTTTTCAGCACTTTTCCGTAGTTGTATATGAAAGACAATTCGAGATAAAAGTCATAGTATAATGGTATAATATGCTGCACACCGTTTGTTGTGAACCAAACTTGAAAGTCAGAGAAACTGTTACTAGGTGGTTCGTAGAATTTAGAAGCAAAGTCATAAAAGTCCTTACCGATACAAAGAAAACTGTTGTTGCTTGAACTGAAACTTGCATGACATATAACATTTTGAGGGTCAAACACGTTTCTATAAACTGTCAAATCTGTTGGTGGAAGTATAAATTTAAATGGACCATCTGGTGGTAATGGTTCGTTCTGGTTTAGTAACCGAAGAAATTGCGCCCAAGAACGTCTGTCCACCCCCCAATATAAAAACTCTGTATCTCTTGGAGGGTTACTTTCAATCTTTTGAAATGAAACTGTGGAGTTCATCTTGTCGTATTCTAGTTTTAGATAGTATGTTCCATTTAGTAAAGAGTGGTATTTTTCTTGAAATTCCCAGTAGTATTTGTTTATTTGAGTTTGAAAGTCATTTAGAGTTTTTTCAAGACTTTCGTCTGAACGAATTGTAAAGATTTTCATTTCGTCAAATTTTTCTATTAGACCATCAGAGCCTTTATACTGACCGTGAAAATATACTGCGAACATGAATGCATTAGTTCTATTTGAAAACAAAACTCTTCTAAATCCTATTGCCTTTGCATCTGAAGGACTTTGAAGCCAACGAATTGGATAGTCAAACCTGTAAGCTCCGGATGAAATTTCTTCATCTGAAATATTCCTACCAGCATTTGTAAAGATATAGTCTAACGGTTTTGTATCTGCTACTTTTGTTCTTTGTTTTTCAACCTGAAGCATTTTATATATGTAAAAATATACTGTTTTAAAAACGTTTTTATTTCATGCAATGTTTTATTTCATGCAATGTTTTATTTCTGTGCCGTCTTCAAGTATGCCCCAATATTTCCTTTTCGATATTACATGAACTTCGGTGAAAATTTTGTCCAATTTGAATTGACCCATCTTTTCACCGACCATTCCCATTTCAATGAGTTTGTTGTATCCTTCTTCGTTCGTCATGAGTGCGTCAATGTTCTCATAGTAAACCTTCACTTTGGATTTGACTTCGGAGAAGAATTTGTTGTAGTTGTCAAGGACTGCTTTTGCGAACTGAGGGTAAGACCAATGTTCGACAATAGGTTTTACTGTGGTTACTAAGCCATTTTGACCTTCGGTGAACTCGTACTTCAAAACAAAAGGAGAAAACCTTTCAACAAAGTTGTCGACCTTCTCATAGTGTTTACTCTTCATCTTTTGAGGTTTCTTAATGGAATATCCCCATGTCGAATTCATAAGCAATTTGAGTGTCATTGCAAGTTTGGGGTTTGAAGCTTTCCTAATATCATACAGTTGTTGTATGACTTTTCCAACTGTATAGTTCCTTCCCGGGAACTCGCCGTCTTCGTTTGGAATTCCAGTCGGAATATATTGGACAAACCTCATGTACGCAGCGTTAAGGTCGACATAGTATATTTTTTCGTTTGAGTCGAACTTGTCGCAACCAATGGGTCCAGTTTGTGGAAATTCAAGTGAGTCTCTTATCTTCTGAGAAACTTCTCCTGTTATCTCATAAACATCGTCAAAGCAACCTGTTTCATATAAAACCTTCTGACCTAACTCAGATGCTCTCCAATACAATTTGACGTCGACTGGATGTCTCAAATGAAGTTTGTTTATAGCATCTTGAAGTTCTTGCAACCTCATTGGAAGTTCTTCTGGTTCAGGTTGGTATCCGAACAATCCAACTCCTTTTGGAACTGTGTACTTCTTTTGTGCTATAACTTTGTCTGGAACAACTTTTGGTCTTACCAACAATGAAAAGTTTGTTTCGTCTTTTGGTACAAAAGTTTCTGTCAGCTTGTCATCTGGAATTGGTTCCAACAAGCCTTTCTCGAAAAGAATGTTAACAGCTCTGACAATGTTGCACTTGCCTTTTCCGAACAATGGGTTTGTAAGACTTTCGTTCAACATGAAGTGGTTGTGGACAATTACAATCTTCAACCATGGTAAGTCTTTGTCAACAACATAGTCGTCATGTGAAAAACCTTTAGCTGTAGGTATGTTGACTCGGATATTGACATTTGCCAACGGTGCAATTTTTGCCAATTGACCTCTGAGCATGTACCTTGTCTTCACACATGACTCAAGATACTTCATTTTCTCATCTGTAACAAGACCAGAGTTCCTGAGACATGTAAGAATACAAGGTTCATTGACAATTGTTTCAATTGAATTGTAAATTCCATACCTTGTCAGGTTAATGTCAGACTTATTTCTGAAGGGGAAGTATCCAGCATGTTGTCTGACTGCTTGAGGGTTGGGTTGGTACCATTCGAACTTCACGCTTGCAATTCCTTCAATTGCATTCAAAATATCTGAGTCGGAGTCAACCATTTGTTCTCTCTTTGTAGTCTTGAAAGCGTCAAGAAGTTGTGCAGCTGTTGTGACATTGCCATGTGCATAGTAAATATGACCATCCAAATCTTTTACGGTTAGTCTGAGATTGTGTCCTTTCTTATTTCCGTCTTGAATTGCAGCAAGTACACCCATGAAGCCTTCTTTGTTCTTTCCATCGTCAAAGTTTACTGTAAAGGTTCGACCAGATGTAATTTTACTTCTAACTTCACGATACTTCTCATATGCATATCTTGTTCTTTCCATGGGAGCATGTGCGTCTTCACCCTTCCCTTTTTTCCGTCTCAAGGGATGCAATTGTTCGTCATGTTTCCAGTAGAATCTGGCAAAGCCGTCGTGTCCTTCAACTTGAGGCTCAGTAACATCGAAAGGCATGTCCATAAGACGTTCTTCTTCTAACCTCTCTAATCTGTTTGGATAATTTGCGCGTGCTGTTTCTAAGTCCATTTCATAGCGAAGACCAGACAATTTGTCATAGACTTTTATGGGTCTTCCCTTCCTATATTTAAACTTCTTTGAAACTCTCCAACCATATCTTTCTAACTCTGCTTTTATTCTAGCAGACTTTCTGTCCATTCTATATGGGGGCATTTCTATAAAAATAAAAAAATGTTTTTTCCTTTACTTTACATAACCACCGGCTACCATAAGTCTTTGACGCCAACCCATACCAGCTAATGAAGGTTGACTTGGTTTAGTCTCCAGACTAAACTTTGGTTTTGGTTTATCTTCAGTTTTTGGCTTCCCTTCTTCTATTGGTTTTTCGTCACTTTTCGGTTCATCTGACTTTACCTCACTTGCTGGAATAGTTGTGTCGTCAACATCTTCATAAATATCATATGCCATTTGTTTTTGTTTTCCTTTCAACTTTTTGTGTTTGTTGTAAAGTTTAGAATATTTCGACTCTAAGTCAATGAGATGTTCTATAATGAACTGTTGGTCAGTGAAGTAAACTTTTCCATCTGTTGTCTCGAAAGCTCCTTCAGACTTCAATATTTTATTTGTGAGAGTCTGTTTCTTTTTTGAGATACTAGCCGTTCCATTTTTATGAAAAGTGACTTTGTAGTTAGGGTTTGTATTTCCAGACCTGGCACTTTCTATTATTGAATTTTTCTCTTCATCTGTAAGTTCTTTGACAGGTTTTGACAATGGTTCTGAACTTTTTGTTTGTGGTGTCAAATCTACCGTTTCAACTTCTTCGGTCATTTCATCTCAGTAAAAAATTTTAGTTTGGTTTGTTTTCAACTGGTTGTTTAGGTTTTTTATGTCGGTCTAAAACTTCCTGAGGTATAGGAAAAACTTGACAAACACGTGGTGGTGTAACTGCTGGAAGCCGACAAATCCATCTTGAGCCCATTTGTCTCAATGCTGTATTGTTCATTTCATCTCAGTAAAAAATTTTACATTCCCCACGTTTGAGGCGGTTGAGGTTGGTTGTTGTTTACCCACTGTTGTGCATGGTTATATCCTCTGTTAAAGAATCTTTCACCTTGGTCCATATAGTGCCCTGCTTGGTTATAGTAGTCATTTGCTTTGTTATAGTAGTTTCCTGCTTGTCTTCCTACATTGTCCATCCATCCTTGAACTTTTCCTCTTGTTTCAGGATTTGGAATAAGATTTGCTGCATCTCGTGCTATCTCCCAACCTTTCTGTACAGTTTGTATAATAGGTTGTGCTTTCTCTTTCAGTATACCTAATGTACTCAAAATCTTCCTTCCAATTCCAAATGCACCTCTGGCTAGTGTTCCCACTGCTGGCAAAAATCTAGATGCGACTCCTGCTAATGCGCCAAATAAACCCATTTCTTATGGGTTAAAAATGACGAATTCAAACAAGGACCCCTATGTTTCTAAGGCAACAAAGAAAGCACTCATGGTAAAAATCTTTAGTTCAACACCAAATGCTTGGTTTATGGATATCTTGGAAAACATTCCGAGATATAGAGAAGATGGGCCACCATACTGGCTAATATTTGTCGGTCAAAACACAAGATACTGTGAAGCCATACCATTATGGTCCAAAAATATTTTAGATGTGAAAACTGCTTTGACAATATTCGTTGACAAATACCATCCAACAAAACTGACATCTGACTATGAAAGTTCTTTCAAATCAGACGATATTAAAAACTATCTGCGTTCAAAAAATGTAAACCAATATTTCATTGTCGACCAAAACCATTCTGCTCTTGGTGTCATTGACAGTTGTATAAAAATCTTAAGAGACTTAAACCAACCACAAGGTGGTGAAGCAAATGAAATGTCATATGACGACAAATATAGACACTTCTCCATGGCAAAGATGAGACAAGTTTTAAATATTTACAATAGCCGTAAACAAAAAGGTTTGGGAAACCACTCCCCCGAAGAAATGAAAAACAACCCTGACTTAGAGAAAGACTATATATTTAACAATTTAGTCAAAAGAGACAAACAAGAAAGAATGCCGGGCTTCAAACTTCAGAAAGGTGACAAAGTAAAAATAGAAATACCTAAACGCGACCCATATGAAAATACTATTGACTATGACAACAATGGGAACCCGACAGGTACTCACATTCGTGTTCGTAAAAATAGAAGAAAGTATACAAGAGAATATTATGAAGTTTTAGGCAAACATGGCAAAATGTACAGACTGCAAGCAGAAGATAAAACGACTATTGTCAGACCTCGTTTCAAACTTGTCAAAGTTCAAGGTGGTATACTTTCAAAGACAGTTCCTAACAAATATAAGACAACTCCTGACGAATATGCTAAAGAAGTTGAAAATGACGACTAAGCATTTCTATACCATGCGTAAACTGTCATGTAAGGTGGCATGTAGTCTTTACTTTGTCCTGTTGTTTGTGTATACCCTGAAACGCGATGTGTATGGTTTCCTTCTCCCTGTGTGTTACCCCAGAAACAATTTATAGCAAACTGAACGTTGTCTTTAACATCATATCCTTTACCTTTTTTCATTGCTGACCAATCCCAAAATCTATGCTTATGCCAACCTGCTTGAGATGTACTTAAATCTATGTAGTGACTGTGTGCAGGTAAGTTTTCACCTGAAATCGTTTTACTTCCACCTGTTTCCTTTGAAGAGTTTGCACAATACAAAAACCTGTCGACTATTTGAGTCCAAGTTCCAAAACCAAGTACTACTTCTGGTCTGGTAGAGTTCATTGACGTATAAATAGAACCTATAGGATATACTGTTTGAAGTATTTCTGTCTTTAATGTTTGAAGCTCTGTTTTGTCTGCTTTTTTATCATATAAATCTTGAGCAGTGAATTTAACATTGTTTTCATCCTTCATGACATAGACATTTCTACATCTAATGTATTTCATCGTCGTTATGTCATCCTCCGATGTTAAACCTTGTGGAAAGTTAGGAGGTTTCCAATATAATGCATCCCCACCAGTTTCTTCAACCGTTCCTGCAATATTTTCTATACCAACAGTTGCGAAGAAATCGTGTGTATGGTTCTTATCTGCCTTCTTTTCAAGGCTAACGTTTAAGTCTGTTATTTCAGAAGATGTATGTGTATGTCCAACGTCACTTTTCCTGTTTAAGGTTTCTTGTAAGTTTGTAATATTTGCAATGGTATGTGTATGAGTCTTTTTAGAATATTCGTTTTCAGCTCTTGTCACTTCACTTGACATTTTATTGTCAACATATGTTTTGTCTGCTAGTTCAGGATGAGTATGTTCTTTCGTTGCATATGTTGCATCTGCTCTGTCATGTTCTTCTTGAACTTTTTCAATGACATACTCTTTGTCAGCTTTGTTGTCAATATCTGCTTTCAAAAGAAGTTCATCTATAGGTTTCTCGTTTAAAGTTCTTTTTGTTGGATTTATACAAACAGTATGGTTCTTACTGTCTTGAAACAGAAACTCGTCTGTCAATGGGTTTATCGTCAGTTTTAAGTTTCCTTCTTTCAATGACTCAGATATCTTAGAATAGTTTGAAAAGTTTGTTGTGTTCTTATTTAGAGCTTGTACAATGAGTTGTCGGTTGTGTTGTATTTTCTCATAGACGCTGTTTCTTTCGACATTTTTATTCTAGATAAAAAATGCTTTCAATAGAAAAAGAAAATTCAAGAGTTGCTACAACTAAACCATTAGATGAACTTTTTACTAATGTCGGTCAAAAGTTTGAGACAGAGACCGTAAAGCATGAAGGCTATCGTTTTGACTACCCATTGAGATGGTTAAGAGACCCATCCGTCACAAAAGCTGTTGGCTTTCGTAGAATGAAGTTCATTTCAGAAGCCATACATGGTTTCCCATTTACGGTCGGTTTTGAAGTTCGATACTATAACAAAGAAAAACGTACGTATGAGAAATTTGAACAGGGAAAACTTTTACAAGTGAATTTGCTTGTAAACTTAGAAACAACTCTTCAAGCTTTTCAAAAAAATAAACGATATCTATCTCGAATATGCAAAACAGTACAACATTGACGAAGGAGAGTACCATCTCGATATTTTATATGACAGGAAAAATGCAACTGTTAAAATCGATATGAATAGAATAGAAGACCTTGGAGAAAACGTTTATATTTCTACAAAATATAACAACTTGGCATGGTATAGATTTTTGAGGATGTTAAATCAGCCTGCAGAATATCCAGTACACCCGGACTATTATGAAGTCGAAAACCCTAATGGAACATATGAAAATGTTTTCGACCCAGATGCTATTATAGTTCATGCTTCATTTTCTGGCGCACAAAACTCTTTTTTATGCTTGGCAAATGACTTTTACGAAAAACCTACAAAGCTATATGAACCACCGAGTGGAAGTATTTCAGACTTTCAAGTATGGTTTACTACAGATGGAAGAAAGAGAATAGTTCCATTATACCACGCGTTTTACTTAGAACTTAGTTTCATATACAACTACTATCGAACGGTAAAAATATAACTTTTTAATACGGTTGAGGTGTTGGATTTGGTTGCCAACTAGACTGTGGTGCAGGTTCAGGCTGTTGTATAACAGGAGCTTGTTCTTCTGGTTCAGGGTCTTTAGGTATAATACCAACGAACTGACCTACTCTTTTACCAATATTTTTGACTCCGTTCCAAATTCCTCTTCCGACAGATTTTATTCCATTCCATATACCTCTTCCAACATTTCGAAAGAAGTTTCCTATTCTTCCAAAGAAACCCATTTTACTATATGAAAAATCTAATGTCCGCCTAGTCTCTTACGTTTCCTTCTGAGTTCCATTGCATTTTTTAACTGGAGCTCATACATTCTATTTCTCCTCTGGTAGAAAACATATTCCGGGTCAACTCCTGTGTTCGCGTCATCTGCATAGAGTTGTTTATATCCCACTTCAGGGTTTGTATAAAACTCTTTCCATCTCATATTTGCATACCATGGTGGCAAACCTAACGCAGCGTCATTTGACATGGCAGTTTGCATTTGTACATCTGTTGGCACCTGACCATAGTTTGCCATTGCAGTTTGTATTCTAACTTCATTTGGAATATTCTCTGGGTTTGGTTGTCCAGGTTGCTGTGCATTCGCTAAGTTCTGTGCGTCCATTTAATATTAGATAAAAATATCTCTTACGAGTACATATGCTGAACATTTGCAGACATTGGTTCATCTTCATATTCTCTATATCTTTCTGCCACGTCAAATAAGTAAATGACACAATGGAAAAAACCTAAAACAAGTAGTCCTATTTCAAACCACATTTACTTACCAATAAAATTTCTTTGTTGTGACACTTTCTCCGGTTTATAGGACCTCTCTCATATTCTATCTTATCGTATCTAAACTCATAGTCATGTATGTCCTCTAACCATCTCATGACACTTTCCAAACCACTTTTATCGGATGTAAAGTAAAAGCATGGATGGTTATGTACAACGTTTCTAAAGAGTCTCTCAAAGTCCAGTCTACTTGGTATTGAAAATCATATGTGTTATAGAACGGCGGGTCTACTATAAAGAAAACATTTTCCTTGTTTTTATATTTTTCATACAACTCTGTCCAACGACATCTCACAACTCTATACCCTCAGTATATTTTTCTATGTTCTCTTTGAAAACCTTTGTATAGTTAAGATATAAAACGTTTGACATAAGTGTTTCAATGTCATGAACTCTTATAGAACCACTATACAATAGTCTAGAAGATATACTATCCCAGTCAATATATTCTGCTTTTTTCAAAACCTCTCTGACAGTATTTTTCTTATCTAATGGTATACGTTCCATCTTACCTATAGGTATCTTTTCTTTTAACTCTTTCAATATTTTGTTTGTGTCTGGTATATGTTTGAGACGGTTCATATAGTTGTCGAAGTCATTGCATATAATCTTTGAGTCAGGAAATACAGTATGGCACAAATGAGATATATAGAAACTTCCACCGAACAAATCTACAAATGTTAGACCATTCGGTAGTTTCTTAAGTTCTCTCAATAGAATATCTTTACATCTACTCTTATTTCCAAAGAAGGGTAACGGTGGTTTTGTAAAATTCATTTTATATACAATAAAAATGTTTTTTCCCTGAAAAGTGACAGAAAAGTGACAAAACATCTTCGGGGCTAGAAGGGGCGCAGCCCCTGGAAGCCCCAATGCCTTTTTTTTTTCGATAATATTTTTGATTGATTAAATTTAATTTGGATACATTATCTATCTTCCAACAATTTAAAAATTGAAAAAGAATCGCTAACGTTGACCAGGATAATAATGTTTAATTCCGTTTCACACATAAATTAATTGACTTGGTTCATTTTTTCTATACTAGTTATTTATTTTCATTCACTAGATATGAGGAAAATATAAAATTGAAGAATAAATGAATGAAGAAATGAATGATATAAATTCAAAACACATGAATTATAAATAGATGAAAATTGTGTTATACGAATGAATCCATTTCCGATATGACCTGTTTCAAGAGTACCATTCGGGGCAAGCATTGGATTTTTTCCATCAATCATCATCGTTTCTTCAAATTTCAACCCAGAATAATGTATCGAAATATAATCACCTTCGCGAAATGATATAGAATCTATTGTAGAATCCTGAGTAATAGCTACACATCCTGGATGTCCGCTGATGAAGCTACTCCCTCCTCCACCGCCATAATCCGAATCATTATTCGATGAACCGCCTCCAAAATATCCTGAACCACCCGAACCGCAACCATTTGTATCTCCAGCATCACCGATTCTATTGGGATTTCCACCGCCAAGTCCAAATGTGCCATTGACTTTTCCAATTCCGCCTGACATTTGTGTTCCGCCTTTTCCATAATTCCCATTACTATTGTATCCAGTGATTGAACCCCCAGCACCACCAATATCATTACTATCTGGACCTCCCCCACCAGCTGCCACTATAATTCGACTTTTTAATGAATTAAATTCATCGTATTTGCCTGGAAGAAGTCTTACATCAGAGGCACCTCCACCGCCATATTGGCCTGGAGCTCCTCCTCCATATGCATAGTAGGGAGATGCATATTGACCTTGAGAACAAACATGCAGATAAAAATCATTTGGAGAATTCAATTTTAGATAACCTTTTACATATGAACCACCTGAAGGTGGAATGTAAGCAGAGTCTTTTTTAAAGAATGCGCTGGAACATCCCCACAATTCAAAAAGATAAATTCCAGATTTTAATTTTACATGAATTGGTGATGATTCATTGAATAAAGGACTTGTATATGCATATTCTAATTTATTTTTTGAAGGAAATAGAATTTGATTAAATTATATATATTTCATGGGTTAATACGATATTATTGCCCAAAGCAACAAATGACAAATAGCGATAATAAATATCTAAGAGTGCTCATAGAAAATATGTTTATATTCTATAGATTCCATGGTACGGGAAATGCATTAGTCACTTTTTTCAACATTTTGACATTTTTATGTTGTAAAATAAATAAATAAATTCCCTATAATGAGATATATTTGGATTCATTTATAACAGACTACGAGAATGAATTTAAAAGGTAATGCATGCTTCATACTTAAAGCAATTGCAGAATCGATCCATAAATCTTGAAAGGAATTGCTTATTATCTAAATAATAATACAGGAAATGCAAAAGAAAAAGTTACTGAGGTTGATGATTCTTTCATCTTTGAATATCCTTGTAACTCGAATGTTATTTGTGAACCATATATTATTCATTTCCAAAAAGGAAGTTATAAGATCGAACTCTGGGGATCATCAGGTGGAAATGGAAGAGAAAATAATTCTCCTAAAATTGTTCCCAACTCAGGTGGAAATGGTTCATATGTTAGAGGCATTATTCATTTGAAACAATCCACAAAATTTTATCTTTATTTAGGTGCTAAAGGTGAAGACCAGACAAAAACAGATGATTATACTAACCATTCTCTTGGAGGTTGGAATTTTGGAGGGCATGGTGGAATTGATAAACATGATAAGAATGAACAGACTCAATATCGCCCACCAGAGAGCGGTGCAGGAGGTGGAGGTTCTGTTGACCTTCGCATTGAATATTTTGACATCAATTTTCCAGATAAAAACCGATCACTTCTGACCAAGTCGTTGAAATCTAGAATAATGGTTGCAGGGTCTGGAGGTGGTGCTGTCTCCAATACAAATAAGTTTGGTTTTCCAGGTGGAAATTTAACTGCAATAGATAATGGCAATAATGTTTTTGGCGGTACACAAACATCAGGAGAACTAGGAAAAGGGATGGATGGCATTGATTCAGAAATTAATCAGGGAGGCTCCAGAGGTTGTGGTGGCGGTTATAAAGGTGGTTATCATACTTTCAATAAAAGCATGCCTAAAAGTGTCAGTTTTGAGTTCGGTGGATCGGGCGGGAGTTCATACATAAGTGGAGATATAAAAATTGCTCACATTTGCTCACATTTTAGCACTTTTTTGTACGTTTGTCAAAAAATTGTGAGGAAGATCTCACAAAAATAGTCAAAATGTGAGCAAATTTTGAGAAGTGCTCACATTTTGACATACGATTATTTTCATACGTTTTTTTGATGAATTCTAATAAAACTTCATTACCACTTTCAGAACGAAGCGTAACTTTTCAGCACGTAACGCTCTATCATGTGTAGTGACATATTATTCAAAAAAACTCAGATTGCTTATCTTATAATAACAATTTCATTAGAAAAAATGCACGATTTCACGCTAAAACTTTGAAGCAATTCTTAAATTCGGATAAAAAATCGATATGTATTACACTTTAAACTTCAAAAAATGGTTCAAAATTTAGACTTAGTTTATCTTAACAATATAGCAGATTTTAAGCCGAACAAGTAGGAGTAATAGAAATAGCTCTTGAAAATAATTACAATTAGTAATATGTAAGTCAAAGTTCGAGTATTCTAATAAATAAACGTTCCGGATTTTCTTTACTACAAGAATAATACTTAATATATAGAAGCAACAGTAAAAACTTATTAGAGATTCAAAAAGAAAGTTGACTAAAGAGAATCTTTTTATATAAGTAATTTTATTTTTTTGAAATACGAGATCGAATAAACATGTATTTTATTTTATTACTATAATAATACGTTTTTACATAGTAAGAAAGTTTAGAGACTGAAATGAAATTAAAAATTGAGAAAAAAATAAAGCTTTTCTATAAAAATTCATATTAATATATAGTATAATGATATTTATTGATAGTTGTGTTAGAAAAAAGGTACATTCACTATTTTTGACAAAATTTTAAATTTTCATGGGGTTGTAAATCTTATAATAACTAGATGAATAAGGAATAAATCCCAGTATGATGTGCATCATTATATTAAACACTATATGTAAGGCTGGTGATTCTATTAACACTTATGAAGATCTATAGTATTTGAGCAGATAAATTTGATAATTTCCAAAACTCTTATATTTCAAAATTAAAGTGTGCGAATGCATTTAAATGAGAGCAAAAAGAGATTGATGCTGTTAAAACTATGTGTTAATTTGCAATTATTTCGCATCACAAGAACTACCCAGTAAATTCGGCTATCTTTCTTTGCAATTATTCTCCATTATACATATAATATAATGGTTAGGGTTTGAAGAAAAGTTACTAGAGAATTATTGACTTTTGAAATAATGCAGAATTTTACTTGAAGAAATCATTAATTTATGAGTTCCAAATTGCTAAGCATGACGAAGGATCATTAAATTTGCTACAATTAAATACACTTATTGCAGAATTAAGATTTTTGAAATTAAAAGTTTGAAATATTGCCTTTTTGAATAAAAATTTAAATTTTATTATATAATCATGATAATATCTTATAGAAATTAAAAGAAAATATTTTAAACCATTCAAATATTTTGAATGTCTTATCAATTTAAAATATTAAAAGATAGCTTGATTTTATCATCATTAGTTGTTATCAAAGTTTTCTTCTTTTGATGAACAACAGTAAATGATTTGTTAATTACTTGTCTTCCTTTTTCGCAGCAAAATCGAAAGTTATGATGATAATCTTGCTCTCAATTTTGAAACTCTCTGATTTACAAGTAAGCATTCCTTTGGAAAAGCAGTCCTATTCTGTTTTCAAGATATTTTAAAGCCTCAATTTCATACAATGCGCAGATCTATTCGAAATTGCAAGAACTCTCAAGAAAAATGCAGCAGCAAAGAAGATTCCATAGTTTCTAGCATCAAAAATTTACAACCTTAATACAACAGTTAAAGAGAAGCTCGAAAAGAAAATATTTAACCATAAAGCTGGAAACCATTCGATATCTACTATTGGATCTAATAAAAAGTTAATTATAACATATTTAACATGCTATTTGTTGACTTTGTTCCATTATATTACCATATATACCTTTTTGAAATCTAAAATATTTTTACAATTTTAACCATGTGTTGTTGAAACCATATATCAATCTTAGCTAAAGTATAGTTTATGAGTCTGTCACCATCTAACGTATGAATTTTCAAAAATGTCAAATATGTTCATTTTTTCTGTAGATTCAGCCATAATTTCACGTTGTTATACTATTCAACTATTATTTAATATTTTTATCGATTTAAATATATGATGAGATGCTTAGTTCTCCTGGAAATCGATTTTTAATCGCAATTTTAACTTTCCAAAAAAAATTCAAAAATAAAAATCCCTCTCAATTTTCTAAGTTTTATAACTCGCCAAATCTCTAGCCAAATTTTTTTGGCCCGTATAAATATTGTTTGGCACTATATAGGGATGCTATTTATCATATTTTCATCCCATTTTACTGTTATCGCCTAGTGAATGTACCTTTGTTAGAAAAAATATACAACTAAAATGTCAGTTTTAAAAAATTTAAAAATTATATTAAAACAATAGTCATTGAGGATGGTTAATTGCAAAAACTCAAGAAACTATCATTATCTCTCTTTGCTTAACACATCTACAACTGGAAACATCATTCCAAATGAAGTTCCTCAGTCTCGTCAAAATTTCTCTCTCATCTACAACAAGCTTAACTCAAAACTCAAGAAACTATCATTATCTCTCTTTGCTTAACACATCTACAACTGGAAACATCATTCCAAATGTTGCATTCAAGAATCCTATTATTATTCTTTCTTTCAATCTTTTATATTTACTCTTTAAATTCTAATATAATATAAATTCTTCATTTCCTTTGTTTAAACTTTTTTCATTTTAATACCATTTTATCAGATAGTAATTTTTGTTTTTCTCTGACCAAAAATCTTCTCAATTTAACTCCACCTTCACAAAAATTCATTGAGTTCTCTCAAAATTCTTGTATTTTTGGTATACTTAAAGTATCATCTTCAAATATTTTTTTGGAGAAAATTGACTTTGCATAATATCGTAATACTTTTTAAGGCAGATAGATTTACCGTAAGTTGAAGAACTTTTAATTTGAACAGAAATTATTCAACAAATATTCTTTTTATTTGATCAAGATACGTATACCAATATGATCTACTTGCTAGGGATATGTAGATCACGTTCAGAATTTGCCAAGTTTGGTGAATATCTATGGGATTAGGGACATCTATTTAATTTAAGAACTAAAAATTAGCATAGGCGTATTATGCTGTTACTGAAATATATTTTGGATGTATAAATTTTTACTTAATACTCTTTTATTGTTATCATTTTTAAAGATTTTTTATTATGAGCAAAAAAATGGCAAGACAATAATATATTGTACATGCAATTTATTATTACTGAATAAATTTATCAATCAAATTTGATCACATACAATTTTTACAGATAAATACATTATCTCAAAAAATATCTATATATTAGTATATGTTACACGAAATGTAATAAAATGTATTACTTTGGTTTATCAATTTATAAATAAGAATGAAAATTTGTTATAGCTTTGTTCCAATATTTATTTTTATATATTTAAGTTATCCATTTTACTGTTTTCATTCATATTTATAACAAAATTAGAGTCCTTACATTATTTATCTTATTTCAATAGTGATAAAAATCAACTATATTTTGTAAGATCTTAAAAAGTGACAAAAATGGAAAACTACATTAAATTTATTTATAAGGATACAAAATTATATGTCATTCCACCAAGAGCGGTTAAAGCATTAACACTTTATTTATATATATCTCACAAGCTAAGTTTACCTCTAAACACATTCGAATTAACAACAAATAACAAAAATTTAGGTGTTCTGGATAATTTGCGCTGTAATAACAAAATTACTATCAATATTAAAAGAAAAAAGAAGCCTTTTAACTTATTTTCAATTCCGATTGTAAACAGTATAAAAACTTCTGAAGATCAAGACAAAAGATTAATCAAATATCAAAAAAAATGACGAAAATTTATTGTGGGCAGCCAAGTTTGCGTTGTATATGAGCAATAACATAATAGAAGAAGCAATTAAAATCATGAATTTCAATTGTCTTCAGGAAGTATTCAATCCTGTTGATGAAATTAAAAAAATGTTAGAAGGAGAGTATAAAGTAACAATTTCAGATGGAAATAAAAATAAATTATATGAGACAATTTTACCAAATGAAGAAGCTGAAGATTCTTATAGTGAGAATGATAGTGATATCGATTATGATGAAGAAAGTAAACAAAAGGATAAAAATGATTTTTCTATAGAAACTCATGATAAAGATAACAATATAAGAAAGAATTGGCCATTTCAAGATGAAGACAACGAAAACTCGGATTCTCTATTAAACAGATATTTAAGTTCCGAAGAATTCAATGAATTCAAAGAGGAGGAGAATGAACAAATTTTATTAAATGAACAAACTGCAACAATAAGTGGAGTAACTGCTCAAAATTCAAATATAAGACAAAATGAAACAATAAGTGGAGTTTCTCCTCCAAACACAAATCAAAGACAAAATGCAACAATAAATGCAGTTTCATTTCCAAACACAAATCAAAGACAAAATGCAACAATAAATGCAGTTTCATTTCCAAATTCAAATCAAAGACAAAATGCAACAATAAGTGGAGTTTCACTTTCAAACACAAATCAAAGACAAAATGCAACAATAAATGCAGTTTCATTTCCAAACACAAATCAAAGACAAAATGCAACAATAAATGCAGTTTCATTTCCAAATTCAAATCAAAGACAAAATGCAACAATAATGCAGTTTCATTTCAAACACAAATCAAAGACAAAATGCAACAATAAATGCAGTTTCATTTCCAAACACAAATCAAAGACAAAATGCAACAATAAATGCAGTTTCATTTCCAAACACAAATCAAAGACAAAATGCAACAATAAATGCAGTTTCATTTCCAAACACAAATCAAAGACAAACTGCAACAATAAGTGGAGTTACTCCTCCAAACACAAATCAAAGACAAAATGCAACAATAAATTCGGATATTCAGCGTCAAATCCCTCAGCATCAATCCTCACTACCTAATGAAACTGCTTCTTATTCTTCCCAAATTTCTAATCATTTAACCGATAATCCTCCATTAACAGATTTACAAAATACACATCTAGTGCCAAATTTTGCTTATGATTACCAAAATAATTTTTCAACGCATAAACAATCTATTATCGTTAATAAAGCTTGCATTGAACTTATTCCTAATTATCAATCTTTTGATGATAAAAATAAAGAGATTCACCGAAAAAGAATCAAAAATATTCTGAGGACTTATCATACATTTTCAATTTCCCAATCCGCACGTATTAAATATTCATTAACCATATATACAAATGGTCATCCTTTGAGATTTCAACGTTACAATGCTCATAATAATTATTTAGAAATTATTTATTATTGCGGATATAAACCTAGATGCAACTTTTGTATGCATGTAAAAGTCTTTGATGAGAAATTAAATATTTCTCCTGAAGAAAAACCAGACAGTAAACTTCATAACTGCCGACCTGCAAAACAATCTCAAATAATTAAAGGAACAAATCCAATGAACTATGATATTGAATCTCAAGTTCAAGATTATGTTGTCAAAAATCCAACCGCAACGATATCAGAAACAAGAAAGTATGCAAATCAACTGATATATGACTGTAATCAAGCCCAGTCTACTAATTTCATTCAGATATCAGAGAAGAAAGTCCAACAGCTGTATTATGAAGTTCATCCTGTCAAATCAAAATCAGAGATTGATCTTATTAATGAAATGTTAGAATTTTTTAATCAAAGATCATATTTTATTACCCAAAGCACAAAAAATGATAATGCCTATTATTTTTTTGGATTGGAACGTTTCATTCGAGTTGCACGGTATTCATCACATTGTTTTATTGATGGAACCTTCAAAGTCGTTCCTGTATCAATAATGAATGGCCAATTATTAAATTTGTTAATTTTTGACCAAGCAACTCAACTGTATCTACCGTTTTTACATATAATCATGACGGGAAGAACAGAAACTGATTATCAAAGAGTATTTAGTATTATGGAGTATGATACTGATATTAAAATTCCTTTATCAACATTTGATGTTATAACAACTGATTTCGAAAAAGCACTTCAAGGCTCAATTTATAAAAGAAAAGGAGAGCAAACCATATTGACTGGATGCATATATCACTTTATTGCAGCATTAGTTAAGAATTTCAAGAAAAAATGTGATCCAGAAGATCTTAACAATAAAATTCTTTTAAAGTTATTATGCGCTTCTCCATTCATGCCAGAAGAAGTTTTTGATTTGGTTTGTAATAAAATTAAATGCATTCAAGATACAAATGAATTTGCAAAATACTTTATTAAAACATGGAGCACAAGCTATAATTCAATCAGCAAGCTCAAAGTATTCGACAATATTTATTCTAATAATGGCGTAGAATCGTACAACAAAGTGTTAAATACAAATATTGTATATTCACATCCCACAATTTTAAAGACGGTACACACTTTAATGAAAGTGGATTTAGCGATTTTGCATCGATATGCACGGGCAGATAAAAACACAAGTGATCATAAACAGTCGTATTTCATTAAATTGAAAAAAATAAATGAAGAGATTCAGTTATTTGAAGAGCATTTTGGTCTGGAAATATCATTAATTCCTGAGGATATAATGAAAAAATATAAGGATTTGTCCAAACATTCTGGAATTGATTTCAGAGATATTGAAATTGAAAGGTATATGTCAAGTGATCAAATACTTGATGACATTCAAATAAATTTAGAAGAAACAAAAAATGAAAAGATAGAAAACATTGAAATTGCCGAAGATGATTTATTTCAATAATATGTAACATTGATTTCTATTCAACTTTATCGTTATTATAATAAACATTTTTATGATTTTTTTAATATTTTTTATAAGTAGATTGAAGATTATTTGATGGAAAGATGTATATATATATACATAATGTACCTTACAATATCTTCATGCTATGAATTCCAGAATAATGACAAGTCTTTCATTCTTAATTAGAAGTCTCCAATATTTTGTCTATTTTTTCATATTTTTTCTATTTTTTTCACCATTTAAAATTTCTTAAATTCTAAATATAGCAAATTATATCATTTTACTTTCTGCAACGATTTAATCGATAATTATATGAATATTATTGTAAATATTTCTAAAATATTTTAAATACAAATAATTTTAAACTGAACCAAATAAATTGGATAACTTTAACTCAATCAAATAAATATTAATATGAATTTTTATAGAAAAGCTTTATTTTTTTCTCAATTTTTAATTTCATTTCAGTCTCTAAACTTTCTTACTATGTAAAAACGTATTATTATAGTAATAAAATAAAATACATGTTTATTCGATCTCGTATTTCAAAAAAATAAAATTACTTATATAAAAAGATTCTCTTTAGTCAACTTTCTTTTTGAATCTCTAATAAGTTTTTACTGTTGCTTCTATATATTAAGTATTGATTCTTGTAGTAAAGAAAATCCGGAACGTTTATTTATTAGAATACTCGAACTTTGACTTACATATTACTAATTGTAATTATTTTCAAGAGCTATTTCTATTACTCCTACTTGTTCGGCTTAAAATCTGCTATATTGTTAAGATAAACTAAGTCTAAATTTTGAACCATTTTTTGAAGTTTAAAGTGTAATACATATCGATTTTTTATCCGAATTTAAGAATTGCTTCAAAGTTTTAGCGTGAAATCGTGCATTTTTTCTAATGAAATTGTTATTATAAGGGTCATTATTGATTTTGTAATTTAATCGTCGTCGTTATCGATTTTGTAATTTAATCGTTATCGTCTTTTTCTAAACGTGCATTTTTTGCTTTCGGAGCTATTGAACATACATTGGCCCTTACCAGCAATTGAAAACTATTTTTCATTATCAACAATTACATTACTCCGAGTTATTCATCAATCAATGAAAATCGATATATAGTCCATACTTCAATTTACAATATTGGCAAGTCCGATTTCACTTGGCATATTTAACTCATATAGAAAAACCAGTTGGAATCGGCAAAATTATCTTTAATTCCATACATAAGAAAAAAAAATTATAAAGTTCTTCAATAATAGCAAACTAATAGTTTAAATAGATTTACAAGTATCGCCCATCTACTTTTGATATAATTCACATATTAAATGTAGAAAACTGGTTTAAAATAAATATTTCAAAAGTTCGAAAACGATTTATGAAAAAATAACGTGATGACATTTACTAAATTTGCTCTGTATTAAAGTATCGATGATAGAAAGAGCATATTTTGTAAATATTTCAAAAATATTTAAAAGTCGGAGAAATTGTATTGTAATGTACTATAATTATGTTACAAATCCGATTTAATACTAATCCTTCGCTATTGAAGTTGTTTTGAGAAGGATATTCTCTAAATTCTTGATAAATCTTTAAAATCTAGAGTAATCGTTTTGTAAACTTAACAAAACTAAAATGTATACCAATAGATTGGCATTTTCTACGTTTTCAAAGTGAGAGAGTGTAAATTCTTTTTTTTTATCCTATTAAGGTTTTTAAAAAATTTATTTAACAATAGGATGTTTAACACTAATTTTTTAAGGACTTCGACTTTAGCATCACATAAATATGTTATTTTCTATATTAAAACGTAATTTTGGTGGTCTTAGAATAGAAAAATATGCAATATTCGTGGAGATAATGAGGGTTCTTAAACATGTTCTTAAAAATAAATAAAATAATACAAATCTTTATTCAATCTTTTGATATTGTTGGTCCTCTCTTTGTGAAAATACTTAACTTCAAAGAGTATTATGTTTTACCTAGTGAGGACCTTAAGTTTGCAAAAACATAATAAAAGTAAAATAAAAAAGATCTGATTTATCACAAAACTTTGAGTATTATAGGATTTAATATATTTTCTTAGTAGATTATATGATTTAGTTTCTTAAAATCTAAAGTATTTCTTGAGGAAAATATAAATTGAAATTCAAAAAGTAAAAAAATGTAAACAAATCAAATTTTAAATGGACCAAATGTTGATTTTTCATTCGTTTTCTCATTATCGAAAAAAATTTGGAAAGCTAAGAAGTCAATAACAAGTTATATAATACAACAAAACCCACATCGGATATGTTTTCATCAAATAGTCTCCTAGATTTGTTATGAAATTAAAATATCATGATATTTTAAGGGCTTTTGATTTCAATATTAGAATTATTCAGTTATATCGTGCTAATATCAATTGCTTTATACAATTAATCGTTTACAAGCTGCAAAAATCGAACAATAATTTGACTTTGTAAAAAAAGTGCGTCATTTTTATTCGTTATACTTACAAAATGTAAACATTACGAGAAACATTTACATTTGTAAATGTAACAAGTAAAGTTGTATCGCATAATTTGACTTTGTAAAAAAAGTGCGTCATTTTTATTCGTTATACTTACAAAGTGTAAACATTACGAGAAACATTTACATTTGTAAATGTAACAAGTAAAGTTGTATCGCATAATTTGACTTTGTAAAAAAAGTGCGTCATTTTTATTCGTTATACTTACAAAATGTAAACATTACGAGAAACATTTACATTTGTAAATGTAACAAGTAAATACATCAGATTTAAATTGTAAATGTAGTTTATCTCTCTCATCTCCTTTTTAAAAGGTATTACATACATACGAACGCATGGGTCACTCAATAATTAGCGTGATAATAATTGAGGATAGACTGTAATCGTAATTTTATTTTTGGACTTATATTTCGACATTTTGAAGTCGCTTGAAAGTCTTGCAAATGATTAAATTTGGAAAATTTGACCTAAGTCTGCATTATTTTGATGACTTAAACAATTCTATAAATCTGTTTTCCTAAAAATTTAAAAAGATATAATTTCAATTTCCCTAAATTTATGTAATTCATATATCACCAAAATATTTGGACTGCATTTCGTTTGTCTGCACCTAATTAAAGTCTAAATACCAATTAATTTTGGAGTTGCATTGCTTTTAATGTAAAAATGCACGTTTAGAAAAAGACGATAACGATTAAATTACAAAATCGATAACGACGACGATTAAATTACAAAATCGATAACCTCTCTTATTATAAGATAAGCAATCTGAGTTTTTTTGAATAATATGTCACTACACATGATAGAGCGTTACGTGCTGAAAAGTTACGCTTCGTTCTGAAAGTGGTAATGAAGTTTTATTAGAATTCATCAAAAAAACGTATGAAAATAATCGTATGTCAAAATGTGAGCACTTCTCAAAATTTGCTCACATTTTGACTATTTTTGTGAGATCTTCCTCACAATTTTTTGACAAACGTACAAAAAAGTGCTAAAATGTGAGCAAATGTGAGCAATTTTTATATCTCCATAAGTGGACATCCAGGATGCATAAGTCCACACTATCCTTCATTTGCAATTGCTAATGAAACAACTCCTTTCCATGAATCAAATTTTTATTTCACCAATACAGTAATGAGAAGTGGTGAAGAAGCAATGCCAGATCCTTTTAATGATTTTGCTATTATTGGTCATGTTGGTAATGGCGTTTGTCGAATTAGATTAATTTTTAGTTCAATTTGTCAAACGCATCGAATTATTTGTGTACATTAATTTGAAATTTTTATGTATATGGTTTCTTTTTGTTTTGTTTCAGAATAAAGAAAATATTAATAATCAATTCATATATGTTCCATATTAAGTTCTGTCAAAATGTAAGCTATTCAATTCTATCGTCGGGGGAAGTATCACAAATCTATCAATTTTTTTGTAAAAGTATACAAAAACATATGGTGTTCAATTAGTTTATAATAATATAAATATTAAGATTAAAAAAAAAAAAAAAAAAAAAAAAAAAGGAAGTGGGGCTTCCAGGCACTTCGTGCCCTCTAGCCCCGAAGATGTTTAGTATAAATGAAGTTCTTATATACGGGTCTTCCAGGAGCTTTTCACAAATTATATATGTTTTCATGTTTTGTCAAGACTTCTTCGTAAAATCAGACAAAAATAATGTTTAGGGTAGAAGGTTAGATATAACCTCTTTTCTAACCTCTTTTCTACCCTCTTGAATTTTCAAGACTTCTTCGTACATGTTTTGTCACTTTTCTGTCACTTTTCAGGAAAAAACATTTTTATTATATATATAAAATGAATTTTACAAAACCACCGTTACCCTTCTTTGGAAATAAGAGTAGATGTAAAGATATTCTATTGAGAGAACTTAAGAAACTACCGAATGGTCTAACATTTGTAGACTTGTTCGGTGGAAGTTTCTATATATCTCATTTGTGCCATACAATATTTCCTGACTCAAAGATTATATGCAATGACTTCGACAACTATATGAACCGTCTCAAACATATACCAGACACAAACAAAATATTGAAAGAGTTAAAAGAAAAGATACCTATAGGTAAGATGGAACGTATACCATTAGATAAGAAAAATACTGTCAGAGAGGTTTTGAAAAAGGCAGAGTATATTGACTGGGATAGTATATCTGCTAGACTATTATATAGTGGTGCTATAAGAGTTCATGACATTGAAACACTTATGTCAAAAGTTTTATATCTTAACTATACAAATGTTTTCAAAGAGAACATAGAAAAATATATTGAGGGTATAGAGTTTGTGAGATGTCATTGGACAGAGTTGTATGAAAAATATAAAGACAAGGAAAATGTTTTCTTTATAGTGGACCCGCCGTTCTATAACACATGGGATTTTCAATACCAAGTAGACTGGACTTTGAGAGACTCTTTAGAAACTTTAGACGTTTTACATAACCATCCATGCTTTTACTTTACATCCGATAAAAGTGGTTTGGAAAGTGTCATGAGATGGTTAGAGGACATACATGACTATGAGTTTAGATATGACAAGATAGAATATGAGAGAGGTCCTATAAACTGGAGAAAGTGTCATAACAAAGAAATTTTACTAGTAAGTAAATGTGGTTTGAAATAGGACTACTTGTTTTAGGTTTTTTCCATTGTGTCATTTACTTATTTGACGTGGCAGAAAGGTACAGAGAATATGAAGATGAACCAATACCAGCAAATGTTCAGCATATGTACTCGTAAGAGATATTTTTATCTAATATTAAATGGACGCACAGAACTTAGCGAATGCACAGCAACCTGGACAACCAAACCCAGAGAATATTCCAAATGAAGTTAGAATACAAACTGCAATGGCAAACTATGGTCAAGTGCCAACAGATGTACAAATGCAAACTGCCATGTCAAATGACGCTGCGTTAGGTTTGCCACCATGGTATGCAAATATGAGATGGAAAGAGTTTTATACAAACCCTGAAGTGGGATATAAACAACTTTATGCAGATGACGCGAACACAGGAGTTGACCCAGAATATGTTTTCTACCAGAGGAGAAACAGAATGTATGAGCTCCAGTTAAAGAATGCTATGGAACTCAACAGGAAACGTAAGAGACTAGGCGGACATTAGATTTTTACATATAGTAAAATGGGTTTCTTCAGTAAGATAGGAAACTTCTTTCGAAATGTTGGAAGAGGTATATGGAATGGAATAAAAACCGTAGGAAGAGGAATTTGGAACGGTGTCAAAAATATTGGTAAAAGAGTAGGTCAGTTTGTTGGTATTATACCTAAAGACCCTGAACCAGAAGAACAAGCTCCTGTTATACAACAGCCTGAACCTGCACCACAGTCTAGTTGGCAACCAAATCCAACACCTCAACCGTATTAAAAAGTTATATTTTTACCGTTCGATAGTAGTTGTATATGAAACTAAGTTCTAAGTAAAACGCATGGTATAATGGAATTATTCTTTTTCTTCCATCTGTAGTAAACCATACTTGAAAGTCTGAAATACTTCCACTTGGTGGTTCGTATAACTTTGTAGGTTTTTCGTAAAAGTCATTTGCCAAGCATAAGAAAGAGTTTTGGGCGCCAGAAAATGAAGCATGAACAATAATAGCATCTGAGTCGAAAACATCTTTAAATAAATATGGTTCATCTCTTGCATATCGACTGTAAATATTTGCTAAAGGAAGTTCGACTTTCTGATTTAACATTCTTTGCAAATAATACCATGACATTGCAGTGAATTCTGTATATATTTGTTCGTCTTTCTTTGGATTGTCTTCGTAGATTTGAAATGACACTTGTGAATTTTGTTTGTCATATACAATTCTCACATAAAGTGTGCTCTCGGTATTTGCATATTCATCAGCATATTTTGCATAACATGAATTTATTTTATCTTCTATATTTTTTAACGCAGTCTGTAGAGAAGATGAAAGGTCAACTTGTATTAGCTCAATTTCTTCCCACATTTTTCGTTTCCCTTCAGATATATAATCTATATGAAACCTTACAATAAATGGAAAACTTTTATCTTCTACAGACACAAACTTCATTCTACGAAAGCCAATAGCTTTTGTGACAGATGGGTCTCTTAGCCATCTTAATGGGTAGTCAAAACGATAGCCTTCATGCTTTACGGTCTCTGTCTCAAACTTTTGACCGACATTAGTAAAAAGTTCATCTAATGGTTTAGTTGTAGCAACTCTTGAATTTTCTTTTTCTATTGAAAGCATATTTTATCTAGAATAAAAATGTCGAAAGAAACAGCGTCTATGAGAGAAATACAACACAACCGACAACTCATTATGCAAGCTCTAAATAAGAACACAACAAACTTTTCAAACTATTCTAAGATATCTGAGTCATTGAAAGAAGGAAACTTAAAACTGACGATAAACCCATTGACAGACGAGTTTCTGTTTCAAGACAGTAAGAACCATACTGTTTGTATAAATCCAACAAAAGGAACTTTAAACGAGAAACCTATAAAAGAACTTCTTTTGAAAGCAGATGTTGACAACAAAGCTGACAAAGAGTATGTCATTGAAAAAGTTCAAGAAGAACATGACAGAGCAGATGCAACATATGCAACGAAAGAACATACTCATCCTGAACTAGCAGACAAAACATATGTTGACAATAAAATGTCAAGTGAAGTGACAAGAGCTGAAAACGAATATTCTAAAAAGACTCATACACATTCTATATCTGATATTACAAACTTACAAGAAACCTTAAACAGTAAAAGTGACGTTGGACATACACATACCATTGCAAATATAACAAACTTACAAGAAACATTAGAGACAAAAGCAGATAAAACATATGTCAATGAAATATACCAAAGTTTAGTTGGAACAAAAAATATTGAAACTATTGTTGGTGACTTTTCTGTCAATGAAGAAAACAAATATTTTAGATGGGAGTTTGTACACTCCTTAAAAAATGGTATACGGTATAAACTCATTCCGAAAAATAACAATGAAATGTATGTAGGCTATATAAAGAATGATGGTACACAAGTTAAAGTTCCATTAGACAACAACTGCTACTTAAACTTATATGGAGACGAACAAAAGAAATATTTAAGAGTTTATGAAATGGCAGATATGACATTGCCTGACCCAGCTCCAGCACCATATTATTATGACTATGGTGTTGACGCACGTGTAGACCCAAAAAAGCAAACATTATATTTAGAATATTATAGATATAAAAGATATAATGCAATAGAAAAAACGAGAATAGTATATTATTATACAGATGACAGAAATAAATATTATAGTCAAGATTTTACCTACCCTGAAAACATAAGATTATATTATAAAAAATATTCTGACACAAACCAGAAGAAACCTGAAATAGTTACACTATATTTTAAGTTCAAAAGAGACAATCCTATATTATCTCATATGTTTGATTTAATGAACCCAGTAGGTTCTATTTATACATCTATGGAAGCAAGAAGTCCTCAAGTAATGTTTGGTGTTGGTGCATGGGAACAAATAGTCGACAGGTTTTTGTATTGTGCAAACTCTTCAAAGGAAACAGGTGGAAGTAAAACGATTTCAGGTGAAAATTTACCTGCACACAGTCACTACATAGATTTAAGTACATCTCAAGCAGGTTGGCATAAGCATAAATTTTGGGATTGGCACGCCTTGAAAAAAGGTAAAGGATATGATGTTAAAGACGACGTTCAGTTTGCTATAAATTGTTACTGGAGTGACACTCAGGGAGATGGAAACCATACACATCGCGTTTCAGGATATACGCAAACAACGGGACAAAGTAAAGAATACATGCCACCTTACATGACAGTTTACGCATGGTATAGAATTGCTTAGTCGTCATTTTCAACTTCTTTAGCATATTCGTCAGCAGTTGTCTTATATTTGTTAGGAACTGTCTTTGAAAGTATACCACCTTGAACTTTGACAAGTTTGAAACGAGGTCTGACAATAGTAGTTTTATCTTCTGCTTGCAGTGTGTACATTTTGCCATGTTTGCCTAAAACTTCATAATATTCTCTTGTATACTTTCTTCTATTTTTACGAACACGAATGTGAGTACCTGTCGAGTTCCCATTGTTGTCATAGTCAATAGTATTTTCATATGGGTCGCGTTTAGGTATTTCTATTTTTACTTTGTCACCTTTCTTAAGTTTGAAGCCTGGCATTCTTTCTTGTTTGTCTCTTTTGACTAAACTATTAAATATATAGTCTTTCTCTAAGTCGGGGTTGTTTTTCATTTCTTCGGGGGAGTGGTTTCCCAAACCTTTTTGTTTACGGCTATTGTAAATATTTAAAACTTGTCTCATCTTTGCCATGGAGAAATGTCTATATTTGTCGTCATATGACATTTCATCTACCTCACCACCTTGTGGTTGGTTTAAGTCTCTTAAGATTTTTATACAACTGTCAATGACACCAAGAGCAGAATGGTTTTGGTCGACAATGAAATATTGGTTTACATTTTTTGAACGCAGATAGTTTTTAATATCGTCTGATTTGAAAGAACTTTCACAGTCAGATGTCAGTTTTGTTGGATGGTATTTGTCAACGAATATTGTCAAAGCAGTTTTCACATCTAAAATATTTTTGGACTGTAATGGTATGGCTTCACAGTATCTTGTGTTTTGACCAACAAATATTAGCCAGTATGGTGGTCCATCTTCTCTAACTCTCGGAATGTTTTCCAAGATATCCATAAACCAAGCATTTGGTGTTGAACTAAAGATTTTTATCATGAGTGCTTTCTTTGTTGCCTTAGAAACATAGGGGTCCTTGTTTGAATTCGTCATTTTTAACCCATAAGAAATGGGTTTATTTGGCGCATTAGCAGGAGTTGCATCAGATTTTTGCCCGCAGTGGGAACAATAGCCAGAGGTGTATTTGGAGTTGGAAGGAAGATTTTGAGTACATTAGGTATACTGAAAGAGAAAGCACAACCTATTATACAAACTGTACAGAAAGGTTGGGAGGTAGCACGAGATGCAGCAAATCTTATTCCAAATCCTGAAACAAGAGGAAAAGTTCAAGGATGGATGGACAATGTAGGAAGACAAGCAGGAAACTACTATAACAAAGCAAATGACTACTATAACCAAGCAGGCACTACATGGACCAAGGTGAAAGATTCTTTAACAGAGGATATAACCATGCACAACAATGGGTAAACAACAACCAACCTCAACCGCCTCAAACTTGGGGAATGTAAAATTTTTTACTGAGATGAAATGAACAATACAGCATTGAGACAAATGGGCTCAAGATGGATTTGTCGGCTTCCAGCAGTTACACAACCACGTGTTTGTCAAGTTCTTCCTATACCTCAGGAAGTTTTAGACCGACTTAAAAAACCTAAACAACCAGTTGAAAACAAACCAAACTAAAATTTTTTACTGAGATGAAATGACCGAAGAAGTTGAAACGGTAGATTTGACACCACAAACAAAAAGTTCAGAACCATTGTCAAAACCTGTCAAAGAACTTACAGATGAAGAAAAAAATTCAATAATAGAAAGTGCCAGGTCTGGAAATACAAACCCTAACTACAAAGTCACTTTTCATAGAAATGGAACGGCTAGTATCTCAAAAAAGAAACAGACTCTCACAAATAAAATATTGAAGTCTGAAGGAGCTTTCGAGACAACAGATGGAAAAGTTTACTTCACTGACCAACAGTTCATTATAGAACATCTCATTGACTTAGAGTCGAAATATTCTAAACTTTACAACAAACACAAAAAGTTGAAAGGAAAACAAAAACAAATGGCATATGATATTTATGAAGATGTTGACGACACAACTGTTCCTGCAGTGAGGTAAAGTCAGAGGAACCGAAAAGTGACGAAAAACCGATAGAAGAAGAGAAACCAAAAACTGAAGATAAACCAAAACCAAAGTTTAGTTTCCAAACTAAACCAAGTCAACCTTCATTAGCTGGTATGGGTTGGCGTCAAAGACTTTGGCAGCAGGCGGTTATGTAAAGTAAAGAAAAAACATTTTTTTATTTTTATAAAAATGCCCCCGTATAGAATGGATAGAAGGTCTGCTAGAATAAAAGCAGAGTTAGAAAGATATGGTTGGAGAGTTTCAAAGAAGTTTAAATATAGGAAGGGAAGACCCATAAAAGTCTATGACAAATTGTCTGGTCTTCGCTATGAAATGGACTTAGAAACAGCACGCGCAAATTATCCAAACAGATTAGAGAGGTTAGAAGAAGAACGTCTTATGGACATGCCTTTCGATGTTAGTGAGCCTCAAGTTGAAGGACACGACGGCTTTGCCAGATTCTACTGGAAACATGACGAACAATTGCATCCTTTGAGAAGGAAAAAAGGAAAAGGTGAAGACAAACATGCTCCCATGGAAAGAACAAGATATGCATATGAAAAGTACCGTGAAGTTAGAAGTCAAATTACATCTGGTCGAACCTTTACAGTAAACTTTGACGAAGGAAAGAACAAAGAAGGCTTCATGGGTGTACTTGCTGCCATACAAGATGGAAATAAGAAAGGATACAATCTCAGATTGACCATAACAGATTTGGATGGTCACATTTACTATGCACATGGCAATGTCACAACAGCTGCAATGCTTCTTGACGCTTTCAAGACTACAAAGAGAGAACAAATGGTTGACTCCGACTCAGACATTTTGAATGCAATTGAAGGAATTGCAAGTGTAAAATTTGAATGGTACCAACCGAACCCTCAAGCAGTCAGACAACATGCTGGATACTTCCCGTTCATAAATAAGTCTGACATTGACTTGACAAGGTATGGAATTTACAATTCAATTGAAACAATTGTCAATGAACCTTGTATTCTTACATGTCTCAGGAACTCTGGTCTTGTTACAGATGAGAAAATGAAGTATCTTGAGTCATGTGTGAAACAAGGTACATTGCTCAGAGGTCAATTGACAAAAATTGCACCGTTGGCAAATGTGAATATCCGAGTCAACATTCCGACTGAGAAAGGTTCTTCACATGACGACTATGTTGTTGACAAAGACTTACCATGGTTGAAGATTGTAATTGTCCACAACCACTTCATGTTGAACGAAAGTCTTACAAACCCATTGTTCGGAAAAGGCAAGTGCAACATTGTCAGAGCTGTAAACATTCTTTTCGAGAAAGGTTTGTTGGAACCAATTCCAGATGACAAGCTGACAGAAACTTTTGTACCAAAAGACGAAACAAACTTTTCACTGTTAGCAAGACCAAAAGTTGTTCCAGACAAAGTTCTAGTACAAAAGAAGTACACAATTCCACAAGGAGTTGGATTGTTCGGATACCAACCTGAACCAGAAGAACTTCCAATGAGGTTGCAAGAACTTCAAGATGCTATAAACAAACTTCCATTGAGACATCCAATTGACGTCAAATTGTATTGGAGAGCATCTGAGTTAGGTCAGAAGGTTTTATATGAAACAGGTTGCTTCGACGATGTTTATGAGATAACAGGCGAGGTTTCTCAGAAGATAAGAGACTCACTTGAATTTCCACAAACTGGACCAATTGGTTGCGACAAGTTCGACTCATATGAAAAGATATACTATGTCGACCTTAACGCTGCATACATGAGGTTTGTCCAATATATCCCGACTGGAATTCCAAACGAAGACGGTGAGTTCCCAGGAAGGAACTATACAGTTGGAAAAGTCATACAACAACTGTATGATATTAGGAAAGCTTCAAACCCCAAACTTGCAATGACACTCAAATTGCTTATGAATTCGACATGGGGATATTCCATAAAGAAACCTCAAGAGATGAAGAGTAAACATTATGAGAAGGTCGACAACTTTGTTGAAAGGTTTTCTCCTTTTGTTTTGAAGTACGAATTCACTCAAGGTCAAAGTGGCTTAGTAACCACATTAAAACCTATTGTCGAACATTGGTCTTACCCTCAGTTCGCAAAGGCAGTCCTTGACAACTACAACAAATTCTTCTCGGAAGTCAAATCCAAAGTGAAGGTTTACTATGAGAACATCGATGCACTCATGACGAACGAAGAAGGCTATAACAAACTCATTGAAATGGGCATGGTCGGTGAAAAGATGGGTCAATTCAAATTGGACAAAATTTTCACCGAAGTTCATGTAATATCGAAAAGGAAGTACTGGGGTGTTAAAGAAGATGGTGAAATAGTTAAACATTGCATGAAATAAAAAATTTTTATTCGAATTTGAATCGGACAGGTCGAGTTACACCATTCTTGGTCTCAAACTCATATATAACCTGTTTGTCTGTATTTTCGTCGACTATGGCACGAGACACAAACATTGACCAAACGGACAAAAAGTGTCATTTCAGATGGTCACGCAGCCAATCGCATTCGAGCACTTCGAAGAAGCCTTACGTTCCAAGGGAGAGGGTGTCTGGTGCAAGGCAGAGGTCATGAAACTCTACGAGCAGTACATCCTCAATGCCTGGGAGGACAAATCGTCCTTGGATTGGCAATTCTACCAACTCCTCTGGGACGACCTCCTACGCAACTGGGATGACGAAAGAGTCCAATTCAGGGGTCAGGAACTACTTGTCCAAATTCTCATTAATTTAAGCTACTTAACTAAATAAACACCTAAATTTACTCGGGTTTCCCCCTAAAATAAAATTTTTTTACTCTTAGAACCACTCGAGGTTCTCCTTACGGTTGTTGAGCTTGTCACCGTCAATGTGTCTGACCTTCGTCTTCTTGCCTGGATTTGGAACCCATTGAATTGCGACAAGCTTGCCCATGGAAATTGAACCGCGATTCCGAAGGTTAAGGTTCAAGTGTCCCAAGTTGTTGAGGACTGGGGTAAGAACCTTGCCTGTCTCCTGTTGCGGATTTTGTATGGGTAGGGTTGGGAAATTTCGTAACGTCATCGGCAACAAGGGTTGCCCAAACTTCCTTTTCTTCGTGTTTCTCTTCTTCTTCCTCTTCTTCTTCGTGTTTCTCTTCTTCTTCGTGTTTCTCTTCTTCCTCGAAAATTCCTTCTTCAATTTGGTACTCACGAATTACGGTGTTGGAGTTCTGTCCTTTCCGAGTACCTTCCAGATGGCGTCTATCTCTTCGAAGAAACGGTAGATGAGTCTGGCAAGGTCTCGGTTCTCTCTCGCGTAAATGCGCAAGGTTTCCGTCAAATCATTCAGGCATTTCTCATTGGAAGCTTGGTTCATGAGGACATCGGCTTTGAGCTTGGTCATCTCTTCCATAAGACTACTTTGGAGAGTCTTAACGGTGTTTGTCAGATGAGCTTTCAAATTCAAAATTTGAATTTGAACTGGGCGCTTGTCTGGCAACATTGAAAGGACATCTGCCATTGTGTTCGGCTTCGGTGCTTGTTCGGACATCGAAAAAATGAAGTGGTTTGAGAATGACGGTTTTACTTCAAAAAGCTTGTTATGACGGTTAAGTCATACAACAAGTTTAAAATAATATCTTGTTCTTCTTCTGAACGTTTGTTGTCTCTTCCGATAAAAGTTTCGAACATGAGAACCAAAAAACGTTTTTTGAGATTGCGGAAGAGTTCAGGCAAACGTTCATATTCTGGATATGTTGGGAGCAGTTCAAAACATCTGAGCTGACTTTCGGACAAAATTGGGACAATGTCAGAAAATTCATCTTTGGTCGGACTGCTTGAAGGTAAGTCCCTTACATGTAAGTAGCTCTGGTAAAGTCTTCTCATCTCTGCTAACTTCTGGAGTATAGCTTCGTATTTAAGAGTTTTAATTTTAATTGTCTTATTCCACTCTTTACTTCTAAACGGTAAGTATCCATGAGGTCAAGAGTAGCTTTGGTAGCTTTAAGTGGAGCTATTTGTTCCTTGACTTCTGCAATTTTGGTTGCAATTGTGGTTTGAGCTCCTTCAAGTTCGCCGTCTATGTCGTTCTCAACGCCTTCAACCATGGCTTGAAACTCTTCATCGGTCCATTGAGATTGGTGTGGGACGAATTTAACTTGCTTCATTCAAAAAATGAAAAAAAATGTTTTTACTCAAACGTTAAGGTTGACTGAAACTGGTTGGATGTCGCCTTCACAGGTTATGTAGAACGGCTGACCCGAGAAGTGAAGGAGAGACTGAATTGCCATTTCATATGGGGTAGGGGGTTTCTCCTTGTTTTGGTATTTTTATCCAAGGACGTTTGTTTAGGAACTTAACAAGAGCTTCTCTTTGGCGTCCTTTATGCCATCGTAGCTGTCCCGTCTGGTATTTGAATTGGAATTCCAGTCGAAGTCTCGAGCTGAAGTGTAGACCTTCCAGAAATAGTGGTGAACTTGACCTTGGGCTTCATTACCTGCGCAAGTACTGCTTAACAACTTCATTTATCTCTATAAGGTAAATTGCCTCGTCAAATCCTTCTTGGTATTCCGAGTCCTTCCATCCGACAGGAAAAATATTTTCCCGACAACTGGAAAAAAATTTTCCCGACGACAGGAAGAACTCTTCCAGTTGTCCGTCCGTAAACCATTCAAATTTTCGAAAATTGAGAACTTTTGTCGAACTTCAGAAAAAGTTTTTCCTTCCGACAGAAAAAGTTTTTCCTTCCGACGGGAAAGGTTTTTCCTTCCGACAGGAAAGGTTTTTCCTTCCGACAGGAAAGGTTTTTTCCTTCCGACGGTTAAGCCACAAACAGATGTCCGACGTCCCACCAACCGAGCCCATATCCCAACCAGAAGAACCGAAAGCTGCAGAACCACAACAGTCTCCTCAGCAACCTCAGTTCCAGCAAGTACCTCCGATTTACTACCAATTTCCACCTCAATGTTACTACCCACCACAAGGCTTCCCGAACTACCCTCCTCAGCCTATGCCTTACTTCCCCAACCCTTGGATGTTTATGCAAAACCCTGCCCCACAATTCCAATCTCAATCAAGAGAGACCAAGAGTTCGAGGAAGGTCTGAACCGCTTACGCAAAGAGTATGCTACTACCCCAATGGAAGAAGACAGGCTCTCACTCTCTTCCCTCAAATCGACCGATTCGACTCGTACCACAGATTCGGTTCGTGGACCGTGAAGACTACCTCAAGCAGTCTGAAGACTCTTCATCCTACAACCATTTACAGTTGGAGCTCTCAAGAACATGCCGCAATTACGAAGGTCAGACACCAGCTGGAGACCGTAAAACAGACGTACTCGCAAGAGCAGTCCAACTGGTCAAGACAAAGACCGAGATAGTCGACTTCATTCTTGCAGCTTGCCCATACAAGTAAAAAAATAAACAATTACGAGTTAAAACTTTTTATTCTTTCTTTTCTGAGTTGTTTAGAGCTGGTTTCTCTTGTAGGAACCTTTCGTACTCTTCCATGGTCATGTAATTGCGAATTTGGTACGCAATTCCCAGGTTCGTTGTTTTTGAACCTTACGTATGTAACGCTTCCATCCTCCTCAGGGAAGTAAGCTGCTAACATCTGACCAAGTTTTCTCGGTGACTCGGAGCTCATAAAAATGTCACTTTTTAAACGTTAAGTTTTTAGTCTTATTTTACCCTTTGTTTACCCTTTGTTTACCCTTTGTTTTCAAGGTAGTATTGGAGTGCAATTTCTCCAAATTCTCTGTGTCGGAGTTCTTCAGCATTTTCCAAGGTGTTCCTGGAGAACTCAAAGAAGTTGTCAAGAACATACTGCCATGCTGCTCTTCTGAGTTCGTCGGTATTTTGGAAGTGTTGCACCTTCGAGTCTTCGGACATGAAAAAATAACACTTTTTCTATTAAACCGTTTACAATTTGAATTTTGTTGCTGAATTCAGCAAAATATAATTTAGGGTAGATGGGTATATCTAACCTCTTTTCTAACCTCTTTTCTACCCTCTTGAATTTTCATGAATTTTATACAGAAAATGCTTGTTTTGAGGTCGAGCCACTTTTGGCTCCACCGTATTCTTTCAACCAAAACTCATGAATTCGGCAAAAATATATTTTAGGGTAGAAGGTTAGATATAACCTCTTTTCTAACCTCTTTTCTACCCTCTTGAATTTGTCATGAGTTTTCCCGAAATAAAAAAAATAGTTGGTTTTTTTAAAAAATATTTTTTTATTTTTATTGTAAGAACATGTTAGCAACAACAGCACCAAACTCGTTAGTCATGAACCCAACTTCAATGTTAGTAGAGATGAAAAGCTTCATTCCTTCTTCATATACTTTCGAAACAAAAATCCAGAAGATAAAGCAAGAACTTTTAACAAGTACTTTGGACTGTTGTGCGAAAGATGAAACAATGAACAGTATCTTTATGACATGCAGGACCTCATCGACCATTTACCCAAATTGCCTGAAATCCAGCAACAAAACTTACTATTCCAGAATTCGATGAAATAGAAGTCAAAGCAACTGACTCAGTAGAAATAAAGAAGTTCATACGAAAGGTTAACTATGAGTTTTTGGATTTCATTGCAACCACAAAGTCATGGACAAAGATTGCGATATGGTATATAAGAACATCTCTGACATATACAAATCTGGGGAGTTTAAGACCTACGACAACTTTGTTTCGTTAGTTGCTGAAATGTGTATGGCAGATAAGAGATAAAGATAGAAGAGGTAAGATATGGAATGAACAGATAAAACCCGCAACTTTTGAGTTAAAAGAGCAATTGACGCCTTAGTCATACTAGCAGGTAAGGTTTCAGAATATAACGCAAAATGAACCCACAATGTTCTA
This sequence comes from Trichomonas vaginalis G3, assembly GCF_026262505.1. Classification (NCBI taxonomy): domain Eukaryota; phylum Parabasalia; order Trichomonadida; family Trichomonadidae; genus Trichomonas; species Trichomonas vaginalis. Next base: position 4,339,578 of record NC_067205.1, read on the forward strand.
AATGTAAAGCAGCAATGAGGAAATATAACTACTCCGTCAAAGAGATAGAACGTATGCGAAACGACTATGCTGACTTAAAGAGGGAGGCAGAGAAACCAGCAGAAGATAAAATGGACATGTTGACATTTCTAAACAAAAACTATCCAACAGCTGACGATTTCCTTCTTTCAGATGTCAAGAAGAAATATAAAGAAACCTTCGGCATTGTTAAAACATTCGATGTACTGACAGAAGAAATAGAAGCTACGAAATTGTTTAAAGTCTCACGAATTCACAATGTTTACCATGTAAAACGCTTATAAAATAACTGGGGTAGAAAAGAGGTTAGAAAACAGGTTAGATCTAACCTTCTACCCTAAACATTATTTTTGCTGAATTCCGTATGAAAATCGTGAAAAATAACAGAGTATTTTGACAACTTCAAACAAGCAGAGTAAATGAACCATTTATTTTTATTGACTTTTTACAATTTGAACTTTGTTTGCGTAGATATGAATTCTGAAAGAAGTATGAGGGTCTTGTATGACTTTGTACTTCTCCCATAGTTCATGTCTGTCAAACTTACCTGCCATGGACTCTTTCATAAGTTCCATGAAATCGTCTTCGGACAATCCAGGGAAAAGTATAATGTCAGTAAGTATTCTTTTAACATCTTTACTTAAACTCTTTGCTGTCTGTACACAAATGACAACTGAGATGTTAAAGTGTCTGAGCTTCTTAAGAATTCGACACATATCTTGTTCTCTATTCTTAAGCAAAGGATGAGAAGCAAAGTCATCTAAGATAAGAAGACATCTATGAGGGTAAGTCTTCCAATCGTAAGATTGCAATTTCTTCGAAATGTATTCTATCTCTTTCTGTTTGTTTCTGAAGTGTTTCTTCTCTAATATTCTCTGCATTTCCTCATTTGGGTCTTTAAACTTAGAATTTATATACTCATTTATAGCATTATACTTCAAAACTCTTCTTTGGTACTTCTTTATCCAATCTAACAACTCAGTATCCTTTATACATACTAACTTAGACTTCTTTATAATATCTTTGAACGAATTGACGGTTTGGTCAAATTGACCAGAAGTACTACAAATAACAACTAACTCATAGAATGGGTTCTTCTCATCTAGTTCTTGTTGTTGTGCAGCCATTTTAAGATAAGTGAAAGTCTTACCCGACCCAGGTGGTGCGATTAGACCTGTTATACCATTCTGAGCAAATAGGAACTTGTCATGTATGGGTTTTATCTGAGCATTTTCCAACTTCCTCTTGTTCTTTTTAAAACATTCTCAAATTTCTTGTCAATGTCAGCAAACTTTTTTTCTAACATATTTTTAGAAAAATTAAAATTTTTATTTGAAAATGTCTAGCGATTTCGCTATCTATATTCGAGACAAACTTTTCGACAGCAAAACTCTGTCGACCATAAAATCTTACATAGTGTAAACAAGAAAGGTGAATTTGTTCTAAAGTTCTGTTTCTGGGAATATGACAAGAACCATAAAACATTAGCAGAGAAGTCTTAAAATTTGTCAATGACAGACTTGTTGACAGAGATGACGCCGATTGGAAAGATGAAGTCCAACAAAAGTTCTTAGAATGCAAAGAAGACACATGCGCTGTTCTTGAAGATGAAATAGAAAACAGAATAGAAGAGCTATTAAAGGACAAAGAACTTTTACATAAATATGGTTCTGAGAAATTTGACATAACTCCACCAGAGAAGAAGAAGAAGAGAGAGAAGAAAGAAAAGAAAGTAGAAGAAGAGAAGAAAGACCTGAACCAGTTCCAGAGAAAAAGAAATTTGACATGTAAAAATAAAATTTTATTTTTAGAACATTTCTGGGTCAATGTCAATGTTCTCTTCCTCTTTAGGAGCAAACACTGGCTTAGACTCTAAAATCTTTTTACCCAATTTACCTTGAACTTCAACTATCTTAGACTCATAATATTCATAGTCGTCTGCTTTCTTTGGTTCATAAGGTATAACAAGTTTGTATGCTTTGCCTTCTTTAAGGTTTGAAACCTTCTGTCAAAATTTTCTTTGACTGCTAACAAACCTTCTATGTCTAAGTCTTCAAATTTCGCACCATTTTTAGTCACAATAGCAAACTTAACTGGTTCGATGTTCCAAACTTTGTCAAATGTAGACTTTTCAAAATGGTAGAAGTAAACATTCAAATGCGAATGGGTCTAGTTCTTCTTTGACTTCTGTCATGTACTTGTTTACTGAAATATATTTCGTCATCTTTTCTATCGGATAAAAAAATATTTTTTTTAAATTTACTCAGAAAAATTTTTCTTTGTATATACGCCGTTCTGATCTAAAAGATTTTTGACATTTGCCAAGAATGTTCGTTTAGACGCTGCCATATAACCATATTCTTGACAATATTGTTTATATTCATCGTACAATGACCTTTCATCTAAACACTCAAAGTTAGTCTCATCTATAAACAGTTCATATACACTCTTGTTTGCTTCTAACAATGTTTGTCTCTCTTCGGTATGTGGAATTTGTCTTGGATTGAACTTAGAAATATCTAATGTCATGAAATATGAGAACAAGTGGTTGTAAAAGTTAGGTGTCAAAGTTTCTGCTAAGTCGTCAAAATATTCTGTATCTTGCATATGAGAATCTGACGTTCTGACAACTACATATCTTCTGTCAGAACTTTCTAACTTCATCGGAACAACATTGTTTGAAACCATGATGAAATTTGCAACATTTTCACAAACTCTTTGGTCTTTATATTTTCTTTCAACAACTCCAACTTTGTCTGTTATAAGACTCTTCAAAGCATCTGAGTTTAAAACTTTGTTGTATCTATACTTTGAAGTTCGTTACATACTATAAGTTTCATATTCTCTATTGAAGAGTTAAATTTACCGCAGATGTTTTCTAAGTTTGTCATATTAGGGTTCGAATAGCCCTCTAACAGTTTGCATAAGATATCTGTAAAGAAAGTGTTCTTACCAGTTCCTTGTTTTCCAATTATAATGAGAGCAGTTTCATTTTTAGCACTTGGATGTTGTAAGATGTTTGCAAACCAACATAAGATATACTCATAGACTCTTTCGTTTCCATTGCATATAATTTCTTTGACATGGTCTAACCAAGCTTCTATAACATTTTCTTTCCATTCTACTTGTTCGTATTTATATCCAGTGAAGATAGAATAGAAGTTTGGAGAAGGTGTATAGAACTTTATACCACGAACTGAAAAATCTTCTAACTTTGACAATAAGATATCCCAAGCATCTAACATCTTCATTCCAACTTGTACGACTTTTATTTTCTTAAGTTTCTGTCTACATTCTTGTTCTGAAACTATTGTCGCTTTAGGTTTGTTAAAGACAACATCCCATTCTTTCATGACATAACATTCTGGGGCAGAGTCGACATAAATGACTAAACGTTTCAAATTCTCGACTGCTTTGTTATAGTCTCTAAATGGACACATATTTCTGAATGCTTGGAAGTCATAAAAATCTGAAACATCTATTCTGTACATTTTTATAAAAATAAAAAAAATATTATTTTTTTATTCTTGACTTTGTTGTTCCATTTGTTGCATTTGTTGTTCTTGAGCTATTTGTTGTTGAAGTTGTTCTTGTAATACAATACTTTCACCAGTTGCATCTTCCAATTCGAAACTTTCTGCCGTCATTGACAAATACATAGGACATAAAAGTTTTACAGGAACAAAGTTTGCGTCAACTAAGGTTAAGTTTATGTTTGCTAAAGTGTTTGAGTTTACTAAAGCTGAAAACTCTGCATTCGAATGAACAATAGGCAAACCAGCAGAGAAAGTGTTGTTTATACGCATGAGTATCTTTTGGTCATAGTAGTTTCTGTCGACATTCGAATAGCACTTTGAACCTAAGTTTGAAACAATATATAAAATAGGTGTGCTTAAAGTCAATGGAACAGACATTCCTTGTATGACACCTTTTCCTGTTATAGGAAACTGTTGGTAGTAAAAACCAGATATAAGTTTTGTATTATAGCTCATATCGTTTATAGTAAACTCAGTCGGACATCCAAACATAATGAAACCTGCTCTAGTTGCAGCACATGTTACATCCGTCCTTAAAGTATTAAATAAGTCAACAAAACCTGTTGGTGGTATATCTGAGTAAGTATCTTCAAAGAAGTATTTTTTACCATTCACAACAACAAAGTCTTCTGGTGTCAAAAGAGCAAAACAGGCTTTAGTCGTCATCGTGTTTAAGTTAGTTTACAATATCGTCCTTGAGGACTTTGTAAGTTTGTTGTTATAGAATTATATGACTCAGGGTTTTTAGTCGTAATAGTATAAACCACTATGTCTTCTGCCATTTACTTAGCAAATAAATTTTAATGAAATGTTGTGGTCGTCAAATATTTTTATGACGTCTGGGAAACTATATTTTAAGTTCAACGTTTCACCTCCTTTCATAACGTATATCTTGTCAATGACATTATATGAAACACCACAGCAAGCAATGTCGGGTTCTATTTCTTTGATGTTTATATCGTCTGCCTCTGTCAAAAGTTTCAATAGTTCTTTCAAAACTTCATGAGGTGCAATGACATATGAGTTCACTTTTACAGGGTTGTGTTCGACCAAGTTTAACATTATACCTAAAGCTTGACAAATCTTCTCCTGAGTTTGAAGTTTGTCTTTAGTTGTTGGTAGTCGTTTCGAATATCTGCAACAGAACTTAAGTCTCTGCTAACTTCAGGATATGTTGGTTGTTCTTTTACAGGAACTATTGTTATACCATCTTCGTCTTCGTATGGTTTCCCCACTTCAACATCTCTTCTTTGACATTGACAACAACACTTTGACTGTTTGTTTGAGTTGGTGAATTTAACTTCACATCTGCCACCGCCATTAAACCTTTTGAAACACTTACGCTTCTATTTTTCGGAAATGACATTTTACTTAGAATAAAAAGATGGACGTATTTGAGTATCTCTTCGAATTGAAGCAGAACAAAGTTTACACACACAAACAATACAAATACATTGACAGAATAGTTCTTTATACAAACAATGGAAAATGTTATAGAATAGCAGTCTTTGCTGAACCAAAATATTTTCATAAAGCAAAGAAAGTTGGTATAACTGAAATGGTGAAAGTTCTTGACGTTGACAAAAATATCAACAAAACTGACCGATATTTCTAAAGGTAAGTTTATAATACAATTTTATGTCAAAACTGGCGTACTGTCAATATTTGACGGAGAGAAGTCAGTTCAAGAACAACTTACTGACCTGCTGCCAAAATCTGCTCGATGGAAGCTGTCGTTATGCCAATCTGAGGAGCCCCAGCAGGTTTCATCGAACGAATCTTCAAAAGAGCATCTTCCGTGAAAAGTGCTATTGGTTTTGTAAACTTCTTTGCTTTCAATTCATCTGGACCGTCTCTGTCACCAGTATATTGTATTTGACTGTACCAACAGTTGAAATACCACCCATAAAGTCTTCTGAGTCAGCAAATGGAATGCCAAGCCAAAAGTTTGAACGGTCTCCATTTGTATATTGAGTTTTTTGACTCCTGTATGGTCCATACTTTCACATATGGCATAATAGAACTTTGCATTTCAGGGTTAATGGTTGTTGTGAAGTTGTTGTTAAAGTTCATAGCATCTAATGTCAAGTTGTATGACCTCATATCCTCAACTGTAGAATATTCTTCTCTTGGATAATATTTGCCATCTATGTTTATATGATATTTAATACCAGGGTTGTAGAAACAAGAATAGTCATTTATAGTTCGTCTGAACAGTACAAACATAGTATCTGCATGTTTCATTGCAGTTGTTAAAGCAATATCTGTTCTTGCACCTGGGTCAGCACTTTGGTTTCCAACTTCACCTGCAAAGTCTTTGACAGATATTTGGTGTATAGGGAACATAAGTGGAACTGCAATATATTTGGCAGCTAAAGCATTTGAAATATCTGGGTCCAACATATAGACTGCAAGTCTGCTTTCTATTCTCTTGCATTCAAATTTTCGCATGTGAACTTAACTGGGTCCCAAGCAGTTCCAGCAGCATTGAAATAATAGTTTACTTCAGTGTTGAGGTTTGAGAAACCAAAGTCTAAGTCAACTTTGTCTTTGCAAAATCGGCGAATGACGTTGATTTGTTCCCTTACGTCTGTAAGAGTGAATGGGTCTTGTGTTGGTGCAATGACTAAGTTATTTTTGCTTGGAGTAAGTTCGATAGAAATTTTTCCTGCCCAGTTTGGCAAGTATCTTAAAAACCTGAAGATGAGGAAAGATGACAAAGGAACTCTAAGTTTCAGTTTTACTTTAGTGCAGCAGTTCCATCTGAACCAGAAAGGTTAACATAAACTCCTGGAACGTTAGGGTCAAGTCTTCTTATTTTCTCAATAGTTGCATACTGGTCTGTTTGTTCTCTAGCTTGTGGTTGTACTGAGTTTCTCAAAGCGAACCATTCATAGTTTGCCCATGTTACTGTTTGAACTAAGTCAGAGTTAGAATATATCTTATATCCCATGAAAACTTCTGGAGCATATTGGTATCCGACATAGAAAATTCCATTGCAACCTTTCTTGTCAGACAACTTGGCAGAAGGTTTTATTTCAATGTCTTGTTCCACGTATAAGAAAGAGTTGTCAATAGAAATAATATGAAACCTGTCGCAAGCAATATCTACTGTTGTTGAAGAACCTTCTCCAAACTCACCTACGTTTCCATAAGAAACAGCAGTTGTATATTCGTAAGTTCCAGGAACTATTTCTGACCTTCTAATGGCATTGTCGCATTCGTTATACCATTCGGAAACATTTCCATTCATAGCATCCAAAACTGTTGGCGTTATATTCTGAGCGGCGTACATTTCATATGAGTAAAAATATAGAATAGTTGGATTTATATGTCATAATAGAACCCACTGGACCAAGCTTTACTTTCTTCCTGACTGAGTTTTTAACTCTTCTTTTTCCTTCATTGCCCTCTGCTTGAAGTTGTTGCATCTTTGCATTATGTTCATCTAGTATGTTGCAAATTTCCCATGTCCTTTTTGCCTTTTGGCTCTGGTCGCCCATCTCAGGTAACCTATATCCTAGAAAGAGTTTGTCATAGTTGTATTTGAGTCTTCGCGTATTGTTTGCATGACTCTTTCCTGAGTTTCTGGTTCAAGCTCTTCAAACAGTGCCTGTCCATATGGAATATGCTCGTTTCCAAATATATGTTTTTGTAGCCATTCTGGTTTTCTTTCCATGTTACCAACTATATCTTTTGTGAATGGGAAAGCTTTTACCCAATCTTTCAGTCTTGCGTCGTTTATTTCTGTAGTTGGTTTTATTTTGTCAAGGAACATGTTTTTCAATACTAACATTTCATTTGGTACTGTCCATTTGAGTTTTCTTAAATATTCATCCCTTCTCGGTTCATTGTCTGCAAAGTAAGTTTTTATGACATTTTGTAAACTTTCGTTTGCAAGGTCATGTACAATAGGTTCTCTTCCTTCTCTCCCTAACTTTCTTTCTAAACTCTTCACCAAATATACCATCTCTATGGTTCTGTGTAGTTCTTTGAGATAAATGTTCTAGAACGTCAGGTGTTATATTTCCATCAGCCATGTTCATTTCATACTGGTCCAAAATATCTGCATGTTTCATATCTTTCAATGGCATTAAAGCCGCGCTGAAAATACCAGCTATATCTGGTTCACCATTGACTTCCATTGCGTCTACAACTTCTTGGAATTGTGGTTGTAAGTTTATGAACCACCTATCTGGATTAGCTTTATGACCCCATCTCATTGTAGTTCCATCGTCTGCAGAAACAAAAGTAGGTTTGTTTCCATCTTGGTTAGGTTCTGAATGAACTTTAAACAATGTTTCATTTCTATATGTTTTCTTGAAATTTAACCTTTTATTTTCACCGAGTTCATCCGAAGATTGAACGTTAAATGCTCGTAAGTAAAAAGGGTTGTTGTATTTGTGTACATTTTCTTTCAGTGCTTCCATTCTATGCTGAATATTTTCATCTGATGTTGGAGTCTTTTGTATGTCGGCAAACATTTTTCGATATTCTTCTACTATGTCAGCCGAATTTTTTTTAGACTCTTGGAAATATTCCATATTCTCCGCATACTCTTGTTGAGGGTCAAGATTTTTCGGCTGTTCCAAATCTTCATCTAGTTCTGTGAAGTTAGTTTCCAAAGGAGGACTTGTTCGTTTCCTTCAGGCTCTTCTAGCTGTTGTTGCTGAACTATTTCTTCCATGTCTGGTTGTATCTGAACTTCTTCCTGTGGAGTTTCTTGTACCTCATCTGCTGGCATTTCATATATTCCGAGACCGTTTTCAACAATTTCCCTATCTACGTCATCCGCATTCATAAGCTTTTGTTCTTTCGTTCCGTCTCTATTTTTTACGCGTTTCATGACGAAAGTTGAATTGTCATTTAGCTCTGACATCAAATATCTCGGAGTAAATTCATCCATGTCATTTGGATGATATGCTATTAAATCATATCCCTTAGCGAGCTTGTATTTTCCAGGTTTGAGATTATATCCGTTTTTGCTGAGCCATAAAGCTAAATAGGTTCGGGTCAGTATTTCCATCCTTGAACTTTCCAATAGCTTCTTTATATCTGTCACTAAAGTCAACAGTATCTGGGAAACCACACTCTTCTTTAAGCATTTTTAAGAATTCTTGGTTTCCTTGTTCTCTACTTCTTTTATGTCCTTGCTCTGTTTGTGGTTGTTGTGCAGGGTTTTTGAACTGTTGGTTGTGTGCTGTTTTGCTGTTGGTTGTGTGCTGTTTTGCTGTTGGTTGTTGTGCATGTTTTGAACTGTTGGTTGTTGTGTTGGTTGTTGTGTTGGTTTTGGTGCATGCCTGTGTCTGTGTCCATGTGACGATGTAAATGTTTAGGTAGTCCTGGTGCAGGTGCTTCTCTTGGAGGGTTTGGTGGTATATAAGTTCCACCAGCTGGCACATATGTTCCATCTGCAGCATAATGTCCTACCTGACTTTTCGTTTTAAGAAAGCATTTACTAGGTCTGTTTTGGTCTGTTGTAACTCTTTTTCTTGACTTTCCACAACAGTTGCTCTAACGGCGTCATAGGCACTTTGAACTGCCTGTCTCGTTGCTGCATCTGTTATTTTCGTCATATTTTGTGCTACTTCTCTTAACTCTTTGTCGAAACCTTCAGACTTCAGTTTCTTTCCAGATGAGAAGTCGTTCACTTGTTTCACCTTACTATGAAGAGCTTCGAAAGCGTTCTTAAAGTCAGCATTTGTTAAAGCTTCATTTGAACTATCTTCATCCGCTTGTATTTTTGTCCTTATTGACCCTATGAGTTGGGCTGCTTTAGCGTTGGCTTGGGCATCTAACCAGTCATTGTTAGCTTTTATATATTCTGCGCTTTTCATTGCCTTTTGCATAGCCGCGTCGTTATTTTTACTTTCTTGTGCTAAGTTTTCATACTGTACGGTTTGGTTTTGCAACTGTAAAAGTTTTTCTGCCTTTACATTTGCTTCAACTTCTTTTTTATACTCATCGCTATCCATATATGTCTTCAGGGCTTTTTGTTTTATCTCTTCATCTTTCAGTATTTATATTGAGTAGTATGGTTTTTCAAATTTATGACATCTTGTTCCATTTTTGCTACTTCTGCTGCTTTTTCTGACACTTTTTTCGCATATTCCTCTGTACTTAGTTCTTTCAGTTGTTCTTCTTTCTTCTTTTTCTCTACGTTTAACTCATTGAGTTTCTTTGTGTGTCTGTCATATTCTAGTTTCTTTTCGTTTTCACTTATTTGCTTCTGTATGTCTATGTTTGACTTTTTGACATCTGTTATTTGATTTTTGAGTGAACTCAAATTCATTTGACTTTGAGGGTTATAAGCTGTTCCGTCTGCAGCTCCACCATAGCCTGCCATTTTCGCTAAAAGTGCCGCTCTTAAACCTCCACTCTGTGCACCAACAACTCGGTTTAAAAGCATAGGATTGCTTGACATTTGTTGCAACATAGTGGGGTCATTCAGCATTTGTTGTTGCAACTGTTGTTGTGGTGTCAGTTTTACTATTGGATGTTTCAATGCTCTCTTCCTCTTACGTATATTCTTACGTAGCTTACGTGGCATTTTAAGTGAAGTTAAAAAGCGGTTTTTGACAGATGTTTATATGACACTTTTTGTTCAGCACAAAAAACTACTCGGTCAACGGCGATGACTCTCAAAAACCGTTGTGCAAAAAGTTTTACCGTTGGACAAAAAAGCATATATAGAAAACAAAAAACGTTTATAGTTCATTCAATATTTGAGATGGAACGGTTTTCCAACGGTAACTATTAAATAAAATAAAAAAATAGAGGGGGTTACCGTTGACGAAAACGGTTCATCTCAAACTTTTCTATGAGTGGTCCGAAAAAAACAGTTTATTTTTGTCTAATGGAAGGAAGAAAAAGTGTCGCAAACAATTCGTCGACTACCTCTGCAGTTAAAGTTCCTACAACTTATGTCTCACCATTCTCAAAACCCTTACAACCTCCTATAATACCAAAGCAACTTCCTCATACAATTGCAAACAATTCGTCGACTACCTCTGCAGTTAAAGTTCCTACAACTTATGTCTCACCATTCTCAAAACCCTTACAACCTCCTATAATACCAAAGCAACTTCCTCATACAATTGCAAACAATTCGTCGACTACCTCTGCAGTTAAAGTTCCTACAACTTATGTCTCACCATTCTCAAAACCCTTACAACCTCCTATAATACCAAAGCAACTTCCTCATACAATTGCAAACAAATTGTCCAACAATTCAAGACATTCTACTCAAGAAAATACCATACAAACAAACGAAACAACAGATACAGTTGTACCAGACACAACAGGACAAGTTTTACAGTCTTCTCCAATTGCAAACCAATTGTCCAACAATTCAAGACAATCTACTCAAGAAAATACCATACAAACAAACGAAACAACAGATACAGTTGTACCAGACACAACAGGACAAGTTTTACAGTCTTCTCCAATTGCAAACCAATTGTCCAACAATTCAAGACAATCTACTCAAGAAAATACCATACAAACAAACGAAACAACAGAGGAACAACCAAGCGCGTCATCGATGACGACAAGGTCCCAGATGAGATACCTCGCGTTCGCGAAGCAATTTCAATCAGGAGATACAGAAAATACAGAAGAAAACACTACCATACCTGAACGTGTTCGCAGGCAATATGCTAAAAAAAGACTTCAACTCCTTGAAAAACTCAAAAACCAATGGGGAATTCAAGACGACACCGATTATTCGGAAGTGTTTCAGTCTGTTATGGATAGTTTGCAACCAGTTGAAAATGAAGTTAAAGACCCAGGTGTTCTCGTGGACTTGTTTGTTCAATACTTGCCTGTTACAGCAAACCTAATTGCACTACAAGCCATCGACCAATTTATTAGACTTTTCCCCAAAAATATGCAAACTTATTTGCGAAATGTGAAAATTGCTGAGTATGTCAGCATATATCCCAATACCTACAACTATCTCGAAGAATTGGATGAGTATGGGCAAAGGTCCTTTTACGTATACTTTTTTACCAAACCAGGACAGTCAAAACGGTTATATTGTATACAACCTTTACCAGAATTTCAAGACAATTTCCATGTCATATCCACTATAGCGTTAGATACACCAGAAAGAGTTCCATACGGTGGCAAAGTTAGTATTTCAAGCTTCCCGAAAGCTACCAAAGGACATCCTATAAAATTGGCAGAATTCACTAATTCAAATTGCCAATTCAAACAGGATGTTGAGTTTGTATTCTTACACGATACCACATTCATAATACAGACACCTCCAGATGGACTCTACAAAGTATTTATAGCTGGACACGTAGCACCAGATGACGAAGAAGAAGTCGAAGAAATCCTCACCTCAGAGAGCGAAGAAGAAGAAAATTTCCAAGACATTCAAGATTCAGAATATACCGAATAAAAACTTCATTTATACTAAACATCTTCAGGGCTAGAGGGCACGAAGTGCCTGGAAGCCCCACTCCCTTTTTTTTTTTTTTTTTTTTTTTTTTTTGATTATCAAAAATAAGAAAAACTAGGTTTTGAGAACACTTTTGAGATGATAATCAAAATATTTTGATTGAAAAATAATATATTATCTAGAATGAATTTTGTTTTCAAATATCTTAACAAATTCTGATAAAATTAAACTAGTTTTTGTAAAGAAAAAAATGAACGAAAAACTCTGTAGAATCGGTATTCCAAATGAATACATCCGGTACGAATATGAATGAACGGAAAACTTGAAAGTGGTTGAGCCTCTGCTAACTTACGCGAACAGTTTTGAAACACAATCACGTTTGAGAAAGTTGTCTCCAGCTATCTTACTGGAAACTAAACGGTTGAGCGCATTACTATATAATCAGTGCCTCATAGCCTTTAGTTTGTATTAAAAACGAGAAAACTTGTTGAAATGATCAACAAGTTCGAACAAGTTTTCTCGATCTTAAGAGCGGAATGAGTTCCTTATGATGCATACCATTATAAATTATTATACATCATAAGGAAAAAACATTCTCCCTAGATAGCTGAGGCCCTAAATTAACTATTAATCTTTGAGATATTTTTTTATTGAGGTTATACGTTTTTCTAAATAATTAAAATGTAAATTTTGATTATGCACTCATCTCTATATTTTTGGCTCTTTAATATATTTGAATCATGATCTGGGAAGAGTTTCAACAAAGTAATTCACAAAAGCTATTTTCTTGAAATTTAAAAATCCTGTTTATCATATATTACCAAATTTCAATCCCTACATATTTCAAATATCCTATGAACATTTCAAATTTTTGAAAAAACATATTATTTTCCAAATATTTATATGATCAATATTTCTAATAATATTTTCCTGTAAAGCGTCACTTTTTACTTCCTCGCGACGATTATTTCCTCTCAAAAAATTCAATAGCTTACATTTTGACAGAACTTAATATGTAACATATAGAAAAACGGTAATCATATTTTAAATAAAAGTGACAAATTTAATTCTGAATTGACCATCAATCACCGAAACAACTATTTCCTGTCAAAATGGATTATTATATTATCAAGATAATATTGATTCTCGATATAATTCCATTATTATTGATAGATCTTGTATAAATTTCACATTATATAGCATTAATTATTCATCAGTTACTAAAATTTCACTTCCGAATACACTCATTGAATTGCAAGATGATGTGTTTATCAATACTCCAATTAAAGAACTTTTTTTGCCTGCATCTCTTACTAAAATCCATGAAGAAGATCCATTTACATTACTGATGAATCTGGAAAACTTAAACGTCGATAAAAATAACCCTAAATATGCTTCGGTTGATGGTATATTGTTTAATAAAAACATAGAAGAACTAGTCCATTTTCCAGCAGCAAAAAAATTGACAGTTTATTATATGCCAAAAACTGTTAAAATTATTAAAAAACAATCATTATTAGTTCAACATACGTTAACGACTATTATCTTTCAAAACACAATAACAGATGTGGAATTTACCGAACTGAAATTTGCAATTGGAATCCGAAGTCTAATTTTTCCATTAGGAGTTTCCATTCCTGGTCAAGTTTTAGATAAATTAAATATATATAATATTTCTTATTACTCATTGATCATCAAAACATGTCCAATTGTTTATAATAATGCATACTTTAATTTGTATTTATTGTCTCATTTTATGATCTATATTTCATAAATAAAATTTATTTTGAATAGATTAACTAATTTGCAACAAAAGAATTTCTAAAAATGAATAATGAATATGGTTACATTCAATCATGTGATAATTAAATGATTGAGTCCGATATATTGGTAATTTTAAAAGCAAACTTACGACTGGCTCTAGAATAAAATTATTCTTTTCACTTGCTGCTGGTAAAGTATTTGGTTTATTATAACTAGATTTGGCTCCTACTGGATACCACCAATCACTTGAATTTGTGGAACAGTCAAAAAATGAACTTCCACCGATATTTTTTGTAAGTCCACCTTCAAAAAATTGAGTCCATGATAAGTGAACTTTTTTGTATCCATTAGTTTCTGCTGTACTCTCTTCGGTTGTATCAAAAGGGTGAACTTTTTGATACCAGGTATTATTCCCTTCTACTCCATGAACGAGCCAAGTGAATAAGTATCCATTGTTGTCATACCAATAATATTTATTAATTACATTTAGAATTGAAAATAAATGGCTATGATTAGTTATATATCTAACTTGATCAATTGTTTTAAAATAATCGCCATTTGTTGCATTATGCTCAAATACTTTAAGATAAAGTTCATTATTAATGATATTTATATAATTTCTTAAGAATGTCCCATTAAAATTTAAAACATTTTCTAAAGTTTAGCTTAATTCAAAACAAAAAGTTAATCAGAATTATAATTCTGCATATAACCTCAGATCAAAAAAAGAAAAACTCCTTTGATACTTTAATTATTTTCTTTGCATTAATCATTTATGATGCAAAATCAAAGGAAATAAAAGTTTTAGACACATATTTTCAATTAAGGAAATTCTTCTATTTTTAGCGCCCCTAATCTTTCAAATTTTAAAAGTTTTGAACAAGAATTTGGATAGAGATACATTCGCTATAATGCATAAATATCTCTAATTTTTATCGGGATTATAATTTGGAACCATATCCTAAGATGTATTCAAATGAAATAAAAAAAAACATAAGAATTTCAATAACAAAACTGACAATTTTTATTTAAATGTGTTTTTGATTCATAAGTCAAAAAACATTATATTGTACAGATGGTAATCTTTACAAGCAGAATGTCGAAAATCAATACACATCATTACTAATTGATAAAACATGTAGAATTCTTACAAAGAATTGCATTGACTACCCAACTGTAACGGAAATTACATTTTCGAATACTATTACTGAGTTACAAGATGATCCATTTATTAACACTCCTATAAAAGAATTAAATTTTCCTGAATCTGTGAAAATAATTTCTGATTTGGATCCATTTTCTCTTATTTCTTCACTTGAAAATATATTTGTTGATATCAATAATCCATATTTTGCTTCTTCGGATGGTGTTTTATATACAAAACATTTTGAAGAATTAATTCATTATCCAACTGCTAAAACAAATAAAGTATATTATCTACCTAATCAAGTTAAAGTAATTAGAAACCAAGCATTTCTGTTTCAGAATAATTTAGTTACACTTATTTTCAAGAGTGAGATCATTGAAATAAAGAGAGATTCATTTGATGCAATGGACAATTTGAGAAATTTTGTATTTCCATTAGGTGTTTCATTATCCAGTTCAATTTTGGATAGACTTAAAAATTATATCATTTCATATTATACTAAAGAAATTTACACTTGTCCAATAGTATACAAAAACATTTTGTTTTATGTTGATATTCATTGTTTTCTATTTTTATCTATATAACGAATAGATTCATCAAAAGAATATCTATTCTCAAGAATAAAGCGATTTATTTTTATAGTTTTAAAATTATAATTTTTTTAAGTAGCAATGCAGCATAACCTCTTGATCATTTATCACATATATGAAAATATTGAAAGCTTCAAATATACCTGAAATTGGGCTTTCTTTTATAGTTTTTTCTGATACCTCCCGCAAAATCAGTCTATTCTGAATTGAAAAGGGGATAGAAAAAGGAGTTTAATGATCATTAATACTCCACGATGTAGTCATCTTAATTACCAGTTTGAAACTAATGATGGAACCATATTTTGCCGGTTAGCTGCAAAGAAATTTTTTGAAAGGAGTTTCTGGAATAGAGATCTAATTTTACAAAAAGTGACATATTAATTCTGACTTTTTTATAAATCGCAGAAAAAAAACTATCCTGTAGTAATGGAATTCTTTACAAACAGAATATTGAAAGTCAATATACATCTATAAAGATAGATGAATCCTGCATAAATCTCTCAACAAATAGTATTGATTCTGCATATGTTACCAAAATTACATTTCCAAATACTATAATTGAACTCGCAGATGATGTGTTTGTCAATACACCTCTTAAGGAAATATTTTTGCCAGAATCAGTCCAAATTTTGAATGAACAAGATCCATTTTCTCATTTGGAACTATTAGAGAACATATTTGTTGATGAACGAAATCGATTTTTTACATCTTTAGATGGTGTTTTGTATACCAAGAATTTTGAAGAAATTGTCCATTATCCAACCGCAAAAACCGCAAAAGTGTATTATTTACCAAAAAATCTAAAAAGAATTAGAAATCAGGCATTTTTGAACAATCCATCGATTACAGCTTTAATATTCAAAAATGGTATTACATCTGTTGGACATGCATCGTTTTATCTTACCACAAACATTCGAGATTTTATTTTTCCGCTTGGTATAACGCTTCCATCTTCAGTTCATAATTCTCTCAAAGATTACACAATTTCATACTACTTCATCGAAAAATGTTCATGTAATATTACAAATTTCAATTTTTGTGCAGAAATAGGATTATTATCATTTATATTTATTTGAATTTAATAGTGTAAGAATGAGATCAATTTATCAAGCATAACTAGTAAAATCTTCTAATCATGCTTGAATTAATTAATGAATTCATGAATGTCACTTTTAACGCCTAAGAGTCCATGTATAGTTATTATCGTAAATGATAAAATATTCATATCAATATTTGTAGCCTACTGAATCTAAATATCTTATTTATTTGAAAATCTATCGTTGGGATATCTTGCGATCAATAAAAAAATTAATTTAATTTATTTCAAATCTCGTTCAAATAAAAGCAGCTGTATAATTTATGTGATATAAAGTTAACATAAATTAAGAATGCTTATATGAACATTCATTGGATGTTGTTTCAGGCAAATTTTATTTCGAAATTTCTGATTCTATGAACAAAATCAAGTGGCTACTTAATTAATACAGATTGATCAAATAAACATAGAAATTTCTCATCGAAATTTCGCTAATTTCAACAAATCTTTGATGAAAAAATTCAAACTCTGTTATATGAGTTGACTTTTGCTAATGTTATACATTTGCAATAGAAATCTGTTTTTATTTCATGGTATTCCTCAAAGGAAAAATTTTAAAAAAGTGACACAATCTTATTTTGAAATAATTTGACTATTAATCGGGACATATAATGCCGAAACAACTATTATATATTCATATTTTAATAGTAATGAGATTAGTATTGGGGATGGGACAAATATTGCACTTATTGATAAAACTTATTCTGGTATTTTGTCTATTCCTGAAAAAATTGAAGGGAGATATGTTACACGAATTGCCAAAAATTCATTCACTGATTGTAACTTCATTTCTATCAGACTTCCAGATTCAATTAATTATTTGGGAAATTATTCCTTCAAAAACACAAAAATTAGGGAGTTTATTGCACCTAGATCTTTATTAACAATAGGTTATTGCGCATTTGAAAGTTCTTCCTTGTTATATGCGGATCTCTCAAAATTTTGAAAATACAAAGATTTTTTATAAATCTATGCTTGAAAATGTCAAGTTAAGTAATAATTTAAAGGTTTTGTCACAAGAAATGTTCATATATTCACACTTAAAAAATATAACGATAACTAAAAGTGTCACAACGATAGGGATGTCATGTTTTTGGGCATGTCAACAATTAGAAGAATTCATCTCTGAAAGTCCATATTTCAAAACATTCAACAAAGTTTTATATTCGAACGATCTGAGAACATTGTATGCATATCCATGTAATTCTTTCATCGATATATTACCAACAACTAGATACATATCAAATGTTCGTGGTTTTGGTGCAACATCTTTTGTCAACTTTATTTTCAATGTTTCTATCCTCGAGATGGGTCAAGAAGCTTTTCGTGAATGCCAACAACTTGAACTAGTTGATATGAGATGTACTCGAGTAAAAATTATACATCATGCTACTTTTTTTAATTGTCCAAAACTTAAAGAAGTAATTTTGCCATATACTATTCAATCGTTAGATTCTTATGTATTTGGTCTCTCACCAATAAAATTTCTAATAATTCCTCATGAAATAAATATTCACCCTAAATGCTTTGCTGAAAATTGGATTAATGAAGTTGGTTTTTGCGGTGTTAATGATATTGTAGGTACTCTTCCTTCTGAAATAATCGTTCATGTATCAAAACAATTTCAAGGACAAATTTTTATGAACCATGCCATAACATATCGAAATTTAGTTTGTGTTTCAAAAATTTGTCCTTCAATATATGCTAATGATGGAAAAAATCATCACAAGCAACTTTTTTTTGTATATTATGCAATTTTCTATCTTTGAATGAGTATTTTTAATGTTCTTGATATTTAGTAAAATTTAACTTAACAGAACTTCATGTAATAGCATTTTTATAAAGTTTTGTTTCTTTTTGCATTGTAAAAAAATAGGGAATCTAATGAGTCATGCTAATCATATCGAATCAAAACAATAATAAAAAAAAATCCAAAATGATTGGAAAAATTAAAGAATCTTGAAAGTTATATCATTAAAAGATATGTTTCATGTTCATCTTATACTACTTTTATATAGCCTAGTGCCTAAATTAATAAGAGAAATTGAAACATAATCTTAGAACTATTATTAGCAGCCATTTTCCATAATTAATGGCTATATTCTTTGAAAGTGCATCGAATTGTTGCTAATGTTTTCAGATCTACTCGAAAAAAATTTCATTAACGCAATCTTAATTTTTCTAAGCAAAATTGTTGTAAACAGAAATTCATCAAAAGTGACACCTCAGAAAAGCTAAAATATTGAATTTTTGGAACTTTTGATAGAGCACGTTTTTAAATATTAATTAAAGTAAATGTATATTTTGTAAAGATTCTTTTTAATAAAAAAATAAAATTTTGAAGAAGAACACAAAATCTTCTGAAAAATAATATCACATAAACTCATATGTATTTTTCTAATATAATACTATTCTATATAAAAATCAAATTCAATGATCTTAAAAGCGAAGGATAAACCTCAAAATTTACGAATATAATGAGTGGATAATAATGCTTATCTATCATAAAACCATTAAATATCAATTTTTGCTTTATACGCCTTATTCCCACTCATTATTCGTAAATTTTGAGGTTTATCCTTCGTTTTAAAGATCATTGAATTTGATTTTTATATAATAAATAGGTTATATATATGAAAATCATATGAGTTTATGTGATATTTTTTCAGAAGATGTTCGATTCTAATATGCCTATCGAAAATAGTACTTCTCAAAGACTTCAACTCTTCGTAATTTCCATTAATTAAATTCTAGAATTATTGTATTAATGCTAGATTATTTCATTTTTCTCATCTCCAATTCTACGAATTTACAAATGATAAAAACTAGAGCTGTCACTTATGAATGGAATTTCTGTTGTATTACAAAATTTTCTTATCTAGATGAGACTTGATTATTCTAACTGCATTATGTTTAATCAATATTTATTATAAGACGATTCATATAATTAGACATGACATATTTGTTGACATTCAGAAAATGAGGGTATTTAGCTAAGGTAAATATTAATGCTTTGTGAATTGTAATAGTTAACAGTTTTTGCATCAGGAAATGGTCATTTTTTGAAAGTGAGTAAAATCGTTCATATTTCGGATAAAAAAGTTTGCTATAGATAGAAATTTCAGGTTTAAATGTAATTTCATCAACAAAAGTAGTTACAATAAAACAATTAAATAAAGATGGAAACGTTATCTTCCAAAGCCATCTCGTATTCGTTCATGACATGGGACCAGATGCTTGGATTAATCTGATTTTGTGTATTTTCAGGTGGAGGGACTGGCGGTGGAGGGTTTTCCGGACGTTTTGGCTTAGATTTTGGTGGAGCCTTCGCCTTGGATTTCTTTTCGGGTTTGTTTCTATCCTTTTTTGCCTCTAGACAAGGCTTGTTTTGATCGTCATGTACGTTAACATTGATCTCCTGACGCTGCGATAAACGGAGAACTATGCAATGCAGAGAGTCCCACACGATCTTTCTGTGATTAAGAAGAATTCCATTAGTGATGTTGGTCTTCTTCTGTTGTCCGTCAGCGCCTTCACGAGTTCTGGCTCGAACAAGCCTTTGTAACGTCTGATTACTTGAACTTGATGCGAGGAAATGAATTTTCTCCAAACTTCTGCTCCAAAACTTCAAGGGCCTTATGTATGTCATCTCCATTTTTACTTACTTCTTCAGTAATTATGTCATCTTCCTCCTTTGAGAAGCGATGTATGACTCTCTTTGTCATGAAATAAAATAAGTCAACGAAAATTTACAAATTGAAATAAAAAAAATTCGGACAACATAAATTGAAACTTAGATTGATAATAAAGGCTATAGGATTCATTAATGTGGCATAGAATGTGAAAAAAAAGATTCATGTCAAGTCAGAATAAAAAATTCGGCTTTATTAACATTATTTTCAAATATAAAAAAATAAAAAGTTCTGATTTTATTTATTCTTTGAAGTTTTTCTGGTGACAAAGGTTGTAAAAAGCTCTTACAACGTAAAAATTTTTGGACCCCCTGAGAATCCCTGATCGAGCAAGTTTGGCAAGTCTCCCTTCAGGAGAGAACATCCAAACGAGAGAAGCTGTTTTAATCACTTCATGAAGTATCTTATGGATATTGGGTTTAGATATATAGTTTCTAAGCTTAAGGTGGAAAGATTGTTGCGTTTAGAGTAACATGGAGTTTGATGAATGCTCATTTCGATATAGAGCCTTCCATTATCATCATATTGTAAAATTTTTTCATTCAAAATTTAGCTTAGTTAGATTTTTTAATGTAAAAGTGGCAATATCGATTCGCTTTTTATTTGGAGGGTATTCTTGCGGTATTCCTGAAGCGGTGGTAAGTGTCCGATGGGTTTGCAAATATGTCCTGTACAATGTTTTGTCAAAACACACGATTTCATGATGAGGAATTCATCCGGTTTGAATAGATATCCTAGTATGATGGCTAGTGTCAATGTCGAGTAAAGTCAGTCTGCCTTTAGTAACAGTGAAAATAAAGTTGATTCAAGTTGATTTAATCTTGATTTGGTGTTAACTTGAATTGAATTAACAAGAGGTTTTCAGCATTGTTTTGATGTTGTGGAAGATGGCCGCACTAAATTATGGTTGGTTAAAAACAATTATACTAGTTTTTCTCCAGAGGAAACTTTGTTGATAGCAATTCGTAAATGATAATATAAGCACTGTTAACACTTTACATGGCAATTTTTGCAAAAACTTGGGAACATAACAAAATAAGCCAAGTATTCAAGGTAATAGATATTGCTAATATATTAATCAAAATTCATATAATGTAAACGAAATTTCAAAATTATATAATTCCTATTAAAATCGAATAATCGTTTAGAGTCAATTTTACAGGAACACGTCATAACATATGAGCGGACTGAAGAAATAAAAGTTAACATTTAGTCTGAAGATTTTGTATATATTACAACAATTAAATACAAGATAATAAGTAATGATGGCTCATTTATAACAAGATTAAGATCAAACAAGATTAAGTCATACTGTATTATTTGTAAGAATTTGAGTGGTTAATGAGCTCATATTTCTAATGCTATCATATATCAGAAAAATAATAAATAATTATAAACGTATTCGAAGCATTAGATTACCCCATAAAAAGTGATATTGTATATATAAGAAGGATGCAATATGATGCAAAGATGAGCTTAAACTCAACAATTATTTTCCCAAAATTAAAACACTCCGAAACAGATGATGAAAAAATAGTTTAGTTCTGAATAATACGCCATAGCTTGAATCAATAGTTGAAGATACTATGTATTGAAACGATGTCACAATATATTCCATAATTACAACGAAAAATATAATAACCTTTGTGAATTCGAGATATTAA
This sequence comes from Trichomonas vaginalis G3, assembly GCF_026262505.1. Taxonomy (NCBI): domain Eukaryota; phylum Parabasalia; order Trichomonadida; family Trichomonadidae; genus Trichomonas; species Trichomonas vaginalis. Next base: position 4,361,492 of record NC_067205.1, read on the forward strand.
GTCGATGAGAAAAAAAAAAAAAAAAAAAAAGGCAGTGGGGTTCCAGGCAACTTCGTGCCTTCTAGCCCTGATGTGATGTTTTAGTATAAATGAAGTTTTTATTGGAAAATTGTTAGTCTTCTGGGTCGAAAAATTATAATATGTGTCTGCTTTTTCACAAATTTTATGTTTCAATGTTTTGTTAAGACTCTTCGTAAATGTTTTGTCAGACTTTTCGTATAATGTTTGTCAAGACTTCTTGTAGTATGTTCTTGTACAAGACTTCTTCGTAAATGTTTTGTCCAGACTTCTCGTAAATGTTTTGTCAAGAACTTCTTCGTAAATGTTTTGTCAAGACTTCTCGTAAGTTATTGGGTCAAGACTCTTCGTAAAGTTTTTAAAGACTTCTTGTAAATGTTTGTCCAAGACTTCTTCGTACTGTTTTGGTCAAACATCGAACGTAAACTGTTTGTCAAGATTCTTCGTAAATGTTTTGTCAGACCTCTTTACATGTTTTTGTCAGTGTTTCATGTAATGTCTTTGTCAAGACTTCTCGTAATGTTTTCGTGAAGACTTCTTCGTATAATGTTTTGTCAAGACCTTTCCTTTAAAATGTTTTGGTCAGACTTCTTCGAAATGCTTTTGTCAAGACTTCTTCGTAAATGTTTTGTCAAGAACTTCTTCGTAAAATGTTTTTGCAAGACTTCTTCGAATGTTTGTCAAGACTTCTTCGTACAATGTTTTTGTCAAGACTTATTCGGTAAATGTTTTGTCAAGAACTTCTTCGTAAATCAGACAAAATAATGTTTAGGTGCAAGAGTGAGATTTCACTTTTTTTTTTCACCTAATTTTTCACCTACAGTGAAATTTTTCATGAATTTTACATACAAAATAAATGTTATATTAGGTGAGAGGTGGAGATTAGTTCACCACACCTGTTTTTTCACCTAATCTTTTCACCTCGTGGAATTTTCATGAATAATTTATCACCAACACACAAATAATATGTTAGCCCAGTGAAGAGGTGAGCCCACTTTTCAACTGTTTCTCATCACTCACTCTATCCACTCACCATTACGATCACATCATACATGAAATTCATCTACCACAACATACTCCGACGCGCAACTTCTACGACAAACTCCATCAACAAGAGTCTCGCACACACATCCTCTCGCACAGTCTCACACGCACATCTCACCAAAGTCTTTACGCAAGAAATCTCAACAAAACATAGACAGAAAGTTCATCGCACACACTCACCGACTGCCCACACGCACACCTCCACACAGCCTCTACGACACGAATCTCACTCGCAACACTCTACACGCAGCTCGCAGAACATCCACGTCGACACACAAAGACTCGCACCACCTCACCTCTCCACTCACACACACACCCTTTTGCGGTCATTTACCGAAGACACTTCTACACACATTTTACGAAGAAATCTCAACAAAGACTCTCTACGCACGAAACTATCATCTCACACCCACACACACTCACGACACACATCACAACATCCTTGTCAAAAACTTTTTTAACTTCCACCTTAACACAATGCACGGTACAGCTATAAGAATATACGTAAGAGGAAGAGAGCATTGAAACAATCCAATAGTAAACTGACCCAAGCACCCAACAGCTTTGCAACAACCACACTCCCCCGAAATGAACCCCAATTGCTGCAACAAAAATTGTCAACAACCTATGCTCTTAAACCGAGTTTCTTGTGCACAGAGTGGAGGTTTAAGAGACGAGCATTTTTAGCGAAATAGAGCAGAGCTACGGTGAGCCCGCACGGAAACCATATACACCTCAAACGTACATGAATTCGGATATCAACTCAAAATCAAATTCAGCACACATGTCAAACATCAAACATAGACAATAAAACACAATACATAGGACACACGAAAAGAAAAACAGAAAATGAACACACAACAAACACAAAGCCCAACTCCTGGTTTAACGATAGAGAAAAGAAGACAAAAGAAAACAGAAAGAACTAAGTAACAGAGGAATATGCGAAAAAGTGTCAGAAATAAGCCTAGCAGAAGATCAGCAAAATGAACAAGATCATCAAAATATTGAAAAAACCATACTACTCGAATATAAAAGTACTCGAATAGATGAAGAAGATAAAACAAACAAAAGCCCTGAGACGATATCCATGGATAGCGGATGAGTATAAAAAGAAGTTGAAGCAAATGTAAAGGCAGAAAAACTTTACAGTTGCGCACACCGACAGTATGAAAAATTACAGCACAAAAAGTAAATAACGAGCAGACCCAGAAGGAGCAATGAGCAGATATATAAGACTAGACATGACATAGGATTTTATGATAAGCCAACGCTAAAAGACCCAGCTTATTAGGGTCAATACGGACAAAAATCAAGCTGATGAAGATAGTCAAATGAAGCTTTAAAAATTGCTGACTTAAGAACGCCTTCGAAGCTCTTCATAGTAGCCCGCTGAAAAAGTGAAAAGAACTTCTCATCTGGAAAGACACTGAAAGTCTGAAGCTTTCGACAAAGAGTTATAAAGAAGTAAGCACAAAATATGACGAATATAACAGATGCAGTCAACGAGACAGGCAGTTTCAAAGTGCTATGACGCGTTAGAGGCAACTGTTGTGGAAAGTCAAGAAAAAGAGTTACAACAGACCCAAACAGACCTTAGTAAATGCTTTCTTAAAAAACGAAAAGTCAGTAGGCATTATAGCTGCAGATAGGATACTGTGCCCCACGTGCGTGAGAACTTATATACCACAAACACCTCCAAGAGAAGCACCCTGCACCAGGAACCATAAAACATTACATACGTCACATGAGCACCCAGACACGGATGCAACCCAAAAACACGACACAACAACCAGCAACAACAACCACCATCCCCACCAGCAAACAACCAACACAACACCGCACAGCACAACAGTTCACAAACCCCTGCACAAACAACCACAAACAGAGCAAGGACCATAAAAGAAAAAGTTAGAGAACACAAGGAAATCCCAGAATATACTAAAAACCTACTGAAGAAGCAGATGTGGTTCCCGATACTGTTGACCCTTTTTAGTGACAGATATAAAGAAGCTGATTGGGAAAGTTCAAGGATGGAAAACTGACCCGAACCTATTTACTTTATGGCGTCAAGCACCAAAACGAGTATAACATCAAACCTGGAAAATACAACTCGCTAAGGGATCTGATTGTATACATAATCATCCAAAGACATGGCAATAATTCTAACTTCCGCAGATATGGAGTTAGAGCTCAATGACAATTCAACTTTCCGGTCATGAAAACGTAAAAAATGAGACGACAACGAAAAGAACAAAGCTTAATGAAATCGAGTATGACGTAGATAGTGAAATTGTGAAAACGGTCTCGGAATATATGAAATGCAGCAGATTGAGAGTACAACGTCCACAGGAAGAAGCTTTAAACAATACAACCAACATGGAAGAAATAGTCAGCAACAACAAGCCTTAGAAAGACTGAAGGAAACGAACAAGTCACTCCTATTGGAACTAACTTCAACAAACATATGAAAGATTTGGGAACAGCGAAAAATCCTATGACCCTCACAAGAGTAACTGAGTGAATATGAATGCATTCCAAAGTCTAAGAATAAATTCCGGCTGACATCAGTAGACAGAATCGGAAAAAATGTGCCGACATACAAAGACTCCAAACACGATGAAAATATCAGCAAATAGAATGGAAGTACTGAAAGAAAAATTACACAAATACAAAACCTTTTTACTTACGAGCATTTAAGCGGTTAAATCTTCGGAGAACTCGGTAAAATAAAAGTTAATTTAAAGAAAAAACATATAGAAATGAAAACATCTGTTTAAAGTTCATTAGAACCTAACCAAAGATACAAACAATACCTACTTTTGTTCTGCAGCGATTGGAACTACAATGAGATGGGTCAATAAATCAACCCGGATGTGGTTCAAAGAACTACAACCAAATTTCCCAAGAATTGTAACGCCAATGGAAGTAATGGGAACAGATAGAGCTGTATGTGTTTAGCCGGGCTTAATCCATTCAAAGATAGTAAACTGCACGAATTTTGGACGCATCATAGAAAATAACAATGGCTGATGGAATAATAATAACACTGACGTTCTAGAACATTTATCGTCAAAGAACTACACAGCAACCATTAAACGAATTGGTAATTTGTGAAAGAGTTAAGAAAGAAAGTAGTGGGAGTCGAACAGGAAAGAACTATTGACAATGAACCTTGCACACGAAGTTGCAAATAAAGCTTCATAAAAAATCTTACTTTGCCAGGACAAGAATGAGAAAGGGCATGAATATTTATAAGAAACTCAAATGGACCAGTTACCTAAATGAAATGTTAGTATTGAACAAAACATTTCCTTGCACAGAAATAAAACAACATACATGAAATAAACGAAACGCAGTACGAAATTGGTAGAAGCCTTTCCATTCACAAAAGAACAAGTTAGTTGGTAACATGAAAGAAAAACCAGAAGGCTACAGAAAACAAAATATAATTTGGAACGAGCTTATTCCAATGGACCAGGCACTGGTTGAAGACTTGAACCGGAAACTCAGGAAATGACATGCAAAAATACAGCGCGAACCACAATACAGAACAATGACAAAACTCTTTCTAGAATAGGTTACTGAATGGGCGACCAGAGCCAAAAGGCAAAAAGGACATGGGAAATTTGCAACATACTAGATGAACATAATGCAAAGATGCAACAACTTCAAGCAGAGGGCAATGAAGGAAAAAGAAGAGTTAAAAACTCAGTCAGGAAGAAAGTAAAGCTTGGTCGGAGTGGGTTCTATTATGACATATAAATCCAACTATTCTATATTTTTACTCATATGAAATGTACGCCGCTCAGAATATAACGCCAACAGTTTTGGATGCCATGAATGGAAATGTTTCCGAATGGTATAACGAATGCGACAATGCCATTAGAAGGTCAGAAATAGTTCCTGGAACTTACGAATATACAACTGCTGTTTCTTATGGAAACGTAGGTGAGTTTGGAGAAGGTTCTTCAACAACAGTAGATATTGCTTGCGACAGGTTTCATATAATTTCTATTGACAACTCTTTCTTATACGTGGAACAAGACATTGAAATAAAACCTTCTGCCAAGTTGTCTGACAAGAAAGGCTGCAATGGAATTTTCTATGTCGGATACCAATATGCTCCAGAAGTTTTCATGGGATATAAGATATATTCTAACTCTGACTTAGTTCAAACAGTAACATGGGCAAACTATGAATGGTTCGCTTTGAGAAACTCAGTACAACCACAAGCTAGAGAACAAACAGACCAGTATGCAACTATTGAGAAAATAAGAAGACTTGACCCTAACGTTCCAGGAGTTTATGTTAACCTTTCTGGACAAACTGCAGCAGCAGTAACCAAAGTAAAACTGAAACTTAGAGTTCCTTTGTCATCTTTCCTCATCTTCAGGTTTTTAAGATACTTGCCAAACTGGGCAGGAAAAATTTCTATCGAACTTACTCCAAGCAAAAATAACTTAGTCATTGCACCAACACAAGACCCATTCACTCTTACAGACGTAAAGGGAGCAAATCAAACGTCATTCGCCGAATTTTGCAAAGACAAAGTTGACTTAGACTTTGGTTTCTCAAACCTCAACACTGAAGTAAACTACTACTTCAATGCTGCTGGAACTGCTTGGGACCCAGTTAAGTTCACATGCGAAAAGTTTGAATGCAAGAGAATAGAAAGCAGACTTGCAGTCTATATGTTGGACCCAGATATTTCAAATGCTTTAGCTGCCAAATATATTGCAGTTCCACTTATGTTCCCTATACACCAAATATCTGTCAAAGACTTTGCAGGTGAAGTTGGAAACCAAAGTGCTGACCCAGGTGCAAGAACAGATATTGCTTTAACAACTGCAATGAAACATGCAGATACTATGTTTGTACTGTTCAGACGAACTATAAATGACTATTCTTGCTTCTACAACCCTGGTATTAAATACCATATAAACATAGATGGCAAATACTATCCAAGAGAAGAATATTCTACAGTTGAGGATATGAGGTCATACAACTTGACATTAGATGCTATGAACTTTAACAACAACTTCACAACAACCATTAACCCTGAAATGCAAAGTTCTATTATGCCATATGTGAAAGTATGGACTCATACAGGAGGTCAAAAAACTCAATATACAAATGGAGACCGTTCAAACTTTTGGCTTGGCATTCCATTTGCTGACTCAGAAGACTTTATGGGTGGTATTTCAACTGTTGGTACAGTTCAAATACAATATACTGGTGACAGAGACGGTCCAGATGAACTGAGAGCAAAGAAGTTTACAAAACCAATAGCACTTTTCACGGAAGATGCTCTTTTGAAAATTCGTTCGATGAAACCTGCTGGGGCTCCTCAGATTGGCATAACGACAGCTTCCATCGAGCAGATTTTGGCAGCAGGTCAGTAAGTTGTTCTTGAACTGACTTCTCTCCGTCAAATATTGACAGTACGCCAGTTTTGATATAATATTGTATTATAAACTTACCTTTAGAAATATCGGTCAGTTTTGTTGTTATATTTTTGTCTGCTTCAAGAACTTTCACCATTTCAGTTATACCAACTTTCTTTGCTTTATGAAAATATTTTGGTTCAGCAAAGACTGCTATTCTATAACATTTTCCATTGTTTGTATAAAGAACTATTCTGTCAATGAACTTGTATTGTTTGTGTGTGTAAACTTTGTTTTGCTTCAATTCGAAGAGATACTCAAATACGTCCATCTTTTTATTCTAAGTAAAATGTCATTTCCGAAAAATAGAAGCGTAAGTGTTTCAAAAGGTTTAATGGCGGTGGCAGATGTGAAGTTAAATTCACCAACTCAAACAAACAGTCAAAGTGTTGTTGTCAATGTCAAAGAAAGAGATGTTGAAGTGGGGAAACCATACGAAGACGAAGATGGTATAACAATAGTTCCTGTAAAAGAACAACCAACATATCCTGAAGTTAGCAGAGACTTAAGTTCTGTTGCAGATATTCGAAACGACTACCAACAACTTAAAGACAAACTTAAAACTCAGGAGAAGATTTGTCAGCTTTGGGTATAATGTTAAACTTGGTCGAACACAACCCTGTAAAAGTGAACTCATATGTCATTGCACCTCATGAATTTTGAAAGAACTATTGAAACTTTTGACAGAGGCAGACGATATAAACATCAAAGAAATAGAACCCGACGTTAGTTGCTGTGGTGTTTCATATAATGTCATTGACAAGATATACGTTATGAAAGGAGGTGAAACGTTGAACTTAAAATATAGTTTCCCAGACGTCATAAAAATATTTGACGACCACAACATTTCATTAAAATTTACTTGCTAAGTAAATGGCAGAAGACATAGTGGTTTATACTATTACGACTAAAAACCCTGAGTCATATAATTCTATAACAACAAACTTACAAAGTCCTCAAGGACGATATTGTAAACTAACCTTAAACACAATGACGACTAAAGCCTGTTTTGCTCTTTTGACACCAGAAGACTTTATTGTTGTGAATGGCAAAAAATACTCCTTTGAAGATACTTACTCAGATATACCACCAACAGGTTTTGTTGACTTATTTAATACTTTAAGGACGGATGTAACATGTGCTGCAACTAGAGCAGGTTTCATTATGTTTGGATGTCCGACTGAGTTTACTATAAACGATATGAGCTATAATACAAAACTTATATCTGGTTTTTACTACCAACAGTTTCCTATAACAGGAAAAGGTGTCATACAAGGTCTATGTTCCATTGACTTTAAGTACACCTATTTTATATATTGTTTCAAACTTAGGTTCAAAGTGCTATTCGAATGTCGACAGAAACTACTATGACCAAAAGATACTCATGCGTATAAACAACACTTTCTCTGCTGGTTTGCCTATTGTTCATTCGAATGCAGAGTTTTCAGCTTTAGTAAACTCAAACACTTTAGCAAACATAAACTTAACCTTAGTTGACGCAAACTTTGTTCCTGTAAAACTTTTATGTCCTATGTATTTGTCAATGACGGCAGAAAGTTTCGAATTGGAAGATGCAACTGGTGAAAGTATTGTATTACAAGAACAACTTCAACAACAAATAGCTCAAGAACAACTTCAACAACAAATAGCTCAAGAACAACAAATGCAACAAATAGCTCAAGAATAAAAAAAATATTTTTTTTTATTTGAAATGTACGCTGAGTTTTGTTGGAGAAGACCGTCAGACAACATGTTTGTTATGATGAGAAGTAAAACATTGCATGAAATAAAAACATTTTTTTCAAAAAAAATATTTTTTATTTTATTTGAAATGTACGCTGAGTCTGTCGGAAAAGACTGTTGGAAAACTTGTTTGTTAGATGAGAAATATGAAATTCACTGTTGTGAGTCATTCGAAGTCAGAAACAAAAAGACAAAAAGAGTTTTAAGCGAATGGGAGCAAAATAACGGATATGCTAGGATGAGGATTGGTGGAAAACACTATTTTAAACATGTTGTCATTGCAACTCATTTTATACCGAACCCTAACAATCTACCCTTTGTAGACCATATAAACCATATAAGAAACGACAATAGACTTGAAAATTTACGCTGGGTCACTTGTTTCTGAAAACAGTAAGAACAGAGGCAAAATTAGAGATATTGTATTCGAATTTGTCGACGAACTAGAAGATGAAACAATTGAAATTACAGACTATGGCAAGCATGCGTTTGAGTTTTACTACTATAGCGAAGAACAAGACTCTTTCTACTTTTATACCGGCGTAAACTATAGAAAATTACAAGTATGTTTTACTAATGGCTATGCTTATGTAAACGCTAGAGATACAGATGGAAAAAACGTTAAAATACTTCTTAACAAATTCAAGAAGCTATATGGCATACCATTTTAAAACGTTTTTAAAAAAAAATATTTTTTTATCCGATAGAAAAGATGACGAAATATATTTCAGTCAACAAATATATGTCAGGACTTAAAGAAGAACTAGACCCATTCATATATTTGAATGTTTACTTTCTACCATTTTGAAAGTCTACATTTGACAAAGTTTGGAACATCGAACCAGTTAAGTTTGCTATTGTGACTAAAAATGGTGCGAAATTTGAAGACTTAGACATAGAAGGTTTGTTAGCAGTCAAAGAAAATTTTGACAGAAGGTTCTCAAACCTTAAAGAAGGCAAAGCATACAAACTTGTTATACCTTATGAACCAAAAGAAAGCAGACGACTATGAATATTATGAGTCTAAGATAGTTGAAGTTCAAGGTAAATTGGGTAAAAAGATTTTAGAGTCTAAGCCAGTGTTTGCTCCTAAAGAGGAAGAGAACATTGACATTGACCCAGAAATGTTCTAAAAATAAAATTTTATTTTTACATGTCATATCTCACCTTCTCTGGAACTGGTTCAGGTTCTTTCTTCTCTTCTTCTACTTTCTTTTCTTTCTTTTCTCTCTTCTTCTTCTTTTCTGGTGGAGTTATGTCAAATTTCTCAGAACCATATTTATGTAAAAGTTCTTTGTCCTTTAATAGCTCTTCTATTCTGTTTCCTATTTCATCTTCAAGAACAGCGCATGTGTCTTCTTTGCATTCTAAGAACTTTTGTTGGACTTCATCTCTCCAAGAGGCGTCATCTCTGTCAACAAGTCTGTCATTGACAAACTTAAAGACTTCTCTGCCTAATGTTTTTATGGTTCTTGTCATATTCCAGAAACAGAACTTTAGAACAAATTCACCTTTCTTGTTTACACTATGTAAGATTTTATGGTCGACAGATGTTTTGCTGTCAAAAAGTTTGTCTCGAATATAGATAGCGAAATCGCTAGACATTTTCAAAAAGATAAAAATTTTAATTTTTCTAAAAATATGTTAGAAAAAAAGTTTGCTGACATTGACAAGAAATTTGAGAATGTTTTAAACAAGAACAAGAGGAAGTTAGAAAATGCTCAGATAAAACCCATACATGACAAGTTCTTATTTGCTCAGAATGGTATAACAGGTCTAATTGCACCACCTGGGTCGGGTAAGACTTTCACTTATCTTTAAAATAATGGCTGCACAACAACAAGAACTAGATGAGAAGAACCCATTCTATGAGTTAGTTGTCATTTGTAGTACTTCTGGTCAATTTGACCAAACCGTCAATTCGTTCAAAGATATTATAAAGAAGTCTAAGTTAGTATGTATAAAAGACTCTGAGTTGTTAGATTGGATAAAGAAGTACCAAAGAAGAGTTTTGAAGTACAATGCTATAAATGAGTATGTCAATTCGAAGTTTAAAGACCCAAATGAGGAAATGCAGAGAATATTAGAGAAGAAACACTTCAGAAACAAACAGAAAGAGATAGAATACATTTCGAAGAAATTGCAATCTTACGATTGGAAGACATACCCTCATAGATGTCTTCTTATCTTAGATGACTTTGCTTCTCATCCTTTGTTAAAGAACAGAGAACAAGACATGTGTCGAATTCTTAAGAAGCTCAGACACTTTAACATCTCAGTTGTCATTTGTGTACAGACAGCCAAGAGTTTAAGTAAGGATGTAAAGAGAATACTTACTGACATTATACTTTTCCCTGGATTGTCCGAAGACGATTTCATGGAACTTATGAAAGAGTCCATGGCAGGTAAGTTTGACAGACATGAACTATGGGAGAAGTACAAAGTCATACAAGACCCTCATACTTCTTTCAGAATTCATATCTACGCGAACAAAGTTCAAATTGTAAAAAGTCAATAAAAATAAAGAGTTTGAGTCTTAGTCTGTTGTGGTGCTGGGGCTGTCGGTTCTTCTGGCTTTGGAAGACATTCAGGAAGAGGAACGTCGGACATTCGTTTGTGTCTTAACCGTCTTTGTTCTGAAAAAGTACAATATTGTCTTGAAAAAGTACAATATTGTCTTGAAAAAGTACAACATTGTCTTGAAAAAGTACAATATTGTCTTGAAAAAGTACAACATTGTCTGAAAAAGTTCAGACTTGTTCTGAAAAAGTACAGCTGTACTCAAATTTGAGAGACATTGTACTGAATTTATACAACATTGTTCTGAAAAAGTACAATATTGTACTGAATTTATACAACATTGTCTTGAAAAAGTACAATATTGTACTGAATTTATACAACATTGTCTTGAAAAAGTACAATATTGTCTTGAAAAAGTACAATATTGTCTTGAAAAAGTACAATATTGTCTTGAAAAAGTACAATATTGTCTTGAAAAAGTACAACATTGTTCTGAAAAAGTACAACATTGTTCTGAAAAAGTTCAAGACTTGTTCTGAAAAAGTACAGCTGTACTCAAATTTGAGAGACATTGTACTGAATTTATACAAACATTGTTCTGAAAAAGTACAATATTGTACTGATTTATACAACATTGTCTTGAAAAAGTACAATATTGTACTGAATTTATACAACATTGTCTTGAAAAAGTACAATATTGTACTGACTCAGTATGGAGCTTGACCCCTTAGACGAAGCAATTTATCTAATTGAAATTAACGAGCTTGTTAAAGACTTCCTCAGGCAGAATGTAAAAGGCAAGCTTGAAAAATAAATGGTTCATTTACTCTGCTTGTTTGAAGTTGTCAAAATACTCTGTTATTTTTTCCTTTAACAATGGCAAATCTTCTTTGAAGGTAAGTATTGTACAACCTTTCATATAATAGTGTGTTTGAGGTAACGTATCTTGAACTATCTGTTTAACATCTTCATTTGGTGTCATTGAAATCGGTAAGTTTTCGCGATAGAACCAATTTCTGTCAGATTTGTAAATCTTAGCAAGGTCGTAAAAGCTTTTTGTTGTTCTTCTGACTAAATGCAACATAACCATATCTCTGTCTTCTTCATTTTCCATCTCTTCAGTGTAAATCATATACTTATAGTTCTTTTCCTTTCCTTTTGGTACCGAACGTGGTATTCTTTTCTGAATGCTTTTTGTCTTTTGCTTCAAGCTTGTTTCTCTAGCTCTTCACGTTCTTGTCTGTGAATTTCGTCAAGAAGTCTGTAAATATTCCAAGCATAACGAGGCGAAGCCACATTGCAACAGCATTTACAAGAAGTCTATGTACATAATATCCTCTCAAAACCGTTTGGCAATTTTTCACGATTTTCATAGAGTTTTGGCGAGTAAAGATTTTTTACTTACTCGCTGTTCTTCACTGTTTTTCAGAAAAAAGTATGTCTCGCTGTGCTTCGCTCAAAAATTCTTGTGTGCTTTGGTTCCTAAACCAGTCTTGTGGTTTCTTAGTATCTGGAGCAAAACATGCTGTCAAAATACTTTGCATTTGGTACATGTCATCTTTGACCGAACGAATGAGACGGAGTTGTTTGTTAAACTGTATGTACTCATATTCTTCATTTATAGCTTCATGAACGATAGCAGTTGTTGTGTTCTCTGTTGTTGACATATCTGTCTTTACATACAAAATAAAAAAATAAAAAAAAATAAAATTAACTTTATTTTTTCTATCTGTATCTTAAGGAAATTCATGATTTTCATAGAGTTTTGGCGAGTAGGGAAAAAAACGGTCTAGAGAATTTTCACGATTTTCATAGAGTTTTGGCGACTACGTTTTCTTACCTACTCGCTGTGCTTCACTGTTTTCGTACGGAATCTCTTCTCTCGGTTTACATGTAAGCAATCTATATGCCATTTTACTCAGATTTTTGTGCTGAATTCAGCAAAAAATATATTTTTAGGGTAGAAGGTTAGATATAACCTGTCTTCTACCCTCTTTTCTACCCCAGTTATTTTATAAGCGTTTTACATGGTAAACGTTATTTTTACATGTATTTTTCAGCAACTTCGTCAAATAATTTTATAGCAACTCTATCTCATCTACTTTCAAACGTTTCTTTACCTTTTATGGGAGCACCATACATTTTCTCAAACTTTTCGAGTAGTTCTGTTTCAGCAGCTCTCATATCGTTAACTAACACAACCTTGACTCTATTGACTTGTACTGTCATATCTTAGAGTTATATTATATGTCCTTCCTATCTTATATCTTTTTGTGTTGAAGTCCTTCGGTTTCTGAACGATGTAAAGTAAGCCTTCACTGCAACGTTCTGAGTCGAATAAACCATATGTTATGAAGTTATATCCAACAACTGGGTCAATCCATACAAAACTATTGGTATAAGACTTTTGTCTATAAGATATGCTGTAGTTCCATAAGAATCTTACCGATATCATAAGCTCAGGATTTCTTGTCAAAATTTTTCTGAGTAGAAGCAATTCTAACCCAGTCCTTTGCTTTCTTTCCAGATGGAGATAAAATGTCTGACAAAGAATATTTGTTGTATTTCTTGAGTATCTTACGTTAAATCACCTATTCTAACCACTTTGGTGTCATTGTCTATCTTTCCAACTGTTTCAAACTCATTGTTTGACATTTCTGTCTTTAAGTCTGCATAGTCGTTTCTCATACGTTCTATCTCTTTGACGGAGTAGTTATATTTCCTCATTGCTGCTTTACATTTAGAACATTGTGGGTTCAACTTTGCGTTATATTCTGAAACCTTACCTGCTAAAACAACCAAGGCGTCCAATGGTTTTCTTTAAATCTGACAGTTGTGGTTTTATCTGTTCATTCCATATCTTACCTCTTCTATCTTTATCTCTTATCTGCCATACACATTTTGCAGCTAACGAAACAAAGTTGTCGTAGGTCTTAAATTCTTCAGATTTATATATGTCAGAAACATTCTTATATACCATGTCGCAATCTTTGTCCATAACCTTATGGTTGCAATGAAATCCAAGAAACTCATAGTTTACCTTTCGTATGAACTTCTTTATTTCTACTGAGTCAGTTGCTTTGACTTCTATTTCATCGAATTCTGGAATAGTAAGCTTTTGTTGTTGGATTTCAGGAAGTTTAGGTAGATGGTCAATAATATCCTGCATTTCATAAAGATACTGTTCATTTGTTTCATCTTTCGCACTACAGTCCAAAGTACTTGTTAAAAGTTCTTGCTTTATCTTCTGGATTTCTGTCTCAAAAGTATATGAAGAAGGAATGAAGCTTTTCATCTCTACTAACATTGAAGTTGGGTTCATGACTAACGAGTTTGGTGCTGTTGTTGCTAACATGTTCTTACAATAAAAATAAAAAAATATTTTTTTAAAAAAACCAACTTTATTTTTTATTTCGGGAAAACTCATGAGGTTAGAAAACATGTACGAAGAAGTCTTGACAAAACATGTACGAAGAAGTCTTGACAAAACATGTACGAAGAAGTCTTGACAAAACATTTACGATGAAATCATGAAAATTCAAGAGGGTAGAAAAGAGGGTAGAAGACAGGTTATATCTAACCTTCTACCCTAAAATATATTTTTATTGAATTCAGCAACAAAATGGTTCATTTACTCACAATATTTTTGTACAAAACGACCCCAAGCTTTTAACTTCTTTTCTGCAGCTTCTAATGCTATCTTAGCGAGTTCATATTCTCTAAATTCTCTCTTTAAATCTTCTTGTTCCCATTGGTCTAGTTCGTATGGAGAATCTCTATAACCAGAACATATCTCACGTTCATGTTCTATTTGTTTTTCATGCATTTTTCTAACTTCTTCTTCAAACAAAGGTTTTGCATTCTCTACTGTATCTTCAAGTTCTTCTTCATCTAACTTCTCATGAACTTTCTTGTCTATGGAGTCCATAATTTTTCCAACTGCTATACAATATTTTGGAGAAGCCCACATTGCAATATAGTTTACGAGTCTTGGGTCTACATACATTCCTCTAACCTGTTTGATTTCATCGGGAATTCCTGCATTAACATTGTATAAAAAGCAACCCGCGGAATTCCGCGGGGTGGTATTCTTCACAAAATGCCTTAAAATACTCTTCCCAGGACTTATTTTCCAACAACCTTCTAAAGTCTTTCCTAAACTGCTGACATATCTTTGTTGCATTTATATAACCATCCTTGTCTCTACGTAAGACTTCAATACCGTTATAGGTGCCTTTTGTGAATGTTTCGCCATTAGATTTGTTCGTGAACGTTTTTGCTTCGACTGACATTTCTGTTCTTACAATAAAAATAAAAAAATATTTTTTGGTGGGACGTCGGACATCCGTTTGTGGCTTAACCGTCGGACATTCGTTTGTGGCTTAACCGTCGGACATCCGTTTGTGGCTCGACCTCAAAACAAGCATTTTGTGAAGAATATACCAACCGCCGGAATTCCGACGGTTGCTTTTTTTTATACAAAATTCAAGAGTTTTGTGTGTTTTCTACGATGTTGTCAAAATGTCATGTTGTCTCGCTTTTTCAGAGAAGTTAAAATTACCTGGTGACCTGGTGACCTGGTTCCACCTAAAATATATTTTTTGGTGTAAATTCATGAGTTTTGGTTGAAAAATACGGTGGAGCCAAAAGTGGCTCGACCTCAAAACAAGCATTTTGTGAAGAATATACCAACCGCCGGAATTCCGCGGGTTGCTTTTTTTTATACAAAATTCAAGAGTTTTGTGTGTTTTCTACGATGTTGTCAAAATGTCGTGTTGTCACACTTTTTCAGAGAAGTTAAAATGACCGAGGCACATAGGCACATAGGCACACCTAAAAAAACATCTAACCAAAACTCTTTTTTCAATACTTTTTCAGCACTTCTCCGTAGTTATATATGAAAGACAATTCGAGATAAAAGTCGTAGTACAATGGAACAATATGTTGCACACCATTTGTTGTGAACCAAACTTGAAAGTCAGAGAAACTGTTACTAGGTGGTTCGTAGAATTTAGAAGCAAAGTCATAAAAGTCCTTACCAATACAAAGAAAACTATTGTTGCTTGAACTAAAACTTGCATGACACATAACATTTTGAGGGTCAAACACGTTTCTATAAACTGTCAAATCTGTTGGTGGGCGTATAAACCAGAACGGACCGTCAGGTGGTAATGGTTCGTTCTGGTTTAGTAACCGAAGAAATTGTGCCCAAGAACGTTTGTCTACTTGCCAAAATAAAAACTGTGTATCTCTTGGAGGGTTATTTTCAATCCTTTGAAATGAAACTGTGGAGTTCATCTTGTCATATTCTAGTTTCAGATAGTATGTTCCATTTAGTAAAGAATCGTATTTTTCTTGAAATTCCCAGTAGTATTTGTTTATTTGAGTTTGAAAGTCATTTAGAGTTTTTTCAAGATTTTCGTCTGAACGAACTGTAAAGATTCTCATTTCATCAAATTTGTCTAGTAGACCATCATGACCTCTATACCGCCCATGAAAATATACCGCAAACATAAACGCGTTAGTTCTTTTTGAAAACAAAACTCTTCTAAATCCTATTGCCTTTGCATCTGAAGGACTTTGAAGCCAACGAATTGGAAAGTCAAACCTGTAAGCACCGGATGAAATTTCTTCATCTGAAATAGTCATACCGGCGTTTGTGAAGATATAGTCTAACGGTTTTGTATCTGCTGCTTTTGTTCTTTGTTTTTCAACCTGAAACATTTAATATATGTAAAAATATACTGTTTTAAAATAAATGTTTTAACTTCATATTTCTCATCTAACAAACAAGTTGTCTGACTGCTTGAGGGTTAGGTTGGTACCATTCGAACTTCACGCTTACAATTCCTTCAATTGCATTCAAAATGTCTGAGTCGGAGTCAACCATTTGTTCTCTCTTTGTAGTCTTGAAAGCGTCAAGAAGTTTTGCAGCTGTTGTGACATTGCCATTTGCATAGTATATATGACCGTCCAAATCTGTTATGGTCAATCTGAGGTTATATCCTTTCTTATTTCCGTCTTGTATGGCAGCAAGTAGACCCATGAAGCCTTCTTTGTTCTTTCCTTCGTCAAAGTTTACTGTAAAGGTTCGACCAGATGTAATTTGACTTCTAACTTCACGGTACTTTTCATATGCATATCTTGTTCTTTCCATGGGAGCATGTTTGTCTTCACCCTTCCCTTTTTTCCGTCTCAAAGGATGCAATTGTTCGTCATGTTTCCAATAGAATCTGGCAAAGCCGTCGTGTCCCTCAACTTGAGGCTCACTAACATCGAAAGGCATGTCCATAAGACGTTCTTCTTCTAACCTCTCTAGTCTGTTTGGATAATTTGCGCGCGCGGTTTCTAAATCCATCTCATAGCGAAGACCAGACAATTTGTCATAGACTTTTATTGGCTTTCCCTTCCTATATTTAAACTTCTTTGAAACTTTCCAACCATATCTTTCTAACTCTGCTTTTATTCTAGCAGATTTTCTATCCATTCTATGCGGTGGCATTTCTATAAAAATAAAAAAATATACTGTTTTAAAATGGTATGCCATATAGCTTCTTGAATTTGTTAAGAAGTATTCGAACGCATTTTCCATCTGTATCTCTAGCGTTTACATAAGCATAGCCCGTCTTAGTAAAATATACTTGTAATTTTCTATAGTTTACGCCGGTATAAAAGTAGAAAGAGTCTTGTTCTTCGCTATAGTAGTAAAACTCAAGCGTATGCTTGCCATAGTCTGTAATTTCAATTGTTTCATCTTCTAGTTCGTCGACAAATTCGAATACAATATCTCGAAATTTGCTTTTGTTCTTATTGTTTTCAGAACGAGTGACCCAACGCAAGTTCTCAAGTCTATTGTCGTTTCTTATACGGTTTATATGGTCTACAAAAGGTAAATTGTTAGGGTTCGGTATAAAATGAGTTGCAATGACAATATGTTTAAAATAGTGTTTTCCACTCATATCCATAGTAGTATATCCGTCATTTCGCTCACATTCGCTTAAAACTCTTTTTGTCTTTTTGTTTCTGACTTCAAATGACTCACAACAGTGAATTTCATATTTCTCATCTAACAAACAAGTTTCCCAACGGTCTTCTCCAACAAACTCAGCGTACATTTCAAATAAAATAAAAAAATATTTTTTTTTGAAAAAATGTTTTATTTTAAATGGTATGCCATTTCATATTTCTCATCTAACAAACAAGTTTCCCAACGGTCTTCTCCAACAAACTCAGCGTACATTTCAAATAAAAATAAAAAAATATTTTTTTCTTTACTTTACATAACCGCCTGCTGCCAAAAGTCTTTGACGCCAACCCATACCAGCTAATGAAGGTTGACTTGGTTTAGTTTGGAAACTAACCTTTGGTTTTGGTTTATCTTCAGTTTTTGGCTCACCTTCTTCTATCGGTTTTTCGTCACTTTTTGGTTCACCTGACTTTACTTCACTTGCAGGTATGGTTGTGTCGTCAACATCTTCATAAATATCATATGCCATTTGTTTTTGTTTTCCTTTCAACTTTTTGTGTTTGTTGTAAAGTTTAGAATATTTTGACTCTAAGTCAATGAGATGTTCTATAATGAACTGTTGGTCGGTGAAGTAAACTTTTCCATCTGTTGTCTCTTTAACTCCTTCAGACTTCAATATTTTATTTGTGAGAGTCTGTTTCTTTTTTGAGATACTAGCCGTTCCATTTCTATGAAAAGTGACTTTATAGTTAGGGTTTGTATTTCCAGACCTGGCACTTTCTATTATTGAATTTTTCTCTTCATCTGTAAGTTCTTTGACAGGTTTTGACAATGGTTCTGAACTTTTTGTTTGTGGTGTCAAATCTACCGTTTCAACTTCTTCGTCATTTCATCTCAGTAAAAAATTTTAGTTTGGTTTGTTTTCAACTGGTTGTTTAGGTTTTTTAAGTCGGTCTAAAACTTCCTGAGGTATAGGAAGAACTTGACAAACACGTGGTTGTGTAACTGCTGGAAGTCGACAAATCCATCTTGAACCCATTTGTCTCAATGCTGTATTGTTCATTTCATCTCAGTAAAAAACTTTACATTCCCCACGTTTGAGGCGGTTGAGGTTGGTTATTGTTTACCCACTGTTGTGCATGGTTATATCCTCTGTTAAAGAATCTTTCACCTTGGTCCATATAGTGTCCTGCTTGGTTATAGTAGTCATTTGCTTTGTTATAATAGTTTCCTGCTTCTCTTCCTACATTGTCCATCCATCCTTGAACTTTTCCTCTTGTTTCAGGATTTGGAATAAGATTTGTTGCATCTCGTGCTACCTCCCAACCTTTCTGTACAGTTTGTATAATAGGTTGTGCTTTCTCTTTCAGTATACCTAATGTACTCAAAATCTTTCTTCCAACTCCAAATACACCTCTGGCTATTGTTCCAACTGCGGGCAAAAATCTGGATGCAACTCCTGCTAATGCGCCAAATAAACCCATTTCTTATAGGGTAAAAAATGACGAATCCAAACAAGGACCCCTATGTTTCTAAAGCGACAAAGAAAGCACTCATGGTAAAAATCTTTAGTTCAACACCAAATGCTTGGTTTATGGATATCTTGGAAAACATTCCGAGGTATAGAGAAGATGGACCTCCATACTGGCTAATATTTGTCGGTCAAAACACAAGATACTGTGAAGCCATACCATTACAGTCCAAAAATATTTTAGATATCTTAGCAGCTTTGACAATATTTGTTGACAAATACCATCCAACAAAACTGACATCTGACTGTGAAAGTTCTTTCAAATCAGATGATGTAAAAAACTATCTGCGTTCAAAAAATGTAAACCAATATTTCATTGTCGACCAAAACCATTCTGCTCTTGGTGTCATTGACAGTTGTATAAAAATCTTAAGAGACTTAAACCAACCACAAGGTGGTGAGGTAGATGAAATGTCATATGACGACAAATATAGACATTTCTCCATGGCAAAGATGAGACAAGTTTTAAATATTTACAATAGCCGTAAACAAAAAGGTTTGGGAAACCATTCCCCTGAAGAAATGAAAAACAACCCTGACTTAGAGAAAGACTATATATTTAATAGTTTAGTCAAAAGAGACAAACAAGAAAGAATGCCAGGCTTCAAACTTAAGAAAGGTGACAAAGTAAAAATAGAAATACCTAAACGCGACCCATATGAAAATACTATTGACTATGACAACAATGGGAACTCGACAGGTACTCACATTCGTGTTCGTAAAAATAGAAGAAAGTATACAAGAGAATATTATGAAGTTTTAGGCAAACATGGCAAAATGTACAGACTGCAAGCAGAAGATAAAACTACTATTGTCAGACCTCGTTTCAAACTTGTCAAAGTTCAAGGTGGTATACTTTCAAAGACAGTTCCTAACAAATATAAGACAACTCCTGACGAATATGCTAAAGAAGTTGAAAATGACGACTAAGCATTTCTATACCATGCGTAAACTGTCATGTAAGGTGGCATGTAGTCTTTACTTTGTCCCGTTGTTTGCGTATATCCCGAAACGCGATGTGTATGGCTTCCTCCTACCTCAGTGTTACTCCAGTAACAATTTATAGCAAACTTAACGTCCTCTTTAACATCATATCCTTTACCTTTTGTCATTCCTGACCAATCCCAAAATCTATGACTATGCAAACCTGCTTCAGATGTACTTAAATTTATGTAGTGACTGTGCGCAGGTAAATTTGCACCTGAAATCGTTTTACTTCCACCTGTTTCCTTTGAAGAGTTTGCACAATACAAAAACCTGTCGACTATTTGAGTCCAAGTTCCAAAACCAAGTACTACTTCTGGTCTGGTAGAGTTCATTGACGTATAAATAGAACCTATAGGATATAATGTTTGAAGTATTTCTGTCTTTAATGTTTGAAGCTCTGTTTTGTCTGCTTTTTTATATAACTTTTCTTCAAGTTCATTTACGTCAGAGATGCTATGTCTATGATATTTTTGTGGGTATGTTCCTTCTGTCCATGTGAAAATATACTCTTTTGTTGCATCTACATATCCTTTTATCCATGTCGAGTCTGCTTTTGTATTCCTTAACTCTGTAACACCTTTCTCAAGCTCTTTCAACTGTTGTCCATCTTCCATTAAACCTCTGGTATGACTTGAAACCGTTTGTGCCAACATATCTACAGTTTCTTTGTCAGCTTTAAGGTCTAAACATTCTGAAACCCACCCTGTATTGGCTTTACCTTCTAAAATCTTCGATGTCCGTTCATGGTACCATTCAACCATTTTTTTAATTTCTTCATCTTTTTCATCCACATATTCCTTATCTGCCTTCTTCACTAACCCACTAGCCACATATGCTATTGCATCGTCTACATACTCTTTGTCAGCTTTGTTGTCAATATCTGCCTTCAAAAGAAGTTCATCTATAGGTTTCTCGTTTAAAGTTCTTTTTGTTGGATTTATACAAACAGTATGGTTCTTACTGTCTTGAAACAGAAACTCGTCTGTCAATGGGTTTATCGTCAGTTTTAAGTTTCCTTCTTTCAATGACTCAGATATCTTAGAATAGTTTGAAAAGTTTGTTGTGTTCTTATTTAGAGCTTGCAAAATGAGTTGTCGGTTGTGTTGTATTTCTCTCATAGACGCTGTTTCTTTCGACATTTTTATTCTAGATAAAATATGCTTTCAATAGAAAAAGAAAATTCAAGAGTTGCTACAACTAAACCATTAGATGAACTTTTTACGAATGTCGGTCAAAAGTTTGAGACAGAGACCGTAAAGCATGAAGGCTATCGTTTTGACTACCCACTAAGATGGTTAAGAGACCATCCGTCACAAAAGCTATTGGCTTTCGTAGAATGAAGTTCATTTCAGAAGCCATACATGGTTTCCCATTTACGGTCGCTTTTGAAGTTCGATACTATAACAAAGAAAAACGTACGTATGAGAAATTTGAACAGGGAAAACTTTTACAAGTGAATTTGCTTGTAAACTTAGAAACAACTCTTCAAGCTTTTCAAGAAAAAATAAACGATATCTATCTCGAATATGCAAAACAGTACAACATTGACGAAGGAGAGTACCATCTCGATATTATATATGACAGGAAAAATGCAACTGTTAAAATCAATAAAATAGAAGACCTTGGAGAAAACGTTTATATTTCTACAAAATATAACAACTTGGCATGGCATAGATTTATGAGGATGTTAAATCAGCCTGCATGGTATCCAGTACACCCGGACTATTATGAAGTCGAAAACCCTAATGGAACATATGAAAATGTTTTCGACTCAGATGCATTATAGTTCATGCTTCATTTTCTGGTGCACAAAACTCTTTTTTATGCTTGGCAAATGACTTTTACGAAAAACCTACAAAGCTATATGAACCACCGAGTGGAAGTATTTCGGATTTTCAAGTATGGTTTACTACAGATGGAAGAAAGAGAATAATTCCATTATACCATGCGTTTTACTTAGAACTTAGTTTCATATACAACTACTATCGAACGGTAAAAATATGATTTTTTAATAAGGTTGAGGTGTTGGATTTGGTTGCCAACTAGACTGTGGTGCAGGTTCAGGCTGTTGTATAACAGGAGCTTGCTCTTCTGGTTCAGGGTCTTTAGGTATAATACCACGAACTGACCTACTCTTTTGCCAATATTTTTGACTCCGTTTCCAAATTCCTCTTCCGACGGTTTTTATTCCATTCC
Source organism: Trichomonas vaginalis G3 (assembly GCF_026262505.1). Classification (NCBI taxonomy): domain Eukaryota; phylum Parabasalia; order Trichomonadida; family Trichomonadidae; genus Trichomonas; species Trichomonas vaginalis. The sequence goes on from NC_067205.1 coordinate 4,383,945, forward strand.
ATATACCTCTTCCAACATTTCGAAAGAAGTTTCCTATCTTACTGAAGAAACCCATTTTACTATATGTAAAAATCTAATGTCCGCCTAGTCTCTTACGTTTCCTGTTGAGTTCCATAGCATTCTTTAACTGGAGCTCATACATTCTATTTCTCCTCTGGTAGAAAACATACTCTGGGTCAACTCCTGTGTTCGCGTCATCTGCATAGAGTTGTTTATATCCCACTTCAGGGTTTGTATAAAACTCTTTCCATCTCATATTTGCATACCATGGTGGCAAACCTAACGCAGCGTCATTTGACATGGCAGTTTGCATTTGTACATCTGTTGGCACTTGACCATAGTTTGCCATTGCAGTTTGTATTCTAACTTCATTTGGAATATTCTCTGGGTTTGGTTGTCCAGGTTGCTGTGCATTCGCTAAGTTCTGTGCGTCCATTTAATATTAGATAAAAATATCTCTTACGAGTACATATACTGAACATTTGCAGGCATTGGTTCATCTTCATATTCTCTATATCTTTCTGCCACGTCAAATAAGTAAATGACACAATGGAAAAAGCCTAAAACAAGTAGTCCTATTTCAAACCACATTTACTTACCAATAAAATTTCTTTGTTATGACACTTTCTCCAGTTTATAGGACCTCTCTCATATTCTATCTTATCGTATCTAAAATCATAGTCATGTATGTCCTCTAACCATCTCATGACACTTTCCAAACCACTTTTATCGGATGTAAAGTAAAAGCATGGATGGTTATGTAAAACGTCTAAAGTTTCTAAAGAGTCTCTCAAAGTCCAGTCTACTTGGTATTGAAAATCCCATGTGTTATAGAACGGCGGGTCCACTATAAAGAAAACATTTTCCTTGTCTTTATATTTTTCATACAACTCTGTCCAATGACATCTCACAAACTCTATACCCTCAATATATTTTTCTATGTTCTCTTTGAAAACATTTGTATAGTTAAGATATAAAACTTTTGACATAAGTGTTTCAATGTCATGAACTCTTATAGCACCACTATATAATAGTCTAGCAGATATACTATCCCAGTCAATATACTCTGCCTTTTTCAAAACCTCTCTGACAGTATTTTTCTTATCTAATGGTATACGTTCCATCTTACCTATAGGTATCTTTTCTTTTAACGCTTTCAATATATTGTTTGTGTCTGGTATATGTTTGAGACGGTCCATATAGTTGTCGAAGTCATTGCATATAATCTTTGAGTCTGGGAATATTGTATGGCACAAATGGGATATATAGAAACTTCCACCGAACAAATCTACAAATGTTAGACCATTCGGTAGTTTCTTAAGTTCTCTCAATAGAATATCTTTACATCTACTCTTATTTCCAAAGAAGGGTAACGGTGGTTTTGTAAAATTCATTTTATATATATAATAAAAATGTTTTTTCCTGAAAAGTGACAGAAAAGTGACAAAACATGTACGAAGAAGTCTTGAAAATTCAAGAGGGTAGAAAAGAGGTTAGAAAAGAGGTTATATCTAACCTTCTACCCTAAACATTATTTTTGTCTGATTTTACGAAGAAGTCTTGACAAAACATGAAAACATATATAATTTGTGAAAAGCTCCTGGAAGACCCGTATATAAGAACTTCATTTATACTAAACATCTTCGGGGCTAGAGGGCACGAAGTGCCTGGAAGCCCCACTTCCTTTTTTTTTTTTTTTTTTTTTTTTTTTAAAAATATCATGATGTTAAATTTTATTAGTGATTTAAAAAATATAATGAATTTTAAACTTCCGCAGGTTTGTCATCATTAGAATGATTTTGATCAGAAGGTGAATGAGGTTGTGATTGTGATTGTGGAGGTACTTGAGGAGGAATTTGTGGTTGTTGTGGTTGTTGTGGTGATTGTGATTGAGGAGGAACTTGTGGAGGTGATGAGTATTGATAATATTGTGGATATTGATAGTTTCCTTGGAATTGACCATTTTGTTGTGGATTTGGAGGTTGTGTTTGTGATTGAGGATTTTGAGATTGAGGAGGAACTTGATATGGATATTGACCTTGAACTGGAGGTTGTTGATATTGGTATGGATATTGATAATTGTATTGATATTGTTGATTCTGACCATTGGCATTAACAGGTTGTTGTTGTTGTTGATATTGATACTGATATTGAGGATAATAATACTGAGCTTGTTGTTGCTGTTGCTGCTGGGGAACTTGTTGATTATTATCTTTTTGTTTCTTCTTGTCTTTCTTATCTTTCTTCTTATCAGCTTTATTCATCTTTTTAAGAGCCTTCTTTTCACCTTCAACATCATTAACTTTTACGTTTTCCAAGTAAATCAACTTTTTCTCGAATTCTCTTTCATCTTCATTCAAACTTGGACATGCGTAAATAAAAATATAAAGTAGATATGGACCAAAGAATGCAAGCCAAAGTATATTTAATGAAAATCTTATTAAGCAATAAAATGCATGAGGTACATCAATAGCTAAGAAAACACAAGGAGGCATATAGTCAGCACATTCTTGATAACGTTCTTTCAACCATTTTTGATCATCATAATAACATTTGAAAGGATTGTATGGACATGAATTATAATCCCAGAATTGTTTATAACATCATAGTCTCTTGGCTGGATGTAAATCTTCGTGTGTGTAGTAATAATTGATGATTCGTGTCCAATTTGGAGTATTATCACAACATGCACACATACATCCTGCACGAATGAATCGATTTGGATGAATACATGCAAATGTTGAAACAACAATTAATATGACAAGACTAATTCCGTAATATATTCCTAATACAATTCCAATAATTGTTCCTGTATTTGAGCCTAATACATTTCTCTTTTGCAAATTAAAATCATTTGTCGAAACTTTTGATAATTTGATCAAAAATGATCTTTTTGAATTATCCATTGGTTTGGAAAGTCTTATTATTACTGAAGATTCATTCAAAATTACTGAATGATTTTGATGAATATTTTCATGAGAAATAAAAGGTGTTGTAGTATTATTTTTGTAAATGTTAGCTGTTATTTTATGATGCTTTGGTAAATCTATCAAAATATGTTCATTTTCCATCAATTTTTCCTTCAAATTAATTGAAATTTGAATTTCTTCCTTATTTGCAATTGTTGCTTTGATGTATAGTGGCTTTCTTCCTAATTGTTGGATATCTTGATTTGTTTTAATATATTGCAATGAAAAAATTAAATATAGCATATCTTGGTAAAGAAAATAAAATAAAATAAAAAATATCGTTGAGTGTCACAAAATTTATAGGTTTGTTATGGGCGTGCATATACCTATAAATATGTTATAACTGAATCTTTTTGTATGATGATGTTTTTAAATAAATATATGATAATGCATTTTGGAAAATGATAAAAATTTTGAACTGAAATTAAAAAATTCAATGAATTACATCAATTCTGTAAGTACGATACATAAAAGAAATAAATTGATGTAAAACTGAATCATTGACTTATAGTTTTATAATGAAATGCTAAGAAAACATTACATAAAAGATTTGACGGTTTTAGTAGTTTTTTGCCAAAACCGTTTTGACACATGGTCGTTCAAAAATAATTTTTTTATAAATTGAATTAAAATTCTCCTGATACCTATGAAACTATATGTTGTATTTAAAAATCAAATATCAAAACCATTGTATAAACATTGTTCACTTTTATTTGTATTAATAAAAAAGTAATAATAATAAAAAAATATCATTAATTTCAAACTTCAGCAGGTTTGTCATCATTAGAATGATTTTGATCAGAAGGTGAATGAGGTTGTGATTGTGATTGTGGAGGTACTTGAGGAGGAATTTGTGGTTGTTGTGGTTGTTGTGGTGATTGTGATTGAGGAGGAACTTGTGGAGGTGATGAGTATTGATAATATTGTGGATATTGATAGTTTCCTTGGAATTGACCATTTTGTTGTGGATTTGGAGGTTGTGTTTGTGATTGAGGATTTTGAGATTGAGGAGGAACTTGATATGGATATTGACCTTGAACTGGAGGTTGTTGATATTGGTATGGATATTGATAATTGTATTGATATTGTTGATTCTGACCATTGGCATTAACAGGTTGTTGTTGTTGTTGATATTGATACTGATATTGAGGATAATAATACTGAGCTTGTTGTTGCTGTTGAGGAATTTGTTGTTGATTGTTTTGAGGAGGTTGATAATTTTCCTTTTGTTTATTTTGTTTCTTCATTTCTTTCTTCTCCTTCTTTTTCTCTTCTTTATTCATCTTTTTGATTGCTTTACGTTCTCCTTCGTAATCATTAACTTTGACATTTTGGAGATAAACTAATTTCTTCTCAAGCTCTTTTTCATCATCATTCAAACTTGGATATGCGTAAATGAAGATATAAATCAAATATGGACCAAAGAATGCGAGCCAAAATATATTCATGAAGAATCTAAGTGTGACATAAAGATTATAAGGAATATCAATACAAATTAGAATAGGCCAAAAACAGCATTCTCTTTCAGCACTAGAACAGATTTCCTTTTGCTTCTCATCATCACAAGCAAAGCATTTCATTGGAGCTGGACATGAATTATAATCCCATAATTGTTTATAACATCATAGTCTCTTGGCTGGATGTAAATCTTCGTGTGTGTAGTAATAATTGATGATTCGTGTCCAATTTGGAGTATTATCACAACATGCACACATACATCCTGCACGAATGAATCGATTTGGATGAATACATGCAAATGTTGAAACAACAATTAATATGACAAGACTAATTCCGTAATATATTCCTAATACAATTCCAATAATTGTTCCTGTATCTGTTCCTAATACGGCTAATTATATGTAAACTTCACAAATTTGTAATTCAAATTAAATTATCGGAAATCATTAAATAAAAATTCCTAAAATTGTATCTAAATGAGATAATTTGATTCCTGTGTCAAATCATGGCAGAAAATCTGAAAAGTAATGAACCGAAGGAGATCAGTTATCGGTTATATTTCCCATAACCGAATTAAATTAAAGAAATTATCTCTGATATCAAAAAACACAGTAATGTGCAAATTTTATTGATGAAAAAATGCATTTTATCAATGAAATAACAGAAATGTTTCCTATCATATCCATGAGTAAATGAATTCTTTTATAAGATAGTACAAGAAACCTATATTAGTGCTAAATTTTGCAAATCAACATCAATTCATATCGAAAAAAGCTAAATTCTGAAGATGAATACAATCTAGATACATTTTGAAACATGTGTGCATCGGAAATGCATAAATATTCTGGTGATTTCATGTGATTTTCAGATGATTTATTTCTTTGATTACAGGTATAAAAAAAGTTGAAGATTTTGATGCTTGGCCAATATCATAACAATATATTTTGAGAGAGACAAAAATTTCTCTCTGAATTTGACATCGTTAAAAAATGGGTGAATTTGAAGTCAATTTGCAAGCCCTGATTAGGCAAATCAGAGCTGAGCAATATGAAATCAAAGTTCATGCTCTCGCAAGTATGTATGAGTTTTTACGTGACAATATTGTTCCTTTTTCAGTATTTGAAGATGAATTCGATGATCTTTTCGAATCCATTTTCCATGAAGTTGTTTATTGCAAGTATAAGAGTGACCACGACTTGGCGCTAGCAGTTATTTGTGTTCTTTCATTAAGTTATGGAGATTTGATTGAAGATAACGTCGTAGATTTCATCAAACGCCTAATTCCAGAGTTTGAGAATGCTACAAACAAAAACTCGTTCATGTTCTTTGCAATTGCCTTTTCAATGGCCTTCTCCGTAGATAATGATGAACTTTGTGAGAAATTATTCTCAGAATACATCGAATTGATCCTCAACAAGAAAGGTCGTCCAATGAGATTATCACCGATGTCAGTTTCATACATATTTACCGGATTAAATTTATTAATGTCAATATTCTCAGCGAAGTACGCCACTGAGACCTTTAAATCTGATCTCGAGGCAGTAATCATCCAAGGCATACACAGTGCTCATGCAGATATCGTAAGACCAGCGATAGAAATGGCCGGTGTCATTTACGAGTCATATCTCAACCAGGAACGTAACTATTACATGCAGGAAGACCAATCCAGGTTATTTGCCATGCAGTTCCTTAAGAAATTGGAAGAATCCGGAGATAGAATTGGGAAAAAGAGCGAAAGCAAAAGTATTAAGGCCTGCTTACTACAAGTACAAGGTTTCTTACAAGGAAAGGAAACATTCGTTAAATACAAATTCCTTGAACAAGAAATCAAATTTAATAATATTCAATCTCAGATCATTATCAACTGTATCAAGGATATCCTTAAGACAGGATTCCAGATGCACATGATAAAGAACTCCCTGATCCAGTCTATTCTCGAATACCGCTTGGCACCACTCAGAGAAGGAATAATCAACAGCAAGACGATCAGAAAAATTCAGCAGTCGAGGGAAGTTAAAAAAGACAGGGACCAAGACAGGGAAAAGAAGAGGAAGCAGAAGGAAGAGAGAATGGAAGATGACCATTTCTAATTTTTATAGCTTATTTTTAGTTTTATTAATGAATAAAATGTGTTTTATTAAAGTTATCTTTATGTTACTTGAAAAATTTAGAAAAATTCTTTCTCAAAATTAGGAATTTCATAATAATTATATGATCATTTGTTATATTTCCTTGTAAAACTAACAAATATCTATCTGTTTTTAGAGCTTTTCTTAGTTTCATAGCAAATTCTGATACAATTTAATGATCCAAAGCTATTTTAGAAGTTATCATAAAGAAATTTGAGATTTTACCACCAAAATTAAGATGAGTTTTTGATATTTCTTATTAATTCCACTTAAATTGTTTTGAAATTATTTAATTGAACATAAGAAAAGATTTTTATTAGTAATTTTAGGATGTAATCGTAATACATTTATGTAAATATCAGATCTACACTTAGAAGAAAGCTAGAATACAAGAGTATTAAAAAAAAATTAACAAGATTATAAGTTAACCTAGAAATTAGTAAGGCATTTTGGATTAATTTGATAACATATTTTATATTTAAGTTATCAGATGATATTGTTGATGAATTAAAAATATGAAAAAATGAAATAAGGATTAAGGAGAAAGAAAATATACTAACAGTTTATACTAGAAACAAATCAATCAGATACATAATCGGATGATGTGTAATATTCGTTGTCGCTTGCAGATATTGCAGGAGGAGGCGAAATAGACCTCTTTGGAAGTGTAGAAGCAGGAGCTCTTTGAGGCTGGATGATTGGTTGTGGTGTTGGTGAGCTAATTCTATTAGATTTCTGGTTCATTATCTTTTGATAACAGTTAAAACAGACTTTTACAGGAGTTGGTGATACCCCCTTAACAATAGCTCTATATTTAAGGCAATCTGAACAAGCAACAGCACCGCACGCTCTGCAATGGTGTCTTCTGACAAAAAATGTATGTTCTTGGTGACAAATCATGCAAACTTGAGTGGAACTATCAGGCATCCATATTGGCGCGACCTCGAAATTATTATCTGTACCTGCCTGAACGTTTGAAATTGAGTTAGATATGGCGTCATACCAAGATTTCACTTCGCTGGCTGATTTGAACTCCAATACGAATGATTTCCTTGGCGAATATATAGATATACAATGTATATCTGCTTTAGGGAGTTCAATTTTCATCTTAGATAAATGATATGCGGCCGGAACCATCCATTTGCCTCCATGAGGCTGTGCGTATACGAAGAAGTCGGAGAATAATATAATGATGCGTTCCGAAACATCTTTTCTGCAATGCTTGAGACATGTGCCTTGTTTTATGAATCTTCTTCCTGGTTCTACAATTGGGAATGGTTCTATCAAGAAATTCTTGGCAATCTTCTCGAGTATTGGTATAGAATCGATAGACATCAATATGTTCTTGCAATTGTTCGAGAATTCGACCATTTCTTGAGTTCTATTTGTTGATATAAGTTTAGAAGCCTTTAAAACTAAAGATGCGATATCAGATATGTATGTTAATGGTTCGCGGAATAAATGGATAAACAGTTTCGATTTTGGTTCAAGATGATCAACATTTATAGAAAATGTCTGACACATTGGTTCAATTTCGAGACATTTTGCAATGTATTGCTGATGTATTGGAACGACATTAACTGTATGTATAATTTCATTGAAAAAGATGTAATAATCTGAAAGAGGATTTGTAAGAATGCGAGAGAGGGCATTTAGTAATAGAATATGAATGCTTTCTAAATTCTGAATAGGTGGAATAAGCTTTGTTGGTATTAATGCAAAGTTATCAATGCAATTCGCAACAATTTTGTCTTTTAAGTATCGAATTGTTGAAATAAATTCTCTTTCTCGTAAATATGTTTCGATAACGATTCTTACTTGTGGTGAATCACGCTTTAAAAGGTCAATTAAAAAGTAATCTGTTGATTCTAAACCGGAAATTTGAGCAGCCATTAATTCTTTCGGTTCTATAAGAAGAGGAAACGGGGGATCCTCATTGAATAATCCCTTTTCTGGAATTGAAATCTCATCAAAGATTGAGGGATGAAACATTGACACTTTTTCGAATAATTTTTTATAAAAAACATCACTATATTCATAGATTATTAATAGAAAACAATTCGAAAAAAGATGAGAGAAAATTTTTTATTTAATTATCCGTATAAATTCAGAATAAACCACAAATTTTGAATGTAAACGGCAAAAATAGTAAATATTTTATACTACCAGACCTTCAACCACACTAATAGTACTGGAAACAAAGTACCCCATAAACAGCTGATTATGCTTTCATCGGGCATTAACCAATCTTCGGTGGAATTCAGAATTTGTAAAGTTATAATAAGAAAACTGAGATGCATATATCATATATTAGATTTCTAATCATCTGATAATTGATTTTTTAAGCTTAATTTGGACATTTTCATGAAGATTCCCTATAATATTGAGGCACATTTGGTAGTTTTGATTGTCATTTTGAGTATTGCCTATTTTCGTAAATTTTAGTTGTATCATATATGAGTATATTGGAATTAAAGATAATTTCTCACTAAATAATATATCATAAAGTCTGAAATCTAAATAAAATGAAAGACTTAATAATATACATTAATATTTCTTTATTTTTATGTCTGGTAAAAGTTATGTAATTTTTTACACTTTCTGATGACTGAAGGAGAAATTATTCTTAGAACTTTTTGCACAAAATATAGAGATTATATAGATACAATTAACACATTGTATTTACTAAAGGATGGAGATCCCGAAGTGTTGTTCAATCAAATCGATTATATCATAAATAAATTCAAAATTGATCCTTATTTCTTTCAAGTCCTTTGCAGCCGAGCAAGTTCCGAAAATTTAGTAGCGCTTCCCATATACTGGGGTATTTTTAAGTTACTTTATAGTTTTTACCCACGAAAATTAAATTATCGCGATTTCACGCCAAGATTCAGAAGTTTAATAGTCAAACAATTCGGAACAGGCATCGACATGAATATTGATGAGTATAAAGATCAAACAATTCGTCAAATCTTACAAGTTTACAAAAGATCTTCGTTAAAATTTTATTTAATGCGGGATGATGTCGAATTTCTCATGGAAACATGCTATAAGAGAGATTGGAAGCCAAACCATACATACGGATCATTAAAATTAATCGATTGGTGCAGTAAATTTGGTTCATACAAATGTTTCAAGTTTTTGAAAGAACTTGGTGCCGAAATTACAAACGAAACATTAATACAAAGCATGATTGGAGGTAACAGCATGATTATTTCCGAAATTTTCTATGAAATTACGAAAATCGATATTAATAATCGATTTTTAGATGCATTACTTCACATTCAAGATATGAATTTACTTATTGACATTGCACCAAAGTTTATTAATCTATTTGACTATCTTTCTACTTTTATTTATGATAATTTGAATCTTTTCTTTTTAAAGTTCGCATTGACACATGATTTAGATTCTGCACTTTGTACAGCTGTTTACTACAACATCTCATCTTTAGTTGTTGATTTTGTTGAATTAGGAGCAGATGTAAACGGAAAAACCATTTTTTCATCACCATTTTTAGCCGCGAGTAAAATTGGAAATTTAGAAATGCTTAAACTATTCTGTGAACATGGTTGTGACCTCAACAAATTCAGTATTAATCCTTTTCATTTCGCAGCAAAAAATGATGATTTGGAAATGGCAGATTTTCTTTATAAAAATCATTGTGACATTTATGCTACAGAACTAAATAATAAATTACCAATCGAAATTGCTATTAGTAACAGATCAGAAAAAGTCATTAGATACTTGTTGTTGAAAGATCCTCTTTTTGTTATGAAAGCTGATTTTCGCATGAATGAAGTCAGTAAATCGATATATTATGAATACTGTCGAAGAGGAATTGTTAATTGGATCAATATTTTCAGAGATGTATTTGACGCATTAGGAGATTACTTCAAGTACCCTTTATTATCTATTCTTATTATATATTTTCTTAATTTTTACTATATCAATACATTATAAAATCTTTATTTATTTTTCATACCTAAATATCAATTCTTTGCTAAAATTTTATTGCTAATTGTATTTAATACTTTATTGTTTCATTTCACAAAATTATTCATATCACAATAAGAATAATTTTCATTTGAATTAAAGTCAGATCGGTGTAAGTGCTCCCATAAGGGAATATTACTACTTTCTAGCATTAGTTCATAAAAACAACAAATTCTTACGTCTGCATTGAGATCTATAGTAACTTCTTTTTCTAAAATACATTTCTACTAATTTACATGGATCTGCGAAATTTTTCATTAAACTTCATAAGATATCAAAAATGAGTGTTGATTATCTTCGAACACTGATTTATATTCTATGTGGCATTAAATTTGTTTTTGTAAATGATTTTTGTCGAGATAAAAAATAATACTTGGATCTTCTAATAAACAATAAATGAGATTGCGGAATTTAGAATGTATTTTCATGTAGTTGATATTTAATTCGGCTTTGCATTCATATGTTTCATAAAAATATAAATCATTTTCAAATGAATTTGTATGGGCATCTGATGTATCAACAAATTCAGTCGTTCCGTTCAACTCATAAATACAATGAATTAATTTGGATTTACCTGGACTATATCCATAAAATGTATTTGCTGCTTCGTTCTGAGTAATGATACAACTTTTAAATGTAAATTGATAATTAAATGTCGCAATTAATTGATCTGGAGATGAATTATTGTGAATATTGCAATTAATTATAGAAAATGGCTTGGAACTACCCATATTGAAACAATAAACATTTGTTGCTGTGTTACTTAAAAATAAAGAATATGTAAAATTTCCTTCAAAAAATGTAATTTCAAGCCAAAATGCTGCTCCTTGATTTGTACTGCAATATGAAACATTGACTCTAGAAATAATAACTTCACTATGTCCATGATGAATAGAAGCATCTCCATTTGATTTTCCTAATTTTGAATATGATGATTCGATATTATCGTTTTTCTCTTTTTGAGAGTCAGAATTTCTGATATAACAGTGTTGACCAAATGAAGTACTGGAACAATTGAATGAACAAACTCTTTTCTGGACAAAATTTCCATTTCCTTTCAAGTATAAATTACAACCATAATCACTAACTTCATTATTATAGAATAGAGAAGATTCAACAAGGATCTTAGTGGATATTGTACCCGATTCATATGATAAAAACCTTGATTTACTGTTTGAGAAAACAACTTCGTAGATATAGTAGCTTTTATCGTTAACAATATTACCTGTATAATAACTATCATTTGTTCCTTCGTAGTAATCGTTCCAGCCTAAATTTATGGTTCTTATCAAATTTAAATTTTGGTTTCAATGAAATTTCTTCACTGTAATACCATAATATTTTTCTACATAGGTCTATCATATGTTTATTGTCCAATTTCTTGATAATTACTAACAAAGTTTTGATAAAATAATGAAGAGAGATTGTTTTTGTCCATTAAAAAACCGCAGAATCATCTCAATTATTCAAAAAAAATGTTTTTAGTACATTAACAATGCCAAATCGTTAAGGGTGCACACGAGAGGATCATGTAAACTTCAGAATTTAGAACCTTATTTTTAGGCATTATCTTGGCTACCCATTTAGGCTCGAAAAGCAAAAAATATCAAAAAATACAACTTGACTCCATTATGACCCTTTCATGGAGGTAGTTTTTATCCGCTAGTATTTTCCCTTTGAATCTCTTTACAATTCGAAATCAAATTCAAATCTCAGTAGAAGAAAGGAAGAATCGACTTACTACGGTTGTAATACGAATAAATACATATATTTAATTATTTTTATTTACATAATAATTGTTTGAAGCTCATATTCCATCAAATTTTTAAATAAAAACATTAAAATGTTGAAAATGTTCATATATTTTAATAGGGTTTTGGCACTTTATTGAGGAATTACTACATACATAGTCGAACTGAACTTGATATTTTGAAATTTAAATTATTTATCAAAATTAAAATTTAACTTGAAATTTATAATTATTTAGTCATATTTTGCATAATTCTAAGTAGATTTTGTAAAAAATCAAGAAAGAAAAATTTTAACGTGCTTTATTTTTTCTTTTTTATAATAATACATATTATTATATAATTAACATATTCATAATGTTTCACCCTTTCAAAGATATAATCCTCCTCTCAAATAAACGTACATACGGGTGGCCTCTTTTTTCAAAAAATTAAAATTTGAAATTTTGGGCTCAAATATTAGAGATTTTTTCAACCTTCAACGATATATGTTGTCTATATCAGACCTCCTTTCTTTTTGATACTTAACATTGTTCCTAAATCTTAGCCGTTAAGGCTGTTCTGAAAATATTTTTTTTTCGAAAAAATTCGAAAAAAATTCTTAAAATTCAAAAATCCCTTAATTCCTGAGGATTTTGGGAAAAAGTTTTTACATGAACATGTGTATATTATATGAAGTATATTGATAAGGTAAAAATCAAATTTTATTGCATATTCATCGAGAAAATAAACTAACGAATCCCTCAAAATTGAGAGGGTAATCCTCCTCCTCTCAAATAAACTTACATACGGGTGCACCCTTAATACTTTAAGGATCCCACTTAGAAAAACCCTTATCCAACTCTAGAATTATGCTACATTTTAGCGGGACACTCTTCAACTTCAATCATTTCCTATTCTAGTGGCAATTGAAATGCTTGATCAAAAATGATGATTGTATGCCATCATAAACAATACCATTACAAATGTAAATAAAACCTTGAACTTGTCCATTCATATGAATGATTTTTTTCAGTGAATTCTTATTTATCAATTTACATGAAAAATAAAAAAATCAGCCATGGTGGGACTTGAACCCACAGTCTTCTCCTTAGAAGGGAGACGCAGTATCCATTTTGCCACATGGCTTCACATTTAAACAATAATAACATCATTTATAATCAATTCAAATAATGTTCGGTTCAAACAGACTTTTTGGAATTTAATGAAAATTAGCCGAAATGCATCGAACAAAATTGCTAGAGGCTAAGGAATCTATCACAACAAAAAATTTACTTTAGAGTTGTTTTATTGGGTCAGCCAAATATGTTTTTTTTTCCTATATATATAATATATATGTGTTTATTTCTTAAATTTTAAAGTATCCGTTTCCTTAAAACTGGAGCTTACTGAGACCTTAAATTTGAAAAATTGATGCTATTGTATTTCCCAATTTTGATATTTTATCGATAAAATAAAAATTTCAAAAATATTCTTATCGAAAAGAGGCTATTGATTTTTTAAAAAATAGCATTATGCATTTAAGAAATGAAAAATATTGATTTGTTTCAGCTCCATCTTAATTAATAAGTGAAAATATGATAATATCGTTTCAAACCACAACATAGCACTTCATAGCTACGGTATCTGATATTGCCTTAAGAGTGCGGGACAAATTTGCCAACTGTCACTTTTTCAATAACCTTAAACTACGCTTTTCTAATTTTTTTTAAAAATAACCTTAAATTATATTTGAAGAAATTATGTCTATGATATATGTTTTATGCTAGAATCTTGGAGTTTTCATGCACTACACAAGAGCTCCAAGGTTCCAAGAGTGAATGCTCAATAGCAATTATAAAGATGTACCTTTTCAAAATGACTTTTACTGATTAAATTTAATCAATAGAAGACATTTTGAAAAGGTACCTCTACAATTAGATATACAAGAGATTCAAAGCTTCATTTCAGATAGATTTGAAACTTTGAAACTCTTGGTAGATTTTGAGTGAATGCTGACAATCATCTTTGAGAAGGTTTTCTTAAAGAAAACCTTCTCAAAGAGGTTTCTCAGGAGCCCTGAGGCTCCCTTTCGTAATGATTGGGAGCCTTGGGGCTCCTGAGACGAAGAATGGCTTCGCCGAATCTTTGATCAGCAGAGGCCAAATGAAAAGGCCTCTGCTGATGGATTCTCAGGAGCCCTGAGGCTCCCTTTCGTAATGATTGGGAGCCTTGGGGCTCCTGCAGCAGAGTATCGCTCCGCTCCATTAATTTTTTTTTAAAAAAGTGCCGTGTGGCAAATTTGTCCTAATTTTTTGCCCAATATCAGTTCGAATTGTAAATAAAATGAGTGTAGTAGCAATTGCTAGTTTTTTTTTGCAAAATTTATTGAAAATCTTACAGTTTCACTTCATTTTTACATAAAAATGCTCAGTTCGATATCTTCTTTTGCACGTTTTGCTCTAGACCATTTTGAAGGTTCACATATTGACCTCAAAGGACTTGTTGATAACACTAATGGCTTAGTTGTTGTTGATTTCTTTGCTGATTGGTGTGGACCATGCAAAAACATTGGTCGCATACTTCCAAAAATTGCTGAAGCCTATCCAAAGGTAACAATACTGAAAGCTAATGTTGACGAATCCCCTGATCTTGCTGAACATTTCAAAGTCGAAGTTGTTCCACAATTTAAGTTCTTCAAAAAGTCTGGTAGTAATGAACTCAAAGAAATCAGAACAATTGTTGGAGCTGATGTCGACACTCTTACCAAATATATTGACGAACTTCAATAAATTGCTTATTCTATCATCGTATTTATCTACTTCTGTTTTACATATTTTATACTTGATATTATTCTAATTTTATTTGAAATATTTATAAATGTAATTAAATTGCTTGTAGCACTTGGTTATGGACTTAACAAAGTGTACATTTAAATCCAAAAACCAATAAGCAAATCTTTTTAATATAGATGAAAAAATAAGAAAGAAATAATAGAACAAAATGCAAAATTCCTGTAGGAATAGATAAGATCTATGCATTCCCTTATAAACATTAGTTCATATCACAACGAATATTAAAAATCTGATTTAAATTTAAGTTATAGCAAACCTGTAAACGTATTCATTTTTTAACTTGAAATGAAGAATTGTTGCATGCTAAGATCAGTCATAATGTAAACCTCTCAATTTTATTGTCGTGGGAAGTATCTCAATTCCTTCAAAAAAATTGAAAAACTATTTAATTTTAAAAATATAATACTTTTAATTAGTTAATTAATTGGAGATATTTTTTAAAAAATCACTTTTGATAATACTTTTGAGAACTTTAATTAAAAAAATATATTCAAAAATATCCAGGATATCAAGAGGGAATTGTTCCTTATGAGGTATATAGTTATGATGTATACCTCATAAGGAACAATTCCCTCCTTAAAACGAGAAAACTTGTTCGAAATTGTTTATCATTTCGAACAAGTTTTCTCGTTTTTAATAAGAAACTAAAGGCTATGAGGCACTGATTATATATTAGGCCTCACAGCCTTTAGTTTCTAATAGATAGCTGGGAAACTTTCTCCAAATGATAAGTTATTCAGAGAAAGTTTCCCAGCTATCAAGAGGGAATTGTTCCTTATGAGGTATATAGTTATGATGTATACCTCATAAGGAACAATTCCCTCCTTAAAATCGTAGACATTTTTATACTTATTAATCAACCATTCAAAATCATATTCCTCTGAAAAGTTATTTTATTAAAAATTTAGAATTTTAATAAATATAGAGTTTGAATTTCATACAATACCTATATATTTCAATAATGGAATTTGAAAACCATTCTCAAAAGTTCTCAGAAAACCTTTTTTTCATTAATTTTAAGAAATCTGAGTATTAAATTAAGTGATAAATTCGTTTGACACTACTTTAATTTTTAAATTCAAAAAATTATATGTGCTTCTTAAAACGACTCAAAAAAATTTTATTATAAAATAATATATAATATTAAAAATCCCACAACATTTTTTTACTTTACATAATCGTACTTCCTAGACGATTAATTTCCACTCAATTTCTATCGTTGACCGAACTTAGCATGCAACAGAATCATTGATGGACATTTTCAATAGTTTTCAAAAGTTCTGACGATTTTGATTTCGGTTTTATTTATATATAAAGTTGCATATTTCACTAGAGTTAGGATTTTATGGTTCTGAAATTTCTGAAAAATATTATCCTTTTTATTAATAATCAGATAATTAGTATCAGCTTAATCAGATTTCATAATCCATTATAAAAAGATGGAGGATGTTTTATTGTCGTCTAGAAAAAGTGACAAAATTATTATTGTCGTCAGACGACAATAATAATTTTTGTTTTAAAATTCGTACAATTCATTTCTAACATTTTAATTTAGATAGGAACATGCTCTATTATATATAGAATCATGTGGATATGCAGTGGATGTATGGTTGTATATCATGCAACTTGATCACATTAGATTAAAGTTGTTTTTGACATATAACAGATAAAATTCATTGGTTCATATCGGAATACCTATAGTAATGCATAAAATATAGAAATAAGTGCAAAAACACATATTTTAATTTTTGGAGATTCTTTATCTAATTTTATTAAATGGTAAGAGATGTGTTTGACATTGTGTTATAATTGTAATATATGTTTCTATACTACTTCTAATGTGTTTATTTGTGTATCTCACAGAATGAATATAGAGAATATATTCCAAAACTTTATTATTGCAATTATTAAAGTTTGAGCAATAGTATCAGGTTATTGAAATGTGAAATAGTTAGATTTTACTGTGAACAATAGATAATTTAATAAAATGAATATAAATAGTTTCATTTTTAATTTATATATTTGAATTAATTATTTTATACAACACATAATGAATATTACTACTTGAGATCCTATTATTGGTTTTCTTCATTAAAATAGTCTAGTTTTATAACCAATTTTGGAAATCTCAGCACAAAATTGCATTTTCAACTGATTTGAGCCAGGAATATTCATTACTATGCTTTTATAGGCTGGACATATGAAATAGAAATCAAAATTCTCAATGTTTTTAATATAATTTATAGTATATATTTCAGGAGCTGCAATGGAAGCAAAAATCGCTCCAGTAGTACCAGTAAGCCTGGAAGGAAGCCCATTCTCATGGTTTGGACTTCCTTCAAGGCTTTCTTGGATAAAATAAATCTTAATTTATTGTTAAGGGAGTATTTTTTCAGGAACTGGTCCCTACTGTGGCCAAAACTTCGTAATGGTCCGTTCTCAGGGCCAGATTCCTCTCCTGCCGCCATAGATCATGGCAGCATTTGCGAAAGCTGGCTCTGAGAACTGTAAGCGAGGTTGTAGCATCTGTAGAGGTCAGATCCTGCATTTTTAAGTCTTTCAGGATCGAGATGATAGGAGATCGTCAATGATGCGGACGATCTCCCTCAACCTCGATCCTGAGGATTGATCTTGCAGGCTCTGACCTCCATTGTGGCCAGAGCTTCGTAATAATATGTTTTTAGGGACAGATTCCTCACCTGCCGCCATAGATCATGGCGACATTTGAGAAAGCCGGCTCTGAGCATTATTTGCGAAGTTCTGGTCTCTCATGAGGCCAGGACCTGTAATATGAAGTCTTTCAGGGCCGAGTTCTCACGAGATCATCTACCATGATGACGAAGATGGAAAAACTCGGCCCTGAGGATTGATCTTGCAGGCTCTTGCCTCTGATAAGGCCAGAGCTTCGTAGGGACGTTCTCTCGGGACTGGAATCCTCTCCGACCGCCCGAATCAGGGCGGCCTTTGAGGAAACCGGCCCCGAGGATGCTTTGCGAAGCTCTGGCCTTTCCTGAAGCCAGAGCTTGTGAGTTTCATTCAGAGCCAAGTTCCTCTCGGATCGTGCCTAATGAGGACGACCGTGAGGAACATGGCTTCGAGGATATGAATTGTGAACTCTGGCCTCGATAAAGGCCAGAGTTTTTAAGTGAATGTTTTGATGGGATGAGCCTATGATCTTTAAGCTCGTCCCATCAAAACATTTGTTTAAAAATTGAATTAATAATTATCGTATATATTGAAAAAATAAACTTGAAAAAATTGTTATATATAAAGAATATAATAAAATAAACATAAAATTAAATAAAAATTTCCAAAAAAAATTCAAAATTCTGAATTTAAAATAAAAAATTATAAATTTCATATGAAAATTAAGAATTTGGAAAAATCGAGATTTATAAAGTAATGTTATATATGGTTTAAATATGGCAGTCCCAACGGGAACCGCGGTAATTTACCGAGGTTTCCGCACACCGGTCCCTTTTTTAAGAAATTTTTTAGATTAAAAATATGCTTTGTAAATCATTTTTTGTAAATCGGCAAAAATTTGGAAATATTCTGACGACAATAAATCTGGGAATAGTATTTTAAATACGAGAACAACCTATTTAAAAGTGTTTCGCTCGATTTTGTATAATTTCAAATTTTCGCATATAGCTTTCCGTGAATTACCGTGATTTTACCGCCACATCAATAGTTTTGACCCTATATTACCGCACGGCAAATGCTTTCTCGATTTTGTACAGCCCTAGGTTTAAATGAGAATATGATTATTAATTGAGAGTTTTAGATAGAATTTGAGAATAATCATTTCCAAAAAAAAAGAAATTTTTCTAAAATGAGTTTACCTTTGCATAGGATGATGCTCATTCCTTGCAAATATAAAATCATTTTCTGAAATATAAGGCTAGATTCACATTCTTCAGATCAATTGCAAGTTTTTCCTGATTTGCTCATGTATTTGCAGGGTCTATCACTAGGACCCTGCACCTGTATGAGCAAATCAGGAATTGTATCTGACACATTTGCATCAAAGAAAAAAAGTGCAAGTTTTTCCTGATTTGCTCATGTATTTGCAGGGTCTATCACTAGGACCCTGCACCTGTATGAGCAAATCAGGAATTGTATCTGACACATTTGCATCAAAGAAAAAAAGTGCAAGTAATCCACCATATGAGCATACATTCGGTGGACAACCAAATTATACCATGTATATATGCACTTATACTGAGTATATTGATATATAAGTTGTTTATGCAATCACAAAACCAGCGCTATTCATATCTTTGATATATATATATTCAAGAAACAACGATAGAAACTTGGATACATATCTTAAAAAAGGGGAATTACGAGATATTGTTTAATTGTGTTTGCATTTGTATATTATAATGCCTTTAATAAGCTATTATTGATATTTAGAGCAATATAGAGATTAGAATTAATAAAATTTTAAAATAAATAAATTAAATTATTATTATGAATATTTACCACCAAAATACCGACACAACCATTTTTTACCATTCATAGAATCACTATTATTAATTATTTAGCTTAATTAAAATTAATTGATTCTTGCCTTATGCGTTGGAATAACTCAATTAATGGTATACAAAATGATGTTCATGAGCAAAGTTATATATCATTTTCTAAGGTAATATTATATTAAAATCTATTTAACTAAGATAATATTATATAACATATTTCCATTTATATTGCCAATTAGTTTAAAACATAAATAATAAGAATTATTGTGTTAGGAAAACGCAACTATTGATATCATGAAAAATAATTGAATTTGTGGTTTAAATACACATTTTTAAAGGGTGCATATACCAAATTTTACCTACTAATTCTATAAAGAACATATAGGTCATATGCTATATTAATGCATGAGAAGATCAAATCATAAAGAACAACAAATTGATAAAATGCGATATTTATTTCAGAATAATAAAGCTATTTCTTGCTATGTGAAGAATTGTATTTTCATATATAGCTTATTTACAATGTGTGCGCATGATTTTATATGTTAAAAAGATGTTTTGAAGATATTCATAATATATTATTTGTAAAAATATGTTATATATCCTTAATAACTATATGAAATATTTATATAAATATTGCTTATTTAAACCATATAAATAATTTAGTTAAAAAACACACCAATCCTGAGATTCGCATTGTCGTCTAAAACCGCCAGACGACAATAATACAACCCCAAAAAGATGACATAATCGAATTTGAAAAGAGTCATAGTCAGTGCAACACCATCTACTATAGCTATATATTAAAACTTGAAGTGAAATCTTGACTCTGATATGAACTCTTCTCAATTTTCTAACTGCCCTTTCAATTTTCCAATAATAGGTGATGCTTTCCCTTTTAACTTCCCTCGCATCATGCGACACATGGGCTGTCATCTTCTGCGGCTCACGCGACTTCTACAACTACCGTCACACAGCTGACTCCTACTACATGTACCATCTCATTGCTGAAGTCAACAATCTCGATAAGGATAAGATCATCCTTATGTGCTACGATGATATCGTTAATGATGCTGAAAACCCATTCAAGGGACAAATCTTCCGCTCACTTGATCACTTGAACGTCTACCCAGGCCGTGCTAATGTTAAGTACACAGCCGGCAAGGTTACAGCTACCAACTTCTACAAGGTTCTTACAGGCGATAACTCCCAGGGCCCAGCTCTCCAGTCAACAGCCAACGATAACGTCATGATCTTCTTCGATAACCACGGTGGTGACGGCATCCTCGGCGTTCCAGATGGCTGCGGCGACTACATCTATGCTAACGATCTCAAGCAGGCTCTCCAGACAATGCACGACAAGGGAATGTACAAGAACTGCTTCTTCCCAATCACAGCTTGCTACGCTGGCTCCGTTGCTAAGGTTGTTGCTGGTGTTCCAAAGCTTTACATGATGACAGCTGCTAACGACCATGAGTCCTCCTATGCTGATATCTGGGATGATTCTCTTGGTGAGTACCTTACATCCGAATTCTCTGCTGTTTCCCAGCTCTACTGGCAGGCCCACCCAACATGCACAATCGGCGACTCCTTCGAGCCAATCAAGAACGGCGTCAAGCAGTCCCATGTCATGGAATATGGTGATACATCCCTCAAGACACTCCCAGTTTCCCTCTTCCTCGGTACACCAAACAAGGTCTCTGAGAACGTTGTTGCACCACTCTCCCGTGGCGTTCTCCACGCTAAGGAAACAGAGGCCAAGCTTTCCTCCCTCTCTATGAAGAAGAACAACGTCAAGGCCATCCTCTTCGCTGAACTCGAGAAGGCTTCCACAAAGAAGATGGAGGCTCTCATCGATTCCCTCACAAAGGAATTCAAGCCACTCCCAGCTAATGGTGCTGTCGACATCAAGGATTGGGATAACTACAAGGCCGTCCTTCGCCACTTGCAGAAGTCTGTCTCACACCTCGGTGAGTCATTCTATGCTCAGACATTCTTCTTCGCCAACCTCGCTAACCAGGTTAAGGCTGAGGAAATCATCAAGGCCATCAACAAGCACCTCTAAATTGCGATTAAATTGGAAGATCTCATATAATTTTTTAAGAATATTTTTTTAACTACTTCTATTAACTAATGCATAACTCAAAAGAATCAAAACATTATCTTAAACCAGTTAAAAAACTTATAAAATTAATTTTTCCTATTTTATGAATTATCGAGACAATACAATCCTTGAATGGTTTTTCTCTGTCATGTAAGTATCAAGTTATCAGCAGTTTATTTTATTTACAACAAAATCTTTCGTCAACATTATATTTAGGATATCAGGTCAAAAAAGTTTATCTATCCAAAAGTTACCATTCTTGTTTAGCTATTCCTGCAAAGCATCATAAAAAAATCTAAGTTTTGTTTATAATCTCAGGATATTGACTTTAAAATCACTTATTTCTTATTTGAGTATGTTTATTTTTCTAAGTTTATGGATTACATCACATCAATAAGATAATATTATCAAAGGAAAATTATTTCTGATTGAAATTTTGGGTCTTTTTGAGCGAAATGTTATTAACATAATCATCTATGTCATCAAGAATTTATATATGGAGTATAAATTGATATTCGATTGGGTTCATTCAAAATTTTCATCCCATTGAAAAAAAATTCTGATAAAATTTCAAAATATGTTATATATACTATGGCTAACAAAATATTTAACTTTTTTTGTTGGACCAAGATTGAGTTTACAAAAATAAAGGAGAGCCACTTTCTATCAAAAAACAGAATGGCAACACTCACAACACAGATCTTTGTTGGTGATCTTCCAAAGGATATTGATGAGAGCTTCCTTAAACAATTCTTCGCCGAATCCGGTGAAATCATTCCAAACTCCGGCATCGTTCTCAAGAAACATAAAACTCTTGACTCATCATTTGCCTTCGTTACATTCGCTACACATGAGCAAGCTGCTAAGGCTATGAAGAACTTGAACTATACAAAGCTTGATGGAAGACCAATCCGTATTCTTTGGTGCGACACAGAGACAAAGGCCATCATCAAGTCAGGCAGAGGCTCTCTTTTCATCAACGGTCTTGATGAAAGCATCGAAGTTTCACAGCTTCACGACGCTTTCTCTAACTTTGGCGAAATCATTTCATGCAAGATTCCATTGACTGATGGAAAGTCACGTGGTTATGGCTACATCCAGTTCAGGAACCCAGAAAACGCTGAGAAAGCTAAACTTGAACTTGCGGATGCATCAATCAACGGCAAACCAATCAAGATTGACAACTACAACCGCAAGTCAAGACGCAATCCAGATGAAGATTTCACAAACGTCTACATCAAACCACTTCCAGTTGACCAAGTTAAGACAGACGAAGATCTTCGTAAAATCTTCGAACCATTTGGTGAAATTCAGAATCCAAGTCTTAAGAAAGACGAAAACGGCAACTCGAAGGGTTTCGGTTTCTGCAACTTCAAATTGCACGAAGATGCAGTTAAAGCAGTCGAAGGTCTTAACGGCCAAGAAATGTTTGGTGTCACTCTTCAAGTTAACCGTCTTATGTCTAAGCGCGAGAAAGAGCTCTACAACATCAAGAAACATACAGAGAAAGTTGAGAAGTTTGCAGAAGAAACTAATGGTCGTAACCTTTATGTCAAGAGCTTCTCCAAGGATGTCACCGATAAAGAGTTCCAAGAATACTTCTCTAAGTTCGGTGAAATCGAGTTGTTCAAGATCGAACGTGTTCCAGAGACTAAGGAGTCTAAGGGCTTCGGTTTTGTTCTTTACAAGAGTAAGGAAGATGCACAGAACGCTATTGAAATGGCTATGCTTGAACGTCTTCATGGCGATCTTCCATACGTCGGCTTCTTCCAGACTAAAGCAGCTCACGAGCGTGTTAAAGTGAAGAACACCCATCCACGTCCATCCGCTGTTCCAGCAATTGCAGGTAACTTGATGGAGAACTCTATGACAACCATTGCAAGGCAATATCAACCAGTTGAAGACAACTCTCCAAAGGGCCAACTTAAACAGTTACTTCAGGAAAAGGGTGTTTTGGGTACAAATCTTAAGCGTTTACTTTCATCAGTTAGTGCAGAACAGGCCGTAAATCTTGTTAAAGAACAATCTAAGTTCGAAATTTGGTACAGCCATAACGCAAATTAATTTATATTATTGATTAATAAAGATTTTTCTACTTTACTTTAAATCTAATATTTTCATTTTTTAAATCTACGGCGATTACATATATTGTAGAGTTATAATTCAAGTTAGTGGAGAGATGTATTTTTTAGATGTGTCAATAAAAGTTAAAAATAATGAGAAAAAAAATCCAATACCAAAAAGTGACGAAAATGTTTTAGTCGTCAAATTCAAGGGATTATTTCCCTTGATAATGATAATGAAATGTCAACTTTAATTATACATTGTTTACACTTCAATAATATTATGTTAATATTAAATGAAAACTATTCTTTGTTTTTTTCAACATCGTTTTGTACCTAATTATATCAAATATTTTTATCAATTATATGAAAATGAAGCAATCATTGATACTACTCTTCTATTCAGGTCCAAGCCTTGATACATGGACACTTTTTTATGAGAATGAAGTTATCACTGAAAGTAACACCGAAAACAAAAAATTAAATCCAACAGAAGCAGGAAATTATTATGTTACAACATGTTTATTCAATGGAATTCAAGGTGTTGTTGTCAATATAGACAAAGGTGATCAAACAAAACTTCTTATTTCTATTTCTGGATTCAATGGCACAAAAGCAACTCACACAGTTTATTCTTATCAAGGAAGTTGTGTTATCTATCGAACATGTGCCACAAAATCTTTACCAACAGGATATGGTAGTGAAGGAGGATTTTTATATTCAAAAATATCAGAATCAAATCCAAACAACAAAAACATTTTTCAAGATTCAACAGTCTTTGATTGTGGAGATTCAATAAATGTAGGATATTCAACTAATTATTTAGAATACGGAAATGTTAGTTATTCACGAAATAACATAACAAATAACAAATGTATTCAAGATGTTTCACTTCAAATAGTTTCAAAACAGAAATATAACATCAGTCAATCATCTTTCATTGATAACAAAGCAAACGAAGGATGCTTTTGTACTGGTTCTAGTGGTCCACATCAATTTTATTTATGTAATATCATTAGAAACAATGCTAATAATCAATGTTTTTGGTTATCATCAGCAACAGTTACATTTGAATCTTGTTCAATCAAAAATAATAATTGTACACAAACATTTTATTTTTTACACTATTATTCATGTTCAGCTACAATCATTAATAGTGATTATGATGGACGAGCAGGAGGTTTAACAATAACAAATTCAATCAACAATTACTACAACGAATTACCACATCTTTCTACAAGACTTTGTGAAGCAGTAAATAAAATTGAAAATAAATTTGAAGAAGAAAATGACATAAAAAAATTAAACAATTTGAAAAATTATTGCATCTCTGTAAATTTTTATGAATACCGATGCCACAACATTCTTGATATATCTCATATTTCATCATTTTCAATTTGGTCATTAAATAAATAAAATTTTATAAATGTTCTTTTTATTAATAGATTGGGTGAATTTTAAAGTAGAATTAGGCCCATATGACATTGGGTGATTTTTTTAAATAAAATTTGCAAGAGATTAACCTAAAAATATGGGAAATTATTTAATTTCTATATTAATAATATTTCAATCTTCAAGCCAATGTGGAATGAGTGAAGTGTTAGAGTCAAAGCATAAATCAGAAGTTAATTGTTTGTTTTGGTAGATGTAGATGTGTGGATTGATAATTTTCTTGAATTTGGAACCATAAAAAATAGTTTCTAAATTTTGTCGTCCTGAATGCCAAACAATGATGTTGTCAATCCTGTTTTCAACTTTACCTCGACATTCTGGAAGATGTTCAAAGTTTTCACTTAATAATCGATCAATAGAAATGTTTGATAAAGGAAAGCCATAAAATGATGATGTATAGAAAGATTTGTCTGAAATGTTAAACATTGACATGTAATATTTCATATGATAGTCATCGCCCGTGTCATCAATTTTGATTCGATGTTTCTTCATAAAAGATAAAAGTTTTTTAGCGGCAAATCGTGAAAGAAGCCATCCTGATCCACCATGAAGAAATTTGTCACTTAAAATAAAATGACCTTTGTAAATGATGTCAATGTTTGGATTGTACTTAGATTCCAGATGTTTCAAGTATCGTTTTAAGTCAAATATGTCTATGTAAACATCTTCTGTAGTTCGAATGTACCATTTCGCTTTCGTTTCTGAAACAAAATGTTCTAAACTTTTGATAAACAAGTAAATAAGTCGAAATGAATCTGGACATGGAGGTGTTGAAACTTTAACATAGTCAAGATCTGTATTTAATTGATATGATGAATAAATTTTGTATTCACTCTTAGAAAAAACTTGTTTAACTTGTTGACCCCAATATAATGTTGATGTTTTGATTCTAGAAACGTTATTTGTATTAATAACAAGGTTACAAATGAATATTGAAGGATTAATTTCATCAAAGTTTAATATTTCTGGAATTTTAAGCAAATATTCTAATATAATCCATATTATAATAACAATTAGCTGCCATAGGATAAAGAACTTTAGCCTATTAAAAAGAAAAGAAAGAAGTGCTAAAATGAAACTTTTCTCATTATTGAATTATGACATTTTATCTCAAAGATAGTCATTTGATTGTTGAGAGCAATCAAATCAATAAGTATCTGAACGGATATTTCGAGAAATAAAATTTGATAAAATAATATTAAAGAAATTATGTGTACTTCTTGTTTTAAAAGTTCAAGTTATAGAATATTAAACATATGGTTCATATGAAACCCTTAAGAACTAATTAATTATTGATGCCCACATTAGTAGTATATGAATGCGGGTTGTGTGACTTTTTTTGTAATCGTAAGAATTCTCACATAATTGAATGATTTTTGAACATACTTCCGAATAGCAGATTTTAAAAATTTATGAATAATTTATAAAAAGTTTTTATTCCTACAATTCCTATATTACCATTAATAAAAAGAATATATTTTTGACGAAGTGAAGATTCGCACTTCGTCACAAAACTCCGAAAAAATAAAGTTAGATTTTTTTATTTAATATAAAATGTATGGAAAAAGAATAATATCTGATTTTGAACATTATTTGATTGATTTACTAATTGATCCACAAAGCTGTTGTAAAATTAATTTTGAATTTAAAATTAAAGGAACCGTAAATTTTGTATTTATTTATCACTTAAAAGAATATGACCAATATCATAATTTGATATATGAAACTAATATAATATTTGAAGATAACAAACTTACAAGCTTCGAACATGAAAATGATATAATATTCGAAGATGAAAAAAGAAAGAGATTGAAAAGCAATTCAATGAATGCCTTTTAAATACATATGCGCACATTATAAGACATAAAATGAAATTAATTCCTTATTAATCAAAAATATTTTTTATCTTTATATAAAGATGACAAATAGAAAATTTTTCATTTTTGATATCTATTATTGCCCAAACGTGTATGGACTACATGTAGAACTTAAAATAAAGGAAAGGGATACATATGAAGAATATATAAAATTTTGTAGAAAAAACGATTATATACCGGAGTCAAAGAATATATTCTTGCAAAATATAAAACCTATTATAAAGGTCGGAAAGATTAAATTTCCGTGCATAGTAGAAATATACTTAGATGATGTATGTGACGAATTTCACAGACTAAATGAAAAAAAGACTTTATATAAAGATTTTGTTAAATTTCTTATTGAAAATTATTTGAAGCCTGAACATGTGATTCCAAAATATCACCGATGATATTTTAAAAAATAAAATAAATTATATTTTTTAAATAAAAAAATAATTTTTATCTGATAGAAATAATACCTACAAATGACGGTATATAAAAAATTGACTTCTTACGTAAAATTAAAACTAAGTTAAATTTATTTTTTTTATTTTTTATTTTATAATAAATGAGTATAACAACTAATTCATTGAAATCTTTAAAGTTCACTAATTCAGAATTAGAAAATATTTTAGAAAATTTTGGAGACGGTTCTTATCCAACATATATGCAGAATGTGAAAGAGTTTTCCAGATTGTTGAATGAATTTAAATATAACGGACCAATTACAAAAAAGCTATAATGAGATATTTATATCCCAAAAAAGTTGAAAAACAGGAGAATATTCCTCTTTATGGTCCAGAGGACCTGGGCTCAGAGAGCCTTGAAACACCTCCTGAATATTTTGAAGAAAAAATTAAACAAGATGAATATTATAACGATGAGATTGAGAAATTGGAACAATTAAGAAATGAAATAGATGAAAGAATTAGTGAATTGAGAAATGCTGAGAATGAAGTAGAGGGTTTAATGAATATCCCAGCTTCAGAATCAGAAGTTCAAAAATCACATGAGGAAAGATATAAAAATTACTTTTTGGAATCTACTAAAAATTTATTAGATGGTGATATTGACGAAACACTTTCAGAAGAAGGCACAAAATTTATTCATAAACATAAGCTTCAGTTTATTGACGATGGAGATTATCCATGTATATTACTTTCACCTCCTCTTGATTCTGAAAAATTCAAAAAAGCACTGAAAAATGTAACATATGCAACAAATACGATTAAGAAAGAAGACCATGATATTTACACAAATTATTATTTAAATAAATGTACAGGTGTTGATAAAGTTTTTGATTTGTTAGATAAAATATCAAAAGAAACAATTGGTACATATAAAATTTTATGCGATTGTGGTTTCATTATTGAAGATACCAATAATGTTTCATATGAAAGAACAGCACCGAAGGAAGACGAAGTTGAAAGGTCTATACCATTCGTTATTAAGAACATAAAAGATATGAAAACTTATAAACATTATATTTATTCATTTATTTCAGAAAAAATGGAAGCAACCCATAAAACATCTTCTCATCATTTTATAGCTATTCATACATTCCTTTTCAAAGTTGTGAAATTAAATAAGACAGGAATTAGATTTAATGTATCAGGGTACGCATTCTTGAGTAAATTAAAATGTATTCGTCACGTCGCAGATGATAAAAATTTATGTGTTCTTAATTCATTTTATGGACTTTAGCCCTGGACTCTCTGAGTCTCGGACTTTAAAAAAAATAAACTTTATTTTTATTTATTTTTTAATTTTTATTCTTACATAAATGAATAAAAATGGAACAGCTAAAATGAATGATAATCAAATAAGAGCCGAAGGTAGAAGGTTATTTAAACACTTCTATAACATTCCTGATGGTGTTAATCCTAAAACTCGTAGAAGTTATTTAAATGAAGCCATAGATGCATATGAAGGATTTGACATTTCATCAGAAAGTGAGAGGTTAGCAAGAATGTTAAACGTTAATATTGATTTTTATTATTGTGACCCTCAACCAGAAGACGTAGACATTAACAAGGTAGACTTTCCATTAGTGGAATCAATAATGATAGATCCAGAATTTGAAACAGTAAATATTTTATTAACACAGAGTCCATGTGGAAAACTTCACGCTGACAGAATTACAGACGTTGAAGCACTCACAGGATATAAAGTTTGCCCCTTTTGCAAAGAAGAAGTATATTCTATCCGTGATGATCCGGAAAGGAAAAACCAAAGAAGATTTTTAAAACATTGTGAGAAATGTAAAGAAAATAATGGAAGATTAATTCAAGACGTTCAATTGCAAAACACACAACAACCATATGCACCACATATCACGAAACAGAAGATATATCAATGGCTATTAGCACATAATTTGCAGGAATATTATAAACCAACAAGATATTATATTACTTTTGACTTTGAAACATTAGAGACTAAAGAAGAATTACAACTTTCTGAGTGTGCAACTTTGAACGCTTACTTAAAACCATTTATGATATCATCAACTGTCAAAATAAAGCCGCAAAGCGGCGAGGTCGTAGACCGTGATAAAACATTTACGAGGAATTTTTGCTTAACATCAAGTGATTCGTTCATCTCTGATTGGATTGAATTTTTATTTTCAACCTGTTCATTAGTTGCTAAATCAAATATTGAACAATATGAAGAATTAATGAAGCCGCAAACGGCGGGGACTTTGTCCCATACATTAAATGAAAAACAGAAGGAAGCATTTAAAGAGCTTTTAGATGAAGAATTTAATAAAGTGAATATCATTGGTTTTAATTCGGGAAAGTTTGATTTAAATTTAATTCTTCGTGATTTAAATACTGCAAAATGGAAGATAAAATCAATGCTGGGTTCTTCTTCTCAATTTAAGCAAGTCATAGTAAAGAAAACAAACTGTCCATATGAATTAAGATTTATTGACATCAGAAATTATATAGCGGGTGGAACATTAGACCAATTCACTCAAGATTTCGGAAACAATAAATCACGTGTTAAATCCTTTTTCCCTTATCAATTCATCACATGGGAGAATTACGAAGAAGAATTATATAAAAAGGAACCATTCACGAAAGATTCATTTTATTCAGCATTAACACAAGAAACAATATCCGATTCAGATTATCAAATATATCTCAATGATGCTAAAAATTTTAAGAATAGATTAGAATATTTTATTCATTATTGCAATAAAGACGTTGAAATTATGATTGACCCAATTGATAAAATTATTGAAGAAACATTTGTTTATAAAATTGATATGCTTCATAATCTTTCTTTATCATCGAATGCTTCAATGATTCGTTACGCTTTAGCATATAAAGACTTTAATCCTAATGAAAAATATCCTGAGGAAGAGATAGAATCAAGTTTTGAATTAACGAAAAAGTATTGGAAATATAAAATTGATTCATATAAGAAACAAGATGAAAAGGCGAAAAGAGATACCAAAAACAATGTTTCAATGGATGACTATCAATACTATCACGATTTAATCCTTTCATCTAAATGCAAAATGTGTGGTAAAGCGTTTACATATGCAAATAAACCAACATTGGATAGAATCGATAATGAAAAACCACATACCAAAGAAAATTGTCAGTTAATGTGTTGTTATTGCAATGTCGTAAAATCAAATAAAGATGAAGATGTTCAACGTTTAAGAATCAATTTAAGAAATTATGCATTAAAAAATAATTTACCAATGACTTTAGATTCAGTTGAAGCTTATCACATTCTCCGTAATGGAATTACTGGTGGTCTATCAAATGTTCAACATCGTGTTAATCTTAAAGGAATCACGCACATTAATAAACTTTCATATAATCCAGAAACTAAAACTGTATTAAATGAGGACACCAACAACATTATGACTCATTTCGTTGGAGTTGACTTTAATTCATTATATCCTTCATCATTTTCATCTAATCCTCATGATTTCATTCAATATACTGACCATAAAATGTATATGCCGGGAAGATTGAATGGAGTTATCATTTGTGATACAGCAACAAAGAAAGCAAAAGCACTGGGAATAATTAAGAAGAAAAATACTTTATTCGTGGCTGAAGTAAAGGGTCACATTGATGAAAAATACATTAATGATTACATAAACTTTTTACCGATAATAAGAAACTTAGATATTATCACAGATGAAAAAACAATTGGCAGTTTTATGTATAATTACATGAAATCAAACAATCTACCAGTTGACCAGAAACAGAGAAAATTAACTCAGTTAGCATCAACACACAACCAATATCAACCATTTTCTTCTTATTATCTATGGTATCTAATAGATAGATTTCATTTTATCATTGATGACATTCAATCAATTTTAACATTTACTAAAAACACTTGTTTTAATGAATTTGCGAAAGAATTTATGAACGAAAGACAAAAGGCTGAATTAGAAGGAAATAAAGGAAAAAGTTTATTTTGCAAGATTTCACTTAATGGATCATATGGTTACGATGCAATGAATACACAAAATTACACAAAGACTAAAATAATTAATGCACAAAAGGCACGCGTTGCATGTATGTCAAATAAGTTTAAAAACATAAGAGAAATAGGTGAGGATACATATCAAGTGATGCTTAAAGATAGATTTTATAGATGTGATACATGTTTACAAGAGGCATTCTTCACTTTAGATAACGCAAAATACTGGTATTTGGTTTTCATTTATGATTTTATGTATAAATGCTTGAATGTTAATCGTTTTCATTTCATTGAAGGTGATACTGATTCATCTTATTGGGCAATCGCTGGCGACCCAAATCTTCCTAACACTCAAGCATTTCAAGCAATTGTTACTGATAAACAATTTTATGATAAAAACATTTTCAAATTCGCACCATTTGATTTCTTCTGTTTTGATGAGAAATTTAAACCTAAATTAAAGAATAAAGCTGAAGAAAAAGCACATGAGAAGAAGTTATTGGGTTTAGCAATTGAGAAACAAGGTGATAACATGGTTGCTTTATGTCCTAAGTGTTATACATCATTCAACGGTTCAATTGATGGAAGTGATTTTAAAAAGATTGCACAAAAAATGAAAGGTGTTAGTTTACGACAAAATAAACAATTAACACCTAAAAATTATTTGGATATAATAAATGATAAATTGATATTTGATGGTCAGAATATTAATTTACAACTTAAAAATGGGTCAATGACTCGCTTAAAATTGGTAAGACTGCATTAACAGGAGCACACACTAAGGCTGTATGTTGTGAAAATGGATGTTGTATGCCATTTATTTAATAAAATACCACAGAAGAGACAAAAGGAACCGTTAATGATGGTTTTGATACTATGATTCAAAGAGGTGGGCACCCTTAAAACATTGATTTTATTTTTATATAAATGGATAACACAGATTTAAAAAATTTAATTGCTGATTTAGTACTTAATCAAAATTTTCTTGATTATTATGATTTAAAAGCATATCTCCAAAAATATGATAACAATATAACGGGTGATGATATGGAATATTATTATCCATATTATAAAAATGAAATTTTGAAATATCATAATAAAATAATTTCTGAAATTAA
This sequence comes from Trichomonas vaginalis G3, assembly GCF_026262505.1. NCBI lineage: Eukaryota > Parabasalia > Trichomonadida > Trichomonadidae > Trichomonas > Trichomonas vaginalis. The sequence continues at coordinate 4,416,608 of NC_067205.1, forward strand.
AGACAAAATTAAAAATAATGAATATTCAAAGGGAAAAACTAAATCACAGCTTAAACAGTTGAAAGATTTCAAAAATAAAGTATTAACAGAAGAAGATATTGATGAATTATATAATTTATATAATCCTGAGCCGCAAAAGCCAAAGGAACAAAAACAAAAGGTGCAAAACACCCAGGTCCTTCAGACCATAAATGATGCACAAGCTTTAATTTATGATTCATTAGTTAAACCATATTCAGCCCGACTTTTAAATGAAGATCAACTTTTGGAATTCATCCTTCAACATAAACTCGAAGCGGGAAAGTATATCAAACCTTTATATACAGCAATATTTAAAACAAATGAATAGAATACATCCAGAATTAATGAAGGAAGGAATGAAATCCAAAATCAAAGCAGATAAAATTAAACCACTTGCAACACCAAAACCTCCAACGACAGTACCTCCTCCTCCTTCAGTTAATCCTTCATCATTCACTTTATTATATCCATTTCAAACATTAAAGAAGCAAAAAGATTTTAAAAAGGATTTCAAGATATTAAATAAACCAATTGACCCGAAAATTCAACCGTTAAAGGAAAAATTTAGTCGCCCTTCATTTGCACCATATCCATATTCATACGAAATCGATCATCTGGAATATTCAAAAGGAAACGTTACTTATTTATTTGCCATTAACATTAACACTAGATATTTATATTGCATTCCGGTGAAAGGGAAAACAGAACAGGAAACAAGAAGAGCTATTCAATACTTACTAGATCATGAAAGAGTAGATAATATCAGGGGTGATGGTGATAAAGGATTTCAGGCAGCTATGACTCATTATTTCCCACAAATTAATTTTTTCTTCTCATCCTCTCCATATACGTTTCATAATAAAATAGTTGATGCGGTAATGAGAACTCTTAGAGATGCGTTAGGGGTTAACGGTCAGATATACTGGGATGGAAATCATGACTCCATCATACAGCAGTTAGTATATTATTACAATAATACATGGCATAGAACTATAAACATGAAACCGGTGGAAATGAAAAATGATATTTCAAAAGAATGGGAATATATTAGAAAGCAAATGGAAAGTTAAATGATGTTAAACGTGAACAAATTAATTCGGGGCTCATGAATTTTAAACAAGGAAATAAAGTTTTAATTCATCTCGATTATGGAAAAACTGATAAATCAATGACAAAAAGAAGACGAAGATTTGACACAATAGCTGAATTTGTTAGATATATTAACGGCAATGCATTAGTTGAAGTTGACAATAAATTAATAGAAATTCCGATTTATTTTATTACTCCATTATATTTAAATAATATTTAATTTTTTTTATTTCGTAAGAAATGAGTGACAACAAAGCAGTCAAGAGTCCAGACGATGAATATAAAAAGAAACTAAACAGAATTAAATCAAAAATATGCTATTACAAAAAGAAGCCGCAATGGTGGGGTTGAAAACAATAAAGAGAGGAAAGAAATAATCGAAAAATTAGAAACTTACCGTTCATTCCTTAAACTGAGTGAAGCAAAAATAAAAGAATTTAATAGAATAAATAAATTGATTGGAAGAGATGAATTTAATAAAGATGAATTTTTAAACTCAATCCAAATTTAATTTTTATTCCTCTTCGACAACATCTCTCTTTCCATCATTACTGCATAACCACATTTTCTCAATTTTAGTGGTTTGTTATTTTTAGCAAGTTCTCGCATCATTTTTATCATTTCCTCCCTTGTTATGATTCGTGGTAAATTTTGAGCTTGTGGGGTATTCATTTATGATAAAAATTTGTCATTAACGACCAAAAATATATTTTATCGTTAATGGTTTCAGGTTATTCAATAATGACTTATTTTTGAAGAACTGAGGGTGTCACCAGGTCACCATGTGTCACCAGGTCATTTAACTTCTCTGAAAAAATGTGACAACATGACATTTTGACAACAACACAGGTTATTCAATAATGACTTATTTTTGAAGAACTGAAGGTGTCACCAGGTCACCATGTGTCACCAGGTCATTTAACTTCTCTGAAAAAATGTGACAACATGACATTTTGACAACAACACGAGAGGAAGGCAAAAATAAATTCCAATCATACTTTATACTGCCTCATTATCGTTTGGTTCAACCTGTTTATATAATCCTTTCATTTCTTCTTTCAAAACATAACACCATGTTTGTTTACCATCTATTCTTATCTGTTTCCTATCACATTTATCCTTAATACTCATTTGAAAGTTTTTGTCTTTCATGTCTGATGGTTTGCAGAATAGAGCATTTTTACACGTCATACCTGCACACAATTCATCATAATGTGTATTTATCCATTCATCTAAAGGATTTGTTGATAATTCAATTAAATCTTGTTTGGCTTCAGTCATCGGTATGATTCGTACATTAAATGATGAAAGGTCGTAATTGATAAAATATGTTAAAAGGTTATCATAAAATTCCTTTGTGCATGAATTCATCAAATTCTTGAAGTAATCAAATTGACCCTTGAATTTACCATTAACTCTTAAAACTACGTATCTTCTGTCTCCAACTTCAATTTTGACAGGGTAGACGTTATTAGTTACGAAAATGAAATTGGCAACATTCTGAGCAGTTCTTCTGGATTGATTCTTTTCATTAATTCTAATCTCATTATCCGTAATAATTGATTTCAAAGCGTTGAAGTTTGCGAGTCTGTCTTCACCTACATTCTTGAGTTCATTAAGTACAAGAAACATTTTATTTTCAACTACTGAGTTGAAATTACCCGTTAGCTCACTTATTTCAGTAATGTTTTTACATGAATAACCAGCGAGGAGTTCAGAAATAATGTCTGTAAATCTGTTTTTACCTGTTCCCTGAAGTCCTTTCAAAATAATTGCTGTTTCATTCTTGATTCCAGGATGTTGAATCATTGATGCAATCCAGCCGAGAAGGTATTTATACACTTCATCGTTATTATCACAAATGGCTTCTTTAATGAAATTCATAAACATCTCAATTTTTGAGTAATCTGGTTTTTCGAGAATGTTGTATTTATAACCTTGAAACGTTGAGAAAACATCTGGGGAATCAGATTTAAAGCAAACACCCTTAACGGTTAATGAGGATAATTGATTTAATAGTACGTCCCATGCTGTTATGGTTTTACCTTCTTCTTTAAATAATTTAATCATTTTGAGTGACTCTTTCATGTTTGATTGAAGAACGAATGATATTTGATTCATTTTGTCGTGTATGTTGTAATCTTTCTGAATGAAATATTTGTTTCCACAATCTACAAAACGAATTACACGTGATAAATCCTCAATTACTTCAGAACTGTTTTTATACTGATGATTTTCAGCCTTGCGTCTAATATCTGTTATCAAAAACGAGTCATCAAGTTTTATATCAAATGTTATTTTTGGCTTACGTAATAAAGGCAAAACGTATTCATCATAATATTCCTTTTGATAAAGTTTTAGAATCTTCACTAAAACAAATGGAGAAGTCATTAAATGTGCATATCTACTACGTGCTTTTTCAAAATTACTTTTAGCATTTTCTGTTAAACTGCAGAAGTTATAAACGTTATCGTATGCTTCATTAATTAAATGATTAGGTAACGAATTAATTGCTTGAAACAGTGTGAATAATGTAACTTCTTTTTCTAAATTCATGTTTCCACCGTCATTATGTACTTCAAAATCACAGATGCCATCAACTATGCTCTGGGCAAGTTTATCGTCAATGTTTACATCTTTGTTTTCATTCATTATACTCTTTATTTCTTCGTTCTTCTGTTCAACTCTTACCTTAATATTCAAATCATTTAATATATCATTCACTGTTCTAGTTAATGTTGAATCATAACTTCCACGAATGAATGAGTATGTATTGATTGGTTCTGTTGCATTCTTGCGAACTCTTGATTCAGCCATAACCACTAATGAACGCTTTGAATCATCCATAGAAGTCATGATATCAATATCATAATCATTGCAGGAATAACATTTAATCATTCTGTTCGAAACTGCATAGAAGAAATTAGTGTTACAATAAATGTGAAGACCTCCTGAAGCGGTTTTAACGATAACATCTTTATCCGAAAGTTTTGATAAAATATCTTTTCTAACTGTTTCTTTAAGTTCATCATTGTACGATTTATTGATATCAACATCTATAATCGTTAAATTTGAAATTTTATTTACTAATAAAGCTGTACCAGTTTTCCTTCCTCTTCCTCCATCATGTTTGAGGTAGTTATGTAAATCAATCTTGTTTTCACCAATTCTTTCGTTGAGGGTTTTAGTTTCTGCCACAACTAATTCCTCAGCTAATGAATCAATAACTTTTTCATCAGAAATGATAAAGTTGCTGTTGTTGTTTGTTGCTGTCATTTATATAGGAATAAAAAAATAAAAATAATTTTAAAACTAACTTTATTTTTGGACTGCATCAAATTTTCGTAAATGTTGTCAAAATGTCATGTTGTCACATTTTTTCAGAGAAGTTAAATGACCTGGTGACACATGGTGACCTGGTGACACCTTCAGTTCTTCAAAAATAAGTCATTATTGAATAACCTGTGTTGTTGTCAAAATGTCATGTTGTCACATTTTTTCAGAGAAGTTAAATGACCTGGTGACACATGGTGACCTGGTGACACCCTCAGTTCTTCAAAAATAAGTCATTATTGAATAACCTGAAAACATTAACATAAACATTAACGTAAACATTAACGTAAACATTAACGTAAACATTAACGTAAACATTTATTTCTGCAGTTCATCCATTACTTCATTACCTAATTAATTACAGACATAAAATATATTTAGTTCATTCGGTAAGCCCAGACCTTTGGGTCAAGCACATTCATTGAACTCTATACCATGCGAATACAGTCATAAATGGTGGCATGTATTCTTTACTTTGTCCCGTTGTTTGTGTATATCCTGAAACGAAATGTGTATGGTTTCCTTCTCCCTGAGTGTCATCCCAGTAACAATTTATAGCAAACTTAACATCATCTTTAACATCATATCCTCGACCTTTTGTCATTCCTGACCAATCCCAATATCTATGCTTATGCCAACCTGCTTGAGATGTTCTCAAATCTACGTAGTGACTGTGTGCGGGTAAATTTTCACCTGAAATCGTTTTACTTCCACCTGTTTCCTTTGAAGAGTTTGCACAATACAAAAACCTGTCAACTATTTGTTCCCATGCACCAACACCAAACATTACTTGAGGACCTCTTGCATCCATAGATGTATAAATAGAACCTACTGGGTTCATTAAATCAAACATATGAGATATTATAGGATTGTCTCTTTTGAACTTAAGATATAGTGTAACTATTTCAGGTTTCTTCTGGTTTGTGTCAGAATATTTTTTATAATATAATCTTATGTTTTCAGGGTAGGTAAAATCTTGACTATAATATTTATTTCTGTCATCTGTATAATAATATACTATTCTCGTTTTTTCTATTGCATTATATCTTTTATATCTATAATAATCTAAATATAATGTTAGTTTTTGTTCATCTACATGTGGTGTTCTGTCGTCATCTCCATAGTCATAATAATATGGTGCTGGAGCTGGGTCAGCCAACGTCATACCTGCCATTTCATAAACTCTTAAATATTTCTTTTGTTCGTCTCCATATAAGTTTAAGTAGCAGTTGTTGTCTAATGGAACTTTAACTTGTGTACCATTATTCTTTATATAGCCTACATACATTTCATTGTTATTTTTCGGAATGAGTTTACACCGTATACCATTTTTTAAGGAGTGTACAAACTCCCATCTAAAAATATTTGTTTTCTTCATAGATAGAAACATCCCCAACAATAGTTTCAATATTTTTTGTTGTTCCTATCAAACTTTGGTATATTTCATCCACATAAGTTTTATCTGCCTTCTTATTTAACTCACTATCAACATATTCCTTATCTGTCTTCTTCATTAATTCACTATCAACATATTCCTTATCTGTCTTCTTATTTAACTCACTATCAACATATTCCTTATCTGCCTTCTTATTTAACTCACTATCCACATATTCCTTATCTGCTTTCTTATTTAACTCATCGTTAACATAAGTTTTATCTGCTTTAAGATCTAAACATCCTGAAACCCATCCTGTATCAGCTTTAAATTTAAAAGTCTTCAATGTCCATTTATGATACCATTCAACCCTTTCTTTAATTTTTTCATATATTTCATTATCTTTTTCATCCACATAAGTTTTATCTGCCTTCTTATTTAATTCACTATCAACATATTCCTTATCTGCCTTCTTATTTAACTCACTATCAACATAAACCAAATTTGCTTTCTTCATTAATTCACTATCCACATATTCCTTATCTGCCTTCTTCATTATGTCGTTTAGGAAACCTTCTATGAATTCCTCATTTAAATTAAATCTTCCAATCTTCAAAACTTTAGGAAATGCATTTAATGCGTAATATCTCTGTTCTTCTGGTGGAATTGATGTTATATCATCCGTTATACCTTTAATTTTAGAATTCATAAATAAAATTTCTTTTATATTTGATATCACTGCACCACCTTTGCAAACGAATTCGAAATGTTCATTTTTCAATACTATCTCCAAATCTCCATATTTCAACCTTTGCGTTTGTTCTGCCGTCTTTGAATTATATGCATATATGGCGTATGTAATGGTCTGAGGGACCTGGGTGTTTTGCGCCTTAAGTTGTTGTGGTTGCTGTTGTTTAATCATTTATTATGATTTAAAAATAAATATTTAATCCGTTATCTCATCAGCTATTTTTTCTATTTGAAATTGCCATAATATTTCATTCATAAATTCTAAATCACAATCAAATAGGTCAGTTATTCTAAATTTAATATTTGATAAATCTTTTGAATGAAGAATAAATGAATTCCCGGATAATTGAAACGGATATGATAAAGAAAATGTGTTTAAGTTGATGGATAAAATGTTTTGTATTGATGGATAAGAGTTAGGGTCTAATGTTTGATGTGAAAATCTCATTGGGGTATTAACTTTATCACATTTGATTAAAATGAAATTGGAACCGGTGTCAGAATACAAAACATCCCCAACATCTTTTTCAAAATTTAATATCCCCAACAATGAACGAAGATGAGGAGTACAAAATTTAATTTTCAGCGGAAATTTAATAAGGTTATTTATTTCATCAAGTTCAAAAAGTTTATCAGGTTTTGATTTAAAATTTTCTTCATACCATACGATAAATGATTCATTTAAATAACTTAAAATCATGTTAATATCCCATTTCGCTATCACATTATTTATATACATATCATACGTTTTTTCACGGTCATCTTTAATAAATGATATATAATCTGAAGGGTCTAAAAGAATAGGATTAAATTTACCACTCACAGAAACGAGAGTAACATTATAAATTCCGCTAACTGTTAAATTTAATTCACAGTTATTATTCGAAATAATATTGATAATTGACATTTTTATTACGATTAAAAATATGGTAAAGCGTTATTTTCCAGTGATAAATAAAACTAGAATAAGATTACCTCAAGAATTCATAAATTCAACGAATAAGAAATTCATTCATGTTATAAATTTTAGTGTTTTCAGAAAATATGAGTCAATGTCATATTCATCAACAGGTTATATTTCACTTCATTCAAATTTAGTTCAATCAAACCCATATAATGACCATTTCATAAGATTTTCAGATGGTATTAAAAATGTAATTGATAGATTAAAATATGAACAGATTGACAATATCGAATTTTTGGAATTTTGGTTTAAATATCCCGACGGAAAAAAGATTGAAGTTAAAGATAAAGCTGATACTATAACAAAAACAATTACAATGACCGATCCAGATAGTGGGGAACAAAAAGAAATAAAACAAACGATAGAAACTGGTGAAAGGTCAATTATTATTGATTATGATTCAAAGGATTATTATTCAATAATGTTAATACTTGAATATTAAATAGTCTTAACAAAGAATTTTTCAAGTGATATTTTATATTCATCAACTATTTTATTATAAATATCATTATATGTTAAATGAAGTTCAGTTGTTGTTCCGTTCTTTGATATCTTAATTGTGCTAATATCCTTTATAGGATTTATTTTTGCAACTGTTCCGCAGCATGAAACCTCATCATCTATGAAAAATTGAATCTTAACGTCTGAATCTTGAACATCACAAAGAATGGCGATAATGTGAATTAATGATTCATAAGGTAAAATAATTAAACCGGATTGGTCAATTAAATTTATTATTGAATCATAATTATTAATTATTATATCACGGTAAATTTTCATTAATTCTGAATTAATGTCTATTTTATATGGGTTCTCGATGTTTGATGAAAGAGGCGGGGGGTATGTTGGATAAGTGGGAATTTCAACAGGTTCTTTACCAGGTTCAGATAAAATGATTGGGTCTCCATTCTCATGGTTTTCTTCATTCTCCTCCTCTTTCTTTGGTAAGTCACGAGTTAATAAATTTGGTTGTGTTGCTGACCTTGTTAATTCAGGACTAACATTAACTTTAACATTTTGAATAATTCGTGATTTATCATCATTTACGTTATAACCAACCGTAATCTCTGCTTTTGCGTTTGTGTTCTTTTGACTTGTGAAACGTCTTCTCATTTATAATTGAATAAAAAAAAGAAAAATATATTTAAAGTTTTATTTAGTTGTTACGGTAATATCCCAAGGTTCATCCTTGTTTGCTTATACTTTCTTTGTAACTGCACCAATTATGTTATTGATAGTGTTTTGAGTTTCTTCCAGTCTTATTTTATCATTTACAATATCTTTAATCATTTCATTACATGCATTCTTAAAACCATCTGATTTTTCTAATTTACGTCTATCACTTTCTTTAATTAAATCAAAGTTATAACCTTGTTGAGAATAAAGTGGTTTCTTTATCAATTCCTTGAACGCTTCTGAAAGTGAAGATGAAGAAATTCTTGCCACTTGAATTGGTTTAAATTCTGCTTTCATTGCTTCTTTCTGTTCATTGAACACTGGATCGAATAAAGCAACTTTAAAGAATTTCTTAGCTGGAATTTCAAGTCTCAAATTTGCATATTGACCATCAAACTGATTAACATATTGAGGTAATCCGTTTGGTCCTTCTTCAATAGCGTTTAATTCTTCATTGAAATAAGAATATGGATTATGACGGTATGAAAGAATTGGTCCATCTTTACTGTCTCCGATATGTTGTTTAACAGCTTTTCCATTTCATCAAATTTCATAGGATAACGTTCATTATATGCTTTACGTTTAGGATAATCCGTCATTGTTAATTTATACCCATTTATGACTTTAATATTTCCTTGACCATCAGTAACAAAGACTTCATTTATTCCATCAGGCTTTCCATTTGGTCCTGTAATGTCTGCTTCATGTGCTTCCCAATTTGGTCCATGACGTTTGGCATATGCTTGAGCTTCTGGTAATGTTAAAACGTTTCTCATTTGTTTAACATCCTTTTGAAGACCGGCAACAATGTGGACTAATTCTTTCATTCCGTCTGGAACTTTCATAGTTCTATTATATGCACCCTTTTTGTTTGTCCCTTGTTTTAATGGAACCTGTAGAAGATTTGCTATTTCTGTCATGTTTAATTATAAATAAAAAATAAAAATTAATTATAAAAAGTTAATCAAATTTAACACTTCCTTTATTTAAATCAACTATTATTTTTCCATGTTCACCTAATTGCTGATATTGTGTGTAAAGTTCATTAATGCTCATTGGTAAATTCACTTGATAAAGCATAACGTTCAACTGTTGACGACTAAAACCACTGAAAATGAAAAGGGTGGACAGGTTTGATTTAATGTTTGTGCTTAATGCTTTAAAGTATTGAACAGCCATAAAGAATGAACACTGAATGTGTCGACATTGAGTTAATAACTGATTAAAATATGATTTCTCATTGTTATTAGTTTTGATTTCACGCATCATCTAGAAAAATGAGTGAATGCAAAAATTCTCTATCAAAATTTGAAATAGAAAGTGTTTCAAATAATTCATCCCGTTGTTTATCAATAATTTTATCCTCTAATCCTTGCTTCTTGATTGTATTATATAATTCTTTATACATTAAAAAGTTTTTTAAATAATCTTCTGCTTCTTCTTGTGATAAATAAATAATTGGAATTTTGATTAAATGCTTTAAAGATTCAAATGTATCATCTGAAGGTGAACCTGAACGGTTGATATAAATTAACACATGTGAATGGGGGGAAGTGTTAGCAATAATGATAATTTGTTTTAATATCGTTAATGTTTTACCTTTATTTTGTTTACCAATTGCTGCAGTGATTGAATTTAAATAACATTCAGAATATGGAATTTTCATTAATTTTTCCTTAGATAGAGCATTTCTATTATCACTCAATGCTTCATTAATCATATCATCTACGTATGTATTATATACATCTGTTAATTCTTCATAAGGGGTGGATGAATTTAAATCCATTTAATCAAAAATAAATTTATAATTTTAAACATTTCTATTCATCAATATTTCATCATATGAACTTCTATACTGTGGTGGTGTACCTGTTGGATGATATTTCAAACCTTCATCCGGTGTCCATGTCCAATACGTAGTCCTAGTAAACCAAACCTGAGGAGGATTTGTCACCTTTGAACAGTAAGTGTCATTTTCACCCTGAATGATTGGATAAGCTTTCACTTGTACTGTAACTTGTGAGTTGAAAGTTTCTAATCCATCAAAGAATATACCCGCTCCATCACGTTGAACTGGAATAGTGCATAAGAATGAAGTTTGGTCTTTCCATGTTCTAGCTAATGGCTTGCCATTATCATCATTCAGTGGTCTAGTTAATGAGTCCTCGTATTCTTCCGTGCATTCATTCACTCCATCTAAATCAGAAGCTTGAAGCATACGTGTAAAGAATATGTCACCCACTGTGGTCATCGCTTGATCGGGGAAGTTTCTGGAATCTATAGTGACCTGAAGACCTCGAAGCATTGGATTTTCTAAAACTGTTCTTTGCATTGCATTCTTCGGAAATGTTAACACAACATCTGTAACATTATGAAGAGCGTATGAGAAATCTGAGCTAATACCTTCAGGAGTGATGCAACCTCCATTTAGTGAACGAACGTCAATATGTTGAGCTGGAATCATGAATGGATCTTCCTTACTGAATAAACGTGGTATTGCTTTAACTGATTCTTCAATTAAACCGTATCCTGGTGTAATGCATTTATCCTCTAAAACTTCCATCTTTGTGCATGAAATAATAACGTCATCAACTGTTGCGTCAGCAGATGTAGCGGCTAAGCTTGTAATTAATTTGGCAGGAAGTCCGATTTGTTGGAATTTGCGATCATATTTATAAACATGATTCATAATCTTTTCATAATTTTCATCAGTTATCTTTTCATAAACGTAATTTTGTAAATCAGCAACTCTTAACGGGTCAACCTGACAAAATACTAAAGTATCCCTGAAAACATAATATTTAAGAATGATTTCACCAAATGATTTAGGATAATCATCGAACGCCTGAAATGCTAACAAATCATTTACCGGAATAATCATATCAAAAGTGACATCAACTTCTTCATTTGCTTTCTTGAAAACTTCTGAAGGGTCAATATATTTACCACATACTGAGTTATCATATTTTTGAACATTATTATATAACGAATGAACAAACTTTTTAACTTTCCTTTCTGATTTTGGTTTATATGTTGCAAATGCGAAAGATTCACGGGCGCAATCCATCTGAAGATAACCGGCATCACCTCTTTCGGTTTCTACTTCTAATTGTTTAAAGCTTTGATTTGATGATTTGTAACCAACGAATAAACGCATGCATTTAAAAGCGGCATCACATGTGAAAGCTTTATTTGAAACTAGAGTTGCTTTAACTTTGCGTTTAATATATGTGTCACCTAATTGGTTCACATCATGAGCCGGATTTGTAATTCTTAAATGAGTTTGTTTATCATCAAAATATGGAGCATCAGAGTCATAGCATGAACTTTCAAGTTCTCTATAATATCTTCTACCGTCATTCTTTGCGAATATTTCATTTATCTTTTCGAATGAATGAAACACATTTCCATTAATCGGTTTAGTGTTTGGCACCAAATAGTTAGTCGTCATTTATTAATAAATAAAAAATCAAAATTAAAAGATGAAAATGAATTTTTAATTTTAATGAAATAATCAACTATGGCTGCAGGATTCTTTAAGAAACTGTGGGATAAAGTAAAAAGAGGAGCGCATAAAGTTTGGGAAACATGAAGAAGGAGCAAATTGGATATTTAAGAATAAAGAAGCAATTAGTGACGTTGCTGAATCAATAACGCCAAAAGCTGCCCCAATAAGAGAAATATTAAATAAAGGAGAAAAAGTTTATCAAAGACTTCAACCGATACTAAGATAAAAATAATATTTATTTATTTTTCCACTATCTACCTCCTATTTTATTAAGTATTCCTTCAGCAATTCCACCAATTGCGTTACCTGCTTGTGCTCCCATCGGGATTACCTGCTTTAGTACCTAATACTCCACCTATGATAGTTCCTGCCGTTTTCGCTACTGGTGCCAAAAAGTTTGCAACGGGTTTAATAATATTTTTATGAACCCAACCCGCAGCTTTCTTAATTCCATCCCATAATTTTTTAAAGAATCCTGCCGCCATTTCTGATTTAATATTAATTAAAAAATATATTTCATCACTTATATTCTAATTTTTATTTAATGATAAATGAAACCAATTTTAAAAATAAATGAAACAGAGGAGGAAGAAATAAATGAAAGTGAAAATGTTCAACAAAAAATAAACGTTGTTAAACCAATTACTGAAATAAAAATTTTTTCATCTGTTGAAGAATTTAATGACTATTATGCTAATAATAAAAAATTATTTGAAGAATTGACAACATGTAAATTGAATAAAATGTTTAAAGTTGATGGATTCAAAATTTCAAAAATAAAAGGAGTGGTTTAGTTTGAAATCTATTCCTCAATCAAGAATCACCTCATTAATGAAAATAGATGATTTAACAAAAAGAATAGAAATTATTGAAGAGCGAATAAATCAAATTATTGATTTCATAAATCATGACTCGTTGAGCCCGGGTCCTTAAAGCCCATCACTGAGTTCAAGGTTATATTCATCAAATATTTCATTATTAAATGCAACTTCTGCTAGTTTATTTATTTTTTCAATACGATCATTTGAAAGTCTATCGTTTAATTTTTTCTGAAGTTTTTCATTTTCTAGTTCTGAAACTTTATTTGGATGATATGTAAATTCATGAAATTCTTTGGCCTCGGTTTTGATCATTAATTTACAAAGAACTTTTGTGGTTGGAATTCGTTTGAACCATTTATTAGTTATATTCGTTATATATTCAATATCTGGAATTAATTCCCAAATTTTTGCATTTTCAATTAATTTATTATCAAATGCAAAAGCAATGGGTTTAATATTATGTTTACCTTTATAATATAAACTTTCTACATAATCATCGAAATAAACATCTACTTGTTTAACATTTTCAAGAATTGGTGAAAGAGCATCCATTAATTGATTGACGGTTACGAATCTTGATCCACTCATTTTCTTACGAATTAAAAAAATAAATTATTCAAAAATGTCAGAAGAAAATATTTAAATAAATTATTTAAATTTTTTTACTCTATTCAAGAATTTTATTTTTGATATAACTCATTGAATTCAAAATTTTTTTAAAAATTGACACCATATATAACCAGTAGAAATTCTGCCAGTAGAAGTTCTACCAGTAGAAACTTTACTAGTAGAAGTTCTGCCAGTATAAACTCTACCAGTAGAAGTTCTGCCAGTAGAAGTTCTGCCAGTATAAACTCTACCAGTAGAAGTTCTGCCAGTATAAACTCTACCAGTAGAAGTTCTGCCAGTATAAACTCTACCAGTAGAAGTTCTGCCAGTATAAACTCTACCAGTAGAAGTTCTGCTAAAGTATTCAATTTTGAGGGAAACAGTAGAAGTTCTGCCAGTATAAACTCTACCAGTAGAAGTTCTGCCAGTATAAACTCTACCAGTAGAAGTTCTGCTAAAGTATTCAATTTTGAGGGAAACAGTAGAAGTTCTGCCAGTATAAACTCTACCAGTAGAAGTTCTGCCAGTATAAACTCTACCAGTAGAAGTTCTGCCAGTATAAACTCTACCAGTAGAAGTTCTGCTAAAGTATTCAATTTTGAGGGAAACAGTAGAAGTTCTGCCAGTATAAACTCTACCAGTAGAAGTTCTGCCAGTATAAACTCTACCAGTAGAAGTTCTGCCAGTATAAACTCTACCAGTAGAAGTTCTGCTAAAGTATTCAATTTTGAGGGAAACAGTAGAAGTTCTGCCAGTATAAACTCTACCAGTAGAAGTTCTGCCAGTATAAACTCTACCAGTAGAAGTTCTGCTAAAGTATTCAATTTTGAGGGAAACAGTAGAAGTTCTACCAGTATAAACTCTGCCAGTAGAAGTTCTGCCAGTATAAACTCTACCAGTAGAAGTTCTGCCAGTGTAAACTTTACCAGTAGAAGTTTAACCGTTACTTATTGTTCTAACCGTAGATCAAATGTCCCAAGAAGATTCAACACCAGCGACACCTACACCAGCGACATCTGCACCAGCTCAAGACATGATGCAGATAATGACACAGATGATGTAACAGCAAATGCAGATGATGCAGCAGATGCAGAGCCAACAACAGATGCACTTCTCTCAATCTCCGAAGAAAGCACAAGAGCTCGAAGCCGGTCTCAATGTCCTCAGAAACGACTACAAGCGTGAACAACTTACATTAAGAAAAGACGAAGAGTATGATCCGATTGAAGCTCAAGAAATCAAATCCTCAGCTTCGACGAAGACCATCCAAGAAGAAAAAGACCAAGACGAGTACCTTACAAAGTCTCAAAGACTCTTTGTCCTTGAGTTCTTTACCATATCAGCACTCAGATCTATGCACAATTGGAAGGGTCGTACACCAATTGGCTCCAACAAGCGTGATCTCCTGATGACCGCTGTTCCTCTTATCAAAAACCAAGACACAACTAATAGACTTTATCCTCAGTGCTTGTCCTGATGAGATCTAATCAGACTAAAAACTTACTAATTTGAGCATTGCTCATATATAATTAATTGTTTACAATCACCTGAAATAATACGAATAAACACCTTTTTATATCTTATTTACATCTAACATGCACCAATTTATTTTATAACTTTATTAATACTAAATTTTATTTCATACAAAAAGTAAAAATTCATAAGTTATATATTAATTTAATAAATTATATTATCATTTATAATAAAATTTTTCGAAATGCAGATAAATTTTAACATGTTCGAAATGAAACTATTATAAAATATATTCTTTTTATTAATGGTAATATAGGAATTGTAGGAATAAAAACTTTTTATAAATTATTCATAAATTTTTAAAATCTGCTATTCGGAAGTATGTTCAAAAATCATTCAATTATGTGAGAATTCTTACGATTACAAAAAAAGTCACACAACCCGCATTCATATACTACTCACATTACCAAAAAAATTCAGGATAGAAATTCGAAAGAACAGTTATTCTTGATTGCCTTTTGTTTTAGAGAAAACTTCAATGCGATAAAGTTTATCAAGAAATGCATCAATTTCGAAAACACAATTAAACAATGAAAAATTAAAATTAGATTCATTCTTACTAGTTAAAGTGTGTTTAGTAGATGTTGTTTTGTATTTGCATTTAAAACTTCTACTTTATTATTAGAATTTGTTTGAGTTTCTTTCGCAGATAGGATTATTCTTATGACTAGAATTGTATTGTAATTGAGTGTGAAGTGTAAAATATGAATGAATTCTTAGATTCTTGTAAATCTTGAAAATAAAAAAATGCCAACATAAAATTTTCCAAAAAAATACCAAAAAAGTGACATAAAATGTTTTGATTGTCAACTTCAAGGGATTATATCCCTTGATAAAGATAATGTCTTCGCAATTTTAATTATACAATCTTTACACTTAAATAATATTATGTCCATATTAAATAAAAACTATTCTTTGTGTACTAAACGAAATTTTAGAAGTAATTCATTCAAATATTTTTATGAAATGTATGAAAATGAAACATTTATTAAGACAGTTCTTCGATTCTGGTCCAAATCTTGACACTTGGACACTTTTTTATGAGAATTCAGTTATCACTGAAAATCACACTGAAAATGAAAAATTTAATCCAACAACACAAGGAAATTATTATGTTACAACATGTTTATTCAATGAAATTAAAGAAGTTGTTGTCAATATAAGCATCAATGATCAAACAAAACTTCTTATTTCTATTTCTGGATTCAATGGCACAAAAACTCCATCTTCAACAGTTTATTCTTATAAAGGAAGTTGTGTTATCTATCGAACATGTGCCACAAAATCTATACAAACACAATCAAGATATGAAGGAGTATTTTTATGGTCATATATGTCATCATCAACTTCAAACAACAAAAACATTTTTGAAGATTCAACAGTCTTTGATTGTGGAGAAATAGATAAAGGACGGTCGCTTCATAGATTAGATTACGGAAATCTTAGTTATTCACGAAATAACATAACAAACAACAAATGTTATGATGATGTTTCACTAAATATTTATTCATATCAGAAATACAACATCAGTCAATCATCTTTCATTGATAACAAAGCAAACGTTGAATGCTTTTGTACTGGTTATAGTGGTCCACATCAATTTTATTTATGTAATATCATTAGAAACAATGCTAGTATATTTTTTTGGTTATCATCAACAGTTACATTTGAATCTTGTTCAATCAAAAATAATAATTGTCCACAAACATTTGATTTTTATTCATCACAAAATTCAGCTACAATCATCAATAGTGATTATGATGGAGAAACAGATAAAGCAACAATACAAAATTCAACAAACAATTGCTACAACAAATTATCACATCTTTCTACAGGACTTTGTGAAGCAAAATTTAAAATTGAAAATAATTTTGAAGAAGAAAATGAGATAAAAAAATTCAGCCAAATGAAAAATTTTTGCATCTCCCAATATTTAATCAACTACCAGTGTCAACATCTTCTTAGCATTTCTCATATTCCATCATATTCCATTTTATCACTGATTAACTAAATAAACTAATTTCCAAAATTTTAATGATAATTAATATTTTCAATTTCTGTTTTCAGTCGATCAGTTGAATATACAAATTCAGATCTCACACTTGTTTGATTAGTTCCATCACTATATATATACATCCTTCACCACTTTTAGAAGGAAAAACTGACTGTGAAGTTCCTTTAAGAGTTTAAAACATCCATGATTGTTTTCACCTGTAGAGTCGATAAATAGAAAGATATCAACAGCTCTTGAATTTGTAATAGCTGCTGCTGCATATACACTATATCCATCAGAGTACTAATAGACTTGTCATTGAGAACCATATGCTTCAAATATATATTTTCCAGGATCTAAATTTAGTTCATGACAGTTCTATCACTAAGAGTGGATTTTATGACTATGAATCATTTACCGGATTCGGAAACATTTTTTTTGCAAAATGGCAAAATTCAAATTAAATCAATTAATGTATCAAATACACAGATAATGTGTGATGATTTTTACACAATTTGTTTATATTCATCTCAATCTAGAACTAGATTTTTCACCTTTTTTAATGCAACCAGCGGTCATACTGATAGCAGCACAGAAATATTTGAACTTTTAAATTGCAATATTTTACAAGTTTATTATGGATCAATTTGTGGTGTACAATATGCAATTGTTCATATTAAAAATTGCAGCATTTTGAGGAGCTCCTCAATAAAATATTTTTGGAATATTAATTCTGAAATTATAATTGATGGATGCTATTTTGATGACAGTAATCCAAGTTTTTATGGAACTGTTAACTTTAAAAACAATGTTACAAGTTATTTTACTCACAATCTTTCCATTTTTCATCTGCATTTTGTTATGCAGAAAATCCTATTATATATTTGAAACAGCAAAAAAAGAATTACACACTCGATCTTGATATTTCTCTTCTTTTTGGTTCATCAGCCAATATATCTTTAGTAAAAAAGTAGTTTTTGTTTATTCACATTGACAATTTAACTAGAAAAAGATGCTATAAAAATATGGTGTAATTTTTTTGAACAATTATTTGATTATCGACTTCTTTTAAACTAGATGAAATAACATATTCATGATCTGTATTTTTTTCATATAACATATTCATTATCTGAGTTTTTTCCATGTAATTATTTATTTAATATTGATATGCAGGATATTCAGACTGTTGCATGCTAAGTAGTGTCAACGATAGAAATTGAGAGCCTATTAATCGTCGAAGAAGTACGATTATTTTTTGGGCGAAAAAGTATCTTAAAATATGATTATTAATATGTTTTTAAAATAAAAAATTTGAAAGTTAATTTGAGATTCTCATATAATTTTTTGAATGAAAAAAATAAATATAGTCTTTATGAGTTTTTGAATAATCGCAGGGTTGAATTTCTCTTGACAAAATACAATAATCAAATGCTCCAAAGTTTTCAAATTTTTATTAGGAATAGGAGCCTACAAAGCACTGATTATATATCAGTGCCTGGTAGGCTCCTATTCCTTCTCTAAATGGGAGAAACTTTGTTTGAATAAGATAACATGCGAACAAAGTTTCTCCCATTTAGAGTGGGATTTGGAGGGTGGGAGGTACATAGATAGACTATGTATCTCTCACCCTCCAATTCCCTCGGGAAAGTTCGAAAACTTTGGTGCAATCGTTGCTGATTGCACCAAAGTTTTTGCGTTTAATTGAAGGAATTGCTCTTTATGATATATACAGTTACAATGCATATATCATAAGGAGCAATGCCTTCCAGATATCTGGCAAACTTGCTCGCAATGGTTCACAATTGCGAACAAGTTTTGTCATTTGTCAAGAGAAATTAAACCCTGCGAAGCGCCAGTTCTAGACTGGTGCCTCGCAGGGTTTAATTTCTCATATTGGTAGCTTTTTATGTTTTTATATTAACAAAAACGAATGAAAAAGATCCGCTTATATAAGAGGAAACTCTCTATCAGAGGTGCTGAATTCAGGCATTCGCATCTGATAGAGAGTCTCCTTTTATATAAGCGAATATAAAAGAATCTATTCTTTTTTGGAGCGTATTCTCAAATATTGAATACTTATGAAAAGTGTTTTTTTCTAAAAATCTCAGAATATATTTACAATAGTAAAATAAATAAGATATTTAAATTTATTTTTAAATGCTTTTTTTATATGAGATTCTCAAAAGTTATATCAAAAGTCTGTTTTTTCTAAAATCTAATATCATAATCTATTTCTCATTTTAAGTACATCTTAATTCATTTTATTTTCTATATTTTTTCAATATTTTTGAGGGAATTGTGTTGCTTCCCCGACGATAAAATTGAGAGGTTTACACATTGACACTACTTAGCATGCAACAAGACTCTAAATATTAAGGAGATATCGTTGGATCATTGGAAGAATATAACATCACAGGGACCATACACTTTTTTCCGATTGTCAGATTTTAAGATACACTTTTTTCCGGTCCAAAAAGGAGTGTATCCTATATCTCGATATGTGAGCTACATATAATATTGATCAGCATATTTTTTTATATTATTTGAGAGACTTCGAGCAGATTGACACAAGATATGAAATTATGCTAGCCTAATTAAAGTTAATATAGATCTACTAATAATAAAATATTCATATGTGTTTAAAATAAGATTGTTTGATGATATATTCATATGTTTACTCACTGTATATAAAGAATAAGATATTAGAATCTAATGAAAATATGAGATATTCCATGCGCAATATGTTTATAAGGTTTTAGTGAATGAGTATATGAGATATTGATATGAGTGTACACGTCAAATTGCTATTTTATTAAAAGGTATAATTTGATGATTCTAAAATTGTGTTATATCGAATTGATTATATAACTATTAGCTCTTCATATGTCTGGATATGAAATTTTATATGTATTTATTGAATGTATTTAAATATTTGGAGCTAATTAAAACAAAAGAGTGATAGAAATGTGCACAATCGTTTTAGGTAATTGATTATGTATTTATGAATAGATGTAAATTGGTTGTACTTGGGAGAAGGTGAATTATAAGAGAATTGGTAAGGATAAGATAATAAAATGTGTATAAATATGTGAATTGAGTTAGGATAATGTGGATAGCATTTACATATGGGGGTAGATTGTAGAATGCGATCAAGATGCCAAAGCTTCCGACTTTTTGGAGCTGCTCCAAATGATTGCGGGAGAAGCAGCCAGTTCTGAGAAAGGCTGCTTCTCCCGCAATCTTTGGTCGAGAGCCCGGGTGCTGCTTCTCCCGCAATCATTTGGAGCAGCTCCACAAAGTCGAGAGCTCGGGCGTTCTGGCAACACCAGAGTACATTATACATTGTGCGTCGCCTGTAGCCTACAGCTACAGTCACCGGCACAATGAAAAAAGTGACATTATACGGGCGCGCATATGTACGCATATATGTGTAAAAATAAACGTTCATATGTAAACTAACCTTTTTCCCTTTTTATGTGTTTGATCACGATCGAAAGATCGTGATCTGAGTGACAATGAACTATAAGTTATATGAGGATATATGTGAGTAATATGAGTAAAAATAAGAGTTATATGAATGAAATTAAGCGTTTATTCTTAACTTATGTGTGGGATCAGAAGTCAGTGGCTAAGTTCCTTATGGAGCGCTTTAATTCATGGTAGGATGCGTCAGTCATAAGGAACCTTTCATGCCAGCTGTCTGACTCATGTCCCACACGGTTGAGACGAAATCGAAGATCGCAGATCTCGTTGGCATAAGAGTCAACTTTATGCTCAAGCTGGCTGATGTAGAGCTCTTTACCTTTCGCTTCCTCTACTTTTTCAGCCAGCTTGAGCTTTAGTTCCTCGAGAGCTACGTTTGACTCCTCCAGCTGCTTCAAATACTTGTGGCTGGTCTTAATTAAACGTAGCTCTCGAGGAGTAGCTCGGACCGTTTTCTTTGCCGTTTTTGTGATCGAGATCTGGGATCTTGATCTCGGTCTTCGGACTCTCGCCACCCATCAATATTTCCTCGTCGCCAGAGGACTGTTCTTCAGTCACCTCTGGCTTCTGGATGGCAAGAGCATTAGCAGGAGCTGTGTTGTTCGCTTCCATTAAAATGTAAACTTTTCGTGTCAAAAAAAATTCTGTCACGTAAACTATTTATGTTGAGATTGAGTACCAGACATTAATATAAGTTCAACCATTATATTAGAGTCTTTAGGAATTTCATATGGTTCTTTTACATAATATTCCTTTTTTTGACCATCAGTTGATTCTTCAACTCTTTTGAATGAAAAGCGCTTATAAAACTCAAACACGAGTGCATCTTTATAACCAGTGATATCGTAAAATTTTGGTGGCACAAGCTGTTCATTCACATTACATATAAATTGTTTGTTATCATGAGCAATATTACTCAACGTTACTAAAGGCTCAAGGAGAGGATTTATTCTTATCTGATAACCGACAAATTTATATGTTGGTTTGCCCTTTCGCTCAAGGATAAACCTGATATTCGCTATAGTTATGAAAAGCTCATCAAAGTACTTATATGTTTTTTTATCTTTATCATTTTCGTCAGTGAAATCTGCTATGGTAAAACTATAATATACATGCATTCGCGAGATATATTTTTTCCCATAAGTCTAAAAATTTTGCTTTCGATGGAATTACTTTTTGCGTGAATGTTCTACCATGGTCATCTTCCCAAACAAGCTCTGGTTTTCTTGATGTTGTGTCTGTTTCAGTGGTTTCTAATAACGCAGTGATGAAATCCAACACATCTCCTAGGGACATGTCATATTTATAATTCAAGGCATTTTTTTCTATACTACTGTATGAAGGTAATGTTATGATTGGTGATGTACCTTTTCTTAATACATTCAATTTATTTTCATTTGAATCATAGTAACAATCAACAAATTCTCTACTTGCCTCAGTCATTTTTTCCATAAGACCTTCATTCAACTCCTGTGTAGTCATGTTGGGTTTTATGTAATATCTCATGTCAAACCTTTTTTTCACTGATTTTGATGAATCTGTCATTTCTAATGGAATAGCAAGAAACTCAAAGTCTGGATGCTCAAGACTTATCTTTCTTATCTCAAGAGCTTTTGACGCAGGATATTCAATGAAGTCTCTCGGTAATTTATATGAGACTGTATTACCACTTATCGTGCCATCATTCATAACATGTTCATAGTATAATCCATCATATTTAGACATTTTATATGTAACTAAAAGATGGAGAAAGTTATTAATCAAGTAGATAAGATTCTTCATGATGGAGCACGTAAGAATAGTAAAGAACTAAACAATGCACTCATTATGCCATTTTCTGATGATTATCCATTTTGTACTAATGGTGTTTATTTCTACTGCGGTAAGATGGGTTCAGGTAAGACATATGGTGTTATTCGTCATATAATGATAACAGACCGCTTCACTAATACTCCATATTATGACTCAATAGTTATCTCAGCAACATCAGGAACAATGGATAAAACAGCGAAGACATTTATGAGTCAAGTTAAAGCACCAGTACTGAAAAAGGATGATAAAGAACTTATGCCTTATTTAATGAAGAACGTTAAGATGAAAGCAAAGTATTACGCTATTGTTGAGTTCGTTCAAAGTAAGTTCGAAAAAATTTCAGAGGAGATGGAACACATCTTAACAAAGCATCAACTAAGGAAACCTGATGGAAAGTTTGAGTATAAGAAGATTGCAATATATGTTGTAAAGAAGTTGAACAAATATCCTTTCACAAAGTATCCCAGTAATTCTCTATTAGTGTTAGACGATTATGGTGGTCATGACTTATTGAATGACCCACGTTCACCATTAGCGAACTTCATCACTAAGGTCAGACATTATAACTATACTGTTGTCATCATGTGTCAAACATGGAGACATATATGTTTAAACATTAAGAGACTATGCACTGACTTCGTTATCTTTCAAGGTTATTCTATGAGAGACTTTCAGTCAATGATTGAACAGTCAGGAGCAACAGAAGATTGGGAAGAGTTATGGAACAAATACAAAGAGCTACCAACACCTCGTTCATATATGGAAGTTCATATAGTTGCAGGAAAGACGGACTTTAAAGAAGTTAAGCAACAAAAGATGACATTATTTTAAGAAGAAATAAATGGGTTTTGGCGATTATGTTAAAGCTGGATGGGGTATGGTGAAAAAAAATCCTGGTCTTGTAATAGGTGCTGGATTTAACATTGCTAACAAACTTTTCCCTCAAGTTGGTCAAGTCGGTGGTGTTATCGGTAGTCTTGGTGAAAGAATTGCAAAAACTACATTAGGTGAAGATAATGCATTAACGAAGAATCTTAAAGCATTCAATAAAGCTCTTGGTGGTGACTTCAGTAGAGACAAGCCTGTTGAAACACCTATAGTTCAACCTCAACAAACTATTGACAACAATAAGTATAAACGCATACATTGGAGGAGCTATTTGGAACAATCATAAGCCATTAGTTCAGTCAGTACGTGTACTATCAGACATGCCATGGATTAATGCTATTAGTGGCACTATACGCAGATAATATATTTTTATGAGGTTTAAATGAGTGAACAAGAGAGGAAACTCATTGATGAACGAGTTAAGAAATGGGAGAATGAACGTCCGATAATTCGTACCATAATTAGCGATCAAAAGTTCAAGCAGCATACATTTGATTTTTTGCGCGATATATATAATGATCTTGCTTTTGATTACAATGCTAGGCAATACTTTGAGAAAGAATATGTTCAAAAAGGTCGTATTAATTTCCCAATGAGAAGAGAAGGCTTTTTGATTACATCAACATATACACCACGTGGTAGAGACCCTTTTACAGACGCGGTTCGTAACTTTAAAGTACGTTCTTCTATTAATGATGATCCAGATTTCTACATACCTTATATTCGTCCACCTTCACATCCTTTACGAACCAGTGATCCCGGATATGACGTTAAGCGAATATATATAGAGACGAGATTAGCTAAATACAAGGAACCTAAGGATCCAAGGACTGGA
Organism: Trichomonas vaginalis G3; assembly: GCF_026262505.1. Taxonomy (NCBI): domain Eukaryota; phylum Parabasalia; order Trichomonadida; family Trichomonadidae; genus Trichomonas; species Trichomonas vaginalis. The sequence goes on from NC_067205.1 coordinate 4,440,798, forward strand.
GAAGTAAAGGAATCACATGTCAAGATAAATAAGCTTTACAAAGTAGTTGAAGAATTGGAGAAACGATCTAATGAGATTAACTGATGAGAAAGAAAAAGGAAGTACCAAATATGAACAAACTAGATAAGATGATTAAGGAATATAGAGGATTGGCGAATACATCGAGTGTTCTAATGAAGGAGTTAGAATACACAACAAAGCTGCAGAAAATGATTCATGATGAATTACTGTTAGGTGAATTTTCTATAAAACAAAGACAGAGTAACTTAATGGGTGAGGCTTATTATTTGGAGAATTGGTATAATGAGAGGTTAAAACAAATGTCGACTCCAACACCAACTCCTACACCTACTCCTACAGTAGCTCCAACACCAACTCCCACTCCTGAACCAACAGTTGCTCCAACACCAACTCCTACGGTTGCTCCTACTCCTGAACCAACAGTAGCTCCAACACCAACTCCTACAGTTGCTCCAACGCCAACTCTGACACCAACTGCTCACGCAGGTCCTCCACCAATGTCGAGTAGTCATGGTATAACATTAAATAAACCAACACCTACACCAAAAATAACTCCTGTATCACATCCTAGTACAACTAACCCAGTATCTGATTCAAATCAAGCGGAAAGATCACAGGTTCTTAAAAGAGCTAATACACCACCTGCTTCGCCTATTAGAACACCAGAGCCAACTCCAAGAATCACAAAGGCACCAACACCTTTACCGACTGTTGAACCAACTCCAGAACCTACAGTAGCTCCGACACCAGAGCCAACACCAACAGTACCTCCAACTCCATCACCGACACCTACAAAAGCACCTACTCCATCTACAACTCCGACTAAAGCTCCGACACCGTCTCCAACTCCAGCTGAACCAACTGATGCAGAATCTATTCAAAATTGGTTAGACGAAGAAAAGCGAAAAGAAAAGGCTGCAATTGATGCTGCACTAGATAAAAACACACCACCACAGACACTTGGTGGTTACATGTTAAAGAAAGACAACATTCAAAGACAAGAACGTGCATTGAGTGTTGCCAGAGAACAAGCACAAGAAGAGAAGAAAATAGTTGAAGGAGAAGCTTCAAATAGAGGTGGTCCAGGAACTTACCAAGGATCAAACTATCCAGCAGAGAAAGCCTCGAGTGATAATGTTGTCTCAAGAGCTCCTGATTTAGTTACCCATGGTATTCTATTGAGTTTGTTTCAAAATTATATGCTATGGTAACTTCTGAAGGTAATGGATGTCCTTCCGCAGTCAGTTGTTCTCTCACTACCGTTTGAAGCTTTGTATTAAAAACTTTCATGTCATCTCCTGTATCTAAGTTCACATACACAGCAACAGGGAAACTATCTTGCTTCTTTGTTTCATCATTATATCTCAAAACATTAAAGTTCTTCAATAATATTGTTCTTCCTGCTGGAATACTTCGAACCTGTCTTATTTCAATAGCTTTCTCACCTCCTACATACTCTACCCAGTGTCTTGGATATTCATAAGTATACTGACTTTCTTGAATTTTGGTAGGTTTCATCATAACGTGTTCATAGTATATCTTTATACTCTTGTCAGTTAGACTCGGTGCTATGTTCTGAATATTTCTGACTTGCATTTTTAATGGAGATAAAATGAAGCATTTAATACATGACGTAGATGAAGACATGAATGAAACTACAGACAAACTTAACTCTTCTCTTATTCTTCCTTTCAGCAAAGATTATGAGTTCTGTTCAAATGGTGTTTATTTCTATTGTGGAAAGATGGGTTCAGGTAAGACATTTAATTTAATTCGTCATATACTCATAACAGAACGTTTAGGAAATGACTCATATTATGACCAAATCATTATATCAGCAACTTCAGACTCTATGGACTCAACAGCGAAAACATTTATGTCAAAAGTTCAAGCCTCTGTCGTTAAAGTTCCAGACAGTGAACTCATTGAATTTCTTCAACGTTACATTCGACGTAAGAGGAAATATTATGCCATCGTTGAATTTATACAGTCAGGAATGCAAAAGACTTCTGAGGAGATGGAAAGAATTATTGACAAATACCACTTACGTCAGTACTCAGGAGTTTACGATATGAAACGACTGACAAACTACATTCTATCAAAACTTTCAAAATACCCCTTCAAAAAATATCCTTCAAACACTCTGCTCGTTTGCGACGACTTCGCCGGAAAAGGTTTAGTGTCAAAGCCTGACTCACCATTAGCTAACATCATAACTAAAGTCAGACATTACCATTTAACTGTAGCAATACTTATGCAAACATGGAGGTTTTTAGCTTTAAACATAAAACGTCTCATAACTGACTTCGTTATCTTTCAAGGTTTCTCACGCTATGATATTGAACTCATTTGGAAACAGTCAGGTATAACATTACCTTTTGAAGAAATTTGGGAAGCATATAAGTCTCTCATCTCTCCTCGTTCATACCTTGAGATTCATATCATGACTAATACCATTAAAGTCAAAAATATTCCATGGGAACGACCAACATTGTTTTAAAGTTTAACCTTCAATTGACTGATGGTAAACAAATTCCATGCATCTCTGTCGCCATTTCTGTTAATATTTTTGCTGTCATTCATATCATCCACTTCCCCATCCGTTAGCTTTTGAGGATATGCGTTAGAATAGCTGTTCTTAAATGAAAGCTTTTCACCTTTGAGAGCATAAACTCTATAACTTTCTGCATACTTTATGTTTGAACCTCCTGAACCATCATTGACATAAATTTTTATAGGCTTCCACCCTTTGTTCATGTTCCTGCTTCTTCCCTTAGCTCTTTTGTTCAGTAGTTCTACATCTTTATACACAGCACCTGTCTCAGTGAATTCAACAATATTTTCATTCGTTAGCTTTACATTCAAACCCTTGTCGAGTATATTGTTCATTTCATACATATAAAAGGTTTTTATTCTATATGAAATGAGAAGCAAATCCATCTTAGCTGGTGCCGTTAATGTTCCAATTGAACCAACATCAAATGTTGACTCACGAACGACAAACAATATTGTCATAAAGAACTATAGTTCAGAGTGTTTAACCAGAGCTGAAATCCGTGAATTTAAACACAGCTTCAAACGCTAACGCTACATCAGATGTTAAGTTAGAGTATCCACCACTGGACCAAATTCTTTCAAGAGAAGTCAACGACAATCCTTACACAAATGTTCAAACAAATCCTTCAGATAACGTAGACCATTACCTTCTTCAGTTATACCAAACAATTTTACTCAAAGACGATAAGAAGCTTTTGGTAAATCTTATAAGCAAGAACCAAATAATTCTAACAAAGGAGGACCTTGAAAATGTTATCTCACGAATAACAGGGAAACAATGTGTCATTGACTATCTCGACCCTGAAATCGAATGCTGTGGTCAAACCCCACTATTCATGAAAATAGGTAACATCCGCATCATTGAAACACCAGGAACTACAGGAGTTGAGTTTAAGTATAAATATTCGAACGAGTATTACAAAACTATCTACTGACTATAAACTACTTGTTTGAAATATGTTTTTAGTAAATTAAAGCAGTCAGGAGGGCTCTTTGAGCCCATCTTGGCGCTTTGCGCCGTCAGTCAAAAAAAATTTCAAGTTAGCAATTTGTAATATCTATCCAAAATTCAAACAGTATCGAACTCATCTTCATAATGCAAACCTAATCTTATTGACTTGGTGCAGTTTTCACTAACACAATATTTTTCTGTTCTCTTGACTGACATAACTAATTCATTTGTTTCATCAAACAGCAACAACCAAAGTCATGACCTAATACATAACATTCATACTTTATATTTTTAGCTCTGAGTTCTCTTGTAAGCTGTTGCATTTAATATTTTCTAAAAAAGTCAACTTCAACAGTCATTCGCACTGGTGCCTTCAGTTCTTACAGGCTCTCCTTGAAAGTCAACAAGTCTGAATTGCATGTCTTTCAAATTATGAGACTAATGCGAACCCATTTACCTAAATGAGTTGCTATGACAGGAACGTTTGGAATGAACATTGAATTGACTGCATAACAGAAGGATTTATATTCTACTGAACCTTTACTATTAACTCCTGAAATGCCTGTGACATTAGCTATTTTAGACTCAATGTATAAAACAATTACCATAACATATACGTATGGAACAGATTTCATCTCAATCGTTTTGTCAACACTTTTCAAAGGAAATGTCATATGGTATGCACCCAAAAGAAGTTGTACTCTATGACTCATTCGTGTTATCTTAAACTCCTTCGCATAACTGAACTTCAAAACTCCTGCAATAAGTTTAACATTCATTAAGTTTTCTTCGTTATCCTTGTTTATTGTAGTATTTATGAGAGCATTTAACACTCCAGCTAATGTTTCCATCTTATATTCTACATTATTGTGAAATCTTATTTCGTGCTTCTTTCCATCTATTTCAATCTCCATGAAATCTGTTTCATCTGTTATAACGAATGAAGCGATAGTATTGAAGTCAACCATTCTGAATGCAAGCGCCTCATTCTGTAGACCTAAGTTTGTTTGTAGCTTTACTGTCCGTATTCGTTTGGGTCTGTACTTTGCAAATAGAACAACATTTTATTCTCATTAAAATATGAGTATAGCTGCATATGCGTATGAAGCTGACAGAGCTAAACGTTTATATTTTGGTCAATACTCTCTCACACTTACTGACAAATATATTGTTATCACTGATGGAAATACTGAGAAATACATAACATGGAAGGACTATGAAAAGTTTGACCCTATTTTAACTCCATGTACTATGCCGTTTATAAAGGACGGTGAAATTATTGAAAAAGATAATACAACCGTATATAGGTCTGTTTATGAAGCATTAGAATATATGTTGAATCATAACCCAAAAAGATTTGACCCAAGCACTACACCATGTGCAATGCCTTTTATTAAGGACGGCGAAATCGTAAGAGTTCCGGATTCAACGGTTTACACAGCTGTTCAAAACAGTTTACAAAACATTTTAGCGAATATCTTTAATTCAGAAACTACAGAAATAAAATTACCGTATATAACAGATGCTAAAGAAATTAAATCAAAAACGACAACATTATTTACGTCACTTAATGATTTAATGACTTATATCATTAATATTCCTGCACCAACTACAGCATTTGATCCAAACTCGACGGTTTGCAGTGTACCTTTCATAAATGACAGTTCATTAATTACTTTAAGGGATTCGACAGTAAATGAATCATTAAAGGCGTCATTAATGAAAATCATTGATTTTAATTCATTCACGAATACATATAATTCATTCATTAATGTTTCATATGCTTCTAAAGAAGGTGAGCCAAAAACTATTGATAAAGCGGTGTATGAAATAAAAGCATCAACGACGAAATTGAATTCGTTAACTTTTGACGGTGATAGTTTCGTTAATGACATAACATCGGGGAAAACAATTTTAACGAAAGAATACTTAAAATCTCATGTTAGTGAGTTCGTTGAAATTGAAAAAGAAGGTGGAATTAAGTTCGATCCACTGAATTTCATTTTCAGCTTAGCGAATGCGGGTGTTAGTTTCGCTGAATGGACAACTATAGAGAGTGAAATAAATGCAATATGGACGTTTTTGGGGTCAAAAGCGGGAATGGGTGAGCTTGTAAATGCTGCAAGAACATTAGGTGAAACAGGAAATTTTGTAGATGGTTTTAAAAGACTTGTTTCAAATGTTTTAACAAACACAAAGAAATTATTTAGATATACCGTACATAACGGACGGATTTTCGAACAGATAGCAACAAACCCTCCGGTTATGGCTGCGTTGATGATGGTTAGAGATATAAAACCACGTAACGACGGGAACGAAGAACATGAACAACAGGATACTGGTCGGGTTATTCGAGACATTAAAAACGTGTATCCTGAAGTTATTGATTTATTTAGAGGAGTTAATGATTCAATTTCAAAACATTCTATAACCCTCGATGAAGAGAATAAATTAACAGATTATATATTCGTCATTATTGCAGAATTAATGAAGAGAATAAATGAAAAAGGAATTGGTGATATCATTAATGTCAGCGATGTAATGATGAAAAGAAATTTTGACTCATTATTTACAAAACCGAAAACAGAATATAGTCTTTATGACGTAATTACCGAATTAATGAAAAAGATTAATGATAATAAGAGTTCTGGCGGAAGAGTTGAATTAGAAGTGAATGATGTTAATGAGAAATTAGCCGAAAAAGCAGACAAAAATGAGCTTTTAGCTCTGAGTGATAAAGTCAAGAACCACGTTCATTATATAACTTCAGACGAACAGATTATAACGGACTACCATGGATATTTAACACGAAGTGATGAAGCGAAGACAAAAAATGTTAATGAAAGAAGATATAAATACATTCGTGCTAAAGGTTATGACATAAGCTGTACTGTACAGTATGATGTAGCTAAAGCACCAGAAGCATTTGGTTATACGGTGAAATTTATGCCTCTATTTCAATGTTAACGGTGTATTAGTTGAACCAAGATTTACATTTGAGAGTTAAGGCAAAAATAACTTTTGAAGATGCTATTAAAAGTAAAGCTGACAAAGTTGAACTCGAAGCAATGAACAAAGTTTTGAAATCTCATAAACACAACATCTCCGATATAAATGAACTTCAAGCTACATTAGACAGTAAAGCCGACAAGAACCATACAAACGAATCCTTCACTACTGTTAGAGCAGACGACATAATATTGAACTATACCCTTGGTTCAAGTGCACCTTTAGAGAATCCGAGTACAAGCGTAAAAGATACACTAAACAATTTAGATAACAGATGTATGAACATTGAAGGTCATGCCAGAAACTTTGAAGCATATGAACTACCAGCAATGTTAGATAAGAAAGCCGACAAAACTTATGTAGATGAAAATTATGCAAAGAAGTCGGAAGTAAATGCTGCGCTTAATGGAAAAGCCGACAAGAACCATACACATGAAGAATTTCAAACAATCAGGATTAAAGAAGTTAAGGCATGCATTGAAGAAGTAACAAAAACAGGAAGAAACGGTGCAACTGTACATGAACAAAGAATTTATCCTCCTACTTTTCCTAATGGTTTAATAACAAACAATATAAATATTGTAGATGGCAAAAGATTTATAAATGATAAACATGAACTTCTAACAATGAAGACTGAAATACTTCAAACATTATATCCTGTTGGTTCTATTTATACGTCAATGAATTCAACAAATCCAGCAAGTGTTTTAGGTTTTGGTACGTGGAAGCAGATTGCAGATAAATTCTTATACTGTGCTAACTCTTCAAAGCAAACAGGAGGTTCGAAGAAAATTACTGAAGCAAACTTACCCGCGCACACTCATACAGGAACGACAAACTTTTCTGGCGACCATAGCCACTCATTAAGAGACCACCCATTATACAACTCAGAGTATGAAGCTGGCCATGACGTTTTATCTCCATCTTATAACAATGCAGCAAAAAAGATTTTTCGACCAACTGAACCGGGAGGAAATCATGTCCATACTTTCACAACAAATCCAACAGGCTCGGGTGAAGATTATATGCCACCATTTGTGACTGTATTTGCATGGTATAGAGTTCAATGAACGCGCTTGAGCCTTGAATAAAATCTTTAACTTTACATAAATGAGCTTGAAAGAAGTATTCGAACAACATCCATGGAGGTCATTTAAGAAATTCAATGAAGCTGCAAAGAGTTGGGGATTTACTAACAGAGCTGAAGTGAAAAGGTTCTTTGACAAAAATGTTGTACATCAAACAAAAATAAACCCTTACGACTACTTTTTACCAATTTACTCCAACACTCTTGACGCATACCAATTTGACACTCTCATTCAAAGCAGAAAAGGAGGACATAACCCATTCCTCATCTTCATTAATGTTAACACTTGTAAAGCTTTTGCGTATATAATGAAAAATAAAGGAACTCGTGAAGTGTTAAGAGTTTTACAAAAGTTTGTAGCAGAACATAGCCCAAGTACTTTAACATCAGACCAAGACAGTGCATACCTCAGCAATGAAATCACAGATTTTCTCATTAAGCATAACATAACTCACTACACTACTGAAGACCATAACCATAACATACTCGGCATCATAAACCGCTTCATAAGAACGCTCAGAGATTTAAATCAAGAGCGAGACTTTACCGAAGAAACAATGAAACATTTTCTCGAAGTATATAATTCCTCAACACATTCTACAACAGGACATACACCAAATTCAATGACACAACAACAAGAAGAAAAGTATATACAAAAGAAACGAAGCCAAACACAAAATATCAGAAATTCAACACAATTTACCCTCATTCCTGGTACAAAAGTTCGTGTAGTTCTTGACGACAAACCGTTGACAAAGAAACGTTTAAGGTTAAGTAGAAACTATTATATTGTAGACTCTACGCAAGGTAATGGATATCTTATAAAAGCTGCCGACGACTCCATAGCATTTTACCCTCGACATAAATTAGTTGAAAGTAGTAATGGCAAACTTGCTGAAACCATTGACGAAGCAAAGCGAGGAGTGGTTATTGAAATACTTGGCTATAACATAAACGATGACACTTATAAAGTAAGATATGAAGGAGGCGTTGAAGATGTTATACCATCTAAGAACTTGAGAGAGTCAAAGTCAACACATCTGGGACCATTAGAGCGGGAGTACTGGAAAGACAAAAATAAGCCAGAAAGAATAAGAAAATTCTTCTAAACTTTTTCATTAGATGTAAATCAGACATGAATGAGAACAGTCATGATATCATTAATGGTACCATTTATTTTTGTCATAAATTTACACCAAAAATATATTTTAGGTGAAGAGGTGAGATCTCACCCGTTTTCTCACCTGTTTTCTCACCCTCGCCGCTAAGCGGCTCAGACCCTTTGGGTCTCGTGAATTTTCATGAATTTCCTTAAGATAGAAAAAATAAAGTTAGTTTTATTTTTATTTATTTTTTTATTTTGTATGTAAAGATATGATTTCAACAATCGGCACAACAGCAATTCAAGCCGCGAACGGCAGGACTCTGTCCACAACAGCACCAAACTCGTTAGTTATGAATCCTACGTCAATGTTAGTAGAAATGAAAAACTTCATTCCTTCTTCATATACTTTCGAAACAAAAATCCAGAAGATAAAGCAAGAACTGTTAACAAGTAATTTAGACTGTACCGCACAGGATGAAGAAAATGAAGAATATCTTTATGACATGCAGGACCTCATCGACCATTTATCTAAACTACCTGAAATTCAGCAACAAAAACTAACCATTCCCGAATTTGACGAAATTGAAGTCAAAGCAACTGACTCGGTAGAAATAAAGAAGTTCATACGAAAGGTAAACTATGAGTTTCTAGGATATCATTGCAACCATAAAGTTATGGACAAAGATTGCGACATGGTTTATAAAAATATTTCTGACCTTTACAAATCCGAAGAATTTAAGACATACGATAACTTTGTTTCATTAGTTGCAAAATGTGTATGGCAGATAAGAGATAAAGATAGAAGAGGTAAGGTATGGAATGAACAGATAAAACCAGCAGCTTTTGAGTTAAAGAAAACCATTGACGCCTTAGTTGTTCTAGCTGGTTTTATTTCAATGTATAACGCAAAAATGAATCCGCAATGTTCAAAATGTAAAGCAGCAATGAGGAAATATAACTACTCAGTCAAAGAGATAGAAAGAATGCGAAACGACTATGCAGACTTAAAGAAAGAAGCAGAAAAGCCAGCAGAAGATAAAATGGATATGTTGACATTTCTTAATAAAAACTATCCAACAGCAGAAGATTTCCTTCTGTCTGACGTCAAGAAGAAATATAAAGAGACTTTCGGCATGATTAAAACATTCGATGTACTAAAAGAAGAAATAGAAGCTACGAAATTGTTTAGGATTTCAAATATACATCGTACAATTCATGTAAAACGCTTGTGAAAAAACAGGTGAGAAAACGGGTGAGATCTCACCTCTTCACCTAAACATTATTTTTGCTGAAAATTGACCAAATTTCATGAATTTTCATAAAAGATAAAAATAAAGTTAGTTTTATTTTTATTTATTTTTTTATCTTGTATGTAAAGACAGTAATGTCAAACATTGAGTTTGAAACAGTAAGAAAGATTGACAATGACACCAAAGTGGTTAGAATAGGTGATTTAAACGTAAGATACTCAAAGAAATACAACAAATATTCTTTGTCAGACATTATAACACCTTCTGGAAAGAAAACAAAGGACTGGGTTAGAATTGCTTCTACTCAGAAAATTTTGACAAGAAATCCTGAGCTCATGATATCAGTAGATCTATGGAACACAGAGCATATCTCTTATAGACAAAAGTCTTATACCAATATTTTTGTGGTTGACCCAGTTGTTGGATATAACTTCATAACTTATGGTTCATTCGATACTGAACGTTGCAGTGAAGGCTTACTTTACATCGTTCAGAAACCGAAGGACTTCAACACAAAGAGATATAAGATAGGAAGAACATATAATATAACTCAAAGATATGACAGTATAGTCAATAGAGTCAAGGTTGTGTTCGTTAATGATATGAGAGCCGCAGAAACAGAACTACTGAAGTTTTTGAGAAAATGTATGGTGCTCCCAAAAGGTAAAGAAACGTTTGAAGTAGATGAGATAGATAAAGCTATAAAATTATTTGACGAAGTTGCTGAAAAATACATGTAAAGCGTTTATTTTTGGTCTTTTGTGAAAGTCAGAAAATAACGCTAATTTTTTTCTAACAAAAATTTTTATCTTGTATGTAAAGACAGTAATGTCAACATCAGAGAACACAACAACTGCTATCGTTCATGAAGCCATAAATGAAGAATACGAGTACATACAGTATAACAAACAATTGAGACTCATTCGTTCAGTCAAAGATGACATGTACCAAATGCAAAGTATAATGAATGCTCTTCGTTCTACAAAGCAAGCATATCATTGGTTTGAAAACCAACAGACAAAAGAACTTTTTAGAAGAATTTCCTCATATAATTGCTTTGCAGAATGAAGAGATTCCGTATGAAAATCGCAAGAATTTGGCTCCTTGTTTGAAAGGTTATTATGTTCATAGACTTTTAGTAAACGCTGTAGCAATGTGGGCTTCACCTCGTTATGCTTGTTATATTTTCATGATGTTAGATGAACTATATAAAGCAAAAGATGAAGTCATTGAATCCAAAGACAAAAGCATACAGAAAAGAATACCGCGTTCAGTACCAAAAGGAAAGGAAAAGAGTTATAGGTATATGATATATACTGAAGAATTGGAGAAAGAAGAAGATAAAGATATGGTTATGTTGCATTTAGTCAGAAGAAACAACAAGAGCTTTTATGACTTAGCTAAAATATATAAATCTGACAGAAACTGGTTCTATCGTGAAAACTTACCGATTTCAATGACACCGAATGAGCAAATAAAGGAAATTGTCAAAAATACTCTTCCTCAAACACACTATGACATCAAAGGTTGCACAATACTTACATTCAAAGAAGACTTAACATTACTGAAGGAAAAAATAACAGAATATTTCGATAACTTCAAAGAGGAAGAATGAAGTCACGACAACATTAATGATGAAGTCACGACAACATTAACGAAGAGAGAATGAGGTGAAAAAAGAGGTGAAAAAACGGGTGAGATCTCACCTCTTCACCTAAAATATATTTTTGTGCTATATTTACACTCATTTACGAAGAAGTCATGAATCCTACGTCAATTATGTTCGACACTGATAACATTAACGATAACATTAACGAAGAGAGAATGAGGTGAAAAAAGAGGTGAAAAAAACGGGTGAGATCTCACCTCTTCACCTAAAATATATTTTTGTGCTATATTTACACTCATTTACGAAGAAGTCATGAATCCTACGTCAATTATGTTCGACACTGATAACATTAACGATAACATTAACGATAACATAAACGATAACATAAACGATAACATAAACGATAACATTCATTTTTGCATTTATCCTGCTGTGTTGTCAAAATGTCATGTTGTCATCATTTTTAAAAGAAGTTAATTAACCTGGTGACATGGTGACGTAGTGACACCATCAGTTATTCAAAAATATATTTTTGCTTAAATAGCTTCAGGGTCTATTTCTTCAACCATTTCACTTCCTTCGTCAATGTCAATAGAAGCTTCTTCAACCTTTGGTAAGAATTTCTGTATAACATCTTTGTTCGTTATTGTCTTCAGAGATGAAGGATAATATTTCACATTTGTTTCACCCTTCTTATATTCTTTCTGTTCGGAAAGATTTAAAGCAATACTGAAGAAGTCAATGTTAGAGTTCTTTATGACAGTATAAAGAGTATCTTTGACATTCACGAAGAAACTCTTTTGTTTCAAAACTACTGCTAACTCTTGTGAAGTATAACGTTTGCGGTCAATGACGATAGCTAATGGTCTGACATACTGACCAAACTTAGATTCTTTCACAAACTTCTTGTTAAAGATAACATTAACATTTGAAGCATTATTGAACTCATTCTTGATGGCAGTAGCGAGAGCATTGTATGAAAAGAACTTGCAATCTTGCATGTGTTTCATTAAAATAAAAATATTAAATTATTTTGAAAAATAACTTAAAAAATCTAATCTAGTTTTTTTAAAAAATATTTTTTTTTATTTCCTACTAAAGATGTATCGGAAGTTGTCTAAGTTAGAACACTCGGAAATAAAACAACTTCTTACAGAAGCTAACATAGAAGTAGCAAAACATTACGCAACAAACAAAAAAGCACTCGCTGACATCCTCAATGACTATAATGGTGCAATAAGTTATGATAGAATTCATGAGTTCATAAAGCCGCAACGCGGCGAGGACGAAGTCCATGCAAGAGCATTTCCTTTAAATGACATTGCTATTGACTTATATCATAGACGTTCAGTACCTCATGAAGTAAGAAGAGAAATGTTTGACATAACAAATGCAAACGTTGGTGAAACAAGAAGAAGAGACGACACACTGAAACAACAGAGAAGAGAGATGTTTAAAAGTGCTATAGAACAAGTTCGCAAAGCTAACGATGTCATTCGTTCCATTGACGACAAACCAAAAGAAGGTGAGAGATGGTTAAAGAAAGATGAAGAGAATAGGAAGAGAAATGTGAAGTCAGGCAATAGACTCATTGACTTTAACATCGAAGCTTTAGATGAACCAAACAGAGACTACTTACACAAACATTTCGGTAAGGTTTTCATGAGACTCTTAGAGAAGATTAAAATAAACTCCAACAAGATGGATGGTATGTTATAAACTTGGTGGAAAGTATGAATGTTCTACGTTAAACCTCAATAATATTGGAACATTACTACATCAGCTCTTGAAGGAGAACTTTATATCAGAGATAGAAGCAAATGCTGCAGGTATTGTTGAAATGCACTATGACTTCTTCTTGACAAACATAAAGAATCTTACTGAAATAAAGATGTATGATTTAACAGAATATGAAGGCTTAACGATGTCAGATGTAAAGAAAGGCAAACCAAAAAAGAGACCATATAGAGATGAAAGCACACTGACAAATGACCAGAAAGCCATTTTGGAAGCTCTTAAGCAAACAGGAAACCCAGCACTTATAGAAAGCTTTTGGAAAGATAATGGTGAAAAGAAGTTTTATAAGAGAGAAGCGGTCAGTTCTGGAAGTATCTTTGCACATTACCTATAAATCTTGAACGCTACCAAATCTTCAATGAACTGAACAAAAGAACTGCAACACTTATGACAGAAGACAATTGTTTCGTTTATGCTTGCATTCAGGCTGGAGTAGATGAAGAAACTATTGACCACATGAGAGAAGTCATTCGTGTTAGAGACTTTCCTCAAAGTAAAGTACAAGAAATTTCTGACGCAACAGGTATAGCATTTAATGTTACCATTGGTTACTTCAATGACTCAAGACATAATGAAATAAAGAGATACATACCAAAAGAATGTGAAACTGTTAGAACTATTGACTTACTTCTTGTTGAAGACCACTACATGCTAAATGAAAGATTACCAATGACAACATATTTCGTCAGAAATTACAAAGAAATTCTCAAAGCTTATGGTGGAATGAACATTGAGAAACAAATGAAGATTTATACAAAGAGAGAAGATAAATATGTAGTTCGTTATGATAGAACAACACCGTTATGGGATGTTATGAAAACATTGTGGGAGTGCAAATATTTCGAACCTATTTCTTATGGAGAACTTTTCACATATACGACTGACTTATATAAACAGAACCTTGCACCATTTAAAGATTTGACATATGCTCCAAAGTATTGTGTACAACTGAAGAAGAAAGCCGAGTCAAAAGAAGTAAATAAAAATAAGTGCAAGTTCATTCCTGAGCACGTTTTCTTTGCTGACTTTGAGTGCAGTACCGATGGCTTTCATAAAGCTTTTAACATCTGTTATGACAGTGAAGATGGTTCAGTGAGTGAAAGCATATTGGGTCAGAACTGTGCAACAGAATTTTTGGAGCGACTTCCTGACAAGAGTTTAATATATTTCCATAACCTCAGTTATTACATAAACTTCATCTTAAGACACATGACAGAAGTGAAAGGAACTCCCATCATTAAAGGTTCACGAACAATGCAAATAACTGGCTTATATAAAGGAAGGGCAATTATTATAAAAGACTCTTACAGTGTTATAAATAAGAAACTTAAACTATTTCCTGCTATGTTTAACTTACAAACAGGACCGAAAGAAGTATTTCCATACAACTACTACAGCAGTGTTTTGTTAGCAAATGACAACAGAACTGGTGTCATTTCTGAAGCATGTAAGTTTATCCGGGATGCAGATACATTCATGAAAAACATAGATTCCATCAAAGGTTGCAGAATAGATGAGAACCACTTCGACTTAGAAAAGTATAGCACATTTTATTGCAAACAAGATGTAAGAATTTTAAGAGAAGGTTTTGTTAAGTTCCGCAATGACATATTGAAAGAATTTGATTTAAACGTTTATGACTACGTTAGTATTTGTTCAATTGCTAACAAATTGTTTGAGAACAGAGTGTACTTCCCGAATGGAAATTTATATGACCTCTCAAATAAACCAAGAGAATTTATTTCACGCTGTATTCAAGGTGGAAGATGTATGCTGTCAGATAACATTAAACAAAAGAGCGAAAAGAAACTCATTGCTGACTTCGACGCTGTTTCATTATATCCATCAGCTATAGCAAGACTTTATACTTTAGAAGGTATACCGAAAGTATTGAAGAAAGAAATGTTAAGCACAGAGTATCTCATGAGACATTTATTCAATGACGACCAAAAGGAACCCATTGGTGAAAAGTTTATGTCTGGCTTCTTTGTTCTCATTAAGATAACAGAGATTGGAATACATAGACACTTTTCTTTAATAGTTTGTGACCCTGAACTAAATCCAGAACTTAACGTTCCCAGAAGTTCAAACACTTGCTGTTTAATGTATGTTGACCATATAACATTACAAGACCTCATAAAATATCAAGGTGTCAAATGTGAAGTGTTGCAAGGATACTATTACGATGGAAACAGAGATATTAGAATAAGAGATGAAGTAAAGAAGTTGTTTGAGTTAAGGTTAAAGTATAAGAAAGAAGGAAATCCTTTGCAAGAAAATATAAAGCTCATTCTGAACAGTATTTATGGCAAAACTATTCTATCTCCTATTGAGTCAAAAATAACCATAGTAAATGACAAAGATGCTATAAGATATGCCATCAGAAACTACAACCATATAGTGAAGTTCGAAGGTTTGGATGGTTCAGATAAAACTATTTTCAAGCTAACGAAAAGCATTTGCAGACACTTTAACTTCTGTCCACTTGGTGTTAACATTCTGTCTATGTCGAAGAGAATAATGTGTGAAGTATTCTGTACTGCTGAGGACTTAGGAATGGACATCTTTTATAGCGATACGGACAGTATGCATCTCTACAATGAAGATATCCCTCGTTTAGCTGAAGAGTTTGAGAAACGTTATGGAAGAGTTCTCATTGGTAAAAACCTTGGTCAATTTCATAGCGACTTTGCAGAAATCACACCTGGAAAACAAAGTTTAGCATACAATCAATATTTTGTGGAAAGAAGACTTACATAGACTTACTCACGAATGATTTAAATGAAGTTGCATTTCACTGCAGAATGAAAGGCGTGAAGCAAGATGTTATTGCTTTAACCGCTAATGAAATGTTTCCTGACTCTGTTCAGTGTTTCTATGATGAAGATAAAGTTTAATGGTTCCGCAAGGAACATATGACAAAGACTCTGAGTTCAGTTTAATGAAACTTTACAAAGCACTTTATGACGGTCAAGAGATTGGATTTGACTTATGTAAGTCATGTCAACCTTGCTTTGAAGAGAAGTTTAACTTCTCAATAACGACTAAAACAAGCTTTATTCGTAAGTTGAAGTTCTGAGGTCATTTATTTTTGTCAGCAATGAGGTCATTCGTGATAAAAATAGCCATGTGGTCATTTACAATACTGCGATGGTAGAGTTTAAGAGTTGTGCTTCAATGTAGAGACAGTCCTTATGGTCTGGAGGTAGCAAAACAGGTGCTTTATGGTCATGAGTGGAGAACATGTCTATCCAAAACTCACGATTGAAGCCAGTTAATTTATAGTATTTAGGGTTAGGAAGTGGTGAAGTTCTTGTATGACCAATGAACTCATTTTCAACTCCCTTACTTAAGTTTGAATATAATATAGCTTGCTTTCTATCCCAAATACCTGGAACTCTAATTTCGGAAAATTCATTTTTCCTCGGAAGCATTGCATCATAATTGAAAACATTCTTGAAATCATCACTTGGTTCAGAGATTTGAAATCTTATACGTAATGGATTTTTTTTCTTTTTAGCTACTTCATTGAATGGTGAGAATACAATGAATTGACAGTCATGAGTTCCATCAGCATTTTCATTAAATTCATAATGAAAGTCTATAAGTTGTGGCTGACTACCTTCTTCTTTCAGTTGTGCAAGAAACTCACGTAAAGGCTGTAAAGTTTGTACTTCAATGTTGAACTTTTTCTCGAACATCTCATTAAATGAAATCATACATTGTTGCAATGTTGTATCGTCTTTAAAGTATTTGTATATGTGAATGTTTTGGGCGCTTAAAGACTGTTCGTCATTTTCTATCTCGACTTGAAGTATAAAGTCAACCTTTCTGAAAGCACGTGTTATATACATAGATGTTATGCCAATGTACTTCTCTTTATTTATGTTCACAATCCAGTCTGTTGGAAACTTAAACGTTACTCTGTTCCCCTTTATTTTGACGTCAGGGTTTTCACTACTGAACGCAACAGATAAAGGTATTTGTCTATACATTTAATTCGGATAAAAATAAACCATTTACTCTTTCTTTGCTTCAGCTTCTTTAGCTTTTGCTTCAGCTTCTTCTCTAGCTTTCTTCGCCAGCAAACGTGGGTTCTTTTGTCTTCCAGCAGCTAATGCAGCAAGTTGTTTTTCACTAAGTTTTCTCTTTGGTCTCTCTGGCTTTTGTTCTTGTTTTTGTTCCTTCAGTTCGGATAAAATTTGCTCACGAATTTCTTTCTTCAATGCTTCAACATCTATGACCCCTTGGGTCTTGTCCGTAGGGCTTGTCTGAGTCATTTGACTGCAGATAAAAAACAAAATTAAAACTTTAACCGATGTAAAATGAGCTTGTCAAAATCAGAGCGAGAGTCTATTATATTAAATGACGCCAGAGGAATACAACATCCTTTCTATTACGTAAGTCAGAGTAAAGATGGTAAAATATATGTAAGAAAAAGAAAGGTTCCATTAGCGAATACAGAAGCGACAACATTAAGGTGCATGGCAAGGGCGAAGCCCATATAAAACCTTCTGTTCAAACTGAGCCACCAAAAGAACCAGAAGAAAAGAAGCCAGATGTACTTTCAATAACGAACCAAGAGCTTATTGCAAAGTTCGTGAATTTCATTGAAAAACAAACCGAGTCAAAGAACCCTGACCCACCAGTGAAAGAAGTTGAGACAAAAGAGAATGTACAGTTCATTGAAAATGTCAAGAAACAACTTCCACCACGAATGCCAAGAAGAAGAGTGAGAATAATGAAGTAAATAGATATTTTTATCCGAAGTAAATACATGCAGAACGAACAGTTAAACGAATTTACTCCAGCAGAGCATATTCATCAGATTCGCTCATATTTCGATATCATAGACAATGCAGTTCAAATTGGTGACACTAATAGAAAATATTCTGACGCAAAGATTCCATCACAACCTGGAACTGCTAAAGATAACACATGGGTAACATTCAATCTCTCACTCCTGGTGAAAATATGTTGGACCTTTACAATACATTCATTACGTATAAAATGGAAGGTCAATTTATTGCAGATAAAGAAATTGGTTCAGGTTCCAATAAAACAAACCCACCAGGATTTTGGATTGGTTTCGATGACGCTTTCTATGCAGTTGCTGGATATCAAATCCTTGCAAATGGTCGTATCGTATATTCTCAAGACAACGCAAGAGAAGAAGCATATATAACTTCAAACTCACAAACTACCGAACAAATAAAGAAAGTAGATGTTTTCAAAGACTCGACATGAAGATGTATGGAGTCATTCGGGAACATGCAGAACAGGACAAATTGTTAGTGGTCCAATTACAGCAGGAAAATCATTTGATTTTAAGCTTCGTTTAAGAATTCCTGTTAGAAGATTCCTTCCATTAGAAGCTATTCGATTTATTCCAGCTTTTGCAGGAAACATTCAGCTTAAAGTAAAGTTCAGTAGCGACGCCTTACAATGCACATCTATATCTGTAAATGATATCATTGCTTTCAATCCAACTCTTAAAGTTGCATTTGCTTCAGATTCAAATCTACCGACAAATAAATTTGTTCCATGGAATGAACCATTCACTATGATAACGAAGGCAGTAGAAGCTAGTGGAACAGTTACTATTACAACTGTAACCCAGCAACTATTTCGAACAAAGATGGATTTTAATGAATGTTTCATTCATCAAAGTCATTCTCTTTAGACCCTAACATTTATACAGAACTTGTAGAACATTATACAAACGAGGCTTTATGTTTTCCTGTTAAAGTTATGGATTGGATTCCTATGGACGGTTCATTCTCAAAGAATACAGATAGTTCAAGTGCAACATTTACAGCAGCTTATACGCCTATTAATGTTAAAAGTATTTGGGCACTATTTAGAAAGAAAGACAACTATTATGTTAATTTTGAGAACCCTAAGTTTAAATATCTTCAGCTTTCCATGGGAGCTTATGGAAATATGCCTGCAGAACCTGAAAAATCATATGGACCTGTATTTTATGAAATGGTTGCGAACGCTTGCAATACAAACAATGATATGATAGGATTTAATGAAGATGTTATGAGGTCATTGGTGTGATGATAGTGTGGAACATAAATGGGATAGCTATGACAACACACATTTCTTATGTGGTTTTCCAACAGAAGTGGACTTTTGCTTCCAGCAAGGTCAAACATCTACTGCTCCAATAACATACAAATTGTCTGTTAAAGGACCTATTGAACTAGCAACTGAAAACGTACCAAAGCCACTTATTGGATTTATGAGGGATTGTTGCTTTGCCATTCAGGTGCGTGCTAATGGAATCCCAATAATAAGATTAGATGACTATAACTTAGCTACGGACGACGGTGAGGAATAAAGGATGAACGTTTATTTTTAAAGCTTATAAATGAGTTCTTCATCAAGCTCTCGTGAACCTTCACCATCTGTGAAACAAACTTTACCAAACGATTATGGAGCACCTATTGAATATTTCTTACGAGCTGCACAATGGCAAAGAGCAGTCTCACCAAGGTTAGGTGTTCCACTAGCTCCTGTCAAAAATAGCATTTGGTCAAGTCCTTATATAAAATATGGTCTCCCACTAGGTTTGCTAGCTACAGCAGGAGCAGTTATGATGTTGAAAAGAAATAAAGCAAATGTTGTAAATAATACTGAAGTAGCTGAAGTTAAACAAACTCCAACACCTTCACAAGCAAAACCTTCAATGACTCCTGAACCTATGGAAGTACAAACTCCTGTTCAAAAGTCAACTCCTAAACCGACTCCAACATTTAAACCAGAACCTACTCCTCAAATAAATCGTAAAACTCCTGCGTTTCCTTACTGAAAAAATAACGTTATTTTTATTTAATATTAAATTTTTTATTTAGAGTAAAATGACAAATAAAGTCACTGAAGCAATGAAACAAAAGTTTTTGGTAGAATACATTAAATCAGGAACTATTCCAGAAGGTTTTTACATTCATACTATGAAGGATGGTAGAGTTCAGTTTAGAAAGATAAAGCAACCATTAGATAGAGAAGGTATATTAAGGAAGATTAAACTTCATGAGGACAACATTGCTGAACTTAAGAAGAAGTTAGAAGAGTTGGAGAAAGGAAGAGAGTTATAAAGCAATGAATTCAACAGGGTGAAAAAACAGGTGAAAAAAGAGGTGAGATCTCACCACTTCACCTAAATTTATTTTTGTGCTATGTTTTCATACGTGTGAGGGTGGTGATATAATTAATTTTTAAGTTTATTTTTTTTATAAATGACAGAACAAAAATATAACATTTCTACTCAGCAGGAATGAGACCCTTACTGACTATGTATTCGTTTAATGCTTGATGAAAACAATGGTACATATTATCGTATGGGTATACACAACGTCTGTTTCCATCGTCGTCGTATATGTAGAGCTCAAATCCAGTCCAACCTTCTTTTGTACAATATGTAGCTTTATTTAAGTATGCATTTATGTAGATAAGGCAATTTTCTTCATCGCTCCAGAAATAATTTTTGTTCTTTGTTGAAATAGTTTTCGTTCCTCTGCGACCATAAGGAATGTATGCAATGAACTTTGCGTCATATGGGATTGTAATATATTCAGGGTTTCTTTCATCGTCAATGGGTCTGTCTTTGTTAAAATGCATGTTTCTCAGTTTTACTTGAGTTTTGAATAGTTCACGGAAACGTTCTGGGAAAGAGTCATAGTAAATGTAGTCAGACATGTCTTTGTAATGAAATAAAAAATTAAAAAAAAATAAAAATAGGTTATTTTTTATTTAGTGAGGACGGTAGTGAAGTCGTTAGTGAAGTTGTTTATGTGTCAGACGGTTTTGTAAATATTTAAGGTTAAGTTGGTGTTATGGTTGTGTTGTAAAATATACGTTACCGGTTTCGTAAAGTGTCAAAACCGTTAAGTGGTGTACGGAGGCGCGCAGTGCCACAGTACGCAACTTAGGGATACTAACTATAAATGGTCATCATCTTGCTCAAAATGATGGCAAGTTTTGGTACATGAATGGCATAAAGCAACTAAAAGCAATAAGACCAATTGGAAAAAGGATGATGTCACTTTCGTGCAGTGAAGCAGATGTAGAACGTGTAATATCTGAATTGCGAAAGACAAGAAATTCAATGAACGAATCATGCAAAGAAGAATATGTAGCATGCCGCTTCTTCATCAAGTTGAATGATGATCAATTTGATATTTGATTTTGTTTTTTAATAAAATTTATTAAATAATTTGTTTTAAAAAGTATTATTTTTATTCGTAAAGATATTAGACAGAAGGTGGCCAGCCTAATGTCTATCAATCTTTAATATTAGTAGTAATTTCCGCATTTCTGAATGATGATTGATTAGCTTTGTTGTTATTGATGTAAAACTGGATAAGTATTAAATAATTATATTAATCTTGGCCAGGGGACTGCTGATGGCCAGTCAGCAGCGGCCACTATGAATCATTATAATTATTTAATACCTAAATTGAGGTAAAAAGCAATAAGACTTGCCGAGCCTCATGCCCCTACCTCATATAAATAGAATCACACTTTAGTGAATCAACATCTATAAGAATGAAGTGTTTTGAAGCTGAAATAATATTGAATAGAAATTAATTTTTTCTGAAATTTTGAATGAAATTATGGGAAATAAAAAAATTACTAAATATTGTATTCATACAAATATATTATTTTAAAGGAAAAATAGATGCTGATAGAAACGATGAAAATTTTTGAAAACTTTACAATTAATTTATGTTCGTTAACCACAGAGCTTGCAATCCAAAGCTCACGTTAGACAACAAGAGTCATGAAGTCTCATACTAAGGGATATCCAACATATATTTTAATAATCTAATGTTTGTGACAAATATTGGGAAGAAACGTTTTTCCCGAAAAATAATCGTCTTTTGATGTTTTTCCCGAAAATCGTTCCGATCATGACGATAGACCTCCAGGAATATGAAATATTTGTTTTTGTTAAATTCTATGTATGCAATTAATCAGGGTATACCTTGAAGTTATTAGATCTAAGCAGATGAAGGATCTTTGTTTTTTATATAAGATTATATAATTTGATTATATTGATTTACAATGTAAATCTGTAATATTTTATATAATTTGTTGTTTTGATCCATTACACAATATTGAATTAGTTCAAAACTCTATATTAATATGTTTTGATTGCGCATATTCATGATAACAGAATTTGTAATAAAATCAAGGTTAAAATTTAATTACATATACTATGGAGTTATATATTATGTGAAGTAAATAAGATAATATAAGAAAATAAAAAATTATATAATTATAAAAGATCAAAAGAGTCTATGTTTTTCCAACCTGAGTGTTTGTATGTAGTTATAGATTTGAAATGTAATATAATGTATTTCAATAGTTTTAAGTCGAAAATCTAATATGATAATAAAAAGTGTAATTCTAGCATTTTTATGAGACAAACCATTAATTTTCCATATTTTATATATATTATATGTATATTTTGGTAATTATTCAACATTAATTTAAAATTATGGATAATATAGTAAATAGTAGATATTAACTCTTGATTGTGAATCAAAACTAGATTGGAATAGATCAATTACATATAGTTAACTGCTTATATATGAAAAAACAATATACATAACAAAGACAAAGGAATAAATACAATTTATCAATTAAATACATTTTTAATCATTTATAATAGATCTCTTTATATAAAATTGTTCAAAAAAGATTGTGTTAAATGATGGATGTAAAAATAGAACAATCCAGAATTCACTCATTTATAATTAGTATAAATCAAAGATATTAACTAAATTAAGGTTTCCTTAACTTATATATATCTTGCCTTATCTAGTAAGATTGAACAATCTTATAGTTTAATAGCCAATCCGTTAAATATTTTAATTCGTATCGAGAAGAGATACTAGTATAATGTTAATAAACAATATTCAAGATAAAATAAAATATTATGGCACATTTTCTAGAGATATTGATTTCTAATATAGTGCATTTCAAATCAATGATAAAAAAATAGAAATTCTATAGGATATGCTGGTTATTTTCCATTTAATTCATGTGTAAACCTTACTTTTTCAGTGTTATTGCTCAAATTCATTGAATGAATGAATATTGATTAAGAATTTATCCGAAACTTCATAAATCACTGATGATTTAAGCTATTTAACAAAATTAATCAAAATTCTAGGATCAAGAAATTCCAAATTTTTTCTAAATTCAGCATTTTGAAAGTATTTTTAACAAAATTTCGAAATATTTTCTTGATTTCAGAAATTTTTTAGAAATTTTCCATCTCAAAACTAATCAAATTACTTCAAATCTGCCAATTTCATGCAATATTGGAACTATTTCAACAGATTTAAAGCTCATATAAAAATAATTGTAAATATCTTCTTTATTACGGAGAATTTATCACACGATATAACATTTGCATACTAAAATCTGCATATTACACTGTATTTGTTCATTTTTGTTTAATGAATATTGATTATTCATACTAACGTATTCATTGAATCAAAGATCAAAGGATATTACTGACAATCAGTGATATAAAATAATTAAATTAATTAAAATAAGGGTTTCGTTTTGCTAAAATTGTCACTTTTATAGCATATTTGTTTTTGAGTAGGGGTAATTTTAGCTAAAAGTGACACACCCGTGAAGGATGTGATTACCGATCGGTAATTTCGACAGTTTAGAATTTAAAAATTTTTATGGAACTGTTGCGAGTTTCATAAAGAATTTAGGGAATATAAGCAAAGATTTGAATCAAAATCTTAGACCTAAGCCGCTCGATTCGCTCGCGGCTTCTGCGAATTACAGATCAGCAAAGATTTGAATCAAAATCTTCGAACTAAGCCGATCGCTTCGCTCGCGGCTTTCTTTATTATTTTAAATTTGCATATTTCCATCAAAAGTTCATAAGGTAAAAAATTTCGTTTATTTTTACTAAGAAAAAAAAGGTTTTTGATAATAAATTTATTTTATTTCGAAAAAGTAGCAATAATCGTAAAAGGGTATTGATAGGCTTGCTAAAGTAACTAATTTTAGCTGTCAAATACTTTTGTATTTTGAAGTAAATTAGTATAAATTTGTTTTTACTTTTATTTCGAAAAAGTAACAATAATCGTAAAAGGGTATTGATAGGCTTGCTAAAGTAACTAATTTTAGCTGTCAAATACTTTTGTATTTTGAAGTAAATTAGTATAAATTTGATATTATTTTAACTCCCTTTGAAAACCTCAATTTTCCATACAGAGGGAACGGGAATAGCATCCAATATTCCCTGAGAATGGTTGCGCATTCTCAGTTCCCTCTATATTTCGAACGAAGCTCTCATCGGTCTTTTTTTTTAATACTAAACGTTTTTTTCCCTGTCACTTTTAGCTAAAATTTGGGTTTGCCATTTGTTTTTGGATGTTTTGCGAAACCAAAAAAAAACTATGATATACAATGTGTGTGTAAAGAAAATACTTTATTTACTAGTTAAAAAATCATTTGGTATTGATCAAGTTATTTTTTCTGGATAAGATATTATATGGATAATTGGATAGAAAATACAATTATATAATCTTGTACCTGGTTTAATTAAGCTAATTGTCATCAGAAACTTGTAATTTTTATGAATTTCAGATTTTCTTTTCATTACTGCTTTTCTTAATAGGTCAAGTTCTTATTTACGTTATAAAGTATGATATTTACAAATATCAAGTTATCGTGTTTTTTGAGAAATTATGAGAAACAAACAAAAATGAAAAAGATAGGAATAGCAATGAATAGTGATGTGGGTATAGAAAATGTAAGAGATATGAATGCAAAGCAATCAGTATTTAGGACATTGACCATAGATTTCGAAAAAAAAATGCTGCATATTGAGCGAAAACTATGATTATATTATAAGGCTGTCATTTAAAGCATAATGAAACTATTCCCTTTTCATTTTAATCGAATAAGATAGTAAAGATTTTTGAATTAGCTAGAAACTGATGAGATGTTTTCACAAATCAGATTTTTAATCTCTATAATGCATAATTCACTCAATATCTCAATTTTGATATTGCGAGATATTTTTGCTATCGGTTTCGCAATTTTGACACAATAGCAAGAGGGTTCTATAAGCATTATTATCAACGTAGAATCTGAATATCATATCAGAAAATGTCGCAAATCTGACATTTACCCGACCAAATAGCAAAAATAATTGAATACTTTTCGCAAAAACTTTAAAAATCGATAAAAATATGAAATATAGATATTAAAGAGACTTTTTATATAATATTCATAAAGATTTTCCAAAAATATGATACCGCAAAATTAAAAAAGTGACGTCTTGAGTGGAGTCAAAGGTCGAAATTGCTAGCTAAATGTTTTTTTAGCGAAATTGCGTATTGTACGTTTTTTTTGCAAAACGAAACCCTTAATTAAAACATCTCTCGTTTCTTTATTTAAACTCATATCTTTCGATTAAATTTACAATTTCATAATTTTAGCATTTTAATGCAATTAAATTAGTACCAAATTATTACATCCTCCGATTCATTTCAAGCCACCCCAAACATTTTCAACTCTTTTACAATTTACATCATATTTTTTACAATTATCGAATTTTTATCAGATTTAGTATATCGACGATAAATTTTATCGAAATATAAAAGCGTGTTACTTACTAATCAGAGTTTTTCGCGATTCATATTTCAATTTACAAATCCAAGCATTGCTTTTCGTTTTCAAACATCAATTACTGCACTAAAATCATCTGCTTATACAAATCATAAAAAAATTTAAATACGATTGAATATTATTTTTATTTCGCGATTTATTTACAAATTTGCAGCTCACTCATATGAAATTTTTCGAAGTAGTGAGTTTCCTTGTTTAATTTCTTAAATTATGAATAAAAATTTACTTTTATTAAAATTCTACTTATAAAACTACTTTTTAACCATAAACACAGTCATATATCATATATCATAAGTATGTGTAACTAGTCGCCAGTATTTTACTTCATATTGCGATACTTTTTTGATTCGAATCTTATTCTCATTATAAAATTATTGAATTTAACATAATATTAATGGCAGATGCAATATATAGCCTATGAATTTTATGCCCTTAACTTAAATTGTATTATAATTCCCTTATATCAATTAAATTATCTTAATTAAGTTAGCATATTTATATAATATACTATTTTGATTAGTTAATTCATATTCATATGTTCTGAGCTATCTATCATATCAATTTCAGAAGTGAAATTCAACTCCTTCATACCAAAATCAATATCCTATGGGTCTATCGTCATGATCGGAACGATTTTCGGGAAAAACATCAAAAGACGATTATTTTTCGGGAAAAACGTTTCTTCCCGACAAATATTCAACATAAAATTAAGTTTTCGTTTCGTTACAAGGCATTCATACTTTGGAGATATCATATTTAATGTACAGAAAAGTTAATATTAAACAATACATGCTAAAGAATTAATAAATAAGATAATAAAATAAATTTATACGTAATTACTTTCATTTAATATGCTTTATGCTGTATAATATTGATTAAGAGGCATTAAAAGGTTCCATAGTCTGCTTTTATAGGCAAGATTTTTGATAAAAATTTTAAATTTTGAAAAATGATGAGAAAAGGAAAAAAAGGTAAATGAGAGCAAGAGGAGGGAAAAAAAGAAAAAGAAAAGAAAGGGAAGGGAAAAATAAAAGAAAGAAGGACATATAAAAATTTAGATGCGCATTCTTAATGCCGATGCGGCTTGCCGCCGAGGCGCGATTTTTTTAGGCCTCTACGGTAACCCGGCAATGTTTTTTTAAATCTTGTACAGCCCTACATAAAAATGAATAGTCAAGCTACTTTCTATTCTATTTGTCAAGGAAATAGCGTTGAACTTGAGTATTTCAAAAATCAAAAAATTTATAAAAAATTTGAAAATGATGGTTCATATCTGATTTTTTTCTATTATTAAATTTATAAATCAAAAAATGAAGTGGATACAATACATTAAAAATCACTGCATTAACAAATTCTAAAAAGATTTCATTAAAATAATAGTTTAATTTCAATATATTATTTAATTGAGATTTACTTTGATAAGAACAATCTACCATGTTACATATATCCTTTTGTTATATATGTTCTCTTTGCAAATGTTTATTATAGCTGTTATTTCGATCATATATAAGTGATATATCTATAAGCACTAGAAAATCTTGTTGAAACAATGGATACTATGACTCAAAAACTCTACCATTTAATAAATCTCTTATATAATGATTTAATTTCCAAAAATGATTTTCAAATTTCTTTTAGAAATCAAAGAATTTGTCATAGAAATGATTGATTCTTTCAAGATAACAACAACAAACTTATAAAGAATGAAAATTAAAAACAATTTTGAAATAATTTTTATTAAAAAAATTACAAAAAGTTATCAGGAACCAACATAAAAATTGTTTAAGCAGCAGCCTCACCTTCCTCATCTTCTTCGCCTTCGCTCTGTTCTTCGACGCCGGCTGTTTCGTACATTTCGTACTCCTGGATGAGATCTGTCATGTTGGAGCGAGCTTCATCGAATTCGACTGTTTCGAGGCCTTCGTTGACGTACCAGTGGATGAAAGCACGGCGAGCGTACATCTTCTGGAACTGGGAGTCGACACGTGTGAAGAGTTCACGGAAGGCTGTTGTGTTGCCGATGAATGTAGCAGCCATCTTAAGACCACGTGGTGGGATATCGCAGATAGCGGACTTGACGTTGGATGGGATCCACTCGACGAAGTAGGATGTGTTACGAGCCTGGATGTTAAGCATCTGCTCATCGACTTCCTTAGATGACATACGGCCACGGAAGTGAGCGGAGGCTGTAAGGTAGACACCACGGCGTGGATCGCAAGCAGCCATCATATTCTTGTTATCGAAGAGCTGGGATGTGAGCTCTGGGACTGTGAGAGCGCGGTACTGCTGGGAACCACGGGATGTGAGTGGAGCGAAGCCAACGATGAAGAAGTGGAGACGTGGGAATGGAACAAGGTTGACAGCGAGCTTACGAAGGTCGGAGTTGAGCTGACCTGGGAATCTGAGTGAGCATGTTGTGCCGGACATAACCATGGAAACAAGGTGGTTAAGATCGCCGTATGTTGGTGTTGTGAGCTTGAGTGTACGGAAGCAAATATCGTAAAGTGCTTCGTTATC
Source organism: Trichomonas vaginalis G3 (assembly GCF_026262505.1). Lineage (NCBI taxonomy): Eukaryota > Parabasalia > Trichomonadida > Trichomonadidae > Trichomonas > Trichomonas vaginalis. The sequence goes on from NC_067205.1 coordinate 4,469,379, forward strand.
AATGCAGAAAACTTCATCAGCAGACTCGACAAGCTGATGGACGGAGAGTGTGCAGTTGTATGGTTCGACGACTGTATCAGAAACCTTTGGAGATGGGACGATGGAGTATGTGGAAAGGATACGATCTGGATACTCTTCACGAAGCTTGTTGAGAAGGAGTGTGCCAAGGCCAGCGCCTGTACCACCACCGAGGGAGTGGACAAGCTGGAAGCCCTGAAGGCAATCGCAGGATTCAGCCTCTTTACGGATAACATCAAGGATGGATTCGCAAAGTTCCTGGCCTTCTGTGTAGTAGCCCTTAGCCCAGTTGTTACCAGCACCGGATTGGCCGAAGACGAAGTTATCTGGGCGGAAAAGCTGACCGAACTGACCAGCACGGACAGAGTCCATTGTACCTGGTTCAAGGTCAACGAGAATGGCACGTGGAACATACTTGCCACCAGTAGCTTCGTTGTAGTAAACGTTGATGCGCTCAAGTTGAAGATCTGAGTCACCATGGTATGAGCCTGTTGGATCAATGCTGTGTTCATCGGAAATTACTTCCCAGAACTTGGCACCAATTTGGTTGCCGCATTGGCCTGCCTGGATGTGAACAATTTCACGTACCATTGAGAATGAAGTGATAGAAAATGAATAACGTGAAAAAACCACCACTCCATCACAATTTAAATATATAAAAAAGAATATGCGTATTATTATGTGCTGATTACAAACATGAACTTTTTGGATCAATTTAAAAAGATAACAGATTTTTACATGCATTGCAAAATAATTAAAAATTATAACACCCTTGCTTATATCAACAATAGTCTCAAATCAAATTGAAAAAATTGAAAGACTTTTTTTCAGTTTTCATTCGGAATATTGAATTTTTTCTGAATGTTTTTGTTTTATTTTCAATACCTAATACGTTAATTTGTATTACCGATAAAAGCAAACCTTCATACTTTAAATGCAATCGATGAGCTCATTATCTGTCGATCGATATCACTCATTTCTTTTTTTACTGAAGTTGAATTCTTTCAAATGTTTTGAATGATTTGAGTCAATATCTATATTTAATAATAGAATTATACATCTTATATAATTTAAGATATATTGCTCCTGGAAAAATTCGAAAAGCCCGACAATTCATCAACTTATTTCATTCTCAAAATCCGCTTTCTAACTATTAATTACAGCCTTTCAAACATTCCCAAAACTCAGTATGAATGTTACTTTTTTGAAAATGCATCATTAGCTTCATTTTTAACAATTTATTGAATCCACATTTGCTCTAAAACACAGTTTTATAATTTGAAACAAGTTAAATTCGTCAAATATAAAAATTTAATAGAAAGAGCCATTCGAGAACCTTCCGCAACTATGATTCAATCTAATTGCAAATTGTAAATTCTTTGACAAAAGCATAACACTAAATTCTATCCCACAGAAATATATATCTTAGTAATGCTATAGTCAGATAAGCGATTACTGTTATTATGATCTCGATTTTAACAAGAATACAGAATTTGATATCCACATCCAGCAAAAAAGGAATTAATATTATCTGAAGTGTCATCAAATTACAAAATAAGATCGTTTCTATGAAGAATTTAGAACTTTTTCCAACGATTTTGATTGAGATATTTTTATTATCTATTTTCACTAAGAGTTAATGCAGCAGTAAATAGACAGCAATGAATATATTATGTTCCAATGCGATTTAGTTATTTAACGAACATTTGATTAATTGACACATTTTCTTTTTGCAGTTAAATGAGGTTTGTTGATAACTATAAATATATATTCTGAAATGTATCTTAAATACGCCATTTTAGATTCTATTATTTTTTTCTATATTATTAATTCTATAATTTTGAACTGATTCATCAATGAATAGTTCTATTAGACAAAATTAAATATTGTGTAACGAAATCACATGATTTACAAATGATCGCTTACCGCAGAAAATTTTCATTTGGAGAATCATTCAAATTTGAATTGAATACAAATCAGCGATCGTTTGCATCATCTAATTCATCTTAATTTCATAGCATAGATTATCATAAGCCTTATTATCTATTATAAATTTTTAAGATTAGATTTTAATTCTATCAAAATTGAATTGATCGTAAAGTTTTAATCCAAAATTCATCATAATTACGCGAAATGACTAATCCATTCATCCTTGGCGCAGACAACTATAATCCATTTGAACATGATGATGAGCCATTGAAGGACCCTGAAATGAACAATAATCAAGTTCAAAAGCAAGAAAACAATTCAATTTCTCAAGAAGTCACAAATAATCAAAATGTTTCTGAACCAAAAGAACCCGAAACGAAGAAGACAGATACAAACACAACTAAGAAATCAGATTCTATCATATCACAGACTATTAACTTGATGAAGAATACTAAAAATGGATATAAAGATCCCGCAACTGGAATTTACATCACAGAAGAAGAAATGACAAGAAAAGAACAAGAACTTGCAAAGAGAGAAGCATTGATCGCTAAGAGAGAACAAGAAATTGAAGAAGCTAAAGCTAATGGTACATATGATCAGCTTAACACACACAAAAGGAACTTCCCAATATACCTAAACTGGTATGCATATTATCCAGACGAAGATCTCCCAGAAGACTCACTTCCAATAGTGAAACAGAAGATGATTTTGATCTACGTCGGCTCAATTCTGCTGATTTTGAATTTCATTGGCTGTTTGATCATTTTGTTCTGGGCAGGATCAGCAGTTAAGTCACCTGCAGCAAGCATAGTATTCAGTTTGTTGTTCATATTCGTTGGAATTCCACTTCTCTTTGAATTAAGTTTCTTCACACTCTATAATGCTTTAAAGTTGCAGAAATCACTTAAATTCATTGGATTTCTAGTTGCAGATGGTATTTTCATCATATTCATGTTCCTTTTGGCACTTGGTTTCTTAGACTATGGATCTATTGGCTTCATTGTATCAATTGATTGTTTGTCAAAAGTAAGTAATAAGTTTGCCGGTGTTTACTGCATTATCTGGTCAATTTGTATTGCTGCATATATTGTTATAACATCACTTCTTTGGATTCGAGAGTACAGATACTTTACAAATCTAAATTCTTCCAAGAATCTGCAGTTCTTGCATCTAAATATGCAAATCCATCTGACATCAGTGAACATGTCTAAAACTATCTTTCATTTGTAATATATTCTAAAAATTATTTGTAATCAAAATTTCATTTTTTTTCATAATATACAGATTATTTCACATAGAAAATTTTGAATGAATGAATTAAGTGCAATTTCATGATAATTTTGAATCGTAGCGAAAGATCAACAAAATAAACTATAACTCACCTTACTCTTAAATTAAATATGATATTTTGATATTTTTAATCGAAAATTCAATTAATGCTTTTATGAATAGCAATTTAATTTCAAAATTGATATTCTATAGTTCAATTAATGCACATGCAATGTAATATATGGCACATTCATACCAGTTAGTTTGGCATGATTACTTTCCAAACGAAGTTTATTTTGAATTTTGTCGAAACAGAGAAGGAATTAATTGAAATAATGGTCATTATTTCATTTATTATGTTTATCTTCAAGATATTGGAAGTCATATCAGTGTTAGCATCTCAAGTCAAAGTATTGATACTAAAATTCTTTTACATACTTGCATTTTTAATCATTGCACATCTCATGAGAACAATTATACAAGTGGCTGCTTATACCTCTCTGAAATTTTAGTATGTGTCTCGATAAAAGAAATTCAATACTGGCATATCATACCAGAAATTGAATATGGTACCACCACCACCATTCGAATTTAATCCATCTTTAATTCTTGATTGGTCGCCACCTCCAAGTCCAAAAGTGCCATTCACGGAGCCAGAAACTCCCGATGTTTGGGTGTCTCCTTTGCCGTTATTACCTTTACTATTAAAACCTATAATGTTTCCGCCCGGGCCTCCTTGATCATTAGTGTTTGAAGCCCCAGCCCCAGCAGCAACGATAATTCGACTTTTCAATGATTAAAAATTTGATATCAGTTTCACCACCTCCACCATACACATATTCTGTCATTCTGTCATAACCTTGTGAGCAAACATGCAAATAAAACTTTGTTTTCTCTAAAAGAGGAATATATCCACGAACATATGAAACACCCGAAGGGTTATTGTTATTAATATATAAGAATCCACTCGAACAGCCCCATAATTCAAAAATGTAATTCCCTTTAGACAACTCAAGGTTATAAGGGGAAAATTTGTAATAATTGGCCCCATTAAAACTATACTCAAACGAAATTATCAACGATTAATTAAATTTAAAATTATGAAGATTTAACAAAAACAACCATAAATTATAGTTACTCAATACACAAAATATCCCTTTTAGGCATACCAAACTACAAGCATTTTATAAAATGAAAACATTTGATACTTTTGATTGAAACGAATTAATCGTTCATTGAGACCAAGTCTCTATTTCTGAAAAATGATGGGAAAATATTGAATTGTGCGTTAACATAACTATATTTATGTGATAATTATTTCAATAAAGTAAATCAATATCTGATGGCGACAATACATTATTCCATTGCATGATAATACATAATTTTGATATTGAGGTAGAGATTCAAAAGGACTTAGTAATGGAAGAAGTACCTGAAAACTCGAGACTCCAACATTTTCCGCATTCAATATCATTCCAGGAGCAGAATAATAGGTCCTTTCGATTTCATTTCCTATTAATGAACACTTTTCGATTGTCATTTTTGATAAACCATTTTGATATAAATACACAAAAAATAAATTTTTTCCTTTATTATTTACGAAAGAGCATTTCGATATAGTTAGTGCTGAATTTCCCTCAAGGAATGCTACTCCTTGATATGTTTCATTATTATCGACAATCATATTATCTGAAAATAAATGATTTACGTTCCCCCAGAAAAGAATTCTATTTCGAGTTGCCAAATTTGTTGAAAATAATGAATACTTTAAGGAACTATTTGTAAACAAACAAAAAGCAGTAACATCCTTGCATTTATTCTTCGTTTCATTCAAGGAGGATAATTTGGCATGTGAATCAATTTCTAATACTGGTGCAAAATCACCTGTTCCATAACAGTTACAAATAGATATCATAGATACGTATGGCAATTGGCTACGGATAGTTATTGATTGACCGCTATTAGGAGCAACGTTTGCGGAGTTCCGTCTACAATTAACTTTGTTGACAATGATGTGACCGAAATCTAAAAAATGAAGACATCCACCAGTTTGAATGTTTTCATTAGTTGTGCAGTTTTCAAATAAACATGTATGAACAAGAGTTTTTGTGCTTTCGCTTTGACTATAAATTTTAACACTGCAGCGATTTTCAACATCATGAAAATGAGCAAAATAAATGAAGAACTATCCATTGCCTCTAGCAATCCATTCCACGTTTCGGCAGAATTCAAAATTCCTTTCATCAGGGAAATAATCACGCCAAACTAACTGATAAGAATGAATCATACATAAACAAACAAATTTCTATGCAAATATTGCTCAATTTAGTAATATATTTATTGAATTCAGAATCTTTTAAATACAAACTTGAAAATGCATTGAAATAATTCATGGTTATTGCTTTTCAACAGTTACTGATGATTTTGGTAATAAAAATTTCAACATGTTTGTTGAGATGAAGTAGGAGACGATAAACTAAAATTTAAATGTCCAAACAAATATTTGAAGGGAACGATAATTAGTTTATTGCAAGAATTGTTCAGCAAATAATGCAACTGCAAGTGATCAATCGATCAGGATACAGAGTACAAAATGTAATATTGATTTATCATCAATATGTCAATGTAAAGGAAATGGGAATTTTGCAGCCTCATTTATAATGTTACAAATAATGAATATGTGAAATCATTATTTTAATATAATAGTATATTGAATTTTGCACGATATTCAATATATTTACAAATTTCTGCACAGAATTTGAGGGACTTCATTCCCGATTATGCAAAATCTTTAAATAGACAGAATATATATGATGTATTTTCGGTATTTTTATTTGAACAAACAAACAGTATAATATAGGGACTTTAGTATATATCACTATAATAACAGCTCATAAAAATACCAACATATAGATACGCACAGTTAAAATGCGTAACTGCCATATCTCTATATACTTTTGAAAAAAATCGGCAAGAAAAAAAATCCGAAAAAAGTGGATCTTTTCCTCGAATAATTTACTCCAATGCAAAGAAATGTATTATTTACCCCCAATAAGTTCTAGATAAAAGTTAAATTCTCATTAAAATATAAATCAAAGCAGAAATTTATAAGAAAACATATGAAATTTAAATTTAAATGTCGGTTGAAATTAATTTTGGCGAGTATTCATTATTAAATGACGAATTATATGATTATACAGAATGTAATGATTCAACATGTGAATTTTATTACCCTTGTGATGATAAGGAAATATGTTCAGGATTCAAGCTTAATCTTAAACCAGGACACTATTTTTTCGAAGTTTATGGGGCTCAAGGATCTCAGGAAGATCATGATATAAGCGAAAGTCAAGGAGGAGGTTTAGGAGGTTATGCACGTGCCGAAATTACGATTCGAAAGAAAATTCCTTTGTATCTATTTATTGGTTCTCAAGGAGATTGGACTGATGAAGGACCTAGCGGTAAATCATTTAATGGTGGAGGCCCCGGATATAATTCAGGTCCAGGTGGAGGTGCGACCGACTTCAGGATGTTTGAAAATGAAATTCGCAGTCGATTTCTTATTGCTGGTGGTGGAGGGGCACAAGGGGTATATTACAACTTTAATGATGAGTCTGATCTTGAACCAGAAGAACCAGAAGACCCAGAAGAGCCAGAAAAACCAGACACTGATCCTGAACTTGAGCCAGAAAAACCAGACACTGATCCTGAACTTGAGCCAGAAAAACCAGACACTGGTTCTGAACTTGAGCCAGAAAAACCAGTCAAACCAGACAAGCCGAACACTAGATCTGTTAGATCAGGATCCAAACTTCGCGAAATAGAAATGATATCATATCCAGGGGGATATGGTTGGGGAGATAGTGGAGCAAATGGAAGTTTTCCTAATATAACAGGAGGTACACAATATTCACCCGGTGATGGCTTTCTCAATGGTTATTTTGGGAGGGGGTGCGCTTTTCATAGTAATGGAACACATGGAGGTTCTGGAGGAGGGTTGTTTGGAGGAGGTTGCGGCAAAAATAAAGGGGCTTCAGGAGCAGAAGGTTCAGGATTTGTTTATTCTGATCAAAGAACTGATCAAATATTCGAAATAAAAGATATTGAAATAAAAAATGGTTATTTGACCTATGGAATCAACCAAGGAGACGGATTTGCAAGAATTACATTGTTGTCTCCTATAAAACTAACAGAATATCATTATAACTTTAAGAATAAGAAAATAAATACTCTAACTATATTTATATTTATAAATAAAAAGTAATTCTTAAAGGGCATCTAAATTAGAAATTTATGGGCGTTTTCAGAAAAATGCGAAGGGAGCGACAGCGACCGAGCATTTTTCTGAATATGCCCATAAATAGCAATTCTAATTTCAAAGGTGAATCGCAAAAATTTTAGGGCGTATGATTATTTTCCCTTGAAAAATAAAGCTTTAAAACATTGATATTTCAATATAGCGTACATTAAATAATACATTTATTTTATAAAAAAACGATATAATTTTAATGGACAAACTTTCTCAACTGATGGTCAAATCCCTTAAATTCCTTTCCGATTCATCCATCCTACTGCAGAGGTGATGCTTTTATTCAAAGATTCATTAGTCCTTCTAATAATTAAAATTTCAAATTTAATTTTAACCCCATAAAGGCATCAGTAGCTTATAAGATACTAATTTCATTGGGATTTAAGTACATTATCCATCTATTGGATTCAGAATAAACCATTACTTTATAACATTTTTTGCAGAAATTTTTCAATGGAAAATAATCGTATGTCCCAAAATTTTCGATTAATATTTGCATTAGAATTCGTTTTTTAATGGAGAGAAATTGTATTTTTTATTATATTGAGGTTGAGATACAAAATAAGATAATACAATATTTGTGCGTTTGAAGCGAGAATCAGATCGAAATTAAATTGTTGATTATATGGAAATCTACAAATATTACTAGAACGATACAAATAATATTGATCATGTATAATCGGACTGTATCTCAATTTATTCAAATTATTTTTATAATAAAATTGATTATCCATTATCACGTCGCAATTTTACTGCTTCTTATTATAAATTTAAATTTAAAAAATTGAGACACTTCTTGTCCTCTTTTTGACTCCAAAATAAGGTTAAATTATTGATCTGCTGTAAAATAATTTACTCCGAATACAAATTAAATTAATTTATCTTATTCTAAACCAGAGTTAAATTCTTATTAAATGATAAAATAGAGAAGAAGCTTATAAGAAAACGCAAGAAAATTAAAATGAAATGTCGAACGAAATTAAATTTGGCGAGTATTCATTATTAAATAGTGAATTATTTAATAATCCAGAATGCAATGATTCTTCATGTAAATTTATATATCCTTGCTCAGATAAACAAACATGTTCAGGTTTCAAGATCCAACTTAAACCAGGACACTATTTGTTTGAAGTATATGGTGCCCAAGGATCTCAAGATAATTCTTATACAAGTGCAAGTCACAAAGGAGGTTTAGGAGGTTATGCACGTGCCGAAATTACGATTCGAAAGAAAATTCCTTTGTATCTATTTATTGGTTCTCAAGGAGATTGGACTGATGAAGGACCTAGCGGTAAATCATTTAATGGTGGAGGCCCCGGATATAATTCAGGTCCAGGTGGAGGTGCAACCGACTTCAGGATGTTTGAAAATGAAATTCGCAGTCGATTTCTTATTGCTGGTGGTGGAGGGGCACAAGGATTATATCACAAAATTATTAGCGGCGATAATCCTTATTTTGATGGTGGTACTGAACGTACTCCTTATACCCCTAGAACTGATCCACCTGTTGGTGATGTGGTTGTTGTGAATGAGACTAAATCTCCAGCTGATGAGCTTGCAATCCCCCTGTTGCTATTAAAAAACCTCTGGAATTAGAAACTGTTTCAAATCCAGGAGGATATGGTGGTGGAGACTTTGGAGCAAATGGAAGTCTTCCTACTATAACTGGAGGAACGCAATATTCACCAGGTGAGGGATTTTTAAGTGGATTTTTCTATAGTGGATGTGCGTTTCATATGAATGGAACGCATGGAGGCTCGGGAGGAGGGTTGTTTGGTGGAAGTTGTGGCAAAGATAACGGAGCCTCTGGAGCAGGAGGTTCAGGATTTGTTTATTCTAACCAAAAACCAAATCAAATAAATGAAATCAAAGATATTGAAATACAAAATGGCAATTTAAGTTACGGAATCAATCGAGGAGATGGATTTGCACGAATTACATTATTGTCACCTATCAAATTAACAGATTATCTTTATAACCTAAGGATTAAGAAAATAAATCATCTTACTGCTATATTAAAAAGTAAATCAAATCATAGCTCTTTTTGTTACCAGATTTCGTTGTCGTTGTTCTTTGGCAGAAACTGCATCCTATCGTGGCCAATCTTTTTCTTCAACCTGCTTCTGCAATTAAACAGGAAACACTCACCAGCACTCGAATTTTTAAATGAATCGAATATTTCATGCGATGATGTAACGTCTGCAAAAATTGCGCAAAAGCGATTATTTAATATTGAGTTTGCATATTTGTGCGTATTTGAAAAAATTTGGAGTTGAACATTATTAAAAATCAAATCCATTAATAAAGTATAGCAACAGTCGCATGTGCAAAAAATATAAAAGAAATATTCATTTTTGACTACTTTTCACGGATTAATTTTAAAATACACAAATAATGCACATATTGAATATAGATTAATCCTTTTTGCTTTTTTTTGCATTTGTAGGAAAACACTTTCATCTTTGGATTGGAAATCTTTTAATCTCAGTTAATATTATTTTAGACAACTCAGAAAATGATCAATTGATTGCATTCAAAGAAGGAACAACAAATTTAATAATGCAAAATGTATCATCATTGTAAAACATTACTGTGAGTGCTATTATGACACTAGAAAATTGTTCATCAGTATGAAGTAGAGAAATGGAAATGATTTAGCATCATATGTCGATGAAAAGCAGTATATTTAGAATAATTTCGAATTGATTGCTAACTTCTCTCTCTCTTATTTAAAGATATTTACATGATAATTATTTCAATAAAGTAAATCAATATCTGATAGCGACAATACATTATTCCATTGCATGAAAATATATAATTTTGATATTGAAGTAGAGATTCAAAAGGACTAATGAATGGAAGTAATACTTGAAAACTCGTGACACCAGGATCAGAAAAGTATGTCGTTTCAATTTTGTTTCCTATTAATGAACATTTTTCGATTATCATTTTTGATAAACCATTTCGAAAATTATAGGAATAAAATAATTTTTTTTCCTTTATTATTTACGAAAGAGCATTTTGATAAAGTTAGTGTTGAATTTCCCTCAAGGAATGCAATTCCTTGAGATGTTTCATTATTATCGACAATCATATTATCTGAAAATAAATGATTTCCGCTCCCCCAGAAAAGTATTCTATATCGAGTTGCCAAATTTGTTGAAAATAATGAATACTTTAAGGAACTATTTGTAAACAAACAAAAAGCAGTAACATCCTTGCATTTATTCTTCGTTTCATTCAAGGAGGATAATTTGGCATGTGAATCAATTTCTAATACTGGTGCAAAATCACCTGTTCCATAACAGTTACAAATAGATATCATAGATACGTATGGCAATTGGCTACGGATAGTTATTGATTGACCGCTATTAGGAGCAACGTTTGCGGAGTTCCGTCTACAATTAACTTTGTTGACAATGATGTGACCGAAATCTAAAAAATGAAGACATCCACCAGTTTGAATGTTTTCATTAGTTGTGCAGTTTTCAAATAAACATGTATGAACAAGAGTTTTTGTGTTTTCGCTTTGACTATAAATTTTAACACTGCAGCGATTTTCAACATCATGAAAATGAGCAAAATAAATGAAGAACTATCCATTGCCTCTAGCAATCCATTCCATGTTTCGGCAGAATTCAAAATTCCTTTCATCAGGGAAATAATCACGCCAAACTAACCGATAAGAATGAATCATACATAAACAAACAAATTTCTATGCAAATATTGCTCAATTTAGTAATATATTTATTGAATTCAGAATCTTTTAAATACAAACTTGAAAATGCATTGAAATAATTCATGGTTATTGCTCTTCAACAGTTACTGATGATTTTGGTAATAAAAATTTCAACATGTTTGTTGAGATGAAGTAGGAGACGATAAACTAATTTTTAAATGTCACAACAAATATTTGAAGGAAACGATGTTTCTCTCATTTTCAATAATAATTCCAAGTAAAATTTAAAAATGTGATATATGAGACATTTATACCAATTATTATGGCAAGATTATTTTCCAAATGTTTTTTATTTTCAATTTTGTCGAAATAAAGAAGGTATTGTTCGAAGTAGTGGACAATATTTCATATATCATGTTTCTTTTGATGACATTCACGATCGATCCAGCATCAAAATTTCAAGTCAAAGTACGAGCACAAGAGTTCTTGTTCATACTTGTATTTTTAATAACTGCACATCTAATGAAAGTGTCTATCATTTTTCACAATATGGCAATATAATATTTTCCAAAATATATTTCAAGTTATGCTCTTCTTTATATTCAAATCAAAAGGGACAGTCAATTTCTATCCATAGCTCGGAATGCAACATTTTTTCATCTTCTTTCTGTCTTTGTAAAGGCACTGGATCATATTCACCAGTACTCGATATAAATTCTCATTCAACTATAAAATCTATTAATGAAACAAAGAATGAGTGTCAGGATGTTACAGCTTTTACAATAAGTATTGAGAGCAATATTAAATACTCATTAGTTAACTCCAACGCAGCAACTAGATATAGAATCCTTTATTGGACGTCTGGGAATCACATTTACTCAGAAAACATGATTATCAATAATTCTGAAAAAATGCAAGCTATTGCGTTTGTTGAATCATTAGTCAATGTCACAATATCAAAATGTTCATTTGTAAATAATAAGGGGAAATCACTTTTTTATGCATATTTATATCAGTCACTTACATCATCAATGACAATAGAAGAATGTTCGATGATATCAAATGAAGTCAGTGAAACATTTAAATCAGATCCAGGAATGATATTAAACAATGAAAATGCAGGACATCTTAGTTTTCAAGTTTTTGTTCATGTTCTTTCAAATTTCGAAACTCTTCCACCATTTCAAGATTACATAATTTCATGCAGATTGATGCATCAAACTCATTTTCATTTCTATTTATTATTCCCATTAATTATTTTATGATTATTTCATAATTAGCAACTTTGTTTTCTTTTAAACTAATGGATTACTTTTAATAATACTTAATTTTATTCTCTTTTCTATGCTTGTTCGGTTCAGTCATTTCTATCATCATTTTATACGATTTTTTGCTATTGGAATTATTATATTAGATTCTTGCTATTTGCAGACAATAATTTCATGCAACACAAATGATCTCAACGAATTTAAATTCTTTCTCTATTTCCAAAATTTAAATACTAAATTCTAAATACTTTATATAATGCAGCTTGATCTCAAAATACATTCTGCATCATTAGGCTTACATTTCATAATTTGTTTATTGGAGATTTATAACAATAAATAAATAATTGTTCATTCTTATTAAGAAGTTATAGGAATGAGGATATTTTCGGGTAAAAAATAAGAAAATTTGCAAAAGGAATGCTTGAAATGATGTCATCTAAGTGAGATATCATATTCTTTGCGTCTTTCTCTTAAAAATTGAGTGAATTGAAAGGTTTACACCCTCATAGAAAAGTGACAATATTTTTCAACTCTATTAATTATAACAAAAACGATAGATATCGATTCTAAATAAAAATGCATCATAAATATATTTATATTATGGAGACAGATAATTTACATTCGGTTTTGATTGCTTCCAAACGAACATTGAATGATGATTGAATATTCATATAATGATTAGTAAGATTAAGAATTTTTGAATTATACTGATTGATGACACATTCATATCAATTAATTTGGCTTGATTATTTCCCAAATGAAAAAAAGTTTGAATTTTGTCGAAATAAAGAAAGTATTGTTCGAAATAGTGGTCAATATTTCATTTATTTTTCTTTATTCAATAATATTGTTAATCAAGTTAGTGTTCAAATCTCTAGTCAAAACGATGACACAAAAGTTCTCATTCACACAAATATATTTGATAACTGTTCCTCAAATGAAAAGATAACAGGTGGATGTCTCCTATTTTCATATTCAGGTCATATTATTATCACCAAAGTTTATTGCAAGAATTGTTCAGCAAATAATGCAACTGCAAGTGGCCAATCGATCAAAATACAGAGTACAAAATGTAATATTGATTTATCATCAATATGTCAATGTAAAGGAAATGGGAATTTTGCAGCCTCATTTATAATTGATTCGCAAATTAAAATTTGCTATCTTAACGAAACGAATAACCAGTGCCAATATGAGACAGCTTTTCGACTCTCAACTCGAAGCATCTTTAAGTATTCTATTATTTCATCTAATTCTGCAACAAGAAGCAGAATTCTTTATTGGTATACTGGAATACATTTTTATTCAGAAAACATGATTATCAATAATTCTGAAAAAATGCAAGCTATTGCGTTTGTTGAATCATTAGTCAATGTCACAATATCAAAATGTTCATTTGTAAATAATAAGGGGAAATCACTTTTTTATGCATATTTATATCAGTCACTTACATCATCAATGACAATAGAAGAATGTTCGATGATATCAAATGAAGTCAGTGAAACATTTAAATCAGATCCAGGAATGATATTAAACAATGAAAATGCAGGACATCTTAGTTTTCAAGTTTTTGTTCATGTTCTTTCAAATTTCGAAACTCTTCCACCATTTCAAGATTACATAATTTCATGCAGATTGATGCATCAAACTCATTTTCATTTCTATTTATTATTCCCATTAATTATTTTATGATTTTTTCAAAAATGCGTCAAAATACTCCTGAAAATTTACAATTCTAAAATTAACCAATTACATTTTATGTAACAATATCAAACATAGATAGAGCCACCTTTAAATATCTCTTCATTAGTTGTGCATTTATCAAAAATACGAGTGTGAATCAAAACTTTGGTATTTAAACTTTGAGTTATGATCTTGACACTTGCCCGATTTTCAATACCATAGAATGAAACAAAGTAAATGAAATATTGGCCATTGTCTCTAATAATACCTTCTTTGTTTCGACAAAATTCATAATTATCTTGTCCATGCACATTAAGAACACAGCTTTGATACGCTTAAAAAAGCATATTTCATATGAAATTGTTAAATTACTTGATATAGTACTTACTAGTATATAGAGTTGAAAAATATTGTCACTTTTCTATCATGTATTACTAAATATATTTTAATAATGTGTATAGAGTTGATATAATGTGCATATAGCAAAATGCATTACTATATTCTGATTAGGATACTTTAATGTATGATCAATGTACATCATTCTTTTAGCAATTTTTTAAATTCATTCTGCTAATTACGTTGAATTTTGTTCAAAAGATATCGTAATTCCATAATTTAATACGTAAAATGTTATTGAATAACTCTGATTATTCCTTTACATGCAAAATGAGTGTGTTTTTTTTTACATTTTTACTCATATTAGATCAAATTTAACCTGATTTTATACTATTAACACTTATTTTAGAGGGGATATACTTAAATCTCTATTGTTTTAATAAAAACTAAAAAAAAAATATAAAAATTTTCAAAAATGTTAAAATATACTAGCTTTCAAAGAAAGTAAGTCATTTTATAAGGAAGACATTATATGTTTAGGAAGGAAATTCCGTGTAATAACCAAAATAGGAAAGAATATTCAATCATTATGAAAGAACTCTATTCTAACAGTTTGTGAGACATATATCTTTATAGCGACATAGTTGCAATTCATGTTTTATCCCCTTTCCTTCATTGATTTTAATTAATGCATTCATTCACTGAATATGCATGCTCAAAATCGAACATTTGCCTTACTAATCAACGGACAATGAATGTTTAAAAATGATTAGTATTGAAAAGTAGCTGGAATTTCAGTGTTGTTTTGTATATTTATTCCAAGTGCAAATTTAAACAAAATATACTTATTCAAAGTGCAATGTTTACAAACAATCAATCAATAAAAGTCACATCTTTTTTTCACTGGAAAAAAAATGATATTTGTTTATAAAGATAAGTATTTAATTACAATAGTACGAATTTAATTTTTAGACTGAAGTTTATTCATTGTTACCGTTTTTAGTCTAAGTTTCTAGGAAATGAGTATTTTATTTTGCAAGATAAAGTTCTTCGATAAAATTAGCATGAAAAATCTTCTTTCGTATAAGAGTAATAATAAGTTTCCGCAACTCTTATTGAGAATAGTACGAGAATTTTGTTTGAAATTTAAATTTTGCATAAATAAAGAATGGATGCAAGAATTTTCCAATTCCATTTTGTTAGAGTTGATTCGTGATTCCATATTGTCGATTCCTATTCCTGTTTTTGGTGCTTTACTATGATAACCAAATTGATTTGGTTATCATAGAAAAGAGACCATTATCATTCTTAGAATTAATTATGTTTAGGGTTGGTTTATTGGAATAAGGAAGTTTATAATACGTGAACACTTGTTTCCTCATCGAAAAGTCATAACGCATAAAGTCGATGTTTCCTTAGTACAAAAAGTGACATATGACGCTTAACTCTTTATTCCAGATAATGACCATATTTATGGGATTAAAAAGTTTAGGAAGCTTCTCCCCAATCATTTACATATTCAATTGAATTTTTAAAGTTCTCTACAAAAAACGATGAGCGATAACGATAAAAAATTCTGTAACCTCCACATTTCTTGATGACACTTCAACATCCTGATTCCTGCAAAGGTGGTAACACAATCCCAGTCGATAAGGATGGCCGCCCATATCACTTCGGCTGCACAGGTGCTGAGATTTCCAACGATTTCCTCATCACAACAGATTACTATTTGGCCGAGCAAATTGCTAAGCTCTTTGAAGAGAAGGAACCATTCTGCTTCCGTTCAAACCGTGGCTACACAACATTCACAGGCCATTACAAGGGCAAGCGCCTCTCCATCTGCGCTTTCGGAATTGGTTTCGCCATGATCGACTTCCTCGTTCGCGAAGTCCGCACAATCACACAGGGCAAGCTCACATTCATCCAACTTGGTGCTGCTCCTTCTCCAGCAGGCCACGCAAACGGAACAGCTATCAATGTTAAGGACTGCGTCGCTTACGAACTTGACTTCAACGAATTCGGCGGCAACACCGAAACACCATACCGCTTCTTCAAGAAGCCAGTTCCAGCCAACGAGAAATTATTGGCTGCTCTCAACGAAGGTCTCAAGGCTGCTAACATCCCAACAGTCGAGGGCAGAGTTGCTTCCAACCCATCCTTCGTTTCTGGTGTCAACTCTCCAGCTCTCCCACAATTCGACTTCAAGCAATCAGGATTACTCGCTAAGGTCGAAGCCGAGCTCGGAAAGATCGATTCCCTCGAAATGGATACATACCCACTTTACTGGACAGCTCTCCGTGAAGTTAACCATCAGATTGAAGCTGCTTGCGTTACAGTTGTTAACTCCGATGCTAAGGGCAATGCAATGAACATCGAGGAACTCCGCAAGCGCCAGCTCGAAGTTGCCGCTGTTATCCTTGAACAACTCGGAAAGCTCCAATAAATTTTTTATATTCATCTACGGAAATTAGTTAGTTCTACATGCACTAAACGAACTTTTCGTTTTGCTCATTATACATTAAGAAATATTAATACAAAAATCACTTTTTTACATTGTATTTCTAATATTATTCAGATTTTTGTTTGAAATTTTTGAAAATTATCACTAACCCATTGAAACAAAGCGTTGACAAATTAATTCAAGTTTAAAATTGAGAAAATCTTGCGAATTTCATTCAATTTACAATACAGTTGAATCTATTGTAATTTATATCTTGAATCTTCTAACAAAGAGATACCTGATCTACTGATCGGTAAAATCCATTGTTTTTATGCATATAATAATTTTCCCGTAAACTATCAATTTTCTTTTACTAATTCTGAATATTGCGGAAATAAAAATGAATATTTATCTAAATATCTAATCAATGCATATAATGAGTGATAATATGACAAAGCATATTAAGCAATTTATTAATATGAAAATTGGCTCATTTCTCGTGAGTGAAAATGGATGATGTAATATCGTTAACACAAGATTCCGATATTACAGAGCTAAAAACTAAATATGTGCATCTCTCCAAAATGTATGAAGATACCCAGAAAAATAGTAAAATGCTTGAAGATGAATTACAATCAACAAAGCAAAAATTAAAAGTTACAGAAAGCCAATTATCTCGTTCTCCTAAATGGTCACCATCACAAAAACACGAATCAGAACTACAATTCCTAAAAGCTCGTCACCAAGCAGAATTAGATTCATTAAATACGAAATTATTTGAAAAGGATCAAGAAATTGACGATTTAAAGCGTAAGTGCTGCACAAATAATCCAGATATTACATCATTTATTACTTTCGCCACTAAATCAATTCAACTCGCGATCGAAAAAGGAATAACGAACGATCAAAAAGACTTAATTAGCCAATTTGAAATAACATTACACGACTTTCAGAGTTTTCTGACACAAGCATCCTCTTTACAGCGATTTTTCCAAACAATGAGATCATTAATCAAAGTTTTGGTCGATACAAACGTTGTATTGAATACACAGAAGCAAGAAAGAGAAGCATCACAAATATTTACTCTCCAAAAGAAGCTTACGTCATTAAAAACTGATCAAGAATCTAAAACAACAGAAATTGAAGACTTAAAACAAACAAATCAAAAATTATTGATCTCTGTATCACAACTGAGAGACCAATTAAGTATTACATCAGCGGAACTAGACTCATACAAGAACCAAGCCAATCTACAAACAACAACATTGAATGAATTGTTGCAAAAAATGAAGATTTTTTCATCACCTTCTAAATTCCAGATTTCTAATGATTTCTTTGAGATTTATAAGAAAGTTGATTCATCAGTTTCAAGATTACTTAGGATAAAAGAAGAGAATGATACTTATAAATCAGTTTTCACAGATTTCATCGAAAAATCTTTGGGAATCAAAACTGCAGCGTTTTCTGACAAAGTTTTTGAAAAAGTAACGGAAAAAATGAACAACCAAGCATCAACATTGATAGAGTTATCAAAGACATTTAGTGTAGATTACACAACTAATGAACAATTGATAAGAGATGTGAAAGAAATTAAAAATAATTTGAATTTGACAAAAAGTAAGACAGAAAAGGAAAATGATCAATTAACAAGAGTTGTTAAAGACTATACTGAACAAATATCTGATTTCCAGTCTAAAATTACAAAAATGGAATCAGATCTCAAAGATTTACAACTTAAAAATGAAAATTTGACAAATCAAAACAACTTATTAACACATCAAAGAGAAATATCATTACAGAAAGACGAGAAACAACAAAAAGATTTCCAAGAGAAAGAGAAAAGTTATCAAAAACAATTAGAAAACTTGAATTTGGTTATTTCTAAATCTAAAAGCGATATCGAAAAGAATCAAATACAAATCAAAGAACTAAATGATACAATAGAAACACAAACATCTAAAAATGAACAGTGTAACCAAATAATAAATAATTTGTCAGACGATAACAAAAAACTGACAAAACAAATTCAAGAATTTGTTATTAAAAACAACCAACAAATGGACACTTTAGCACAGAACAAGATAACAATAGAGACACAAAACAAAGAGATAGA
Organism: Trichomonas vaginalis G3; assembly: GCF_026262505.1. Taxonomy (NCBI): domain Eukaryota; phylum Parabasalia; order Trichomonadida; family Trichomonadidae; genus Trichomonas; species Trichomonas vaginalis. The sequence continues at coordinate 4,488,426 of NC_067205.1, forward strand.
AGTTCTTAAAGTATTCAAAGATGAAAGCGAAAAAGTTACAGAAGAAAACAATGAATTAAAACTTCAATTAGAAAGTGTTGAAAAAGAAAACAAAAACATCAAAACACAAAACATGAAATATAAGAATTTACTTGACCAATTCACAAATAAAGTAAAAACAAACAAAACACAAATCAATGATTTATCAAATGAAAACAAATCATTGAAGAATAAATTAGATACAACAACAAATGACTTAAATACAATGAGTGTTAATTATCAATCAATACTACAAAATGTAAGTGAAACAACAAAAGAATTGAATCTTTTGAAAGAAGAAAATACGAATTTGAAACAAAATTTGTTCAATTTGACAAATAAAAACAAAAATAATGAGAATTTAATTGAAAATCTAAAGAATCAAGTAGAAATTGCTTCATCAACAATAGCTAAACTCAATACTGAGAAAGAACAACTTTTGTTGCAGTTAAATTCTTCCCAAAACAATGAGAAAAATATTTCATCAAATTTACAAAATTTACAAAAAGAAATTGAAAAAACAAAATCACTAAATAATGAATTAAATGAAAGGATATCAAACATGACAAATGAAATGTTGAAATTACATGAATCTGATGCACAAGGACAAATAGCAATTGAAGAACTGAAAACAACAAAAGATAATAATAAAAAACTTTCTGAACAAATACAAAACAAAAATGATGAAATTTCTAAGTTAAATGCTGATTTATTAAACATTAAATCAGAAATTTCGAAGTTATCAGATGTAATAAACAAAGTAACAAATGAAAATCAACAACTTAAGAATGATATTGAACAACGAGATATTTTTATTACTAATCTTAAGGATAAGAAGAAAGAAAGCAATCTCTTGGAAAAGAAATTAAATGAAGCAACATTTCAACTTGAAGATACAAAGGAAAGATTAAGAAAAGTGACACTTCAATTTGATGAAATGTCAAAAGTAAGAAATAAAGAAATACAAGACAGCCAAACAATGATAGCTAAATTAACAAAGATATTAGATAAAAGACAAAACAAACTTTCACAATTAAAGCAACTACTTAAACAAACTATAAATGAAAACAATAAATTACAAAATCATATTCAAATTATTGAAAAAGAAAACCAAAATAATTTTGAAAAAATACAAAAATTACAAAGCTCCACAGTTTCTTCTAGTGATTATGAAGATGTTAAACAAAGATTAATGCAAACACAAACAGAACTGAATAAAAAAGAAAAGGATATTTTATCAAAAGAAAGAGAAATTTCGAAATCATCAAAACAAAGCAGAATAATTGAAAATCAATTGAAAAACTTGGAAAATTGCAAATCAATTGTAGGAAGAATTAATTCCATTTGTTTGTCATCATCAAGATTATCATTAGATAGTGTTATTAATGAACTCCAACCTTTGTTCGATTTGTTTTCTTATCCTTCAGATTACAAATTAAACACAAAACTAAATTTGAGTTTAATTTCAAGGCAAATCTTTTCTAATTATGGAGAAAATGGAGAATTATTCACTAAACAGCACAGACAAATGCTACAACAAGTAATGAATAAACTTCTTCAATTCCCAACCAATTCTGCTTTCCCTCATAAAGGAGAATCTCTTATTGATAAATTAAATTCAATGAATTTGATAGTTGATGAAGTAAGACAACAATTTGATGCAATGGAAAAGAATCAAAATAGATTAGATGCTATTGTTTCTTCACAGCACAGTGCAATTGTGAAGATGAATCAGTACATGAAAAGTCCATTACCTTCGCCAATGAAGAATTAGTCTATTTTATTATAAAAATTATGTTATTTGTATCTTATATTATTTCTAATCGAGAAGTTTTAAATAAATTGTGTAATATTGAATTTTTCGATTAAATGATTGCATAAATTTTTGTGATTGACAATTTGATTTATGTTCAGTTAGGAAAATTAATAAATGTAATAAATGCAAATATAGTAATTCCCATATCACTGCTCAGATTCTATTTTATTTTATAATGACTTCTATGTCTTATCTAATTTTTATTTATGAAAAATCATGCTAATAAGAAAAATTCAAAAATAAAATATTGTCTAAGTTATCGAAAAACATTTAATAATTTTTCCGTATTTTGAATAAATAACTTTCAAAAATTGAATTAAAACGTATTTATAAAAAGACAAATTTCGCGAGAATAAAAATATGTTATTACATACCGAGTCGCATTCAATATTATCAGTATGGTTTACTGCAAGATAGTTTTCATGATTATTTGTCAAAAATATTTAGGTTTTGTGATTACAATTTCTAAATCCGTCATTAAAATCTGATAATATATATATAAATATCTCTTAAACAACTTTTCCTTTATATTTATTTATTTCATAATTCGTTTTATTTTACATTGATCAATTGAATTTTTCTTTTTCGCAATTTACTTCAGAACGCTTATTAAATTAAACATATATAGGACAATAGATATCAATTATCTTAATGGATGTGCAATCGGACTCATATGATGTAAAATTTTATTCCTGGAGTAAAAAAGCTGCTCTATAACATTCCTTATTAATCTTATCTTTTGAGTAAATTGAGGATAAATATCGTCGAAAATAATTTATTGAAAACAATCTTTTGATTATATTTTCTGAGGATCGAAGTTTACAGCAAATCAAAGTTGCAATATTTAAACTGTGTAACAAACTACTATCAGAATTTAAAACTATAAAATAATATACATAAAATTTTTAATTCAATTTCAATTGAAAACAAAATTGATGGTTTTATCATTTTGAAAGAAATTTCTATAAATGTTAAACATGTCATTACTCTTAATGCAGTATGCAGTTCATATTCAATTGAAATAAGAACTGTATTTCGTTCTCACAAAATTGAATTAACAAATTGAATAAGATTTTAAAAAGTAATTTACAATGAAACAATATGCAATATATACATAATTCATTTTTATCAGAATTTTTAACAAAACACGTTATCAAAGCAACACATTCAAAATTGTTTCATAATGACTCAAAAGATCAACAACGATCTTAAGGGTGCACCCGTATGTACGTTTATTTGAGAGGAGGAGGATTACCCTCTCAATTTTGAGGGATTCGTTAGTTTATTTTCTCGATGAATATGCAATAAAATTTGATTTTTACCTTATCAATATACTTCATATAATATACACATGTTCATGTAAAAACTTTTTTCCAAAATCCTCAGGAAATAAGGGATTTTTGAATTTTAAGAATTTTTTTCGAATTTTTTCGAAAAAAAGATATTTTCAGAACAGCCTTAACGGCTAAGATTTAGGAACAATGTTAAGTATCAAAAAGAAAGGAGGTCTGATATAGACAACATATATCGTTGAAGGTTGAAAAAATCTCTAATATTTGAGCCCAAAATTTCAAATTTTAATTTTTTGAAAAAAGAGGCCACCCGTATGTACGTTTATTTGAGAGGAGGAGGATTATATTTTTGAAAGGGTGAACCATTATGAATATGTTAATTATATAATAATATGTATTATTATAAAAAAGAAAAAATAAAGAACGTTAAAATTTTTCTTTCTTGATTTTTTACAAAATCTACTTAGAATTATGCAAAATATGACTAAATAATTATAAATTTCAAGTTAAATTTTAATTTTGATAAATAATTTAAATTTCAAAATATCAAGTTCAGTTCGACTATGTATGTAGTAATTCCTCAATAAAGTGCCAAAACCCTATTAAAAGATATGAACATTTTCAACATTTTAATGTTTTTATTTAAAAATTTGTTGGAATATGAGCTTCAAACAATTATTATGTAAATAAAAATAATTAAATATATGTATTTATTCGTATTACAACCGTAGTAAGTCGATTCTTCCTTTCTTCTACTGAGTTTTGAATTTGATTTCGAATTGTAAAGAGATTCAAAGGGAAAATACTAGCGGATAAAAACTACCTCCATGAAAGGGTCATAATGGACTCAAGTTGTATTTTTTGATATTTTTTGCTTTTCGAGCCTAAATAGGTAGCCAAGAAAATGCCTAAAAATAAGGTTCTAAATTCTGAAGTTTACATGATCCTCTCGTGTGCACCCTTAACTATGATGCAATTACAAGATATTGCCAGAACTACTTTGACAAATGCAATCCAATCACAAATGATGAATCAAATAAACTATGTTCCAATGAACTTGTTTGAATTAACAATTTCACATGCCATTATTTTAGTTAAGGAATGCAAGAGGATTTCAATGACAATTGAGGCATGCAACATTTTCAAGAGTGCCAATGTTCAAAATACACAAGCAAACCCAAGAGTTGTTCAATTGGTCAAAGCCATTGAAATGATTCTTGAAGCACCTTCTACAAAGTCAATATTTGAGATGATTGACTCTATTTTCAAACAAAATGCTATCATTAACGAAGAAAATCTGAATGTAATTTCAGAAAATGAGAAATTAAGAAGAAAAGTACACAAGAAGACAGAGAAACTTGAGAAAGCAGAGCATACAATCAATAATCTCTCCCAGATCTTGAGTGACATCCAATCTCAAGAACATGAAGAACTTAGAAATAGATTATTGTTCCAAACAAGAGAAATCCAAGAACAGAGAGACCTTATCAATAGACTTGAAAGCGAAAAAGCTAATAATCCTAACAATAAATCGTCAAAGAATTCTACTAACCAAAACGTCAAAGCATTAAAGAAAATGAAGAAGAGCAGTAAGGATTTTGATAAAATCTATGACTTGATATCCAAATGCGTGACAGAAAAAGACAAAGAAGCAATTAAATATGCAATTGAGCACGAATATCATCAAGTTTCAAAAGATGGTAGTGATATAATGATACAAGCTGCAGGAAGTAACAATTTCCTACTTTGCAAGATGCTTCATGAATGTGGAGCAGATGCAAATTCGAAGGACTCAGGAAACTGGACAGTTCTTCATAAATTTGCAGAGAAAGGTAACATTGATGCAATTAGATACTTCTCTGTCTTTGTTGATGTCAATGCAACAAATCGATTAAATTGGACACCATTACATTATGCAGCTTTCTATGATTTCCCACAAATTGTTGAATATCTTTGTTCATTCCCTCAGATTCATGTGAATGAAACAGATAACAGTGGTGCAACACCATTAAGATTTGCTAAATCAGATCAGGTGAAGAAGATTCTTAGATCCCATGGGGCCACCGCCTAAACTAATAAAATCTATATGTTGTCGTCTTTTAAATTAATTTGATTTTATTTTTACCCCTCCATTTTTAACTATCCTTCGTTTGTAAAAACATTTCATCATAGAATACACATATTGCTTCTTATTCGAATGAAAATATTTTTCATTTTTCACTTGGATTTCGGAAATATTTCAATACATCGTTGTAAAGATCAGAAATTTTAATATGGCCGGATTGATTCTGGCCATATTATTTCATGAACTGAGAGAATTATTCAATACAAATAAATGATATCATCACTTAAATATGATATGATTTTCAAAGATTTTGTTTACACAGATTTTAAAGCAAATTTCGAAGTTGATCAAACTAATTATTATTCAAACAGTTCATTATATGACGAATATGAAATCAATAACTGCCATTTCAAAGGATATTCTAATGAAAATGATTACAATATCAACATTTTTAACTCAGACAAAGTTGAACATGAAGTTTCATATGAACTCATAATACATTATGATAATAATAAATATCATATTTCACATGATGATTGTATTCTTACAATATATAACGAAACACACACTAAAGTCATCACGATTAACGATGAAAACACATATTTTGAAGAAAATGAATCTTTTATTCTTATTAAATTATATCAACAAAACATATTACCAAAAACATCACATAATTTTACATTTATCAAGTCAATTCAAACATACACAAAATATCCATCTATGAAAGTTATCATTTCAAATCATAGTATTTCACGAATTTACTCTGAATATTTTGTTGCAATCCATGGATTTATTGAACATCCTGTTATTTCTAATCACACATATGAATTACATTATTACTTTGAACGAAATAATCAACATCAACAATACAACATATTTAATTCAGAATATATCAACATTCATCCAAATTCTTCATTTTCACACTACATTCGACTTGACAACAAACTAAATAACAAATCTTTTTCAATTTCATTTGTTTTTATTGATCAACATCAACATATATATAGCTCAGAAACACATTATAATTTTACTCTCAATAAATCATTAAATATCAAAAGGAAATTACATGCTGGCGATCAGGAACCTAATCCATTTACTGCAACATATAATAAAATTATTCCAATATTATTTGCAACTGTTTCATCATTGATCTCAATCTTCTTTGCATGACCTGATTTATACCAAAATGGTGAAATCTTGTTCATTTGAGTGTCTGAATTACTGAAAATGGAATTTGGTGCTTTGTTGTATGCATAATTCATAACTTTCAAAAACAAGTAATTAGAATAATGATGTAACATAGAATCTGCTTGATACAAGAAATTCGCACTGTCTGCAATGTTATCTAATACTTTGTATTTGAAAATCAATGTATATATACAAAATCCTGCTATCGACAAAACACAAACAACAATAAAATAAATAATAACATATGCGTAATTTCCAAGTTTTGAGTTATTGATGAGATCAGAAATAACTTCTTTCTTGTTAAGTTCGTTGATGTCTGCTTCTTCATTGTTAAGTGAGTTGCCAACAATATCAATCTCTTTAGTAAGATCAGAAATAGAGTTCATAACATTAGGGAAAAGTGAAATCATGTTCAAAAGTGCTCTGTCTTTATGTGCTGGAATACCTTTCTCAAGCATATCTAAGTCTGTTTTCAATCTTCGTGCTTCTGAAAATTTAAATGTAGTTATTGACAAGTTGACTGATCTCTTTTGACATCTCGCGTGACAATGAATCGCATGTTAACAAACTTGGCCAAAAGGCATCTGTGTTTCCATGTAAAACATTCTCCCAAAACTTTTTCGTGTTACTTGTCAAAATTTTTGAAATTGAGTCAATAGAATCAAATTTTTTGACTATTTTTGATGTAGCAGCTGTATTTCGATGACATAATAACAACTGAACTTGGAAATTCAACAAACTACGACAGTTTATTGATGATTTCTTAAGATAATCATCAACAACTTCAAGTTTGTATTTATAACTAGGAAAAGCTGAAACAATACGAACATAAACAAACAACATGTCTTTGATATCATTGTTTTCTTCAAGGAATTGGTCGTAAATAGGGAACATGAAGATACCTGGTGAACAATAATCTAATGACCTACGAACATCACGTGCTAAATTGTCACTACGACCATAGAAATACTCATCTTGTGATGCAGAATCAAGTCTGACCATAGAAATTTGTGAAAATTTCGAATGCATGAAATGTAATATCAAATATGAAAGAATAACAAAGATAATTATAATAAAGAACAAGATATTATAGTCAATTTTCGTGTAAAGTGCTACAATGTTCAATATACTTGATGATCCGTTTGAAATAAGCATGGAACAAAAGATGTTACCGTATATTTTGTTAAGAAACATTGAGTCAAGGAACAAATAGATACCAATAACATATGAAATAATAAAAATAACTGCAAGTTCAACGGTTGATGAAATTTTATCAGATTGGATAGTAGCTGTGAACAAAGCTGAGTTAATTTCTAAGGCAAATGTAACTAGAGCGGCTGATCCTGGTGTCCACATCAACATAACATCGTGAAGGAACATAACTCTTGGAGAAATGAAGTTGTATTGCATATATACCTGCACAAAAAATGCTATTATGGCTAAGATAAAGCCAACAACCTGGACTGCTTCGACATTTCCTTTTACAAAGTTATATATCGTCGAGCCAACGCAATTTGTGGTAAAACTTGTTAAAATTGGGAAGATATATGATGAGATAGCGAACATTATATTGATTTCGATAGGTTTCATTGATTTATAACTTGCATAAACTCTTGCTCGGATACAAATTGAGATAATAAGGATAATTGTGATAGATGATGCAATAATTGATGTAATATAGGGGCCATTTGAACCGAAGCAGCCTCCTCCTATCCAAATTACGGAGATAATTTGCATAATTTTTGCAATAAACGAAGTATCCTTTTGAGCTACAGCTTGTTGTAAGAACGCAGGGAATATACTTTGGATAAGAACAAATACTGCACTTACAATAGATAGAAAGAACTTTGGTGAAGTATCAGTTTGGATTCATGCGTAATATAAGTAAAGCCATTCTGTTAATCTTTCAAAAGGTGAAACATCGAGGATACCAGGATAGTCCCCCTTGAAGTTGGAGAATTCAAGTTCTTCAGAGTTCTGTTTTTCCTCGGTCATTTTGCAATCTTTTGAAATAAAATCGTTTTTTCTGAAATTAAATTATTGCATCGGTTATAAGGAATTCAAAATGTTGTAAACAGAAATTCATCAAAAGTGACACTTCAGAAAAGCTAAAATATTGAATTTTTGGAACTTTTGATAGAGCACGTTTTTAAATATTAATTAAAGTAAATGTATATTTTGTAAAGATTTTTTTTAATAAAAAAATAAAATTTTGAAGAAGAACACAAAATCTTCTGAAAAATAATATCACATAAACTCATATTATTTTCTAATATATAACTATTTTATATAAAAATCAAATTCAATGATCTTAAAAGCGAAGGATAAACCTCAAAATTTACGAATATAATGAGTGGGAATATAATGCTTATCTATCATAAAACCATATGAAATATCAATTTTTGCTTTACGCCTAATTTTTGACGACAATTAGCAAAAAATGTTAAATGTTAACACTCAGTCCATTTGAATATGAAAAATAAAATTGACTTTGATTAAATGTTTTTATTTATCATGCAATTCTTCTTGCGACCAAAGATTTGAATAAAAGTTCAAAAAAAAAGATAGCTTAAAAAATAATATACGGTAGTGTTTACTAATAGATGAATAGTATATAAATTCTATTAAAATGGATTTGATCCAAAAAAATATAAAACCAAAAATAATTGTTATAATTTAAATGAAGAAGTAATTTAAAACGATTTTATTTATGATCAAATTTTATATATTTTTTTGGATCAAATCCATTTTAATAGAATTTATATACTATTCATCTATTAGTAAACACTACCGTATATTATTTTTAAGCTATCTTATTTTTTGAACTTTTATTCAAATCTTTGGTCGCAAGAAGAATTGCATGATAAATAAAAACATTTAATCAAAGTCAATTTTATTTTTCATATTCAAATGGACTGAGTGTTAACATTTAACATTTTTTGCTAATTGTCGTCAAAAATTAGGCGTAAAGCAAAAATTGATATTTCATATGGTTTTATGATAGATAAGCATTATATTCCCACTCATTATATTCGTAAATTTTGAGGTTTATCCTTCGCTTTTAAGATCATTGAATTTGATTTTTATATAAAATAGTTATATATTAGAAAATAATATGAGTTTATGTGATATTATTTTTCAGAAGATTTCATTCTATATGCCTATGAAAAGTACTCTCAAAACTAACTTTTCCCTAATTATAATTAAATCTAGAATATTGTATTATGCTTAGTATTATTTCATTTTTCTCATTCAATTTAGAATTTACAAATGTCAAAAAATTGAGAGCCGTCACTTTTGATGAATTTCTGTTTATTACAAAAATAGCAATAACAGTATGTGAAAAATTTTCATACGGGTAGTTTTGAATGATCTTTTGATTTGATTCAAAATTTTGAAAGGAGAAATATTAATGCCTAACGTGTTCATTTAATTTATTGAAAAGATGATTGACATATACAGTGGGTTCTAAGGAGAATGTAAAATTCTCTAACATTTTTTTGAGAAGATTACAAATACTTTTTACCGTTAATAACTCATTCTAAAATAAGATAATCGGGTTTTCTATATAACAAGCAGTGAATTTTAAATAAGAATTTGGCCAAATTCTTATTGTAAAAATTTGAGAAGGCGAACTTATTGCATAATTAGTTAATATTTGTATGTCACCGATTATAAGAAGGTTCAATATTCCTTAATTTTGAATACATTTCAAAATTTCAAAAAGAATGGGCGCCACTTGATCAACTATTTTCTACTTTCTCTTTGCAATTATATTTTTATAAAACGAAAATTGAATGTAAAACCATTTTTGATTCAAAATCTTCTGAAGGTTTATTATCGCTTTTACACATATAAATTTTGCAACTGAAAGCATATTTAGCAAATGCAAGTAGAATCCAAGACTATCATTAATGAAACAGTTTGCTAAGAAGAATTTTTTTTCCAAATATTTTATTCAATTAGCATCGCAAGTAATTGTTACTGATAGCATGCATTTCTCTGACTTTGCCAGTTGTTTCTATCTTACTATTTTGTTTTTTTAATAAATTTCTCAAATTAACAAGTATAGCAATGAGCATTTAGAAATAGAATACATTTATTTGGTCAGTGCTACTGAAAAACCAAAAAGCATTAAAATTAAAATAAATCTTAAATTTAAGCATTATTACCTCCTAGAAAAATCTCCTGTCCTATATCATATAAAATTTTAATGTTAATCTGTTCTAAAATGCTAAACTTTTATCCATCCAACATTGAATCAACCATTAATATCAAAATTTCTTAATATATGGTTAGTTTATACTTTTTAAGGGTGCACACAAGAGGATCATGTAAACTTCAGAATTTAGAACCTTATTTTTAGGCATTATCTTGGCTACCTATTTAGGCTCGAAAAGCAAAAAATATCAAAAAATACAACTTGACTCCATTATGACCCTTTCATGGAGGTAGTTTTTATCCGCTAGTATTTTCCCTTTGAATCTCTTTACAATTCGAAATCAAATTCAAAACTCAGTAGAAGAAAGGAAGAATCGACTTACTACGGTTGTAATACGAATAAATACATATATTTAATTATTTTTATTTACATAATAATTGTTTGAAGCTCATATTCCAACAAATTTTTAAAAAAAAACATTAAAATGTTGAAAATGTTCGTATATTTTAATAGGGTTTTGGCACTTTATTGAGGAATTACTACATACATAGTCGAACTGAACTTGATATTTTGAAATTTAAATTATTTATCAAAATTAAAATTTAACTTGAAATTTATAATTATTTAAAAAAAAAAAAAAAAAAAAAAAGGTAGTGGGGCTTCCAGGCACTTCGTGCCCTCTAGCCCCGAAGATGTTTAGTATAAATGAAGTTTTTATTCGGAGGGCTTCCAGGAGCTTTTCACAAATTATATATGTTTTCATGTTTTGTCACTTTTCTGTCACTTTTCAGGAAAAAACATTTTTATTATTATATATAAATGAATTTTACAAAACCACCGTTACCGTTCTTTGGAAATAAGAGTAGATGTAAAGATATTCTATTGAGAGAACTTAAGAAACTACCGAATGGTCTAACATTTGTAGATTTGTTCGGTGGAAGTTTCTATATATCCCATTTGTGCCATACCGTATTCCCAGACTCAAAGATTATATGCAATGACTTCGACAACTATATGAACCGTCTCAAACATATACCAGACACAAACAATATATTGAAAGAGTTAAAAGAAAAGATACCTATAGGTAAGATGGAAAGTATACCATTAGATAAGAAAAATATTGTGAGAGAGGTTTTGAAAAAAGCAGAATATATTGACTGGGATAGTATATCTGCTAGACTATTATATAGTGGTTCTATAAGAGTTCATGACATTGAAACACTTATGTCAAAAGTTTTATATCTTAACTATACAAAGGTTTTCAAAAAGAACATAGAAAAATATATTGAGGGTATAGAGTTTGTGAGATGTCATTGGACAGAGTTGTATGAAAAATATAAAGACAAGGAAAATGTTTTCTTTATAGTGGACCCGCCGTTCTATAACACATGGGATTTTCAATACCAAGTAGACTGGACTTTGAGAGACTCTTTAGAAACTTTAGACGTTTTACATAACCATCCATGCTTTTACTTTACATCCGATAAAAGTGGTTTGGAAACCGTTATGAGATGGTTAGAGGACATACATGACTATGAGTTTAGATATGACAAGATAGAATATGAGAGAGGTCCTATAAACCGGAGAAAGTGTCATAACAAAGAAATTTTATTGGTAAGTAAATGTGGTTTGAAATAGGACTACTTGTTTTAGGTTTTTTCCATTGTGTCATTTACTTATTTGACGTGGCAGAAAGATATAGAGAATATGAAGATGAACCAATGCCAGCAAATGTTCAGTATATGTACTCGTAAGAGATATTTTTATCTAATATTAAATGGACGCACAGAACTTAGCGAATGCACAGCAACCTGGACAACCAAACCCAGAGAATATTCCAAATGAAGTTAGAATACAAACTGCAATGGCAAACTATGGTCAAGTGCCAACAGATGTACAAATGCAAACTGCCATGTCAAATGACGCTGCGTTAGGTTTGCCACCATGGTATGCAAATATGAGATGGAAAGAGTTTTATACAAACCCTGAAGTGGGATATAAACAACTTTATGCAGATGACGCGAACACAGGAGTTGACCCAGAATATGTTTTCTACCAGAGGAGAAATAGAATGTATGAGCTCCAGTTAAAGAATGCTATGGAACTCAACAGGAAACGCAAAAGACTAGGCGGACATTAGATTTTTACATATAGTAAAATGGGTTTCTTCAGTAGTATTGGAAACTTCTTTCGAAATGTTGGAAGAGGTATATGGAATGGAATAAAATCTGTCGGAAGAGGAGTATGGAACGGTGTCAAAAATATTGGTAAAAGAGTAGGTCAGTTTGTTGGTATTATACCTAAAGACCCTGAACCAGAAGAACAAGCTCCTGTTATACAACAGCCTGAACCTGCACCACAGTCTAGTTGGCAACCAAATCCAACACCTCAACCGTATTAAAAAATTATATTTTTACCGTTCGATAGTAGTTGTATATGAAACTAAGTTCTAAGTAAAACGCATGGTATAATGGAATTATTCTCTTTCTTCCATCTGTAGTAAACCATACTTGAAAGTCTGAAATACTTCCACTCGGCGGTTCGTATAACTTTGTAGGTTTTTCGTAAAAGTCATTTGCCAAGCATAAAAAAGAGTTTTGCGCACCAGAAAATGAAGCATGAACTATAATAGCATCTTGGTCGAAAACATTTTCATATGTTCCATTAGGGTTTTCGACTTCATAAAAGTCCGGGTGTACTGGATATTCTGCAGGCTGATTTAACATCCTCAAAAATCTATACCATGCCAAGTTGTTATATTTTGTAGAAATATAAACGTTTTCTCCAAGGTCTTCTATTCTATTGATTTTAACAGTTGCATTTTTCCTGTCATATATAATATCGAGATGGTACTCTCCTTCGTCAATGTTATACTGTTTTGCATATTCGAGATAGATATCGTTTATTTTTTCTTGAAAAGCTTGAAGAGTTGTTTCTAAATTTACAAGCAAATTCACTTGTAAAAGTTTTCCCTGTTCAAATTTCTCATACGTACGTTTTTCTTTGTTATAGTATCGAACTTCAAAACCGACCGTAAATGGGAAACCATGTATGGCTTCTGAAATGAACTTCATTCTACGAAAGCCAATAGCTTTTGTGACAGATGGGTCTCTTAACCATCTCAATGGGTAGTCAAAACGATAGCCTTCATGCTTTACGGTCTCTGTCTCAAACTTTTGACCGACATTAGTAAAAAGTTCATCTAATGGTTTAGTTGTAGCAACTCTTGAATTTTCTTTTTCTATTGAAAGCATATTTTATCTAGAATAAAAATGTCGAAAGAAACAGCGTCTATGAGAGAAATACAACACAACCGACAACTCATTATACAAGCTCTAAATAAGAACACAACAAACTTTTCAAACTATTCTAAGATATCTGAGTCATTGAAAGAAGGAAACTTAAAACTGACATTAAACCCAATGACAGATGAGTTTCTATTTCAAGACAAGAAGAACAATACTGTCTGTATAAATCCAACAAAAGGAACTTTAAACGAGAAACCTATAAAAGAACTTCTTTTGAAAGCAGATGTTGACAACAAAGCTGACAAAGAGTATGTCATTGAAAAAGTTCAAGAAGAACATGACAGAGCAGATGCAACATATGCAACGAAAGAGGATGTTGAAAAGAAAGCAGATAAAACATATGTTAACGATGAGTTAGCATGTGTGGCTAGTGCGTTAGTGAAGAAGGCAGATAAGGAATATGTGGATGAAAAAGAAAATGAAATTAAAGAAAGGGTTGAATGGTATAATGAAAGGACAACAAAGATTTTAAAAACTAAAGCTGATACAGGATGGGTTTCAGGATGTTTAGACCTTAAAGCGGATAAGAACCATACACATACAAGTTTTACAACTTTTACAGCAGATGATATAATATTGAACTTTGACCTTGGTTCAAGTGCACCTTCAGAGAATCCGAGTACAAGCGTAAAAGATACTCTTAACAATTTAGATAACAGTTGCAGGAATATCGAAGAGCATGCCAGAAACTTTGAAGCATATGAACTACCAACAATGTTAGATAAGAAAGCTGACAAAACAGAGCTTCAAACATTAAAGACAGAAATACTTCAAACATTATATCCTATAGGTTCTATTTATACGTCAATGAACTCTACCAGACCAGAAGTAGTACTTGGTTTTGGAACTTGGACTCAAATAGTCGACAGGTTTTTGTATTGTGCAAACTCTTCAAAGGAAACAGGTGGAAGTAAAACGATTTCAGGTGCAAATTTACCTGCGCACAGTCACTACGTAAGTTTAACTACATCTCGAGAAGGTGGGCATAGGCATAAATATTGGGATTGGTCAGGAATGACAAAAGGTAAAGGATATGATGTTAAAAACAACGTTCAGTTTGCTATAAATTGTTTCCTGAGTAACACTGAGGTAGGAGGAGACCATACACATTTCGTTTCAGGGTATACGCAAACAACGGGACAAAGTAAAGACTACATGCCACCTTACATGACAGTTTACGCATGGTATAGAAATGCTTAGTCGTCATTTTCAACTTCTTTAGCATATTCGTCAGGAGTTGTCTTATATTTGTTAGGAACTGTCTTTGAAAGTATACCACCTTGAACTTTGACAAGTTTGAAACGAGGTCTGACAATAGTAGTTTTATCTTCTGCTTGCAGTGTGTACATTTTGCCATGTTTGCCTAAAACTTCATAATATTCTCTTGTATACTTTCTTCTATTTTACGAACACGAATGTGAGTACCTGTCGGGTTCCCATTGTTGTCATAGTCAATAGTATTTTCATATGGGTCGCGTTTAGGTATTTCTATTTTTACTTTGTCACCTTTCTGAAGTTTGAAGCCTGGCATTCTTTCTTGTTTGTCTCTTTTGACTAAATTGTTAAATATAAAGTCTTTCTCTAAGTTAGGGTTGTTTTTCATTTCTCGGGGAGGGTTTCCCAAACCTTTTTGTTTACGGTTATTGTAAATATTTAAAACTTGTCTCATCTTTGCCATGGAGAAGTGTCTATATTTGTCGTCATATGACATTTCATCTACCTCACCACCTTGTGGTTGGTTTAAGTCTCTTAAGATTTTTATACAACTGTCAATGACACAAGAGCAGAATGGTTTTGGTCGACAATGAAATATTGGTTTACATTTTTTGAACGCAGATAGTTTTTAATATCGTCTGATTTGAAAGAACTTTCACAGTCAGATGTCAGTTTTGTTGGATGGTATTTGTCAACGAATATTGTCAAAGCAGTTTTCACATCTAAAATATTTTTGGACCATAATGGTATGGCTTCACAGTATCTTGTGTTTTGACCAACAAATATTAGCCAGTATGGTGGTCCATCTTCTCTATACCTCGGAATGTTTTCAAAGATATCCATAAACCAAGCATTTGGTGTTGAACTAAAGATTTTTATCATGAGTGCTTTTTGTTGCCTTAGAAACATAGGGGTCCTTGTTTGAATTCGTCATTTTTAACCCATAAGAAATGGGTTTATTTGGCGCATTAGCAGGAGTCGCATCTAGATTTTTACCCGCAGTGGGAACAATAGCCAGAGGTGTATTTGGAGTTGGAAGGAAGATTTTGAGTACATTAGGTATACTTAAAGAGAAAGCACAACCTATTATACAAACTGTACAGAAAGGTTGGGAGGTAGCACGAGATGCAACAAATCTTATTCCAAATCCTGAAACAAGAGGAAAAGTTCAAGGATGGATGGACAATGTAGGAAGACAAGCAGGAAACTATTATAACAAAGCAAATGACTACTATAACCAAGCAGGGCACTATATGGACCAAGGAAAGATTCTTTAACAGAGGATATAACCATGCACAACAGTGGGTAAACAATAACCAACCTCAACCGCCTCAAACGTGGGGAATGTAAATTTTTTTACTGAGATGAAATGAACAATACAGCATTGAGACAAATGGGTTCAAGATGGATTTGTCGGCTTCCAGCAGTTACACAACGTGTTTGTCAAGTTCTTCCTATACCTCAGGAAGTTTTAGACCGACTTAAAAAACCTAAACAACCAGTTGAAAACAAACCAAACTAAAATTTTTTACTGAGATGAAATGACCGAAGAAGTTGAAACGGTAGATTTGACACCACAAACAAAAAGTTCAGAACCATTGTCAAAACCCGTCAAAGAACTTACAGATGAAGAGAAAAATTCAATAATAGAAGGTGCAAGGTCTGGAAATACAAACCCTAACTACAAAGTCACTTTTCATAAAAATGGAACGGCTAGTATCTCAAAAAAGAAACAGACTCTCACAAATAAAATATTGAAGTCTGAAGGAGCTTTCGAGACAACAGATGGAAAAGTTTACTTCACTGACCAACAGTTCATTATAGAACATCTCATTGACTTAGAGTCGAAATATTCTAAACTTTACAACAAACACAAAAAGTTGAAAGGAAAACAAAAACAAATGGCATATGATATTTATGAAGATGTTAACGACACAACTGTTCCTGCAAGTGAAGTAAAGTCAGAGGAACCGAAAAGTGACGAAAAACAGATAGAAGAAGAAAAACCAAAAACTGAAGATAAACCAAAACCAAAGTTTAGTTTCCAAACTAAACCAAGTCAACCTTCATTAGCTGGTATGGGTTGGCGTCAAAGACTTCTGGTAGCAGGCGGTTATGTAAAGTAAAGAAAACAGTATATTTTTATTTTTATAAAAATGCCCCCATATAGAATGGATAGAAAATCTGCTAGAATAAAAGCAGAGTTGCAAAGATATGGTTGGAGAGTTTCGAAGAAGTTTAAATATAGGAAGGGAAGACCCATAAAAGTCTATGACAAATTGTCTGGTCTTCGCTACGAAATGGATTTGGAAACAGCACGTGCCAATTATCCAAACAGACTAGAGAGGTTAGAAGAAGAACGTCTTATGGACATGCCTTTCGATGTTAGTGAACCGCAAGTTGAAGGACACGACGGCTTTGCCAGATTCTACTGGAAACATGACGAACAATTGCATCCTTTGAGAAGGAAAAAAGGAAAAGGTGAAGACACACATGCTCCCATGGAAAGAACAAGATATGCATATGAAAAGTATCGTGAAGTTAGAAGTCAAATTACATCTGGTCGAACCTTTACAGTAAACTTTGACGAAGGAAAGAACAAAGAAGGCTTCATGGGTGTACTTGCTGCAATTCAAGACGGAAATAAGAAAGGATACAATCTCAGATTGACCATAACAGATTTGGATGGTCACATTTACTATGCACATGGCAATGTCACAACAGCCGCACAACTTCTTGACGCTTTCAAGACTACAAAGAGAGAACAAATGGTTGACTCCGACTCAGATATTTTGAATGCAATTGAAGGAATTGCAAGTGTAAAGTTCGAATGGTACCAACATAACCCTCAAGCAGTCAGACAACATGCTGGATACTTTCCGTTCAGAAATAAGTCTGACATTGACTTGACAAGGTATGGAATTTACAATTCAATTGAAACAATTGTCAATGAACCTTGTATTCTTACATGTCTCAGGAACTCTGGTCTTGTTACAGATGAGAAGATGAAGTATCTTGAGTCATGTGTGAAGACAAGGTACATTCTCAGAGGTCAATTGGCAAAAGTTGCACCGTTGGCAAATGTCAATATCCGAGTCAACATTCCGACTGAGAAAGGTTCTTCACACGACGACTATGTTGTTGACAAAGACTTACCATGGTTGAAGATTGTACTTGTCCACAACCACTTCATGTTGAACGAAAGTCTTACAAACCCATTGTTCGGAAAAGGCAAGTGCAACATTGTCAGAGCTGTTAACATTCTTTTCGAGAAAGGTTTGTTGGAACCAATTCCAGATGACAAGCTGACAGAAACTTTTGTACCAAAAGACGAAACAAACTTTTCATTGTTAGCAAGACCAAAAGTTGTTCCAGACAAAGTTATAGTACAAAAGAAGTACACAGTTCCACAAGGAGTTGGATTGTTCGGATACCAACCTGAACCAGAAGAACTTCCAATGAGGTTGCAAGAACTTCAAGATGCTATAAACAAACTTCCATTGAGACATCCAATTGACGTCAAATTGTATTGGAGAGCATCAGAGTTAGGTCAGAAGGTTTTATATGAAACAGGTTGCTTCGACGATGTTTATGAGATAACAGGAGAAGTTTCTCAGAAGATAAGAGACTCACTTGAATTTCCACAAACTGGACCAATAGGTTGCGACAAGTTCGACTCAGATGAAAAGATATACTATGTCGACCTTAACGCTGCATACATGAGGTTTGTCCAATATATTCCGACTGGAATTCCAAACGAAGATGGTGAGTTCCCGGGAAGGAACTATACAGTTGGAAAAGTCATACAACAACTGTATGATATTAGGAAAGCTTCAAACCCCAAACTTGCAATGACACTCAAATTGCTTATGAATTCGACATGGGGATATTCCATTAAGAAACCTCAAGCGATGAAGAGTAAACACTATGAGAAGGTCGACAACTTTGTTGAAAGGTTTTCTCCTTTTGTTTTGAAGTACGAATTCACTCAAGGTCAAAATGGCTTAGTAACCACATTAAAACCTATTGTCGAACATTGGTCTTACCCTCAGTTCGCAAAGGCAGTACTTGACAACTACAACAAATTCTTCTCCGAAGTCAAATCCAAAGTTGTGGTTTACTATGAGAACATTGACGCACTCATGACGAACGAAGAAGGATACAACAAACTCATTGAAATGGGAATGGTCGGTGAAAAGATGGGCTTTTTTAAGCTAGATAAGGTATTTTCCGAAGTTCATGTAATATCGAAAAGGAAATATTGGGGTATACTTGAAGACGGCACAGAAATAAAACATTGCATGAAATAAAACATTGCATGAAGTAAAAACGTTTTTAAAACAGTATATTTTTACATATATTAAATGCTTCAGGTTGAAAAACAAAGAACAAAAGCAGCAGATACAAAACCGTTAGACTATATCTTTACAAATGCTGGTAGGACAATTTCAGATGAAGAAATTTCATCCGGTGCTTACAGATTTGACTATCCAATCCGCTGGCTTCAAAGTCCTTCAGATGCAAAGGCAATAGGATTAAGAAGAGTTTTGTTTTCAAATAGAACTAACGCGTTTATGTTTGCAGTATATTTTCATGGGCAGTATAAAGGTTCTGATGGTCTAATAGACAGATTTGACGAAATGAGAATCTTTACTATTCGTTCAGACGAAAGTCTTGAGAAGACTCTAAATGACTTTCAAACTCAAATGAACAAATACTACTGGGAATTTCAAGAAAAATACCACTCTTTACTAAATGGAACATACTACCTGAAACTAGAATATGACAAGATGAATTCAACCGTTTCATTTCAAAGGATTGAAATTAACCCTCCAAGAGATACAGAGTTTTTATATTGGGGAGTAGACAAACGTTCTTGGGCACAATTTCTTCGGTTACTAAACCAGAACGAACCATTGCCACCAGATGGTCCATTTAAATTTATACTTCCACCAGCAGATTTGACAGTTTATAGAAACGTGTTTGACCCTCAAAATGTCATATGTCATGCAAGTTTCAGTTCAAGCAACAACAGTTTTCTTTGTATTGGTAAGGACTTTTATGACTTTGCTTCTAAATTCTACGAACCACCTAGTAACAGTTTCTCTGACTTTCAAGTTTGGTTCACAACAAACGGTGTGCAACATATAATACCATTGTACTATGACTTTTATCTCGAATTGTCTTTCATATACAACTACGGAAAAGTGCTGAAAAAGTATTGAAAAATATATTTTAGGTGAAGAGGTGAGATCTCACCTGTTTTTTCACCTCTTTTCTCACCCGTTGAATTTTGTTGCTGAATTCGGCAAAAATATATTTTAGGTGAAGTGGTGAGATCTCACCTGTTTTCTCACCTGTTTTTTCACCCTCTTGAATTTTCATGAATTTCCTTAAGATAGAAAAAAAGTGAGTTAAAATGAGATGTTTACTGAACTGGTTGGATGCCGCCTTCTGAGGTTATGTAGAACGGCTGACCCGAGAAGTGGAACAGTGCTCTGAGAATTTGTATAATTCGTGGAATTGGACTCTCTCTGTTTGGAAGTTGTATCCATGGGCGCTTTGCAAAGAACTTGAGAAGAGCTTCTTTCTTCATCTCCTTTATGTCGTCTACAGGAGTGTTTTCTGGTATTTGAATTGGAATTCCAGTTTCAATTTCGATTTTCAGCGCACCTCTTCCAGACAACCAGAAGCCGAGGGACTTGTTGGCTTTGTCCTTGCCCGAGTACTGCTTAACAACTTCATTTATCTCTATAAGGTAAATTGCCTCATCTAATGGCTCGATGTTGTCCATTGTTCTGTTTCAGAACTAGTCTTGTTCTGTTTCAGAACTAGTCTTGTACTTTTTCAGAACTAGTCTTGTACTTTTTCAGAACAATACTTGTACTGTTTCAGAACTAGTCTTGTACTTTTTCAGAACAAGACTTGAACTTTTTCAGAACAAATTTCCCGTAAAAGCTCTCAATTTGTGAGAAAAATTTTCTGTTTCAGAACAAGACTTGTACTGTTTCAGAACAAGACTTGTACTGTTTCAGAACAGTATTTGTACTGCTTCAGAACAAGACTTGTACTGTTTCAAGACAATATTTGTACTGTTTCAAGACAATATTTGTACTGTTTCAAGACAATGTCCGACGTCCCACCAACCGAGTCCATTCCCAAACCAGTTCACGAACAAATCTAATGGCGAAACATTCACAAAAGGCACTTATATCTCTTTGTATTGAAGTCTTACGTAGAGACAAGGATGGTTATATAAATGCAACAAAGATGGCAAGAGAAGCAGGAAAGTTAAACCATTTAAACAGATTTCTCAATAGTGCTAAAATGCAGGAAATTCTTGAGTTTTGGATGAACGAATACGGTCGAGCCAAAAGTGGCTCAACCTCAAAACAAGCATTTTGTGAAGAATATACCAACCGGAAGAATTTCGACGGTTGCTTTTTATACAAAGTTCATGCAGGAATTCCGGATGAAATCAAACAGGTTAGAGGAACGTATGTAGACCCAAGACTTGTAAACTATATAGCAATGTGGGCTTCTCCAAAATATTGTATAGCAGTTGGAAAAATTTTGGACTCCATAGACAAGAAAGTTCATGAGAAATTAGATGAAGAAGAACTTGAAGATACAGTAGAGAATGCAAAACCTTTGTTCGAACAAGAAGTTAGAAAAATGTGCGAAAAACAAATAGAACATGAACGTGAGATATGTTATGGTTATAGAGACTCTCCATACGAACTAGACCAATGGGAACAAGAAGATTTAAAGAGAGAATTTAGAGAATATGAACTCGCTAAGATAGCATTAGAAGCTGCAGAAAAGAAGTTAAAAGCTTGGGGTTGTTTTGTACAAAAATATTGTGAGTAAATGAACCATTTTTTTCAGCAAAAATATATTTTAGGTGAAGAGGTGAGATCTCACCTGTTTTCTCACCTCTTTTCTCACCCGTTGAATTTTCATGAAATTTGGTCATTTTTCAGCAAAAATATATTTTAGGTGAAGAGGTGAGATCTCACCTGTTTTCTCACCTCTTTTCTCACCCGTTGAATTTTCATGAATTTTCCCGAAATAAAAAATAAAGTTAGTTTTTTAAAAAAAATATTTTTTATTTTTATTGTAAGAACATGTTAGCAACAACAACACCAAACTCGTTAGTCATGAACCCAACTTCAATGTTAGTAGAAATGAAAAGCTTCATTCCTTCTTCATATACTTTCGAAACAGAAATCCAGAAGATAAAGCAAGAACTTCTCCAAGGAGATCTAAACTGTAGTGCGAAAGATGAAACAAATGAACAATATCTTTATGAAATGCAGGATATTATTGACCATTTACCTAAACTTCCTGAAATACAACAACAAAAGCTTACTATTCCAGAATTCGATGAAATAGAAGTCAAAGCAACCGACTCAGTAGAAATAAAGAAGTTCATTCGTAAGGTAAACTATGAGTTTCTTGGATTTCATTGCAACCACAAAGTCATGGACAAAGACTGCGATATGTTATATAAGAACATCTCTGACATATATAAATCGGTGGAGTTTAAGACCTACGACAACTTTGTTTCGTTAGTTGCTGAGTGTGTATGGCAGATAAGAGATGAAGATAGAAGAGGTAAAGTATGGAACCAACAGATAAAACCCGCAACTTTTGAGTTAAAGAAAACCATTGACGCCTTAGTCGTACTTGCAGGTAAGGTTTCAGAATATAACGCAAAAATGAACCCACAATGTTCAAAATGTAAAGCAGCAATGAGGAAATATAACTACTCCGTCAAAGAGATAGAACGTATGAGAAACGACTATGCTGATTTAAAGAAAGAAGCAGAGAAACCAGCAGAAGATAAAATGGACATGTTGACATTTCTGAACAAAAACTATCCAACAGCTGACGATTTCCTTCTTTCAGATGTCAAGAAGAAATATAAAGAAACTTTCGGCATTGTTAAAACATTCGATGTACTGACAGAGGAAATCGAAGCCACAAAACTGTTTAGGATTTCAAATATACATCGTACAATTCATGTAAGACGCTTGTGAAAAAGAGGTGAGAAAAGAGGTGAGAAAACAGGTGAGATCTCACCTCTTCACCTAAAATATATTTTTGCCTGATTTACGCTCATTGACGATTAAATCATAACAAAACATTTACGAAGAAATCTTGACAAAACATTTACGATGAAGTCTTGACAAAACATTTACGAAGAAGTCTTGACAAAACATTTACGAAGAAATCTTGACAAAACATTTACGATGAAGTCTTGACAAAACATTTACGATGAAATCATGAAAATTCAAGAGGTGAGAAAAGAGGTGAGAAAACAGGTGAGATCTCACCTCTTCACCTAAAATATATTTTTGCCGAAAAAAATGACCAAATTTCATGATATAACTGTATTTTTTTGACGAAGAGAACTTTTACACTTCGTAAAAAAAACTCTATGAAAACAGTGAAAAAATGACCAAATTTCATGAATTTCCTCATATGCTTGCTACCCTCGAAAAAACCGAGGATAGAGATTCCATTCGAAAATCGTGAAAAAATGCGACCCAGACTTTTTTCGGGGTCGCCAAAACTCTATGAAAATCGTAAAAAAAACTCATGAAAATCGTGAAAAATTGCGAGTAGGTAAAAAAACCTGGTCGCCAAAACTCTATGAAATCGTGAAAAAAATGACCAAATTTCATTATATAACTGTTATTTTTTGACGAAGTGAACTTTTACTCTTCGTAAAAAAAAATCCCTGAAATCATATCTTTTATACAAGATAGAAAATAAAGTTAGTTTTATTTTTTTATTTTTTTATTTTGTATGTAAAGACAGTAATGTCAACAACAGAGAACACAACAACTGCTATCGTTCATGAAGCCATAGATGAAGAATACGAGTGGGTTCAGTATAACAAACAGTTACGTCTCATTCGTTCGGTCAAAGATGACATGTACCAAATGCAAAGTATTTTGAATGCTCTTCGTTCTACAAAGCAAGCACGTCATTGGTTTGAAAACCAACAGACAAAAGAACTTTTAGAAGAATTTCCTCATATGTTTGCGACCGGTAGAAAACCGCGGGTCGAGATTCCGTACGAAAATCGTCAAAATTTGCCAAATGGTTTGAGAGGTTGGTATGTACATAGACTTCTTGTAAATGCTGTTGCAATGTGGGCTTCACCTCGCTATGCTTGTTATATTTTCATGATGTTAGATGAAATTCATAGACAAGAACGTGAAGAGCTAGAGAACAAGCTTGAATCCAAAGACAAAACCATACAGAAAAGAATACCACGTTCGGTACCAAAAGGAAAGGAAAAGAACTATAAGTATATGATTTATACTGAAGAGATGGAAAATGAAGAAGACAGAGATATGGTTATGTTGCATTTAGTCAGAAGAAACAACAAAAGCTTTTACGACCTTGCTAAGATTTACAAATCTAACAGAAATTGGTTCTATCGCGAAAACTTACCGATTTCAATGACACCGAATGAAGATGTGAAACAGATAGTTCAAGATACGTTACCTCAAACACACTATGATATGAAAGGTTGTACAATACTTACATTCAAAGAAGATTTGCCATTACTGAAAGAAAAAATAACAGAGTATTTTGACAACTTCAAACAAGCAGAGTAGATGAACCATTTATTTTTCAAGCTTGACACCAAAGATGGCTCAGGTAGCTCTATAAGGTAAATTGTCTTGTCAAATCCTTCTGGCATTCCGAGTCCTTCCTTCCGATAGGAAAAAAATTTCCTTCCAACAGGAAAAAAATTTCCTTCCAACAGGAAAAAAATTTCCTTCCAACAGGAAAAGTCCTTCCTTCCGACAGGACACAAACGAATGTCCGACGTTCCTCTTCCTGAATGTCTTCCAAAGCCAGAAGAACCGACAGCCCCAGCACCACAACAGACTAAGACTCAGACACTTACATTTTTCAAGCTTGACTTTTTACAATTTGAACTTTGTTCGCGTAGATATGAATTCTGAAAGAAGTATGAGGGTCTTGTATGACTTTGTACTTCTCCCATAGTTCATGTCTGTCAAACTTACCTGCCATGGACTCTTTCATAAGTTCCATGAAATCGTCTTCGGACAATCCGGGGAAAAGTATAATATCAGTCAGTATTCTCTTTACATCCTTACTTAAACTCTTGGCTGTCTGTACACAAATGACAACTGAAATGTTAAAGTGTCTGAGCTTCTTAAGAATTCGACACATGTCTTGTTCTCTATTCTTTAACAAAGGATGAGAGGCGAAATCATCTAAGATAAGAAGACATCTATGAGGGTAAGTCTTCCAATCGTAAGATTGCAATTTCTTCGAAATGTACTCTATCTCTTTCTGTTTGTTTCTGAAGTGTTTCTTCTCTAATATTCTCTGCATTTCCTCATTTGGGTCTTTAAACTTCGAGTTTATATACTCATTTATAGCATTGTACTTCAAAACTCTTCTTTGGTACTTCTTTATCCAATCCAACAACTCAGAGTCTTTTATACATACTAACTTAGACTTTTTTATAATATCTTTGAACGAATTGACTGTTTGGTCAAATTGACCAGAAGTCGAACAAATGACTACTAACTCATAGAATGGGTTCTTCTCATCTAGTTCTTGTTGTTGTGCAGCCATTTTAAGATAAGTGAAAGTCTTACCCGACCCAGGTGGTGCAATTAGACCTGTTATACCATTCTGAGCAAATAAGAACTTGTCATGTATGAGTTTTATCTGAGCATTTTCCAACTTCCTCTTGTTCTTGTTTAAAACATTCTCAAATTTCTTGTCAATGTCAGCAAACTTTTTTTCTAACATATTTTTAGAAAAATTAAAATTTTTATCTTTTAGAAAATGTCTAGCGATTTCGCTATATATATTCGAGACAAGCTTTTCGACAGCAAAACATCTGTCGACCATAAAATCTTACATAGTGTAAACAAGAAAGGGGAATTTGTTCTAAAGTTCTGTTTCTGGGAATATGACAAGAACCATAAAACATTAAGCAGAGCAGTCTTAAAATTTGTCAATGACAGACTTGTTGACAGAGATGACGCCTCTTGGAGAGATGAAGTCCAACAAAACTTCTTAGAATGCAAAGAAGACACATGCGCTGTTCTTGAAAATGAAATAGAAAACAGAATAGAAGAGCTATTAAAGGACAAAGACCTTTTACAAAAATATGGTTCTGAGAAGTTTGACATAACTCCACCAGAGAAGAAGAAGAGAGAAAAGAAAGAAAAGAAAGTAGAAGAAGAGAAGAAAGAACCAGAGCCAGTTCCAGAGAAAAAGAAATTTGACATGTAAAAATAAAATTTTATTTTTAGAACATTTCTGGGTCAATGTCAATGTTCTCTTCCTCTTTAGGAGCAAACACCGGCTTAGACTCTAAAATCTTTTTACCCAATTTACCTTGAACTTCAACAACTTTAGACTCATAATATTCATAGTCGTCTGCTTTCTTTGGTTCATAAGGTATAACAAGTTTGTATGCTTTGCCTTCTTTAAGGTTTGAGAACCTTCTGTCAAAACTTTCTTTGACTGTTAACAAACCTTCTATGTCTAAGTCTTCAAATTTCGCACCATTTTTAGTCACAATAGCAAACTTAACTGGTTCGATGTTCCAAACTTTGTCAAATGAAGACTTTTCAAAATGGTAGAAGTAAACATTCAAATATGTGAATGGGTCTAGTTCTTCTTTAAGTCCTGACATATACTTGTTTACTGAGATGAATTTTGTCATCTTTTCTATCGGATAAAAAAAATATTTTTTTTAAAATTTACTCAGAAAAATTTTTCTTGTATATACACCATTCTGTACGTCTAAAAGACTTTTGACATTTGCCAAGAATGTTCGTTTAGACGCTGTCATATAACCATACTCTTGACAATATTGTTTATACGAATCGTACAATGACCTTTCATCTAAACACTCAAAGTCAGTTTCATCTATGAACAGTTCATATACACTCTTGTTTGCTTCTAACAATGTTTGTCTCTCTTCGGTATGTGGAATTTGTCTTGGATTGAACTTTGAAATATCTAATGTCATGAAATATGAGAACAAGTGGTTGTAAAAGTCAGATGTCAAAGTTTCTGCTAAGTCGTCAAAATATTCTGTATCTTGCATATGAGAATCTGACGTTCTGACAACTACATATCTTCTGTCAGAACTTTCTAACTTCATCGGAACAGCATTGTTTGAAACCATAATGAAATTTGCAACATTTTCACAAACTCTTTGGTCTTTATATTTTCTTTCAACAACTCCAACTTTGTCTGTTATAAGACTCTTCAAAGCATCTGAGTTCAAAACTTTTGTTGTATCTATACTTTGAAGTTCGTTACATACTATAAGTTTCATATTCTCTATTGAAGAGTTAAATTTACCGCAGATGTTTTCTAAGTTTGTCATATTCGGATTCGAATAGCCCTCTAACAGTTTGCACAAAATATCTGTAAAGAAAGTGTTCTTACCTGTTCCTTGTTTTCCAATTATAATGAGAGCAGTTTCATTTTTAGCACTTGGATGTTGTAAGATGTTTGCAAACCAACATAAGATATACTCATAGACTCTTTCGTTTCCATTGCATATAATTTCTTTGACATGGTCTAACCAAGCTTCTATAACATTTTCTTTCCATTCTACTTGTTCGTATTTATATCCAGTGAAGATAGAATAGAAGTTTGGAGATGGTGTATAGAACTTTATACCACGAACTGAAAAATCTTCAAGTTTTGACAATAAGATATCCCAAGCATCTAACATCTTCATGCCAACTTGTACGACTTTTATTTTCTTAAGTTTCTGTTTACATTCTTGTTCAGACACTATCGTCGCTCTTGGTTTGTTAAAGACAACATCCCATTCTTTCATGACATAACATTCTGGGGCAGAGTCAACATAAATGACTAAACGTTTCAAATTCTCGACTGCTTTGTTATAGTCTCTAAATGGACACATATTTCTGAAGGCTTGGAAGTCATAAAAATCTGAAACATCTATTCTGTACATTTTTATAAAAATAAAAAAAAATATTTTTTTATTCTTGACTTTGTTGTTGCATTTGTTCCATTTGTTGCATTTGTTGTTCTTGAGCTATTTGTTGTTGAAGTTGTTCTTGTAATACAATACTTTCACCAGTTGCATCTTCCAATTCGAAACTTTCTGCCGTCATTGACAAATACATAGGACATAAAAGTTTTACAGGAACAAAGTTTGCGTCAACTAAGGTTAAGTTTATGTTTGCTAAAGTGTTTGAGTTTACTAAAGCTGAAAACTCTGCATTCGAATGAACAATAGGCAAACCAGCAGAGAATGTGTTGTTTATACGCATGAGTATCTTTTGGTCATAGTAGTTTCTGTCGACATTCGAATAGCACTTTGAACCTAAGTTTGAAACAATATATAAAATAGGTGTACTTAAAGTCAATGGAACGGATAGACCTTGTATGACACCTTTTCCTGTTATAGGAAATTGTTGGTAGTAAAAACCAGATATAAGTTTTGTATTATAGCTCATATCGTTTATACTAAACTCAGTCGGACATCCAAACATAATGAAACCTGCTCTAGTTGCAGCACATGTTACATCCGTCCTTAAAGTATTAAATAAGTCAACAAAACCTGTTGGTGGTATATCTGAGTAAGTATCTTCAAAGGAGTATTTTTTACCATTCACAACAATAAAATCTTCTGGTGTCAAAAGAGCAAAACAGGCTTTAGTCGTCATTGTGTTTAAGGTTAGTTTACAATATCGTCCTTGAGGACTTTGTAAGTTTGTTGTTATAGAATTATATGACTCAGGGTTTTTAGTCGTAATAGTATAAACCACTATGTCTTCTGCCATTTACTTAGCAACTAAATTTTAATGAAATGTTGTGGTCGTCAAATATTTTTATAACATCTGGGAAACTATATTTTAAGTTCAACGTTTCACCTCCTTTCATAACGTATATCTTGTCAATGACATTATATGAAACACCACAGCAAGCAATGTCGGGTTCTATTTCTTTGATGTTTATATCGTCTGCCTCTGTCAAAAGTTTCAATAGTTCTTTCAAAACTTCATGAGGTGCGATGACATATGAGTTCACTTTTACAGGGTTGTGTTCGACCAAGTTTAACATTATACCTAAAGCTTGACAAATCTTCTCCTGAGTTTTAAGTTTGTCTTTAAGTTGCATGTAGTCGTTTCGAATATCTGCAACAGAACTTAAGTCTCTGCTAACTTCAGGATATGTTGGTTGTTCTTTTACAGGAACTATTGTTATACCATCTTTGTCTTCGTATGGTTTTCCCACTTCAACATCTCTTTCTTTGACATTGACAATAACACTTTGACTGTTTGTTTGAGTTGGTGAATTTAACTTCACATCTGCCACCGCCATTAAACCTTTTGAAACACTTACGCTTCTATTTTTCGGAAATGACATTTTACTTAGAATAAAAAGATGGACGTATTTGAGTATCTCTTCGAATTGAAGCAAAACAAAGTTTACACACACAAACAATACAAGTTCATTGACAGAATAGTTCTTTACACAAACAATGGAAAATGTTATAGAATAGCAGTCTTTGCTGAACCAAAATATTTTCATAAAGCAAAGAAAGTTGGTATAACTGAAATGGTGAAAGTTCTTGAAGCAGACAAAAATATAACAACAAAACTGACCGATATTTCTAAAGGTAAGTTTATAATACAATACTATGTCAAAACTGGCGTACTGTCAATATTTGACGGAGAGAAGTCAGTTCAAGAACAACTTACTGACCTGCTGCCAAAATCTGCTCGATGGAAGCTGTCGTTATGCCAATCTGAGGAGCCCCAGCAGGTTTCATCGAACGAATCTTCAAAAGAGCATCTTCCGTGAAAAGTGCTATTGGTTTTGTAAACTTCTTTGCTCTCAATTCATCTGGACCGTCTCTGTCACCAGTATATTGTATTTGAACTGTACCAACAGTTGAAATACCACCCATAAAGTCTTCTGAGTCAGCAAATGGAATGCCAAGCCAAAAGTTTGAACGGTCTCTATTTGTATATTGAGTTTTTTGACCTCCTGTATGGGTCCATACTTTCACATATGGCATAATAGAACTTTGCATTTCAGGGTTAATGGTTGTTGTGAAGTTGTTGTTAAAGTTCATAGCATCTAATGTCAAGTTATATGACCTCATATCCTCAACTGTAGAATATTCTTCTCTTGGATAATATTTGCCATCTATGTTTATATGATATTTAATACCGGGGTTGTAGAAACAAGAATAGTCATTTATAGTTCGTCTGAACAGTACAAACATAGTATCTGCATGTTTCATTGCAGTTGTTAAAGCAATATCTGTTCTTGCACCTGGGTCAGCACTTTGGTTTCCAACTTCACCTGCAAGTCTTTGACAGATATTTGGTGTATAGGGAACATAAGTGGAACTGCAATATATTTGGCAGCTAAAGCATTTGAAATATCTGGGTCCAACATATAGACTGCAAGTCTGCTTTCTATTCTCTTGCATTCAAATTTTTCGCATGTGAACTTAACTGGGTCCAAGCATCTCCAGCAGCATTGAAATAATAGTTTACTTCAGTGTTGAGGTTTGAGAAACCAAAGTCTAAGTCAACTTTGTCTTTGCAAAATTCGGCGAATGACGTTTTATTTGTTCCTTTACGTCTGTAAGAGTGAATGGGTCTTGTGTTGGTGCAATGACTAAGTTATTTTTGCTTGGAGTAAGTTCGATAGAAATTTTTCCTGCCCAGTTTGGCAAGTATCTTAAAAACCTGAAGATGAGGAAAGATGACAAAGGAACTCTAAGTTTCAGTTTTACTTTAGTGGCAGCAGTTCCATCTGAACCAGAAAGGTTAACATAAACTCCTGGAACGTTAGGGTCAAGTCTTCTTATTTTCTCAATAGTTGCATACTGGTCTGTTTGTTCTCTAGCTTGTGGTTGTACTGAGTTTCTCAAAGCGAACCATTCATAGTTTGCCCATGTTACTGTTTGAACTAAGTCAGAGTTAGAATATATCTTATATCCCATGAAAACTTCTGGAGCATATTGGTATCCGACATAGAAAATTCCATTGCAACCTTTCTTGTCAGACAACTTGGCAGAAGGTTTTATTTCAATGTCTTGTTCCACGTATAAGAATGAGTTGTCAATAGAAATAATATGAAACCTGTCGCAAGCAATATCTACTGTTGTTGAAGAACCTTCTCCAAACTCACCTACATTTCCATAAGAAACAGCAGTTGTATATTCGTAAGTTCCAGGAACTATTTCTGACCTTCTAATGGCATTGTCGCATTCGTTATACCATTCGGAAACATTTCCATTCATGGCATCCAAAACTGTTGGCGTTATATTCTGAGCGGCGTACATTTCATATGGGTAAAAATATAGAATAGTTGGATTTATGTGTCATAATAGAACCCACTCGGACCAAGCTTTACTTTCTTCCTGACTGAGTTTTTAACTCTTCTTTTTCCTTCATTGCCACTACTTTCACTAGATGAAGCTACTTCTTCACTACTTTCACTTTGTTCTACTCTTCTCTTCTTCTTTGGTGTCGCTTTTGGTAACTTGCCCTCTGCTTCAAGTTGTTGCATCTTTGCCTCATGTTCACCTAGTATGTTGTAAATTTCCCATGTCCTTTTTGCCTTTGGGCTCTGGTCGCCCATCTCAGGTAACCTATATCCTAGAAAGATTTTGTCATAGTTTGTATTTGAGTCTTCGCGTATTGTTTGCATGACTCTTTCCTGAGTTTCCGGTTCAAGCTCTTCAAACAGAGCTTGTCCATATGGAATAAGCTCGTTTCCAAATATATGTTTTTGTAGCCATTCTGGTTTTCTTTCCATGTTACCAATAATATCCTTTGTGAATGGGAAAGCTTCTACCCAACGTTTCAGTCTTGCGTCATTTATTTCTGTAGTTGGTTTTATTTTGTCAAGGAACATGTTTTTCAATACTAACATTTCATTTGGTACTGTCCATTTGAGTTTTCTTAAATATTCATCCCTTCTCGGTTCATTGTCTGCAAAGTAAGTTTTTATGACATTTTGTAAACTTTCGTTTGCAAGGTCATGTACAATAGGTTCTCTTCCTTCTCTGTCCCTAACTTTCTTTCTAAACTCTTCACCAAATATACCATCTCTATGGTTCTGTGTAGTTCTTTGAGATAAATGTTCTAGAACGTCAGGTGTTATATTTCCATCAGCCATGTTTCATTTCATACTGGTCCAAATATCTGCATGTTTCATATCTTTCAATGGCATTAAAGCCGCGCTTAAAATACCAGCTATATCTGGTTCACCATTCACTTCCATTGCGTCTACAACTTCTTGGAATTGAGGTTGTAAGTTTATGAACCACCTATCCGGATTAGCTTTATGACCCCATCTCATTGTAGTTCCATAGTCTGCAGAAACAAAAGTAGGTTTGTTTCCATCTTGGTTAGGTTCTGAATGAACTTTAAACAATGTTTTCATTTCTATATGTTTTGTGTTGAAATTTAACCTTTTATTTTCACCGAGTTCAGCCAAAGATTGAACGTTATATGGTCGTAAGTAAAAAGGGTTGTTGTATTTGCGTACATTTTCTTTCAGTACTTCCATTCTATGCTGAATATTTTTCATCTGGTGTTGGAGTCTTTGTATGTCGGTGAACATTTTTTCGATATTCTTCTACTATGTCAGCCGAATTTTTTTTAGACTCTTGGAAAGATTCCATATTCACCTCATACTCTTGTTGAGGGTCAAGATTTTTCGGCTGTTCAAATCTTCATCTAGTTCTGTGAAGTTAGTTTCCAAAGGAGGGACTTGTTCGTTTCCTTCAGGCTCTTCTAGCTGTTGTTGCTGAACTATTTCTTCCATGTCTGGTTGTATCTGAACTTCTTCCTGTGGAGTTTCTTGTACCTCATCTGCTGGCATTTCATATATTCCGAGACCGTTTTTAACAAGTTCCCTATCTAAGTCATCCGGACTCATAAACCTTTCTTCTTTCGTTCGTCTCTATTTTTTACGCGTTTCATGAAGAGAGTTGAATTGTCATTTAGCTCTGACACCAAATATCTCGGAGTAAATTCGTTCATGTCATTTGGATGATATGCTATTAAATCATATCCCTTAGCGAGCTTGTATTTTCCAGGTTTGAAATTATATCCCATTTGGTGCTGAACCATAAAGCTAAATAGGTTCGGGTCAGTATTTCCTTCCTTGAACTTTCTAATAGCTTCTTTATATCTGTCACTAAAGTCAAGAGTATCTGGGTAACCATACTCTTCTTTAAGCATTTTTAAGAATTCTTGGTTTCCTTGTTCTCTACTTCTTTTATGTCCTTGCTCTGTTTGTGGTTGTTGTTGTTGTGCAGGGTTTTGAACTGTTGGTTGTTGTGCAGGGTTTTGAACTGTTGGTTGTTGTGCTGGTTGTTGTTGTTGTGCTGGATTTTGAACTGTTGGTTGTTGTGCTGGATTTTGAACTGTTGGTTGTTGTTTTGGTGCATGCCTGTGTCTATGTCCATGTGACGATGTAAATGTTTTAGGTAGTCCTGGTGCAGGTGCTTCTCTTGGAGGGTTTGGTGGTATATAAGTTCCACTAGCTAGTATATAAGTTCCACCAGCTGGCACATATGTTCCATCTGCAGCGTAATGTCCTACCTGACTTTTCGTTCTTAAGAAAGCATTTACTAGGTCTGTTTTGGTCTGTTGTAACTCTTTTTCTTGACTTTCCACAACAGTTGCTCTAACGGCGTCATAGGCACTTTGAACTGCCTGTCTCGTTGCTGCATCTGTTATTTTCGTCATATTTTGTGCTACTTCTTTTAACTCTTTGTCGAAACCTTCAGACTTCAGTTTTCTTTTCCAGATGAGAAGTCGTTCACGTAGTTTCACCTTACTATGAAGAGCTTCGAAGGCGTTCTTAAAGTCAGCATTTGTTAAAGCTTCATTTGAACTGTCTTCATCCGCTTGTATTTTTGTCCTTATTGACCCTATAAGTTGGGCTGCTTTAGCGTTGGCTTGGGCATCTATGTTAGCTTTTATATATTCTCTGCGCTTTTCATTGCCTTTTGCATGGCTGCGTCGTTTTTTTACTTTCTTGTGCTAAGTTTCATACTGTACGGTTGGTTTTGCAACTGTAAAAGTTTTTTCTGCCTTTACATTTGCTTCAACTTCTTTTTTATACTCATTGCTATCCATATATGTCTTCAGGGCTTTTTGTTTTTCTCTTCATCTTTCAGTACTTTATATTGAGTAGTATGGTTTTTCAAATTTTATGTTCCATTTTTACTTTCTGCTTTTTTCTGACACTTTTTTCGCATATTCTCTGTACTTAGTTCTTTCAGTTGTTCTTCTTTCTTCTTTTTCTCTACGTTTAACTCATTGAGTTTCTTTGTGTGTCTGTCATATTCTAGTTTCTTTTCGTTTTCACTTATTTGCTTCTGTATGTCTATGTTTGACTTTTTGACATCTGTTATTTGATTTTTGAGTGAACTCAAATTCATTTGACTTTGAGGGTTATAGGTGTTCCGTCTGCAGCTCCACCATAGCCTGCCATTTTCGCTAAAAGTGCCGCTCTTAAACCTCCACTCTGTGCACACAATGACTCGGTTTAAAAGCATAGGATTGCTTGACATTTGTTTGCAACATAGTGGGGTCATTCAGCATTTGTTGTTGCAACTGTTGTTGTGGTGTCAGTTTTACTATTGGATGTTTCAATGCTCTTCCTCTTACGTATATTCTTACGTAGCTTACGTGGCATTTTAAGTGAAGTTAAAAAAGCGGTTTTTTGACAGATGTTTATATGACACTTTCTCCGGTTTATAGGACCTCTCTCATATTATCTTGTCATATCTAAACTCATAGTCATGTATGTCCTCTAACCATCTCATAACGGTTTCCAAACCACTTTTATCGGATGTAAAGTAAAAACATGGATGGTTATGTAAAACGTCTAAAGTTTCTAAAGAGTCTCTCAAAGTATACTTCCTTGGAACGCCCGTAACTTTTCCTGTAGCGACGATAGACCCTTACTTGTCCGGACAAAGTTATACTATTTTGAGTCCTCTACAAAAAAGTCAACAGCGACGACTCTCAAAAATTTTTATGGGCTAGAAGGGGCGCAGCCCCTGGAAAGCCCCCAATACCCAAAAAAACTTCATTTTATACTAAACATCTTCGGGGCTAGAGGGCACGAAGTGCCTGGAAGCCCCCACTACCTTTTTTTTTTTTTTTTTTTTTTTATTTAGTCATATTTTGCATAATTCTAAGTAGATTTTGTAAAAAATCAAGAAAGAAAAATTTTAACGTGCTTTATTTTTTCTTTTTTATAATAATACATATTATTATATAATTAACATATTCATAATGTTTCACCCTTTCAAAAATATAATCCTCCTCCTCTCAAATAAACGTACATACGGGTGGCCTCTTTTTTCAAAAAATTAAAATTTGAAATTTTGGGCTCAAATATTAGAGATTTTTTCAACCTTCAACGATATATGTTGTCTATATCAGACCTCCTTTCTTTTTGATACTTAACATTGTTCCTAAATCTTAGCCGTTAAGGCTGTTCTGAAAATATTTTTTTTCGAAAAAATTCGAAAAAAATTCTTGAAATTCAAAAATCCCTTAATTCCTGAGGATTTTGGAAAAAAGTTTTTACATGAACATGTGTATATTATATGAAGTATATTGATAAGGTAAAAATCAAATTTTATTGCATATTCATCGAGAAAATAAACTAACGAATCCCTCAAAATTGAGAGGGTAATCCTCCTCCTCTCAAATAAACGTACATACGGGTGCACCCTTAAAATATATATTACTCAAAATTATCTATACCTGATTTTCAATTGTGCTGAGCCTTCTCAAAGGTTACAAACGTGACAAAATTGTGTGTAACGGCCGATGAGTAGCCTTGAAATAAGCATTTAATAATTAAAATTTATTCCAAAGAATTTGAAAAATCGACGGAAATTTCTGAAAATTACACATTATTTTTCAAAACGAGATTTTTCTGAGCCAAGGAAATTGTTTTGATTTACTTCCCTTTATTAGTTATAATTTTCAAAATTTGGTTACGACTGACAAAAAATTTGTAAAACTCTATAGCATAAAAAAATGGGTGCTAGAGCAGGTCCTCCTGATGGTTCTGAAGAATCAAAGAAGGAATGGGGTAAGTATGAGTATCCAGGTGATGTTAAGCACATGAAATGCCATAATTGTTTCTGTGCAATCGTATTTTTAATTTTATTTGGCTGCATGATTGCACTTTTAGTCATTGGTGTCCTCCGCGCCAAGGTCTGGACACTAACAAAATCATGGGATACCCATGGTTTCTATTGTGGATTCGACAATTCACAGCTAAATATCAAAGGTGCTCCAGAAGGCCTTGTTAAGCCAAATTTAGTCGACTATCCATACTTATTCTTCGATGCTCTTAATGTTACTCGTCAAATATGTGTTTCAAAATGTCCTACAAATGGAGATTTACAAGCAATTATTAAGCATAACGTTACTAAGTCCGAAAACGTTACATACCTTGATAATACAACCTACAACACAAACTACTATCCAGATGCCAACGAAACTTACGAATACAAGACAACAGTAGTCTTCAACAGATGTATCCCAGAAGTTAACCTCGAAGAAGACCTTATCAACGGCACACAGTTCATCGATGGCTTGAAGCAAGCATTAGATGCTATTCCAGCCCTTTCCAGTGCCTTGAATTCCGTATTCAATCTAAAATGGCAGATTCTTGCATGTTCCGCCGCCTCTCTCATTGTTGGCTTAGTTTGGATCATGTTACTACGTTGCATTACAGGCTGCATAGTCTATTTCGTCGTAATGCTCGTTCCTATTGCTCTAATTGGCTTCGGTGTCTGGTTATTCATGAAAGGATCATTAATGGGCACAATATCCGAGGTAGTTAAAACAAAGAAACTTACAGGATCGCAGATAACCGCTGTAATTGTTTGGGTTATTGCATTCATGGTCATTTTGATCATTATCTTCCTTTGGAGCAAGCTAAAATCCACTGTAGCCATCATTAAAGTTGCCGCCAAAGCTCTTGGTCATAACTTCATGGTCATATTTGTTCCAATAATTACGATGATCTTTGCTTTTCTTTTATGGGCCGCATTATTAGTTTCTTCTGTAACTCTTTATACATCAGCTGATTTCAAGTACTGGGTTGATGATGATGGTCTCGATAAAGGCATTGGACAAATCAAATTTGATTTGAACAAAGTTCTTCAATACATGTTGATATATAACTTTGTTTATTTAGTTTTTATTTCAGTTCACATGTATTTTGTTAATTATTATGCATCTAGTGTTACATTAGTTAAATGGTATTTCACGGGGCAAGAAGGAAAAACATGTTGTGGCTGTACTTGTTTTTATGGATTTTGGCTTGCATGGACGAAAGGATTAGGAACTATTACTATTTCTAGTTTGATTATGACACCTCTTTATTTGTTTATTATATTCATGGAATATTTGGATAAGAAATCCAAACAGGAAGGAGCACCAATAATTGTTCAGTTCCTCATTAAATGTTTGAAATGTTGTTTGTGGTGTTTCACAAAAATTGTTCAATATTTGAACAAAGTATTATTCACAATTCAACAGATATTTAATACTAATTGGGGTCCGTCTGCTAAATTAGTTATTGATGTAGTTGTTTCTGATACTCTATTGACAATTATGTTGAATGGAATTTCTTTCTTCATTTTGTTCTTGTCGAAAGTTGTTGTTTCTATTATAACAACGCTTGGTTTCATGATATGGGTCTATTACGTAAAGAAAGACTCAATTGCTGGTTCAATTTTGGCTGCAGCTGCTGTTTTCTTCCTTTCTTATATTGTGTCTTCTTTCTTGTTGTCTGCTTTCGATAATATTATTGATATTGTTTTCGTTTGTTACCAATCAGAAAAATCTATCCCTGGATATGAAGCTGGCGATGCTTCTAAGATGGTCAACCAGACAATTACTGATATGAAGGGTGCTCACGAGAATGCCAATACAAGCAGCAAAGTTTCAGCTGAAAAATTGGAAGATGAAAATGAAATGAAAGAATAAGTGAATAATGTTTGTTATAAAAAATATATTGATTTTTATTCCATTTTACAAAACAATTTTTTTAGAACTGATCTAAAATCAGTAGAAATAGTCATTAATTGATATAATGATTATGATGAGACATCTAAATATGTGAGCTCTAATCAAATTAAATTTGATACATTATTAATATGCAGATCACATGATTTCAAGATAAAATTATGATATCGTTGATTATTTTCTAGATATTTAGTATTGTTTTTAAACATGAGAAGTAAATCGTTAAGTTGATACAGATATAATGCTACTAATATATGTTGATATATTTATAATTATATAATCCATTTAATCAAAAACTATGGTTGGTTTAAAACTTTGGAAAATAAACTTCTTTTATATATCATTAAAAAAATTATTATTTGATTCTGCTGTATAATTGATAAATTTTTGGAATAAATCATAGAATAACAAAAATAAAAAGCATTTATCGATTTAGAATAGAATAAAATGGCTTTATTTCTATATTTATTTTGAATTTTCAGAAAAATCACCATAATTTTAATTACAAAAAAATCGAGAATTGTTAAAAACGTTATCATTTTCTTGACAAATTGTTCAGTCATTTTTTAAATTAGAAAAAATTTGGAATAATCCACTAAAGGAGGCTTCATTCTAGATGTCCAAGACAATTGCTACACCTCAAGAAAACATCGAAATTTTTAAATATCAATATCGATTTTCATCAATCACTTAATATCGACTGTTTACAGTTAATTCCATCGCGCATTATCAAATTATAGTATATTTGAACACACAAAATATAGTATTTAAAATTTATCGAAATTTCAAGAAATTTAACAATATTCCAACTTTCATACACAAATATTATTACCAAAATCTTATTGTAAAAAGAAATGATTAACATAATCTAAGATCTAACGATTTTTTTACCCAATCCTAAAAATCTTTTTAATTACCGATCATTATTTGGGCATATTTTATATGCAGATGTAGAAAGAGAAACAAGCAAAGCGATGCTTAAACAAATTCCTGAAGATGGCCAAATCAATAAACAATTTACTTTCTTAACATCGAATTTTGCTCCTTTTGAGCGATATTTTTCGTTTGATTTCCATACTATTACTATGCTTCACATGTCAAGCATATTGGATACAATTTTGGTTGTTATCTTTCCTTTTGTGATTGAGTAACCAAAATACTGGGAGAAGAATCATGTGGTAAAGAATATTATTAAAACGGACAGCAACTATCTATTATATGTTCTTAATTTTGATAAATATATTTGTTATCAAAATATGAGAATTTGCATAAATATATTCAATAGCCCATCATTAAAATGCTCCAAAATAATTGAAAACATGAGAAATATTATCTTTCCTCCATATTGAATAAAATTTTGTTTAAAATCAAGATTAAAGTCATCGGTTGTCAAATAGTCATGGTTTATTCAAGATTTTATTAGTTTGTCACGCTAATTTTATTCATTTTTATCTAAGTTTCTGTTCACCTTATTCGGAATTCATGACAGAAAGTTTTCTGAACGAAATAATGAATCACACTGTTACGAAGAAGTACTCAAAGCAGGATATAATGCACATTTTGGATAACTCCGTTCTAAATTTCGATCAAGCAACTTTATTGATTTACGAAGTATCCGAAACATTTAGTCAAGCAGATATTTTCAATTTGTTGAAGCATATTTCTATTAATTTCAACAGCAAGTTCGAAGCATTACAAAGTTTTCTAGTTTTATTAAGCATTAAACTAGAAATTCCGTTCTTTAAAGACTTATCAACATATTTGCAAGATAACATGAATGCAAAATCCCAAGTCGCTTCTGCAATTCAAGAAAAAATTAATCTCCTTACAAATCAAAACAACGCTATCTTATCACAAATTTCAGTACAACTTAACTCTCTTAAGAATGCAACAGTATCTGCTGAACCAAAAGAACAAAAACCACAACCTACCAAGATTTCAAATGAAAATATCAAACAACTCATGCAATATGAGAAGGATAAATCTCATTACGCTTATATATACAAAATTTTAGAGAAGAGTGCCAGCGAAAATGATAAAGAAGCTCTGAAATTTTCTATTGATTCGAAATACGCTGAAATCACCGATGATTTCCTGGATAACATGCTTCTGAAGGCAGCAGACCTAAATAACTTACAATTAGCGAGATATCTCGTTGAACTTGGAATGGATCCAAACGTTACAAACAGAGGATCATTAACACCTCTTCACTACTTCTGTAGAAATGGAAATCTAGAAGCGGCAAAGTTTTTCTGTAGTCTCAAAGGAATAAACGTAAATGCAAAACATTATCAAGGGTGGACTCCTTTGCACTACGCTTGCTTTGAATCAAATATCCCACTGGTTGAGTTCCTTGTCACTGTTGATGGTTTAAGAATCAATGAAACAGATAATTACGGAAATACTCCATACCAAAGTCCAACATCCCCTAAAGTAAAAGAAATCCTTTCTTCAAAGGGAGGAAAATAAAAAATTATAAAAATAAATAGTTTAGTTTTGAATTTTATTTTTGATATTTTTTTTTTCTTAAAAGAATAGAAGTAATGTTTACTCTCAAATGATTTGCGCATATTTGTGAATCTAATGAGATATGATTAAAAAAAATTACAAATTATCAAAAAACTATAGTTTATTCATAAATGCTTCAAAATGCATGTCAAAACAGAAAATGGAGAAAAGCCATGTCTCTTGACATAATCATTTGAAGATGCAGACAACAAGGTAATTATTGCATATCCATCACCTGAGTTTTTACCTTCAGCAAGGTTTCCATTAGAAATCTCGATATCTTTGATTTCGCTAATTTCTGATGGTCTATTTTCTGAATAAAAAAATCCAGAGCCACCGGCGCCAGAAGCTCCGTCCTTTTCTCCGCAGCCTCCATCAAATAACCCACCACCGGATCCTCCATGAATTCCTATGCGATGAAATTCACACCCACTCCCAAATGATCCATTTAGATATCCATGCCCCCCTCCTAGTTGAGTCCCTCCTTCTATATCTGTTTCACCACCTTTTCTTCCTTTTTCCCCACCTCCAAAACCACCTTGCAGCTCTACATATTCATGAAGTTTTTTCGAATCGATATAATCAGGAACTTCGCTTTTAAAATAACCTCCTTGTGCCCCTCCACCACCCGCAATCAGAAATCGTGTGCCGAGATCGTTTTCTGACATTCTGAAGTCAGTTCCCCCACCCCCAGGACCCAATTTGAATCCACACCCTCCGCCATTGAACGAAGCTTCACTTTGTCCATCGTCAGTCCATTTTCCTTGAGAACCAATAAAGAGATATAAAGGAATTGTTTTGGTAATGGTGATTTCTGCAGACCCGTAACCGCCTAATCCTCCTTTTTGAGAGCCACTATCTTGAGATCCTTGAGCTCCAAAGACTTCAAATAAATAATGACCAACTTTAAGCTTGATTTCGAATCCTGAACAGTTTTGTTTATTAGTGCATGGATAACGAAATGTAACTGAAGTAGAATTAATTTGGGTATTTTCATCATCAACATTTTCATTATTTATAATAGAATACTGTCCAAAATTAAAATGAGTTGCCATTTTTTAATTAAAGAATATAGATATCCTTCGCAAAAGTATATGAAACACTAATGAAAAAGGACCATTTGAATTGGAATGGAAATTCCTTATTCAGTCCCTTATATTTTTAAAGACTTGAAAATTCTTTAAAGTCGTCTTGTCAGAAATAAAAAGAAGGTTAATTTTTTTGATAAAAAAAAATTCTATAGATTTTTAATGATAAACAGGGGAATTATTTCCTTATATAACGCAAAGAAGAACTTTAATGAATATAAGATTTTTTGCAAGGTTAATTATCGTCTGTGTGACCAAGTAAAAACTATCGTCAAACCCAAAGCATGCGTTAGTACACATAAATAACTATATTATTATTATTTATAGAATTTCGATGACAAGAATAGTCCAATAATTCGATTCAAGATAAAGCCGATAACAATTTATGCTTTCAATTTTAGAATTGAATTGAAATTATACCTCGGTCCCTTCATAAAATTAATTAATTCAAATGTTAACGAGGATAAAAATTTGACCATTATAATTAATACTGTATTTGCATCTGGAATCCATCGAACCAATATCAATTTTTTTTGAATGCATTTTCAATTTTGGTAAATTTCATTTATTAATATTAAATGAAATCTATCTAAAATTATTATTTATATTCTAATAAATTCAATTTTGAGAAGGTGCTTGATAAACGACATATTATATTGCAGCTATCATTGAATTGTAAATTGATAAATTATATAATTATAAATAATCTATTCAAATTTATATAAAAACCGTACGCTCTCTCAAAAATAATAATTCAATATCGACTTTTTGATCGTAATACTATTAAGTATTCATTTTTGAATATGAACACATTTAATGATTGTTTTTTTGATAATCCAAAGTATAGCAATTAGCTATAATTGGAAATTATTCTCTAGTGATTACAGAAGTAAAATAAAACTTGAATGGCACGAGTTTTACGAAGAAAGAAATAATAGTTTTTATAATGGCAATATTGCAGGCAACCAAAGATACTACATTCTTGATATTGTATCAGCAAATAGTAATCGAAGGTTTCTTTCATATGAGTCAAGAAGTGGATCTTCCGTTTTTTGTAATAATTCTTATAATGGTCAAGGATGCAATATATATATTGTAAAAGGTAATATTGTTCAGAAAAGAGTTTGTTCATTTCACTGCTCAGCTTCCGGTTACGGTCAGCATTGCTGGATTAAGAACCAATATACTGAATTAGAGAAGAACTATAATATCGAATCATCATATACACATTTCGGCAATTCAAGGAAAGGGGCACCAATCTGCCATTCTTACGGTGAAGTTATTATTAAAATGGTTAATATTTCATATTGTATGATACATGAGACTTCAGGATTATGGTTAGAGGATATGCAATATAATGGAAATGTAACTTATACATTATTTTCATCTAATAATGCGAGAGATGATTTTTGCCTCAAATTGAGTCATTCATCAAGTTATAAAATAATATGTTGTCAAATTATTAATAACTCTGTTTCTACATATTTAATTTCAGCTAATAGAGGAACTTTTACATTTATTAATTGCACAATTATCAAGAACAATGCAACCGAAATATTATATATAGCTCGTACTGGAGATTTTAAATTTT
This sequence comes from Trichomonas vaginalis G3, assembly GCF_026262505.1. Classification (NCBI taxonomy): domain Eukaryota; phylum Parabasalia; order Trichomonadida; family Trichomonadidae; genus Trichomonas; species Trichomonas vaginalis. The sequence goes on from NC_067205.1 coordinate 4,531,782, forward strand.
TCAACTGCACGATTGATTGCAATGTTCCTTCTCGATTCATACATTCAGATGATAAATTAGACTCTTTTTCATTTGAAAACGAATTAATCCATATTGGAACAGAAGGATGTTATCCAAAATTTAGTTTGAAATATCAAAAAACCAGACAAATTGATTTAACGAGGTCATTACTTAAAAATCCAGGTAGTAAGAGTCATTCTTTATTTAGAAAATAAGCATTATTGTATTTTCATATTACGCTTTCTTCTTTTCAAATATAATATAAAATCATATTGTTCATATCATGTAAATTATTCATTATAAACTAATAAAAAGTGACAAAACCATCATTTTCTGATCAGAATATCGATCTTAAATAACTTTTCAAAATCTTGTATTGTGGTTTGCAAAATAGATATTTAAAATATGATCTTAATTGAAATTCCTTAAATCAAATTTCCATGATAAAGACAACCTATCTTTGAATACCAAAATTAAATATGATAAATCGAAAAAATTCCGATTGGAGTGAATTCTATGATGATAACAATTACAGCTACTATAATGGTACAATTGATTACAATACAAGTTATTATATTTTCAATGCTGTCTTTTCAAAATTTCATGATATAGTGCTTCTCCTTCATTCGAGCTCATCATCATCAAATATCCTTATTGAATCTACTCTATTCCATACGAATGAAGCTGCGGGTCTCGGCTGTAACATTCATTCATCCGGTCTCGGAAGTATCATACAGAAAAGAATTTGCGCATATAATTGCACAAATAAAGGAATTGGTCAGCATTGCTATATTCTAAATTGGGATTCTTCTATATCGAAAAACTATAATATTGAGTCATCATATCTGAATTTAGGAAATTCGATAGGACAAAGTACAATATACCATGGATCAGGTGAAATTATTATAAAGAGAATTAATATTTCATGTAGTAAAACAGATTCTGGATCAGTAATTCAACTCGGTCAAACTAATTATGAAGGTAATATCACATTTTCTATTTTGAATAGAAATACAGCTTCATATCAACACTGCCTTCGTTTAAATAGTAATAAACCATATTCAATAATTAACTGTGATATAAAAAATAATACAGTTCTTAATCAATTTATATTTGCAGAATCTGGAGAATTTACCTTCAAAGATTGCATTATCATAAAGAATAATGCAGTAAATACTTTTTATGGAGTTGAATCTAGTAAATCCATATTAATTCATTGTTATTTGGAAATAAATGGGACATTTGAATTTGTTGAAATTGAGAGTCTCTCAGCAAGCTCTTTTGAAAATGAATTATACTTCTTTAAAACAGCAGAGTGCAATGTTGAAAAAGATTTATTGGAAATGAATTTGCATTCTAAGCTCATATCTTTGTTTAAATTAATGTTATGTAAATTAAATTTGATTCCTACGCTCCTTAAATAAATATTTTCAATTAATACGAAGATTTGCAAAAATACTGATGAAACTTAAGAGGATTGTATTGTAGCTACCTATTCTACAATTCTTGATTGAATATGGTATAAAATCAATCCAATTTCCATTATTTGGAACCATTGAATTTTGTATATCTAAAAAGTGACAAAATAATCTTAAGGCTCCAGTCCCACCCTTTCAATTTTTAAAATTGAATATATCCGTCAATAAGAGTTTTCATGACTTATAATTAAAGATATTATATTAGTGTAATATAAGCTATCATATTATATTATGACGTAGGGTGTAGCATTGCTAGAACGTTATTTGTAAATTTCACTATTATCAACTTTGAACGATATAATTCATCCTATAAACAAAAGGACTCTGTCATGTTGTAGGATATTAGTATAGTATATTATTTATATTAGTAAACATGACTTTTACTTTTCCCTGATTGAGTTATTTTTTTAACAAAGAAAAATGAAAAAGTTACTTTTTGACAAAATCTAATAATAAGTGATCCATAATTTTATTATTAATAAACATGTTACTACATATTCTTTAGATATATCTAAACATTGAATAGCATTAGCTTCTTTCGATTTTTATCAAAGTATATAAAATTACCACCTGAAAAAAATTGACATATTTTGACAAAGAAGAAAAAACTTTTAGTTCCGCTCTGTCACTTTGTTAGCATGCTAGTGATGTTTATTATTATATCTTAGTTTAATTTTATATATAAATGAGGAATGAGGAATTAGATTCGCAATACCATCACGAAAATAGCATTTTTAAAAGCTTGTAATTCTATATGAGATAAATAGACATGAAAAGTAAAATCTGATATGAATATAATTTAATATGAACTATTATATTATAGTTGAGATTGTTTGTCAAAACGGTTTTTTGACAAGTGAGTATTCAATTTTTCAAAAGTATATTCAAAAAATTGAATGATATCTCAACGTATAAGGAAAAAACTTTTAGTTCCGCTCTGTCACTTTGTTAGAAAAATTATATAGTTTCTATCGACACTATCAGTATACCCAGCTGTGAAAGGTATATTGAGGAATTAGGTTTGCAAGATTGTAATTTTTGTTATTTTTTTCCAAATTGAGAGGATTTTTGACGATAGAGCTGGACTATTTTTGAACAACAATTTCATTACCTTATGCTTTATAAAAATTTGAACAAATTTTATGGCGTAATAGTATAAGTTATAATTTATTAATTTCAAAAAGAAATGACCAAAAAATTCCTTTCCAATATGTTGAATCAAATCGATTTTATAAATAAAATTTAAACCTTAAACTCGATTTTTATAAAAGTGACATTTTTTAACTTTCAATAACTTAATCCCATGGTAAGAAGCTAATCTAATCATAAAAAATGTTATAATTAACCACATGTTTATTCATTTATGATATCATTATGCTTCAAAATCTATAATTCTAAAATTCAAATTATCAATTATCAAAAAATCTTTATTTGTCATATATCAAATTGAAAAGTTAACATAAATCATCTTTCAAACTATAATATAGTTAAATTAGAAAATTTCGAAATCAGATATTATTTAAATTTCTGACATGGTGGATGTATACACAATCTAATGGTATATTTTTGCTCCTCATTATCCACTCGTTCTAACTATATACAACAATCATATGGAACTAGAGCCTTAAATGAGGATAACAAATGCATAATAGCATTTCCATTGCTTAAACTCGCATTACTTACATAACAATATCATACTTATATATAAAACAGCACAAAACAGCTTCTTGTTTGATTGAATTTAAATTAAATAAAAATGATCCTTGATCGAAAATATAGGAACGATGGAATATATACATTATTTGATTTTCGTTCTTACCAACTTGTTTTTGAACACAACTTTTCAGCTTCAACAAATTGTTTTCGTGATATTGATGAAGCGAAAAATGCTAACACAGTTGGAAAGCTCTCGATATTATATGACCTCAATAATCCCAAATACATAATGAAAGATAGTTTTCGGCATTTTATAATTGAGTATCCTGAGTTGAAATATATCAATGCATGGAAACAGAAATATTCACCTACAGAAGAATGGGAAGTCCCAAATCGATATGCAGCAACTGGATTTGTTGCACAAATCACAGAAATTAAAATGGATGAATGGGGTGGACTTGTCCGTACTCACATACCAGATGGTACTGTAAATGCAGTTTGTAATTATCTTGATGGAAATCCAGGAAGAAATACTTGGTTCTTTAGCATCGGTATGTTATGCAATGCTCCTTCAGATCGCAAATATGTAGCTTTGCCTGCAAGTAATGTAACAGGTGTCAAACGAGTAAGTCTTTGGAGTGCTATAAAAGATTATTCAATTAAATATTCATGTATATGCTCTATATATAATACATTTTCTTTTGAATACTTAACATTAATATTTATTTGTGCATAAAAAAATTATTAAAAAATAATAAATGAATGTGCTCAGAACAGTATTTGAATTAAATCTTATTATATATAATTATAGATCCGTATTTTTCTCCCTGATCGACTCAAAAATGGTTTTTTATAAGGGTCTTGCAAATCTAATTCTTCTTTTATATATTTTTTGGAAACAAACTCACTAGAGAGAGGGTCAAAGTTGCTATTTGTCACTTTTCCACAAGAATATAATGGGGAAAAAGTTATCATATAGTTGATCTCATTCACTGAGGTGAGAGATGCATGTAGTGTAATGTGATAAAGAGTGGGATTGCTGCTCTAAGTCCTAGGTTCGAGACACATTGGCTTCATTTTTCTCTTTTTTATTGACGTAAACTATTCAATTTTTGTGTTCTCCATTCAAATTTCAGAATTTTTTTGCAGATTTCACGCTACATTCGAAGTTACCTTTTGTAACAACCACCACTGCCTACGAAAGACGAAAGTGTGTCACGATTTCACCCGGAAATCCGACGGTTGTTTAAGAGTATGCACTTTTGTCACCTACTCCAAACTCACTATATCAAAATAACCTTTAGTTGCAATCTAACAATTTGTTGAAGGGGAACTGAGAGTTTTTTCTTGATGATCAAGATATGACAAAAAATATTAATATACAATTTTTTTTTTAAAATTCGACATATATGCCTTTTCATCGACCTTAGCGATAAAGTAAAATTAAATGATTATACTAGATTCTGATAGCATATATAAACCTTATCATATTATTAAAACTTTTATAAATCAAAAATCTTTAGATTCTGCCAAAAAGTGATTGAAAATCAAGTTTACTAATAAGAATATAATGTTTCACTAATATGTTATAAAATGTCGTGGGCTTTTTGGATTATAAATACTTTTACCGGTCAAAGTTGAAATTTGACAAAATATCAAATTCTCATATAAGATGAACTATAATAGTAATACTCAGTTTAAATATATCAAATTATAGTGTATTGCATAATGATATTAGATACCAAAATAAATGTATCAAAAGCACATATTGGCGGAAATATTAAAATTTCAAAATTGAGAGGTTGAGATAGGAGCCTTAAAAATTTTATGCATCTCTGCAAATTTTTATAAATACTGATGTCATAACCTTCTTGACATATCTATTAATTCATAATTTTCAATTTTCTCGTTAATTAAATGAAAATTAAAAGTTGTGCAATAAGGTCGTGAGCAATGTTTCCATTTTTTGAATTTTCAAGAAATTCCAGAAATTTTTCAGAGAATATGCAGTGAAATTGGTATCATTACAACGTGCATTTGAGGAGATGGTTAATTATCAATAATATCCTCGATTTAATGAATTTTCATGGTTTTCAACTTAAAAACCAATTCTTGATCATGTCAAATTTTACATTCCGGAACAATAATGTAAAGAACTCATATATCCGGGTGCCAAATTTGACTCAAGAATTCCATATTATGCTATGAATAAATATGACAGGCTTGGAATTCCGAAATCAAAAATTTCAAGTCGCCTCAGTTTTTCAAAGCCCTTCTACTTAGATTTTGTGGCGATCTTAGATTATCAAAAAGTGACAAAAATGTTTTATTACTCAATTTCAAGGGATTACATCACTTGATAACGATGATGAGCTTTCAATTTTGGTTAAATAATCTTGCGCTTAAATACTATGTTCACACACAAAAAAAATTTGTATTCTAAACGACGTTGTAATCCTAATTTTCAGTTATTATATGAAAATAAGCTTTTGCATTCTAAACTACTTTGTAGTCCTAATTATTTCAAATATTTTTATGTTTTATAGGAAAATGAAGCATTTCTTGAGCTTTTTCTTCGATTCAGGTCCAAATATGGACATTTGGAGACTATTTTATGAGAATTCAGTTATTACAGAAAATCACACTGAAAACAAAATATTAAATCCAACAGAAGTAGGAAATTATTATGTTACCAAATGCTTTTTCAATGGAATTGAAAATATTGTTATCAATATTGATATCGCTGATCACACAAAACTTCTTATTTCTATATCTGGATTCAATGGCACCAAAACTCCATCTCAAACAGTTTATTCCAGATTTGGAAGTTGTATTGTCTATCGGATATGTGTCACAAAATCTATACAATCATCATCTAATGATGGAGTATTTTTAAAGTCAACAATAACATATTTAAAATCAAAAAACAAAATCATTATTGAAGATTCAACAGTCTTTGATTGTGGAGATATGGATAAAGGAGGTTCAATTAATTTTTTAGAATACGGAAATCTTAGTTATTCACGAAATAACATAACAAATAACAAATGTAAAGATGATGTTTCACTTCAAATTTATTCAGATCAGAGATACAACATCAGTCAATCATCTTTCATTGATAACAAAGCAAACTCTAGATGCTTTTATAATTTGTATAGTGGTCCACATCAATTTTATTTATGTAATATCATTAGAAACAATGGTAATAAATGTTTTAATTTATGGAAAGTAATAGTTACATTTGAATCTTGTTCAATCAAAAATAATAATTGTCCACAAACATTTTATTTATATTCATCACCAAATTCAGCTACAATCATCAATAGTGATTATGATGGACAAACAACTGATAATGTAGAAGTACAAAGTCCAACAAACAATATCTACAATGAATTATCACATCTTTCTACAAGACTTTGTGAAGCAAAAAATAAAATTGAAAATAATTTTGAAGAAGAAAATGACATAAAAAAATTCAACAATTTGAAAAATTTATGCACCTCTGTAAATTTTTTCAGATGCCAAAGTCATCACATTCTTGACATATCTCTTATTTCATCATATTCAATTTTTTCATTAATTAAATAAAAATTAAAAGTTGTTCAATAATGTCTTGAGTAATGCTTTCAATTTTTCCTTCCATTTCATTTTTAATGTTGGTGGGAGATGAGGGTGCTTGATCATGCTCAGAGAAGAACCATGCGAAGGTAAAGCATCATAGCAAGATGGATTCCTATCTCGGAATACTCTTGTCAGATATTCTCAAATTATTTCAACCTGATATCTGATTCCTAACAATTCATCAAATATCTGAATGTGTTCTCAGCTTATAATTTTGTTTTCTATATAACCTATGCATATTTATTTAATGATGTGCCTTTTCATACAGAATTCTTGAAAATTCTTTGTATTTTCAAGAAATTGCAGAAATTCTTCAGAGAATATGCAGATAAAATGGTACTATTACAATGCACATTTGCAGGGATAATTAATTATCAATAATATCCCCGATTTGATGAATTTTCATGTTTTTTCAGCTTAAAAGGCAGACATATTGCTATTTAACTCAAATTATGCTATGAATAAACATTTATTTTGATATATGGCCTCTAATTAAAAGGAAATTTTAGTCAACAGATTTTATTCCCAAAAGGAAGATATGTACTGAGTTACTATCATTAAAGGCTTTTTTTAATGACATCCACCTATCAAATGGTCTATTTAACATTTGAATCAAAAATGGTTGTAGGATTTCAATAGAACGAAGATAAAAATATGATTTATTTAATTATTATTTATAATGAATAGTATTAGTATGTTCGTCATAGAGAAGAAATGTAACAGGTGAGTTAGAGACATAGTCGGCTGACATGATGAAAAGACTGTGATCCGGTTCAACACATTCATAACAGATAACAAAACCATCATCGTTACCAATATAAAGATATCGATGTGAAACACTGAAATGACCACATGTCAATAAACAATCAACACGTGATTGTGTACTGATACTACGAATAAATGTACAGTTGTATGTGTAAAATAAAACACTAACATCTGTACCAAAAATAATACAACCAACTTCGTCATCAAAAAATGCACAGTTGCATGAAAGATTTAAAACATGTTCAACATGTGATGTAGATGGACACCAAAAATAAACTTTGTTTCTAGTGCATGTGCAAACAAGGATCTCTTTCTTGCTGATGATACTAAACATAACATCATCAAAGTGATGTTTGTTGATAAATCGGAATGATGTGGCTCTCTTGTTATGTTCATTGTATGTGATATTGTAGAAATGAACATAGTCATCATACGTATTAACACAGAAATATAATTTGTTTTCACATAACAATATTGATTTGACATCTTTCATGTGTTGACTGTAAACAATGCATCCTTGATAATAAAGGTCAATTGAATGTCTTTGTAATGAATATCGAACAAAAACATCTGATCGATCAATGTATTCTTCTGGTGAAAGAGATGGATATTGATATCTCTGTTGATTGTTTTCAATGTGTATTTGTTGGTCAAATACTTGAATTGGAACACTTCCACAGTTCATCATCCATGTGTGACGTTGATTATCAACAAAATTGAAATTACTATTGTTATTGTTGTTATTTGTATCAATGTCAATAACTGGATATGAAAGGGGATTGAAAACATTGAATGATTCAATAGATGTTTGTTTGTGTCCAAAAACAAGATCAATCCATGAAATGATGTCTGTCTTAGTTTGTGATTCAAGAATACTTCTGTGTCGTTCAATAAAATCAACTGAGTTTTTACACCATGTTGGAAATTCAAGAATAAGTGAGTCAAAATTGTTCTTGTTATCAAAGAGTTCACAAAAACAATACATGTCGGGTGTGATCTCAAGTGTTGTCTTCTGTTTAACACTAAGATGGAATGGAATTGATCGGAAAACACGATCGCCTTTGTCCCAGCCATCGTTAAGTTCCCAAAGTGAAAGACAGAATGGTGAGTAACGAACATTAAGCATGCAAACAAAGATAGAATTTGAAAGATTCTCGGAGTGATGATATTTGTGCATCTTGTATATCTTATTCAGTTTGTCTTCTTGAACTGTTTTGTCAAATGATGTCTGAACAACAACTGATAAATCTCTCCTGTTTTCAAAAGAGTATTTTTTGTTCATGTCTTTAACAATACGTGGATAAATTGGATAACCACTAAGATCTAATGTTGACCGTTGGCCTAATAAATTGATTTGATATAAAAAGTCAAATGTTGATATCTTGTTTTGTTTCCATGTTTCAAAAACTTCTTTCTTGTTCAAACAAAATTCTTTAATTTTGTAAATTTCTTCAAAAATAGGTTCTTCATAAAATTCCAGAATGAATGAAGATCCAGTAGTGCTGTAAACAGTAATTGAATATGGATTAGATAAAATAACATGTTTCTCGATCTGTAAAATATCATCAACAATCAAAACAACACGACCTAAGAAAAATGAACACTTACCAATTTCTTTCAACAATGAAATCTGGATCAAACTATCGAAAAATAGTGGATTTGGAGTTTCAAATATGATGTCGTCATTGACATATTCTGCACCAATCAAAATAATAATAGATGTTTTCTTCTTGATAGCAATACATTTCATTCGGATGTCAACACGAACAAAAATACAGTTTTGAATAGTTCTGTTTTCGTCAATTTTGTAGATTTCTTCAAAAAGTTTCATCTTGTTAGTCGTTTCTTCATGGACAACAAATGGGTATTGAACAAGATAGTTAGGAATGTATTCACTAAGTTTGTATGAATAGTTTGTGATTTCACTAAATCCAAAAAGAGGAATAACATTTCGAATTTGGTATTTCTCTTCTGTTGGATGTGGTAATCGGAATGGAGATCGAGAAATCAACATTCTAAAATAAATCGGCAAACAAAGATGAGAAACAAAATATGAATGAGTTCGTTCATTGAGTTCTTCTTCACTAAAAACATCGGAAAACAAATAACTGTATTTTCGTTGTAAATAATGAATACAATGTTTTTCTTCTTTCCGATTATAGAAATTAATATTTTTGTAAAATGAAACAAAAAATGTAATGCCATATTCGCTGATCTTCTCGTTGAAATCATAAAGAAAACTTAAAAAGCGAATCTCATTGAAAACTGCTGATGTTTTAAGATTACAAAGATCACCTTTGTTGCTCTTTCGTTTCTCAATGATATCAAACTCGTTGTTGAACTTGTTGAAATCAAATGAAATAATGTCTTCAAATGAATTAGAATTCTTTGTGAGATGAACAAATTCTTCATCATGAATCCATTCGGAAACTTTCTGTTGGAATTTCTTGAAGAATAAATGATTGAATGATGCATCAATATTCTTGGATCTCAAAACAACTAAAACAAACAAAAATAATTCAACTGTGAATTCTTGGACTGATGCAACAATTCGTTGAAGTTCAATCTGTTTGTTTATATTGCTATCATTGTATATTTCTCTGAAGTTGTTGATAAAGAATTTAGTCTTGTTTGGATAATTCAACAACTTGTCTTCTAATGTGTTGATGATGTTTGATTCATAAAATTCTTCTTTCTTATTGTAATAAAAGAATGATAAACTGTCTGAATACAACTTGATGTATTTGTCATTAGAATTCCAAATCAAATTGATAACATTAGAAATGAATTTAGATGTAATCTCTTTGTGACCGTATAAAATAACTGTCTTCATAAATAAACTAAAGTTCTTTTCATCACTTGTCAATAATCGAATGGAAAAATTAGAAATAAATTTGACACAGTTTTGAATATATAACTGTGAAAGATTTCGTTTTTCTTTATTATCGAAAACTAAATGTGGTTCTGAAACAGAAATTGATGGTGGATGGATTGAGTCACTATTGATGAAGTTTGCTTCACTCTTAGATAAATTTTCCATGTTTGAAAGTTTGTTATCAATGTTTGCAAAACTACTATCACTTTGAAGATCTAAAGATTCATTCGTTGTCTTATCTTTAGTCTTATGAATCAAAAAGTTGATGAATTGATAATTATTTTTGATTTGAATGTATTGTTGATCTTGTTGACATAATTGATCAACATTATGAAATTCTTCGTATGTGATATCAATGTCTTTGTTTGTGAACAATTCAACTAAATATCCAAATGTTGGATATGTGAACAATGCATGGAAATTAAAATCATTGGAACTGAAGATAGACGAAATAAATAATAAAAAGATTTCATCTTTCGATTCAAACAAAATTCGGAATAATGACAAAAAGATAGATAAAGAATGAGGACTTGTGATTTTACCACATTTATCAACTGTGACTTCTTTTCGACATAAAAATGTTAAGATCTTGTTCCACATGCTTTGATCTGTGGCAACTTTTTGTAAACCGCGAATAACAATTGGAAGATTTTCACTAACAAATTTTTCATCTTCTAAAATAGTGAACAGTAATTTCTTCTTCATCCCATCTGAAACATGAAGTGATAAATAAGCACGGAAATGATTTCGAATCAAGTCTGATTTTTTAGATGATTGGATATTAATAACCATCCTCAACAATTTTTCTTGGAGCTCAGAAAATCGCATGTCACTTTGTAATAAACAACCATTATCTTCATCTTCACTTGTTGGCATCAAGATCTCACTTTTAGAAATGATTTCACTCTTGTTAGTGTTAACTTCATTTTTAACATTATTGTCTGGATTGATAAGTAATTCTTTTGTTAATATTCGGTCAAAGTTCTTACAAAGTAAGTTGAATGATAATGTTTTTTGAAGAAAGTCTCGAAATGAATTATTATCACAGCAGTTGTTCAAAATAACATTGAAGAAATCAAAGATGCTGTTCTCTAAGTCGTTGAATGATTGATTTGATAAGATGAAAAAGAAAAGTTCTGAAATGTTTTTGTAGAAAATGTCCCAGTTGAATGTTTTAACATTTAACAGCATAGACATCAAGCTTTTGATGAATTCTTTAAGTAGGTCATGATTACAAATGTTCCACAAATTATAATCATTAACCAAAATGGATAATCTGTTTGAAACTTCTTCACTATTATCCGATGATGAAATACAACATGCAGCATATAACATCAAGAAACTCAGATCAAGTTTTTCGATTGATGAAACTAATGATCTTTTGAATTTCTTAAAAAACCAATCTGAAAGACTTTTGGAAAACAATGGTAACTGTGAGATAAAAGAAAGTTGGAAACCAATAACTTTTTTATCTTCTGTTTCGAAAATTTTGTCAAATAAATATTGAAGATTTCCTTTATCGAAGAAAATAGAATTGAATGATTGACATGGAACATAAATAGTGTTTCCTTTCATTTCAATGATTGTTGATGGCTTCAAATCTAATGTTTTCGATTTAAGTTGTGATGGAGGGATGTTATAAGCAATGCACTCTGATAAATAGAAAATACCAGAATTATCTTGATCCTTAGAACCAATTGTTAATTCAATAGATCTAGAGTTTATATGTGTAGCAAGTTGTGAATCAAAATAAATATCAATAGATCGATCTGATTTGAAAATACCAATTGTCATCCATGTTTTAGATTTGATTTCAACAATTTTCTTGCGTTTAATGTATAAGATATTGTCTTTCTTGAGAATGAATTGTTCACCACTGATTGTAAAAAGTGGATAATCTTTCTGTTCTCGCTCAATAAAAAGTTGAAAAACAATAGAACTCAAATTTGTTGGAAATGTAGCATATGATTTGCAGAGTGATGAATGGAATTCATATAAGCCATATTCTGTAGTTCGTGATAACAGTCCAACTGATTTGACATAATCTTGTTCTAAAAGATATAATGCATCTGATGTTCGAATGTATCGTGAAATATATTGTTTCAAGTTTTTGATATCAAACAAATTATTTCCAAGTTTATGAAAAACTTTAATGGAATAATAGCCAATCAAATATTTGTTCGATGGAAGAGATGTTGTGATGTTGAAATCAACAAATGGGAGTAATGATGGGAAAATGAGTGGTGAAAATTCATCTTCTGGTAAAAATTTAGAAATGACATAACGAGAGATTTTGAAAACTGGACTAGAAATAGGTTCTTTCAAAACAAAATCATCGAATGAATGATCGTTGTATTCAAGAACATAATCTTTCATCAAAAGAAGGAAATTCATTGAGAAAACAATGTTTTCGAATGGTAATCCTGAAAAACAATCGAATTTACTAAAATATGGATAAAAGCCTGGTTCTTCAGAATTATATTTCTTGCAATAGTTGAATACTTTATCATTAGAAATGTGAATTAATAATGTTTTCACAATTGATAAACAAAAGTTGTCTGTGAATATTGGGAATACAAAATCTGTGAGAATATTGTCTTTATCATGTTCTAATGTATCAATTAATCGATCAACTGTTTTTCCTTTTGACCAATTACATCTTTTGCTGTTAAATAGTTCTTTCAATAATGGAAGAATTCCTTTTGTATTCATTAAATAGTTTGATAACTCTTCTGGTGTCTGATTATCAAATATTAATTGAATAAATCTTTCATCACCAAACTGATCTGATGTTAATTTAGTCTCTACAATCAAACTGAGTAAATATTTAAGTATCTGTTCGGTACAAATGTTTTCTTTTATTGGAGGAATAATGTTTGAAGTTAAAAATTCAACAATTCGTTTTGAATTTGTTATTATATTTGCAATGTAAAGATTTGCAACAGATGTAAATGCTCTGAAGCAATCTTCTGATTCTAAGATGTCTGGTATTATCCAATGCTCAATTTTTGCATCGGTCTCAGTAAATAATTTTTCGTTATTAAGGAGTTCAAGAATGAAAGTACGACATTTACTTTTGCATTCTTTGTCCATGTATATTTTATTCAAATGATTATACATTTCCCATGAAATTCCTTTTGGCGAACAATTTATTAAATAACCGTATAGTTCTAGAATTGGTATTGAAGCTGTTTTGATGTATTCATCGTATTTATTGAATGAATCCGTGAGATCTTTGATGATTGTAGGTCGAGTTTTGTAAATTTTTTGGATACCTTGAAAGATTAAATAGATTAATGTAATGTTTTGTTCTGGAGGGAGGTTAGATACTGTAATCATATCGATAATTGCTGAGATATCTTCTGTAATCAATGAATCTAGTGATGATAATAATGTTTCTGTTCTAATGAAAGGTAAAATTGTGTTCAAAGCAATGAGCTTGTTCTTTTTATGCAGATTTTCTACAACTAATCTAAATCCGCACTTAGATAAGAAATCACGACAATTCAATTCCTTTGAAAAATAGATCTTCAGCTGCTCCTCATCTTCCTTTGTTATCTCTGTTTCACTATCGAAGTATTGTATAATCACATCAACATTCGATAGTGCCATAAGTAAATTTGACACACTTTATTTTTCTCCAAAACAATACTACAGTTATTTATTCCCATCAATTAATATTTCACTGATTTAGCGTGTTATTAACAAGATAACGTATAAATAATGCATTCGATCTTTCCAATTTAGATGAAAATATGAAAGGTTTTAATTATTACATGTGATTAGATCAAGAATTGAAGTTATTTTTATACTAAGCTATAAGGATTGATTTATCCTGGCATATACACTGTTAATATAAATATCGATTCATTCAATTAATGATGTATATATCAAATAATTGAAACACAAATCATACTTTTGATAAAACAATTGATCGTGATGTTATTTGAATGGGAGATCAAATTAATTTCAAATGATTTTTTGTAATTAATTTTTAAAAAGTAAATTAAATCAAAAAAGACATCAAAATTGAAAGAAAATTTGGTTATTTAATTCTTAACAAACAATAAAAAAAAATTAAAATTAATTTTTGGATTTTTTTTCTTAATTAACATTATTGAGTCTCATTGCAATAGCATCAACGAATCCATTCTTACCCTGTTTAGAAACAAGTTTCTTCACTCTTGCTTCATCGAAATTGATACCGCATCTAGAGAAAATTATGCAAAGATCATCAGCATTTCTTGCTTTTTCTGTCAAAGCTGTGAAATCCTGACCAACAAATTGCTTTGCGATATCGTCTATCGTTTGATCATCTTCTGTCATCTTCCTAGACTGAGGCACGTAATTAGAAACTGATCTACTTGATGCGGAATGTAGTTGTGCACCATCAGATATCAATTTCACGAAGTTGGAGAGGTTTAATTCTCCACCATATCTGTCACATATTTCTTCAACAGTAGAAATAGGGACATTGTAGTCGTATTCTCTAAGGAGACCACGTTGTAAATCATTAGCAGTCATCTTTGTATTGTATCCGCGCCATTTATTGAACAAATGAGTTGGTTTTCCTTGAATTATTTCGCCAACTCTCTTCAAAACGTCATCAGGATTGACATTGCTTTGGCTTCTTGTGGCTGTATAAGGTCTTGGCGATGGTTGTACTGATGGAGTTCTTTGTTGGACAGTTTGTGGTTTGTAAGGTGATTCTCCGAATATTCCGTGGTCGACCATGGCGGTTTTGACGAGCTGTGGTGGCTGGTATTCGTAATAAGGAGCATCGTTTTGGTCAATGTTCTCTCTTGGCTCTTCTCGTGAGAATGCTTGGTAGTTTGATCGTCCAGATGGACTACGGAGCCCATTCGAGCCAGCACGAGGAGAATTATAATCGTATTGGTTAGTTTGAGGGGAATTGTAGTCGTAGGATGATTTCTGGGCTGAGGAGTTGTAGTTTTCGTATCTGTTGGCCTTTGGTGAGCTGATTGGAGATCTGACAGGTTCATTCGAGAATCCGCCGTAATCGTTGTATCTTGTAGCACTATTTCTTATATTTGATTCAGGAGCCACGTAGTTTGGTGAGTAATTTGTGTTCAATGGCGGAAGATTTATTGATTCGGAGCAAACTTTAGCTGCAACTAGGAAATATTGAATTAGACCTGATGCTGATGGATCTCCAATCTGTAAGATCTTGCCAAATCCTTGAGTTGATTCAGGAACTCCGTATTTAGTGCAAACATCAATGAAAGCACTGCGAGAGACTTCACCAGTGATCAAGGAATCCTTGGACATGCATCCAATGACGATATCTCTCAAGTTTTCATGAATTATATCGCTGGCAAGGTTAGAACTGTATGATTGTGGAGCAGCTGGCTGGGCATCATACTTGCTACCTCCGAAACGATCGTCATTTGCAAATCTATCGTTTCCATAACCTCCATATGAAGGATTTGAACCATATGATGGTTTTCCGTAGTCATTATCTTGGTAACTAGACTTGTCATCATATCCACCTAAGGATGGCTTCTCGTAACCACGATTTCCACTGTAACTTGGATTTTCATAGGCTTCTCGAAGTGGTGGTAGATCTGCTGGTTCTTCCTTTGGATATTGGCGTCTACTGGATAAAACTGGTTGAAATTCATCGACATCTGTTTGCATAAATTTCAGAAATTCCGTAAAATTCATATCTCCTTCGATACCAACAGAATCCCAAAGGACTTGTAAGTCGTTCCCTTCGAATGTCATGTTGTATTTCTCCATTTTCTGACCAAATTCTGCCATTGTCATGGATTTGTTGTAGCAGAAAGCGGCCCAGCGATTTCTATTTGTTGCGCCAAGAGAACGAATCTTATCTTGAACACGAAGTAGTAGGTTCCTATAGTACTGTTTTTCAGACATTGCTAAATTTGAAAATTTCAGAAACCGTTTAGAAAATTTTGTATCGTTGCATCGTTATCAGTATAAGTGATCCGACCACTTATGATAGCTAAATGATGGTAAATGTTAGAAAGTGACTTATGTCTCTGAATGTGGTGGTAGTGTAATGGAACTATCGTGCAAAATTTTCAAATCTCAAATGAAATTTCAGAAAATTAATAAAAATTCACGAACTAAAATCTTAATAATTAGTCACCTTAAATAGTTGTCTATTGCAGGTTATGGATTTCGGATAAATCTTAGTAAATCTTTTTCGAAATTCCAAAATAACTTGGCACTGCTTGATTTTCGAAAGTGACTTATCCTACCCTAGAGTGTTGTAGCTCATATTTTACTTCTTTCATTATCATTACTAAATTAATTGTGAATGATTCAACATAATATACATCCTTTCGAATTAAGAGACTGTCAGCACACCCTCATCTAAAATTTATATATATTTGCATAAGGAATGGAATTGCTTCAGTCATTAGTTAGGTTCAAAAATAGAATATAGATTGAAAGAGGGTTAGTCAATGAAATGCAGGAACCAGTTAATGAAATAAGCTATATTTTATGAAACTATTATAACAAACAAAAATTCAGGAAAATTATATAAAAAATTTCGACAAACTTTACATGAGATACATCTTATCATGTCTAAGCTCGTTATTTTCACATAAAGAGCAACTTGACTTAAATAATTATGAAGAGGTCCTGGAATTCCTTTTTCAGTGCCAAAACTACCGATTGAGTAATGCCAAAAATCAGGTCTGAGATCTCCATTGATGTATGATTCCTTGCTCCTTTTGGACAGGCTTAGCCCACCCCAGTTATAAATAGTAAATTTAACACTGACATTTTCATAACCAAGAACAACTGGAGTTCCATTCTCATCTTGTAAATTATCTTCTGTCTGAATTGTTGGTGAGAGGCTTTGACACCACCAATTGTATTGATCTGCACCCATTTCTGGATAATGAAGAAGAAATTCGTATTTGTTGTTCGTTTTATTCATTGATTCTGTTTCAAGATCGGATAATAAACTGTATGTATATTGTCCAAAGCAGCGCTTTACATTCTCTTTAGTAAAATAATAATCTCCAGTTCTGACATCATGATAAAAGATGAGCTGGAAATATGAATCATTGAAGAAAGTGAACCTATACTTATTTCCATAGTCAATCTGCTTCCCAATTGTGACATCTGGTATCTTCAACCTTCTTCAACTCAATTGTAATTCTTAAACTGCGTGACAAAACCTAGGTGAGGATCAGACTTTTTGATAAAACACATTGAATTCATTCTATGGGTTTCATTCAAATATTGTCAGAATTTCTCACCTAGGTTTTGTCCCAGACGATTATTTTTTTTATTCAGCTTAAACAATAAAACAACCAAATATATAAATAATACTTCCACGTGTTTCCATGGAAATTTCGTTTTTATCCAAACTTTCTGAAGATATTGCATCATATTCTGTTGAAATAGTAATGCAATCTTAATGTAAGCTCGCCAATTATGAGAAAATATCATGTGTGTTGGATGCACATGTATGTTTTTCGTTTTTCTGAGCTAATTTGGAAAATAAGATTCTATTAGATATTAAAACAAGCATTTAAAGCAACAACCTATTTCCATAGGTGTTTACATTGCTTAACAAGTGATCTGGCAATATAAAACAACTGAGTTTCTAGCTGGAATCCATACTTACCATATGCTCTCTCTCAAAAATTGAGAGTCACCTAGGTTTTGTCCCGCAGTTTACATAAAATTTTTGTCAATTTTCGATTTTTTCAGAACGAGGTCATTTGATTGAAATATTATTAATATTACATTATTGCTCATTGCATTCAAGATAGTCTTGAGAAAGAAGTCGTCTCAATGAATATCTCTGTGGAATCAAAATAAGCATTTTATCATATTTAATCACAAAAGTTGACGACCAATATTATACGCCATCAAGGATCCAGTATTTTCCTTTCAAAACTGTAACATCGATTTATCTTCTTTTTTAAAGTTGAACTATAAAATATTGATGGAGTCGTAACAATGGAATAATCTTATGGTGAAGTACTGATAAGTGCAGTTCTACCAAAACATATTCATCTTGATCAATCCAAGCAGAAAGCTGAAGTAGAAAAGCTATTCAAGATCCTTGCATGATTTGCATTTGGAAGATTATATCGACTTATATCATCTTTCATCAATTTCATAAAATATGAAGTGAAAATAATGTCATCTTAAAATATTTAGCGTTTTTTAGTTTCATCGATTTCTAAACAAGAGGAAATATATGGATTCATAATTAAATATTCAAGGAAAAAAATGGATCTGCATATCTGACAATCTGACGAGACTCTAAAATCTATCCATTCAATTTGGAATGCAACCAAGTTTTTTAACCACAGAGTATAATTTTTAGAATTGCATTTATTAATGAAAAATTAATATGTTAATATGTATTGATCAGAGTATTCTAACCGTTTTTATTTCAATGTATCAAATTTAATTTGATGCTTTCTATATTATTTGAGTGTGCTGCAGCAGGAAGATCACACAGGCATCGTCGCTACGTTCCTGCAGAAACAAATGGCGCAGGCCAAGGTATTGTTGTTAACACTAACAATGGCTGCTGGATCAGATCAGGACCAGGCACGAACTATGAAAGAATTGGCTCAGCATTTGCAGGAAACCAATTCTCTGTCTCAGGTTACAGTGGAGTTTGGTGGCATGTCGCCTTCAATGGAAGATCAGGATACATTCATAGTGATTATCTCCAAGTCACAGGAAGAGTCAACTCAAACATTGGAGTTAATGTAAGATCAGGTCCAGGCACCAACTATGGAAGAGTTGGTGGACTTGGTAACAATGCTCTCGTAACAATTAAAGGAATTTCAAGCAATTGGTTTAGAATTGACCAAGGTTGGGTTTGCGCTGATTATATTGCTCTTTCAGGCTCCCCTGGTCCAGCACCAGGCCCATCTCCTTCTGGCCAAGTTATCAGACAAGGCGATCCAAGATTTAATTCTAATATCAGAACATGGGGCTGTGGCTTCATGTCGCTTTGTTGGTGTGGCGGCGTCAACAGCATTGATGGATGCAACAACCTCTATAACACAGCTATCCGCAATGGCTGGATGAGATCTGATTGCTTCATTCTCAGCTGGGATGTCATTAAACCAATTGCTGGCGCAAGAGGTTATAGACCTGGAGGCCGCAATGCACCAGTTGGAGGAAACGAAAAGGAAATTTTGGAGTGCCATAACGCTAGAACTAGTATGCACTTTGTCGTTGGCAACAAGAATGGTGGTATTGAATACGATCCAGCAGTACCAGGCTTCGTTTCATATGGTGACCACACTTCCAAGCGCATTTACATCTATTAAAAAAAGAATTTCTTTTTTTATTTATATTTTTTTCGAGATATGTCTACATAAAGATTGCTTATTTGCAACATCAGAGGTGTGCTCAATAAAGCCTGTGTCCAAAAATGAAGAAACCATAAATAAGAGTTGATCAAATAATCAGATTATGCTGAGTAGGGGTAATTTTAGCTAAAAGTGACACACCTGTAAAAAGTGACACACCCGTGAAGGGTGTGATTACCGATCGGTAATTTCGACAGTTTAGAATTTAAAATTTTTTATGGAACTGTTGCGAGTTTCATAAAGAATTTAAGGAATATAAGCAAAGATTTGAATCAAAATCTTAGACCTAAGCCGCTCGATTCGCTCGCGGCTTCCGCGAATTACAGATCAGCAAAGATTTGAATCAAAATCTTCGAACTAAGCCGATCGCTTCGCTCGCGGCTTTCTTTATTATTTTAAATTTGCATATTTCCATCAAAAGTTCATAAGGTAAAAAATTTCGTTTATTTTTACTAAGAAAAAAAAGGTTTTTGATAATAAATTTATTTTATTTCGAAAAAGTAGCAATAATCGTAAAAGGGTATTGATAGGCTTGCTAAAGTAACTAATTTTAGCTGTCAAATACTTTTGTATTTTGAAGTAAATTAGTATAAATTTGTTTTTACTTTTATTTCGAAAAAGTAACAATAATCGTAAAAGGGTATTGACAGGCTTGCTAAAGTAACTAATTTTAGCTGTCAAATACTTTTGTATTTTGAAGTAAATTAGTATAAATTTGTTTTTACTTTTATTTCGAAAAAGTAACAATAATCGTAAAAGGGTATTGACAGGCTTGCTAAAGTAACTGATTTTAGCTGTCAAATACTTTTGTATTTTGAAGTAAATTAGTATAAATTTGATATTATTTTAACTCCCTTTGAAAACCTCAATTTTCCATACAGAGGGAACGGGAATAGCATCCAATATTCCCTGAGAATGGTTGCGCATTCTCAGTTCCCTCTATATTTCGAACGAAGCTCTCATCGGTCTTTTTTTTAATACTAAACGTTTTTTCCCCTGTCACTTTTAGCTAAAATTTGGGTTTGCCGATTATGCTAACGTGCGCTTAAAACTAATCTAGTTATATTTGCTATGCAATGCTTAATCTATTTCTAAAATCCGATTTTTAAAATGGACAAATTCACTTTGAATTTCAGAAAAATAACCACTTTTTGTGAAGAATCTTATGATTGATGTAAACTTATCAATATATTCAAAAGATGTGGTCTATTCCATTTACCTCAAAACTTTGATATTTTAACAATCATTATATTTGCAATATAGTTGACGTGATATGTCACAAAAAAGTGAGAGGTAGGGCAACGATAGAAAATTTTTGGAAAAAAAGTTCGGAGATCTTAAACGTATCATATTCCCTGCATGGTTTGGTATCTTCCGCCATGCGTTGTGCCAAACATATTGACACTTTCCAATAATTAATTTATGGTATGAGTCACAGAGTTAGATTATAAAAAGAAAGTAAATAATTGCAATTAGAAATCATATATGTCGGAAATCAAATGTTGATGAGCAGAAACCTTTTACTCATCATAAAAGAGATAAATCACTAAAGATTTGTATACATTAAAATTTGATATTTGGTGCTCGAAAACTGTCTGATGGGACTCCTCCAAAATGAACCAATCTATCGCTGAGGACCAAATTAGATGATGTGGATGGTGTATTCTCTAATTCTAACTTAGGAAGAATGGGAACAAAACGAATGACGACAACAACATGTCAAACATAGATTAAATATCTATGAATCAATAAAGTATACGTGCATTGAAGGTGATAACGATCACTTGAGGCTTATAACTCTTTGACTAAATTATGCAATAATTAAATATAATCATTTTTATATTTTTATACTGATAGTAATTAATATACTATCCTGCTTAATAAATGGTATGATCAAATTTGTTTGAAAATTTAATTATGTATATGAAACTATGTCTTCTATATAAAAATCAAAATTTTCGGACGAACCTAGATTGAACCTTTATGAAAATCTATCATTTTTGTTAATTGAGTTAATATGAATCTTTTACATATGTATATATAGCATTGATAGCTTATATAATCATGGTTTATTCCATATTAACATATTTTTTCAGTTAAATTTGTTAATAATATCATGTAACAAATTAATTCAAGATTAGAATGTCTACAAAATGCTAACAAATAAGAACAAAATACGATTTCTCGACTTAAATTTTAATATGGAGTAGTTTTTCGTTTAAATCTAATTAAAAATGAATAAAAACTTATCTTGTACTATTTTCATTCAAAGATTTTAATAATGTAAATCATGCATTTTCATAATTCAGTACAGTTCTTTTTAGAATTAAAGTTGATGAGGATGATATTTGTGATTTAAAATAATTTGTTAATGTTCACCTTTTATTCATCACCTTGTGGTATGCCCTAAAGCAATAGCATTATCAATTCTGCTGAATTGATCAACTCAAAATTCCAAAAAAAATTCAAAATTTCAAAAATGAAATTAAACAATTTGAATTTTCACATGAAAAAATCAATTTCGAAAAAAATTTGGAAAATCAAAGTATTTGATAATTAGTCAAATAATCAATTTACATCGTTTTTACTCATAAAAAACAACTAATTTTTGATTTTGATATCATATTTGATAAATACTCATTCCAGAGTTGACGTAATGTATTAATTATTGTTAGAGATATTGCTTTCGCAGCAAAATTCTTATTTCATGAAAGAAAAAAAAAATGATTTTATTCCAACAAAAACAAGTAAACAGATGAATGGAAACGTACTATATTTTCATAAATGTAGTAATCAGCGTGTCAGCTTTTGTTTATCATGTTCGAGTCAAAATGTATTAACTTGTAATAAGAAATATTCGAAGATTATATGAAGTATTGAGCATTCTTTGTAGAAATATTTGTAATTCATTACTAACATATATAATAAAGTTGTTTTTTTTTCCTTATTGCAATAATTTTGTCTGATTTTAATAACTTTTCATGTATACGAGTTGTGTGAATATGCATCATAATATGCGTAAATATACTTATTTGCGACGAATAATGTGGTTGCATAATGGAGGTGCTAAATTTTGATTTTTAATATGGGGCTTTGGTATGTATAATCATGTTCTTATCTCAACGTAGGAGTATTGGTGCAATATGATTAAAATTTACGAGGTTGATCTTAAATTGAATAATTCTGGAGTATAAATCACAATGCAGCTAATTCTATGTTAAAGATAGATACAGATTGTAGTAATCAATTAGGGAGTACAAATTCATTCTTTCATTTCTGTCGTATTGAGCAGAAAGGAAGAGATCATAACCCTAGGAAAAAAAGCCCAAATTTGTCACTTTTCATAGTACGTTAAACTCAATTCGCTCGGCGAATGCCGAGCACACGTACTCATCATTCAACATAATATTCTCATTCTTTGGTTATTATAGTGCCAGACAACACAAGATTTCAAAGAATTACTTGAGTTTTCAATTAATCTTAATCCGATTTTAGATTTATCGAGAACTCCATCATCACAATCACATACTTCAGTGCGGTAACTACAATTATCCATATACAGAAGGAAGTTCTTTTCGAACAACTCATTTGGAGTCTGTTTTGGAAAGAACTTCTTTCTGTCCGACTTAATTTCATAGTTCCTGATCAACCAAAAGACAGAAACCACACACTATCTACTTAGGAAAGGAGTTCTTTCTAAATCTTCCTTAAATTGAGATTTTACGAGAGATAACCCTTCTATTGCACTTAAAAATGAACATTTTGATATCTTTAGTATCACACATGGTCATATATAGTATTTCATCTACATGAATACATTCATCTTTCGAAGTCTCTCATTAAATGGGAGGCTTCGAAAGATGAATCGTTTTATTCATACAACTTTAAATCTCGAACACATTTAGAGAGTGAATATATCATTTTATTCTTGTTTTGAGTTTATTCTGATTCAAAATTGCAGTGAAAACAGAAGTTCACACATCATATCTGAATGTGAGCTCATCTATACTTATACGATCTCAATACCTCCACTCTAAGCATAAGAGGTGAAGTTATATAAAAATTATCAGATGCGTTGAAGTCTCAAAAGTATTGCCTGAATGCTTGTTTCATATTTGTCCAAGTAGTTTCAATGAATAAATGTATTGTTTTTTATAATTTCGATTTATTTTTAGAAAATATTCAATATAACCTTTATTGTGTTATTTACATCTCATAAATTCTCTGTCTAAATCATATAAAAGCGCGTTTTACCCCTATGAATCAAGAAATTCATTCAATATTCATGGTATATTTATTAAATTTATACGATTTACTAATAATCAATATTATATCCTCATAAACAGCAATATATTTTGGTAATCTATGATAATCATATACAATATTTGAAATCAAATTTTCATTAGTTTAGGTTCCTTGTTAATAGTAAACCATTATATTTATTACTAATAATAAAATCTATCTGTCGTATTGAAATTCAATAAAATTACTTATTCGGTCCAAAAAAACAAATTAGATAAAATTTTTCTTTTTTTATGTAATTTTTGTTTTTCATTTTTCTCAAGATCCTAAGTTATGTTCTAACTTTTGACATCATATCCTATCATGCTAGGCTATATATTATAGCATATCCAAAAGGCAAGGAAATCTATCAGAGAAGCCTTTTTGACCTATCGTTGCCCTACCTCTAAAAAGTGGTTTTATCTGAAATTTTGTGATTTGCAGTTTGAGAATAAAAAAATGTTTGCTTTCGCTGCACTTTCCCGCTCAGTGTTGACAACACAGGCAGAAGAGAAGGCCTTCCTTGACTGGATGCGCCAGACAAACAACATTTTTGTTGGCGAAGAATTCCATTTCAGAAAGGGAATTTTCCTCACACACAAGCGTTTCGTTGAAGAGCACAACAGAAAGTCATCTTTCCGCTGCGGCCTTAACCAGTTCGCTCACCTTACACCATCCGAATACCAAGAACTCCTCGGCTACAAGCAAATGAAGCAGAAAGAAGAAGTTGAGTTCGCTCCACTTAAGAACTTCAACGCTCCAGACAGCTTCGACTGGCGTGAGAAGGGCGTTGTCAACGCCATCAAGGATCAGGGCCAGTGCGGTTCCTGCTGGGCTTTCTCATCCATTCAGGCTCAAGAATCACAGTGGGCTATCCACCACCCAGGAGAGCTCTACGACCTTGCTGAGCAGCAGCTCGTTGACTGCGTTCACGACTGCTTCGGCTGCAACGGTGGAAACGTTGGCTGGGCTTACACATGGGTAAAGCTTTTCGAGCACGGCATGTTCATGTTACAGAAGGACTACCCATACACAGCTAAGGATGGCAAGTGCGCTTTCGACAAGTCTAAGGGCATCACAAAGATCACAACACACAAGAAGGCTTCACACGATGAAGAGGCTCTCAAGACATCCGTTGCAGAAAACGGACCACACGCTATCGCTATCGATGCTGGCCACGATTCCTTCATGATGTACGAATCTGGTGTTTACGAGGATGCTTCCTGCTCTTCTTCTACACTCGACCACGCTGTCGGCCTTGTTGGCTACGGTGTTGACGGAGACAAGGACTTCTGGCTCGTCCGTAACTCATGGTCCACAACATGGGGTGAACAGGGCTACGTCAGAATCCGCCGTAACTACCACAACATGTGCGGCGTCGCTTCTGAACCAATGTTCCCAGTCGTTGAATAAAAAAATTAAAATTTAGGTTTCTTGCGAATCATCTAAGAATTTTAATGTGTCTGAACTTTTTAATATCATTTAAGTTCTTTTGGTTAAAACTTAAACAATTAACATCAAAAATGAATTTGAAATTTTGAAATTAGCTTTGATATCAACAAATTCAACGAGATTTAATTTCAAAACAAGAGTGAGCTGATATTTTGAAACTGAATTTCCTGATTGAAGCAATTAATACAAAGACGTGCTCAATTATTTGGTAATTAGAATGAAAATATTGCCTAATTATATCTACTTGGCTCATATTAATATTTGTGACACAGCATTTTGAATTTATTAATGTAATTTAGGCAAAATTGAAAAAGAAATTTGAATTTTGAAATAGCAAAATAAACATTTATAAAATAAACAAAATATAAATAATAAAATATCAAGAGTTCTCAAATGTTCCTGTGTATTCGATTGCCTGAAGTAATTTTCTGTGGAAAACTTCAGCGCTGCTGTATTCTTGAATGTGGAGTCTGTAGAAACAAGTACTTGCAGAAGGAAGATTTGTATCTGGTGCAGGTACTCTGTTGTAGTCCACAATCAAGAACGGATACTTTGCATTCGATGGAATCTGTGTTGTTCCTGTAGCGAATTGCAAAAACTTTCTTTTTTCTTGTTCAGAAAGTCTAGAAATGACTGTCCAAAAGATATCAATCATCTTTCTTGGAGCACCTTGGAATTCAGTCAATGCTCTGAGTTTAGAAACAGAAATAGTTCTGTCTCCACAAGCCAAGAATTCGAGTAATTGAGGAGTAACAAAAGGAGGTGGAGCCAAATCAAGGGCTTTCCAAAATCCATTTCTTATTAATAACAAAGGAGTCAACAATTTCTGGATTCTCAATGAATTTGCAGAAGAAATAAATCTTCCTGCACTTCCTTGGTTCAATGATTTGGACGAGAAACTGAAAACAGAGACTTCTTCGCCTCTTATGTTTTTGATTTTGTTGTGGTTGTTTCCATACAATTCTTGGAATTGTTGTGGAGTCTTTTCTTTACTGTCTTTCTCCAAATTAGTTACGAAATCTTTATATTCGTTATCAATTGAAAAAACATCATCAATTGTGATTTCTCCCGTAACTAAACAAGTCCAAAAGAAAGGAGGGAAAGTAAATGGCTGAACCATTCCTGTTCTAATAGAAATAGCTATTAAACAACCAACACTTTCATAGATATGGGATGTTCTTCCCCATTCACTTATTGGATTTGGAACAATGCATTCTCTAAATGAACCTCTGTGATTCACGAAATTTGGTGTTGAAACAAACAAACCAATGTTTGGATCACAAATGTCTTTAGCCAATTCAGAGGCCAAGTCGCGGCTCAATCCGCCACAATCTATACCTCTTTCTCCTTCGAATGTTACATGGAAAGGATCTGTTGGAGATCTGAACATCCGAGGTGAAGTATAAGCTCTGGCAAATTGGCCGATCATTGAATCACTTAATTTCTTGGAAACTCCGGATCTTACTGACAATCCAAGTTGTCTATTGATTGTCACATTAGTTCTTGGTCCATCCGATTTAGATATGAAGAATCTAAACTTCTGAGTCAACGTCAAAACAGAAATGAATCGAGAAAATTGTGAAAATGAACTTTCATTTACAACATCTTCATGGAAATAAACATACCAATTGAAAGCCAAAAGAAAACGAGATCTCAAACAAATCATGTGCAATTCTTTGTCAAGATTCAATTCCAGGAATCTTATTGGGTTCATAGCAAATGATAAATTGTATAAATCTTGCAATCTTTCTATTGGGAAAAGTGACAAAATATTTTGATCGTCACTTTCATTGAATTGGGAATACATGACTTTTATGTCATTTTCGAACTTTTCTCTGTTACTTAATAAGATGTTTGCTGCATCTGCTGACTGAACACTACAGAAGAAATAGAATTTCATGTTGGAAATTACATCACTTTCATCGAATTTTATGAAAAACTCTTTGTTTGGAGGAGAAAAGTCAGAATTCATTGAAATTCTAAATGAATTTGACATTTCTGAATTTGTTGCGCATCTGATTGTCTTCTTTATAACATCAGGAGCAGAAGCACACAAAGTTACTTTGTAAGGAATATAATTAGAAGTGAAAGTAACTTTCAACAAATTTTGATTAAGAATTTCAAATTTTGTTGGTGGAAAAGTTATGAAAGAAAACAACCAATCAGTAATAATCAAATAAAAAGGATAATCAGTCAATGTCTTGTAAACAGTTAATATTCTTTGTATTATACTAAATTCTCTTTGCGAAAGCATTTTCTTCATATCTTTTCCGAGAATTGATTCTGGAAGTTTCAAACCTTCAGCATCATTTCTCATTTTCATATTCCTGAGATTACACCATGATGGGAAGTAACTTGACAAATTCATTAATTCCATTTCTTTTCGCATATCTAAATGTGATCTCACGAAACTTTCAAATGAATTCGAAATTGTTTTACAAAGCGGCAAAACATGATTAATAACAGAAAGATATTCATCATTAATGTCAACTGCTTGTATTTGCAATTTGTTTGTTATAAAAGATAATACTTCTTGAGAATGGGAATAAAAGAAAGGACTTCTTCCCAAAATTGCCATGTAAATATTTGACATAAATTCTGCCAAAGATTTTGATTTCCATTGGAAAATTGATTTCTTATCTTTTGAAATGAAAATAACAAAGTATTTCATAGCGATTGCCAAAGAAAAGAAAGTATTAAACAAAGAAACATTTGTGTTCTTAAATATAGGTAATCTTACACAGTTTTTCTTTGAATAAGAAATAGAATTTCCTGGAACAAAAGTATAATTAACAAAATCAACTTCGTAGTTTTGTGGGAAAACACTTCCTTTGATTTTTGGTGCCAAAATATTTCCAAAACCTAAATCAAAACATACCCATCCTGCGGCATCACTTTTATAATCTTCATTGATTAAAAGTGATGAATTTACATAATAAGGATTTTGTTGAGAAACAAAATGATTTTGAGGAGAAGAAAACATCTTAAGAATGTAATTAAACCATATATCTTTGAAAGTATCAAATCTGTCATCAATGAATTCAATCAAATTAATTAAAGAATGATGATAATCATATAAATTATTAGGAATAGAATAATTCGAATCCAAAACAGATAAATCGAAATCAATTGGGGATTTTGATTGTTCGTAGTTATTGTATTTAAATGGTTCAACAATAACTAATAAATGGTTAACGAAATCAATCAAATTCTCCGAAGTAAAATTGAAATTAACCAAAACATTATTGACAAAATTACTCGAAATTAATTTTGTCAAAATAAAAGTTGTTATTTCATGTTTGTAAGCTTCGCAAACGCCGCCAATGAATGTGTTAATGACGTCATTTGGCATTTCACACATATTCTCGAAGTGTAAAGGTGGACAACCTTGGAAACCAACAATATTTGCATCATTTTGTCTCACTTTTTGTATTTGGCCGGATACAGGATCAACTTTAAAATAAAACGGCATCGCGACAGGAGAACTGAAAATGAATTTTCTAGTTTGAGAATAAACGAAACTAGAAATTGACATCTTCAAATAAGAATTCGTTGGATTAATGTTCAAATTACTGAACTTAACACACTTAGAGATATTTAAATCAGTAGCTGTGTTATTAACAATTGTTTGATGATAACCACTCATAATACTAAAGAAACCATTTGATTTCGTGTTTTCCGTTGAAGAAACTCCACTTTTTATCAATGAAAAACTTTGTTCTTGTTCAGCAAATTTGTCATTCGAAGTTATACCGAATATTCTATTTTTAAGTCTTCCAAAAACATTCGAAGGACTTTTTAGATGCTTCAAAGTCAAATTTAATTTTTGCATGTTTGGAGTTTTTGGAGTTAAACTCAATGAATATTCAACAGCGGAACTATTAGGAACAATAATAAAGAAAGAACATCTTGTATCAGGTAAAAATATCTTTCCTAATCTATTCTTGTTTCTTGAAGAAGCAATTCCTACTTTTTTAGTTTTAGGATTAAACATGAATTCAATTGTTTCATCTTCTGTTGTTTCATTCTTTAAAAATGGTTCCATATTCAAGAAAAACATTTTTGCGGCACTTGAATACAAAACACATAATTCTTGATTCAAATCTATTGAATGCATAATGATTCCAAAGATAACATTAGTTTGGTTTTGTAGTTTGCAGCTGAAATAGCTTTGAACACTTGAATCCAAAACAGTAGACATGAAACAATGCATTGCTCTGTTTGTTTTTATTGAATTCGGTGTCAAAATAAAATCAGAATGGAAGATATATTTGCAAAAAGAAACATGTTCTAAATGTGGTTCTCTCGGTGAATTGCAAAAGATTCCATTTGATTCCCTTGACAAAGCCAAACTCAATAAAACTTTTACTTTAGATGAAAATTTTCGGAATTCAAAATCAGAAAATTTCTTCAAAGTAAAAGTTGAAGATAATTGTTGAGTATAACTCAAGCCATTATCTGAATCACTTAAATAACTTTGCAAGCTATTCATAACAAAGAAAGATAATACACTATCAGAATATGACTGTGGTGCATTCATAACTTGTGTAAATAATCCTAATAAAACTAAAAAATGTGGAAACATTTCAACATCAAAACTCAAAAGTGACATTATTTCATATTCTTCGCTTAATTTAAGAGTTTGTATTGTTATTTCATTAGTCAAAGGTAACTGTATTACTTTGATTTCATCATTTTCTTCATTGATATCTAAAACAAAGTAATTTTGATCTAAAATCACATTTTTCGACAAAACAACAAAATTATTTGACAAAAGAATAAAAATTCCAACAATTTCTTCTATTTTTGATTGTTTTTGTTTGATTCTATCCATTACTTTCACTGTTATAAACTGAGTTAGTTCGTCTTTCGCTTTGGTTTCTGTTATCAAAATCTTTCTAAAAAGTGTCAAAACTTCATTTGCAATTGAAAACAAAATTTCTGGTGTTTTGCAATATCTTCCTAAAGAAAAAGACGAAACATGATCTTGGGATAACCAGTCGGGTAATATATCAGTCTTTGCACCGCAAAATACTTTGCCTACAAAGTTAAACAAAACAGAGAAAAATTCTTCATTTTTGTCACTTTTTGTTATAATTGCGTAAAAATATTGCATCAAAACATGGAAATCGTCATTATTACAAAAGAACATCATCAAACTATCTTCTTTTTCGATTGGTGCATCAAAACCACTCATAACTAACATTGTTGCCAAATTTATGTCAAATGACAAATTATTTGGCAAATTTGACAACAAATCTGACATTGTTGATTTTTTATCTTTGTCTATTGTCAAATAACCCTTGTCATTAAAGAGCTGCATAGCTTGGAATGATAAAATTAATGATGTCTTGAGTTGTTCTGTTGGAATCATGGATGAACATGAAATTAATTTTGTAAAAAGTGACACAAAAATATTCCATTTCAATTCATCTTTTTCTATATCTTGAATAATGAGAAGCATGTTAATAACTAAAGGAGTAATTGTTGCGGCAGAAATCATTGGTATAGAGTTAACAAAAAGAGAAATTGTTTGAACAACAATAGAAATAATTTCATCATTCAACAAATTCAATTTTCTCAAAACTTCAGCTGAAGTAATGAAATTCTTTTGTGTTGAGAAATAACCAAGGAAACAAAGTAAGAAAGATTGTGGCAAATTTTCAATTTTCATGAATGATTTGATTCCATCCAAAAACGATTTCAAAGAATCAACAATTTTCTCGATTTCTTTTTCATTTTCCAAATAAACACTTAAAAATTGTTCATTTGAAACAAAATCAACTAAAATATTCAAATTTTCTTCATTAAATTCAACTGATATTTTTTGTGACGATAGAAATGTCACTTTTTCTTCAATCATTCCAAAATATTTTTCATAATTTTGTTTCAAAGTTCTTTCTTCGTTTAAATTTGGATCAAAAGAATTTGTTTGTTGTTTTGATTCTCTTAAATTGTTTCTTATCTTATATACAGCTTGAACAATTGATTTCAACCTCGGATCATACAAAGGAAAATTAGAAACAATGTTTTCAAACTGAGAAAATGACAAAGAAAGTGACAAAAACAAATCAATTTCAAATTTTTTGTCTTTCCCTTTGACAACTTTGTTCAAAGGATTTGGATTATTCTTATGTATTGTTTCTAAAATAATATTTCTATCAAAAGTGAAGTCAATGTCACTTTTTCTCTTATTGAATTTCAAAAGTTTGTAAATTTTTGTAAAACTTTCAATATTTGAAGGAGTATGGTTACTCAATGTTGTCAAACATTTGACGAAACAAACAAAAATTTTGTCAAACAAAAATATAAAATTATCTTGTTCTGGTGTCACTTTTTTCTTAATTAATCCATTATTTTTTGTCAAATTTTGCATCAGATCAATAAATTTCCTTGTATAATCTCTAGCGAAATCAATGATGTCGCATAAAGGAACTAACAACAAAATAAACTTTTCAACAATTGCATAAAATGTCATATTCTTTGCATCTTGGTCAACTAAACTTAAGTTTGAAGAAATCAAAGAAAACAACAAATTAAAAATCTCTTTTGAAACTGTTTTTATCATTGGATTGACATCTTTTTTCATGTGGAAACGTAATAATTCTCTATAAACAGCAGTCAAAAAAGAAACAACGAAATCTTCATCAACAAATCTCAGTTTCAAACTATTTTCAACAATATTGTTGAGTGTTGGAATGAAATATAATTTGTAATGTTGTGGAGAAATGATGAAAGGATACAAAACAGAGTTTTGTAGTTTCTCAATTATCATTGTAAATTGAGATATCGTTAAGTTATGAAAAAACAAACTAAAAACAGGAGAAATGAATTGTTCATTTCCATAAAACAAATTCGTGAAATTATTCACTAAGAAACTTATTAAAAAATCATTCAATTCCTTGTATTCAAGTAAAATTTTTGCCGTGAAAATTAATGAGTTCAAAAACTCTTCATTTTGCTTTTTCTTTTCTATTTCTAAATTAATACCAATTAAACAAAACAAAACTTTGATACAAGTGAAATATTTTTCATCTTTTTGTTGATTAATCATTGACAAATAACTTGGAATAGCCAATAAAATGTCTTGGCTCAAATTCTCACCAGACAACAACTTGAAATAAAAAGGAAACTTATATAAAAGATTCTGACAATTGATACCAATCAAAGGAAGAATTAAATTTCCAAGTAAAAATGGCGGAAACCAAAATAAATTTGATATTTTCAATGGTAAAAACTTTTGTAAATTATCACCGAAATAAAGATCACCAGGTAACAATTGTGTAACGTTTGGACTTAATGGTCCCTCATATTTATATTGGGTGACACCCCCTGAATTATCAAAAAGTGACATTGTATGAATTTTCTTGGAATATCCATCATAATTCAAAGAATAAATTGGGAAATCTAATAAAACGGTTTGGTCGCCGATATGATAACCGTCAAGCATTGAAAAAGATCTAATGAAATGGAGGTATTTGTCATTCACTTGTTTTTCGAACAAAATGAATTGTAAAAGAATTCCGTCACAGAATAAACATCTTGATGTTAGTCCAATAGGTAAAATATCTTTGTTAAATGGCTGCAATAACTGTAAATTACTTTTCTTAAGATGTAAACTATTCAAAAGAACCAATTTATCGTCTTGTAAAGTGAAAACATTTATATTTCCTTTGTAATATGAATAAATAAATGTTCCGTCGGATGTAAATGGTCGAGAAATTTTTGTTTTCGAATTTGAATAGTTTACATCGCAAAATTTTGAACCGAGAGGGAAAATTTCTAGGCCTTTTACATTATCGTTTGAAATCAACAGTAAAATATTTTTTGACAGAACTAATTCAACAACTGATTTACGTTTATAAGGGGATTCTAGTTCCATGAATCTAAAATTCCTTTGTGTAATCTCTTCCGACATATCAATTATCAGTAATCTGTCTTGTTTCATGCAAAAGAAATTTTTCGATACAAATGCAGTGATTGATCTTGGATTTCTATCAGCAACTGTTAATTCATCGATGATAAACTTACCAATTATGTTGTTAGTTTTGAATAAATTCTCTGAATAAATGATGGGAAGTGGTAAATTTAATGAAGGAGTTGAAGCGCTGCCTTGTGCACGTAGAGAATTGCATCCTGCTTCGATCATAAGTATAATGTTGCCTGTTAAATATGCCCAAAGGAACTCTGTTATTATGACTTCGGCATTTTTAGAACTTTGAGCCATTTTTTGTATTATTTCTGTAATGTCTTTGTTTTCTTGTGTTGTTCCTGCATTCATGTATATATCTTTCCCGCATATTTCTTTGACAAATTTTGGAAGTAGCTGTTCATTAGCGTTTTGACAAAACAATTCTTGAGAAATTGTAGTGTTGAACGTGTATCTATCGAAATTATTTGTGTTTTCTAGCTGTATTGCTTGATTTATATCGTTTTGAAAAGTTTCAACAAATTTATCTGTGAAATAGTTGCATATATCATTATCAAATTTGAACAATTGGTACACAAAGTTATTTACACGATCGTTTTTGAATAAAACCTTTAGAACTGATGGTAAAATGATATTTTGCAGAACTTGGTCTTGATTTTTTGCATTTGTTAGATTTCTATATAGAGTAAATATGTCTATATAAAACGAATCAAGATATTCTTCCTGTTTATCATCTTCAGAAAACTTATATTCGAATTTAATTTCCTTTGTTGAAGCAAATAATGATACAGCAAAGATTTCTGGTTCACCAGGATTCAGAAATGCACTGATGTGTGTAGCACCTTGTGCACTTGCTGAACCTTGGTTACCCATGCAATCAAAAAAAATTGCCTTCTCAAAAAAATATCGATAAAAAATTTATGTCGATTTGATAGGGGATACGGCTAAAACTCAATCTAGAAATAAAATAAAAAAAAGGGTAGTGGGGCTTCCAGGGGCTGCGCCCCTTCTAGCCCCGAAGATGTTTAGTATAAATGAAGTTTTTATTCGGAAAATTGTTAGTCTTCTTGGTCGAAAACATTATATAATGTTTCACTTTTCACAAATTATATATGTTTTCATGTTTTGTCAAGACTTCTTCGTAAATGTTTTGTCAAGACTTCTTCGTAAATGTTTTGTCAAGACTTCTTCGTAAATGTTTTGTCAAGACTTCTTCGTAAATGTTTTGTCAAGACTTCTTCGTAAATGTTTTGTCAAGACTTCTTCGTAAATGTTTTGTCAAGACTTCTTCTTCGTAAATGTTTTGTCAAGACTTCTTCGTAAATGTTTTGTCAAGACTTCTTCGTAAATGTTTTGTCAAGACTTCTTCGTAAATGTTTTGTCAAGACTTCTTCTTCGTAAATGTTTTGTCAAGACTTCTTCGTAAAATCAGACAAAAATATATTTTAGGTGAAGAGGTGAGATTTCACCTGTTTTTTCACCTCATTTCTCACCTCTTGAATTTTCATGAAATTTACACCAAAAATATATTTTAGGTGAAGAGGTGAGATTTCACCTGTTTTTTCACCTAATTTTTCACCCTCTTGAATTTTACACCAAAAATATATTTTAGGTGAAGAGGTGAGATTTCACCTGTTTTTTCACCTAATTTTTCACCCTCTTGAATTTTCATGAAATTTACACCAAAAATATACTACTAGGGTCATTTACGAAGAAATCTCAACAAAGTCTTTACGATGAAATCTTGACAAAACATAGACAAGAAAGTTCATGAGAAATTAGATGAAGAAGTCTTAACAAAGTCTTTACGAAGAAATTCATGAAAATTCAAGAGGTGAGAAATGAGGTGAAAAAAGAGGTGAAATCTCACCTCTTCACCTAAAATATATTTTTGTCTGATTTTACGAAGAAGTCTTAACAAAGTCTTTACGAAGAAGTCTTAACAAAGTCTTTACGAAGAAGTCTTGACAAAGTCTTTACGAAGAAATTCATGAAAATTCAACGGGTGAGAAATGAGGTGAGAAAACAGGTGACATCTCACCTCATATGTCCTTACTGAAAAAGTATGTGTTCCATCTGAAGTTCTTATATACGGGTCTTCCAGGAGCTTTTCACAAAATATATATGTTTTCATGTTTTGTCACTTTTCTGTCACTTTTCAGGGAAAAAACATTTTTATTGTATATAAAATGAATTTTACAAAACCACCGTTACCCTTCTTTGGAAATAAGAGTAGATGTAAAGATATTCTATTGAGAGAACTTAAGAAACTACCGAATGGTCTAACATTTGTAGATTTGTTCGGTGGAAGTTTCTATATATCTCATTTGTGCCATACTGTATTTCCTGACTCAGAGATTATATGCAATGACTTCGACAACTATATGAACCGTCTCAAACATATACCAGACACTAACAAAATATTGAAAGAGTTAAAAGAAAAGATACCTATAGGTAAGATGGAACGTATACCATTAGATAAGAAAAATATTGTAAGAGAGGTTTTGAAAAAAGCAGAGTATATTGACTGGGATAGTATATCTTCTAGACTATTATATAGTGGTTCTATAAGAGTTCATGACATTGAAACACTTATGTCAAACGTTTTATATCTTAACTATACAAAGGTTTTCAAAGAGGACATAGAAAAATATACTGAGGGTATAGAGTTTGTGAGATGTCGTTGGACAGAGTTGTATGAAAAATATAAAAACAAGGAAAATGTTTTCTTTATAGTAGACCCGCCGTTCTTTAACACATACGATTTTCAATACCAAGCAGACTGGACTTTGAGAGACTCTTTAGAAACTTTAGACGTTTTACATAACCATCCATGCTTTTACTTTACATCCGATAAAAGTGGTTTGGAAAGTGTCATGAGATGGTTAGAGGACATACATGACTATGAGTTTATATATGACAAGATAGAATATGAGAGAGGTCCTATAAACCGGAAAAAGTGTCATAACAAAGAAATTTTATTGGTAAGTAAATGTGGTTTGAAATAGGACTACTTGTTTTAGGTTTTTTCCATTGTGTCATTTACTTATTTGACGTGGCAGAAAGATATAGAGAATATGAAGATGAACCAATACCAGCAAATGTTCAGCATATGTACTCGTAAGAGATATTTTTATCTAATATTAAATGGACGCACAGAACTTAGCGAATGCACAGCAACCTGGACAACCAAACCCAGAGAATATTCCAAATGAAGTTAGAATACAAACTGCAATGGCAAACTATGGTCAAGTGCCAACAGATGTACAAATGCAAACTGCCATGTCAAATGACGCTGCGTTAGGTTTGCCACCATGGTATGCAAATATGAGATGGAAAGAGTTTTATACAAACCCTGAAGTGGATATAAACAACTCTATGCAGATGACGCGAACACAGGAGTTGACCCAGAATATGTTTTCTACCAGAGGAGAAATAGAATGTATGAGCTCCAGTTAAAGAATGCAATGGAACTCAGAAGGAAACGTAAGAGACTAGGTGGACATTAGATTTTTACATATAGTAAAATGGGTTTCTTCAGTAGTATTGGAAACTTCTTTCGAAATGTTGGAAGAGGTATATATGGAATGGAATAAAAACCGTAGGAAGAGGAATTTGGAACGGAGTCAAAAATATTGGTAAAAGAGTAGGTCAGTTCGTTGGTATTATACCTAAAGACCCTGAACCAGAAGAGCAAGCTCCTGTTATACAACAGCCTGAACCTGCACCACAGTCTAGTTGGCAACCAAATCCAACACCTCAACCGTATTAAAATTATATTTTTACCGTTCGATAGTAGTTGTATATGAGACTAAGTTCTAAGTAAAACGCATGGTATAATGGAACTATTCTCTTTCTTCCATCTGTTGTAAACCATACTTGAAAGTCTGAAATACTTCCACTCGGTGGTTCATATAGCTTTGTAGGTTTTTCGTAAAAGTCATTTGCCAAGCATAAAAAAGAGTTTTGGGCGCCAGAAAATGAAGCATGAACTATAATAGCATCTGAGTCGAAAACATTTTCATATGTTCCATTAGGGTTTTCGACTTCATAAAAGTTCGGGTGTACTGGATATTCTGCAGGCTGATTTAACATCCTCAAAAATCTATACCATGCCAAGTTGTTATATTTTGTAGAAATATAAACGTCTTCTCCAAGGTCTTCTATTCTATCGATTTTAACAGTTGCATTTTTCCTGTCATATAAAATATCGAGATGGTACTCTCCTTCGTCAATGTTGTACTGTTTTGCATATTCGAGATAGATATCGTTTATTTTTTCTTGAAAAGCTTGAAGAGTTGTTTCTAAGTTTACAAGCAAACTAACTTGTAAAAGTTTTCCCTGTTCAAATTTCTCATACGTACGTTTCTCTTTGTTATAGTATCGAATTTCAAAAGCGACCGTAAATGGGAAACCATGTATGGCTTCTGAAATGAATTTCATTCTACGAAAGCCAATAGCTTTTGTGACGGATGGGTCTCTTAGCCATCTTAACGGGTAGTCAAAACGATAGCCTTCATGCTTTACGGTCTCTGTCTCAAACTTTTGACCGACATTCGTAAAAAGTTCATCTAATGGTTTAGTTGTAGCAACTCTAGAATTTTCTTTTTCTATTGAAAGCATATTTTATCTAGAATAAAAATGTCGAAAGAAACAGCGTCTATGAGAGAAATACAACACAACCGACAACTCATTTTGCAAGCTCTAAATAAGAACACAACAAACTTTTCAAACTATTCTAAGATATCTGAGTCATTGAAAGAAGGAAACTTAAAACTGACGATAAACCCATTGACAGACGAGTTTCTGTTTCAAGACAGTAAGAACCATACTGTTTGTGTAAATCCAACAAAAGGAACTTTAAACGAGAAGCCTATAAAAGAACTTCTTTTGAAAGCAGATGTTGACAACAAAGCTGACAAAGAGTATGTCATTGAAAAAGTTCAAGAAGAACATGACAGAGCAGATGCAACATATGCAACGAAAGAACATACTCATCCTGAACTAGCGGACAAAACATATGTTGACAATAAAATGTCAAGTGAAGTGACAAGAGCTGACAAAGAATATTCTAAAAAGACTCATACACATACCATTGCAAATATTACAAACTTACAAGAAACCTTAAACAGGAAAAGTGACGTTGGACATACACATACCATTGCAAATATTACAAACTTACAAGAAACCTTAAACAGGAAAAGTGACGTTGGACATACACATACCATTGCAAATATTACAAACTTACAAGAAACCATAAACAGGAAAAGTGACGTTGGACATACACATACATCTTCTGAAATAACAGACTTAAACGTTAGCCTTGAAAAGAAGGCAGATAAGAACCATACACACGATTTCTTCGCAACTGTTGGTATAGAAAATATTGAAGGAACGGTTGAAGAAACTGGTGGGATGTATTAAATTGGAAACCTCCTAACTTTCCACAAGGTTTAACATCGGAGGATGACATAACAACGATGAAATACACTAGATGTAGAAATGTCTATGTCATGGAGGATGAAAACAATGTTAAATTCACTGCTCAAGATTTATATGATAAAAAAGCTGACAAAACAGAGCTTCAAACGTTAAAGACAGAAATACTTCAAACAGTATATCCTATAGGTTCTATTTACACGTCAATGAACTCTACCAAACCAGAAGTAGTACTTGGTTTTGGAACTTGGACTCAAATAGTCGACAGGTTTTTGTATTGTGCAAACTCTTCAAAGGAAACAGGTGGAAGTAAAACGATTTCAGGTGCAAATTTACCTGCGCACAGTCACTACATAGATTTAAGTACATCTGAAGCAGGTTGGCATAAGCATAGATTTTGGGATTGGTCAGCAATGAAAAAAGGTAAAGGATATGATGTTAAAGACGACGTTCAGTTTGCTATAAATTGTTTCTGGGGTAGCACACAGGGAGAAGGAAACCATACACATCGCGTTTCAGGGTATACACAAACAACGGGACAAAGTAAAGACTACATGCCACCTTACATGACAGTTTACGCATGGTATAGAATTGCTTAGTCGTCATTTTCAACTTCTTTAGCATATTCGTCAGGAGTTGTCTTATATTTGTTAGGAACTGTCTTTGAAAGTATACCACCTTGAACTTTGACAAGTTTGAAACGAGGTCTGACAATAGTAGTTTTATCTTCTGCTTGCAGTGTGTACATTTTGCCATGTTTGCCTAAAACTTCATAATATTCTCTGTATACTTTCTTCTATTTTTACGAACACGAATGCGAGTACCTGTCGAGTTCCCATTGTTGTCATAGTCAATAGTATTTTCATATGGGTCGCGTTTAGGTATTTCTATTTTTACTTTGTCACCTTTCTTAAGTTTGAAGCCTGGCATTCTTTCTTGTTTGTCTCTTTTGACTAAACTATTAAATATATAGTCTTTCTCTAAGTCGGGGTTGTTTTTCATTTCTTCAGGGAGTGGTTTCCCAAACCTTTTTGTTTACGGGTATTGTAAATATTTAAAACTTGTCTCATCTTTGCCATGGAGAAGTGTCTATACTTGTCGTCATATGACATTTCATCTACCTCACCACCTTGTGGTTGGTTTAAGTCTCTTAAGATTTTTATACAACTGTCAATGACACCAAGAGCAGAATGGTTTTGGTCGACAATGAAATATTGGTTTACATTTTTGAACGCAGATAGTTTTTAATATCGTCTGATTTGAAAGAACTTTCACAGTCAGATGTCAGTTTTGTTGGATGGTATTTGTCAACGAATATTGTCAAAGCAGTTTTCACATCTAAAATATTTTTGGACCGTAATGGTATGGCTTCACAGTATCTTGTGTTTTGACCGACAAATATTACCAGTATGGAGGTCCATCTGTTCTAACTCTCGGAATGTTTTCCAAGATATCCATAAACCAAGCACATTTGGGTTGAACTAAAGATTTTTACCATGAGTGCTTTCTTTGTTGCTTTAGAAACATACGGGTCCTTGTTTGGATTCGTCATTTTTACCCCATAAGAAATGGGTTTATTTGGCGCATTAGCAGGAGTTGCATCCAGATTTTTGCCCGCAGTGGGAACAATAGCCAGAGGTGTATTTGAGTTGGAAGGAAGATTTTGAGTACATTAGGTATACTTAAAGAGAAAGCACACTATTATACAAACTGTACAGAAAGGTTGGGATGTAGCACGAGATGCAGCAAATCTTATTCCAAATCCTGAAACAAGAGGAAAAGTTCAAGGATGGATGGACAATGTAGGAAGACAAGCAGGAAACTATTATAACAAAGCAAATGACTACTATAACCAAGCAGGACACTATATGGACCAAGGTGAAAGATTCTTTAACAGAGGATATAACCATGCACAACAGTGGGTAAACAATAACCAACCGCAACCGCCTCAAACGTGGGGAATGTAAATTTTTTACTGAGATGAAATGAACAATACAGCATTGAGACAAATGGGTTCAAGATGGATTTGTCGACTTCCAGCAGTTACACAACGTGTTTGTCAAGTCCTCCCTATACCTCAGGAAGTTTTAGACCGACTTAAAAAACCTAAACAACCAGTTGAAAACAAACCAAACTAAAATTTTTTACTGAGATGAAATGACCGAAGAAGTTGAAACGGTAGATTTGACACCACAAACAAAAAGTTCAGAACCATTGTCAAAACCTGTCAAAGAACTTACAGATGAAGAGAAAAATTCAATAATAGAAAGTGCCAGGTCTGGAAATACAAACCCTAACTACAAAGTCACTTTTCATAGAAATGGAACGGCTAGTATCTCAAAAAAGAAACAGACTCTCACAAATAAAATATTGAAGTCTGAAGGAGCTTTCGAGACAACAGATGGAAAAGTTTACTTCACTGACAAACAGTTCATATATAGAACATCTCATTGACTTAG
Organism: Trichomonas vaginalis G3; assembly: GCF_026262505.1. Lineage (NCBI taxonomy): Eukaryota > Parabasalia > Trichomonadida > Trichomonadidae > Trichomonas > Trichomonas vaginalis. The sequence goes on from NC_067205.1 coordinate 4,573,085, forward strand.
AGTCGAAATATTCTAAACTTTACAACAAACACAAAAGTTGAAAGGAAAACAAAAACAAATGGCATATGATATTTACGAAGATACTAACGACACAACCATACCTGCAAGTGAGGTAAAGTCAGAGGAACCAAAAAGTGACGAAAAAACCAATAGAAGAAGGTGAGCCAAAAACTGAAGATAAACCAAAACCAAAGTTTAGTTTGGAAACTACTAAAACAAGTCAACCTTCATTAGCTGGTATGGGTTGGCGTCAAAGGCTTATGGCAGCAGGTGGTTATGTTAAGTAAAAGAAAAACATTGCATGAAATAAAAAACATTTTTTAAAAAATATATTTTTTTATTTTATTTGAAATGTACGTTGAGTTTGTTGAAGAAGACCGTTGGGAAACTTGTTTGTTAGATGAGAAATATGAAATTCACTGTTCTGAGCCTTTTGAAGTCAGAAACAAAAAGACAAAAAGAGTTTTAAGCGAATGGGAGCAAAATGACGGATATGCTAGGATGAGGATTGGTGGAAAACACTATTTTAAACATGTTGTCATTGCAACTCATTTTATACCAAACCCTAACAATCTACCTTTTGTAGACCACATAAACCATATAAGAAACGACAATAGACTTGAAAACTTACGTTGGGTCACTTGTTCTGAAAACAGTAAGAACATAGGCAAATTTAGAGATATTGTATTCGAATTTGTCGACGAACTAGAAGATGAAGCAATTGAAATTACAGACTATGGTAAGCATACGTTTGAGTTTTACTACTATAGCGAAGAACAGGACTCTTTCTACCTTTATACCGGCGTAAACTATAGAAAATTACAAGTATGTTTTACTAAGGCAGGCTGTGCTTATGTAAACACTAGAGATACAGATGGAAAACACGTTCATATATTTCTCAACAAATTCAAGAAGCTATATGGCATATTATTTTAAAACAATATATTTTTACATATATTAAATGCTTCAGGTTGAAAAACAAAGAACAAAAGTAGCAGATACAAAACCGTTAGACTATATCTTTACAAATGCTGGTAGGACAATATCAGATGAAGAAATTTCATCCCGAACATACAGGTTTGACTATCCAATTCGTTGGCTTCAAAGTCCTTCAGATGCAAAGGCAATAGGATTTAGAAGAGTTTTGTTTTCAAAAAGAACTAACGCATTTATGTTCGCAGTATATTTTCATGGGCAGTATAAAGGTTCTGATGGTCTAATAGACAAATTTGACGAAATGAGAATCTTTACAGTTCGTTCAGACGAAAGTCTTGAGAAAACTCTAAATGACTTTCAAACTCAAATGAACAAATATTATTGGGAATTTCAAGAAAAATACGACTCTTTACTAAATGGAACATACTATCTGAAACTAGAATATGACAAGATGAACTCCACCGTTTTATTTCAAAGGATTGAAATTAACCCTCCAAGAGATACACAGTTTTTATTTTGGGAAGTAGACAAACGTTCTTGGGCACAATTTCTTCGGTTACTAAACCAGAACGAACCATTACCACCAGATGGTCCATTTAAATTTATACTTCCACCAGCAGATTTGACAGTTTATAGAAACGTGTTTGACCCTCAAAATGTTATGTGTCATGCAAGTTTCAGTTCAAGCAACAATAGTTTTCTATGTATTGGTAAGGACTTTTATGACTTTGCTTCTAAATTCTACGAACCACCTAGTAACAGTTTCTCTGACTTTCAAGTTTGGTTCACAACAAACGGTGTGCAGCATATAATACCATTGTACTATGACTTTTATCTCGAATTGTCTTTCATATACAACTACGGAGAAGTGCTGAAAAAGTATTGAATGTGAAGATATTAGAAAATAACATTTTTTCTAACATCGTAGAAAACTCATGAAAACAATTTATTTTTGACACTTTCACAAAAAACATAAAAAAGTGAGTTAAAATGAGATGTTTACTGAACTGGTTGGATGTCGCCTTCTGAGGTTATGTAGAACGGCCGTCCTGAGAAGTGGAACAGTGCTCTGAGAATTTGTATAATTCGTGGAATTGGACTCTCTCTGTTTGGAAGTTGTATCCATGGGCGCTTTGCAAAGAACTTGAGAAGAGCTTCTTTCTTCATCTCCTTTATGTCGTCTACAGGAGTTTTTTCTGGTATTTGAATTGGAATTCCGGTTTCAATTTCGATTTTCAGCGCACCTCTTCCAGACAACCAGAAGCCGAGGGACTTGTTGGCTTTGTCCTTGCGCAAGTACTGCTTAACAACTTCATTTATCTCTATAAGGTAAATTGCCTCATCTAATGGCTCGATGTTGTCCATTGCACTGCTTCAGAACAATACTTGTACTTTTTCAGAACAATACTTGTACTGTTTCAGAACAATACTTGTACTTTTTCAGAACAATACTTGCACTGCTTCAGAACAATACTTGTACTTTTTCAGAACAAGACTTGTACTTTTTCAGAACAATACTTGTTCTTTTTCAGAACAAATTTCCCGTAAAAGCTCTCAATTTGTGAGAAAAATTTTCTGTTTCAGAACAATACTTGTACTTTTTCAGAACAATACTTGTACTGTTTCAGAACAATACTTGTACTTTTTCAGAACAATACTTGTACTTTTTCAGAACAATACTTGCACTGCTTCAGAACAATATTTGTACTTTTTCAGAACAATATTTGTACTGTTTCAAGACAATGTCCGACGTACCACCAACCGAGCCCATTCCCAAACCAGAGGAACCTAAAGCACCAGCCCCTGCACCTCAGCAACCTCAGTTCCAGCAATTCCAATCTCAATCCAAATTACTACCAATTCCAATACAAATCGAAGAGAGACCAAGAGTTCGAAGAAGGTCTGAACCGCTTACGCAAAGAGTATGCTACAGCTCCAACCCTTGGTTGTTCCAGCAATTCCAATCTCAATCCAAATTACTACCAATCTCAATCCAAATCGAAGAGAGACCAAGAGTTCGAAGAAGGTCTGAACCGCTTACGCAAAGAGTATGCTACAGCTCCAATTGAGAGAAAGTTGTTGCTAAATTCAGTAAAAATAATGTTTAGGTGAAGAGGTGACATCTCACCCGTTTTCTCACCTCTTTTCTCACCTCATGAATTTTCATGAATTTCATCGTAAATGTTTTGTCGAAACTTCTTCATCGTAAATGTTTTGTCAAGACTTCTTCGTAAATGTTTTGTCGAAACTTCTTCATCGTAAATGTTTTGTCAAAACTTCTTCATCGTAATGAGCGTAAATGACCCAAAAATAATGTTTAGGTGAAGAGGTGACATCTCACCCGTTTTCTCACCTCTTTTCTCACCTCATGAATTTTCATGAATTTCATCGTAAATGTTTTGTCGAAACTTCTTCATCGTAAATGTTTTGTCAAGACTTCTTCGTAAATGTTTTGTCGAAACTTCTTCATCGTAAATGTTTTGTCAAAACTTCTTCATCGTAATGAGCGTAAATGACCCAAAAATAATGTTTAGGTGAAGAGGTGAGATTTCACCTCTTTTTTCACCTCTTTTTTCACCTCTTGAATTTGTCAAGGTTTCTTCGTATATGTTTTTGTCAAGGTTTCATCGTACATGTTTTGTCAAGACTTCTTCGTAAATGTTTTGTCAAGACTTCATCGTATATGTTTTGTCACCCGTTGAATTTTGTATAAAAAGCAACCCGCGGAATTCCGGCGGTTGGTATATTCTTCACAAAATGCTTGTTTTGAGGTCGAGCCACTTTTGGCTCCACCGTATTTTTCAACCAAAACTCATGAATTTCCTTAAGATAAAAAAATAAAGTTAGTTTTTTAAAAAAAATATTTTTTATTTTTATTGTAAGAACATGTTAGCAACTACAGCACCAAACTCGTTAGTTATGAATCCAACATCTATGTTGGTAGAGATGAAAAACTTCATTCCTTCTTCATATACTTTCGAAACAAAAATCCAGAAGATAAAGCAAGAACTTCTCCAAGGAGATTTAGACTGTAGTGCGAAAGATGAAACAAATGAAGAATATCTTTATGAAATGCAGGATATTATTGACCATCTACCTAAACTTCCTGAAATCCAACAACAAAAACTCACTATTCCTGAATTCGACGAAATTGAAGTTAAAGTTACTGACTCAGTAGAAATAAAGAAGTTCATACGAAAGGTAAATTATGAATTCCTTGGTTTTCATTGCAACCATAAAGTTATGGACAAAGATTGCGACATGTTATATAAGAACATCTCTGACCTTTACAAATCCGAAGAATTTAAGACCTACGACAACTTTGTTTCGTTAGTTGCAAAATGTGTATGGCAGATAAGAGATAAAGATAGTAGGGGTAAGGTATGGAACGAACAAATAAGACCCGCTATGTTCGAGATGAAGAGAGCAATTGACGCCTTAGTTGTTTTAGCAGGTAAGGTTTCAGAATATAACGCAAAAATGAACCCGCAATGTTCAAAATGTAAAGCAGCAATGAGGAAATATAACTACTCAGTCAAAGAGATAGAAAGAATGCGAAACGACTATGCAGACTTAAAGAAAGAAGCAGAAAAGCCAGCAGAAGATAAAATGGATATGTTGACATTTCTTAATAAAAACTATCCAACAGCAGAAGATTTCCTTCTATCTGACGTCAAGAAGAAGTATAAAGAAACTTTCGGTATCGTTAAAACATTCGATGTACTGACAGAAGAAATAGAAGCTACGAAATTGTTTAGGATTTCAAATATACATCATACAATTCATGTAAAACGCTTATAAAATAACAGGTGAAAAAAGAGGTGAAAAAAGAGGTGAAATCTCACCTCTTCACCTAAAATATATTTTTGGGTCATTTACGCTCATTACGAAGAAGTCTTGACAAAACATTTACGATGAAATCATGAAAATTCATGTACGAAGAAGTCTTGACAAAACATGTACGATGAAATCATGAAAATTCATGAGGTGAAAAATTAGGTGAAAAAACAGGTGAAATCTCACCTCTTCACCTAAAATATATTTTTATTGAATTCAGCAACAAAAATCTGAGTAAAATGGCATATGCTTGCTTCCCTCGGAAAACCGAGAGAAGGGATTCCGTATGAAATTCATGAATTTCCTTAAGATAGAAAAAATAAAGTTAGTTTTTTATAAAATATTTTTTTTATCTTGTATGTAAGAACAGAAATGTTAAACATTGAGTTTGAAACAGTTAGAAAGATAGACAATGACACCAAAGTGGTTAGAATAGGTGATTTAAACGTAAGATACTCAAAGAAATACAACAAATATTCTTTGTCAGACATTATATCTCCATCTGGAAAGAAAACATCCCACGACTGGGTTAAAATTGCTTCTACTCAGAAAATTTTGACAAGAAATCCTAAGCTTATGATATCGGTAAGATTCTATGGAACTACAGCATATCTTATAGACAAAAGTCTTATACCAATAGTTTTGTTATGGTTAGACCCAGTTGTTGGATATAACTTCATAACATATGGTTCATTCGATACGGAACGTTGCAGTGAAGGCTTACTTTACATCGTTCAGAAACCGAAGACTTCAATACAAAGAGATATAAGATAGGAAGAACATATAATATAACTCAAAGATATGACAGTACAGTCAATAGAGTCAAGGTTGTGTTCGTTAACGATATGAGAGCTGCTGAAACAGAACTACTTGAAAAGTTTGAGAAAATGTATGGTGCTCCCATAAAAGGTAAAGAAACGTTTGAAGTAGATGAGATAAATAAAGCTATAAAATTATTTGACGAAGTTGCTGAAAAATACATGTAAAGCGTTTATTTTTGGTCTTTTGTGAAAGTCAGGAAATAACGCTAATTTTTTATAAAATATTTTTTTTATTTTGTATGTAAAGACAGAAATGACAACAACAGAGAACACAACAACTGCTATCGTTCATGAAGCCATAAATGAAGAATACGAGTACATACAATATAACAAACAACTCCGTCTCATTCGTCGGTCAAAGATGACATGTACCAAATGCAAAGTATTTTGACAGCATGTTTTGCTCCAGACACTAAGAAACCACAAGACTGGTTTGAATTAAATAGCACTCATGAACTTTTGAGTGAGTTCGAACATGTAGAACTTAAAAAGATGTACCAAGACAGACAAAACTTACCATTGCATCTAAAAGGTATATATGTTCATAAGTTCCTAGTTAGTTCAATAGCAATGTGGGCTTCTCCTCGTTATGCATGGTATATTACAGACTTCTTGACGAAGTTGCTGAAAAATACATGTAAAGCGTTTATTTTTGGTCTTTTGTGAAAATAAAAAAATAACGCTAATTTTTTATAAAAATATTTTTTATTTTGTATGTAAAGACAGATATGACAACAACAGAGAACACAACAACTGCTATCGTTCATGAAGCCATAAGTGAAGAATACGAGTACATACAATATAACAAAACAGTTACGTCTCATTCGTTCGGTCAAAGACGATATGTACCAAATGCAAAGTATTTTGACAGCTCTTCGTTCTACAAAGCAAGCATATCATTGGTTTGAAAACCAGCAGGCAAAAGAACTTTTAGAAGAATTTCCTCATATGTTTGCGTTCCTCGGAAAACCGAGGAACGAGATTCCGTACGAAAATCGTAAAAATTTGCCAAATAGTTTGAAAGGATATTATTATGTTCATAGACTTTTAGTAAATGCTGTAGCAATGTGGGCTTCACCTCGTTACGCTTGTTATATTTTCATGATGTTAGATGAAATTCATAGACAAGAACGTGAAGAGATGGAAAAGAAACTTCAAGCAAAGGATGAAGTCATTGAAGCAAAAGACAAAAACATTCAGAAAAGAATACCACGTTCGGTACCAAAAGGTAAGGAAAAGAACTATAAGTATATGATTTATACTGAAGAGATGGAAAATGAAGAAGATAAAAGATATGGTTATGTTGCATTTAGTCAGAAGAAACAACAAAAGCTTTTACGACCTTGCTAAGATTTACAAATCTGACAGAAATTGGTTCTATCGCGAAAACTTACCGATTTCAATGACCCCAAATGAAGATGTGAAACAAATAGTTCAAGATACGTTACCTCAAACACACTATGATATGAAAGGTTGTACAATACTTACCTTCAAAGAAGATTTGCCATTGTTAAAGGAAAAAATAACAGAGTATTTTGACAACTTCAAACAAGTAGAGTAGATGAACCATTTATTTTTCAAGCTTGACTTCAGATGGCTCAGGTAGCTCTATAAGGTAAATTGTCTCGTCAAATCCTTCTGGCATTCCGAGTCCTTCCTTCCGACAAGAAAAAAATTTCCCGACAACTGGAAAAAAATTTCCCGACAACTGGAAAAAATTTTCCAGTTGTCCGTCCGTAAACCATTCAAATTTTCGAAAATTGAGAACTTTTTTCCCGACAACTGGAAAAATTTTTCCCGACAACTGGAAAAAAATTTCCCGACAACTGGAAAAATTTTTCCCGACAACTGGAAAAGTTCTTCCTTCCGACAGGACACAAACGAATGTCTCACTTCCGTCCTCTCCCTGAACCTTCCAAAGCCAGAAAGAACGACAGACCCAGCACCACAACAGACTTACTAAGACAAACACTTAGATTTTTCAAGCTTGACTTTTTACAATTTGAACTTTGTTTGCGTAGATGTGAATTCTGAAAGAAGTATGAGGGTCTTGTATGACTTTATACTTCCCATAGTTCATGTCTGTCAAACTTACCTGCATGGACTCTTTCATAAGTTCCATGAAATCGTCTTCGGACAATCCGGGGAAAAGTATAATGTCAGTCAGTATTCTCTTTACATCTTTACTTAAACTCTTTGCTGTCTGTACACAAATGACAACTGAGATGTTAAAGTGTCTGAGCTTCTTAAGAATTCGACACATGTCTTGTTCTCTATTCTTTAACAAAGGATGAGAAGCAAAGTCATCTAAGATAAGAAGACATCTATGAGGGTAAGTCTTCCAATCGTAAGATTGCAATTCTTCGAAATGTATTCTATCTCTTTCTGTTTGTTTCTGAAGTGTTTCTTCTCTAATATTTCTCTGCATTTCCTTCATTTGGTCTTTAAAACTTAAATTTATATACTCATTTATAGCATTGTACTTCAAAACTCTTCTTTGGTACTTCTTTATCCAATCTAACAACTCAGAGTCTTTTATACATACTAACTTAGACTTTTTATAATATCTTTGAACGAATTGACGGTTTGGTCAAATTGACCAGAAGTACTACAAATAACAACTAACTCATAGAATGGTTCTTCTCATCTAGTTCTTGTTGTTGTGCAGCCATTTTAAGATAAGTGAAAGTCTTACCCGACCCAGTGGTGGCGATTAGACCTGTTATACCATTCTGAGCAAATAGGAACTTGTCATGTATGGGTTTATCTGAGCATTTTTCAACTTCCTCTTGTTCTTATTTAAAACATTCTCAAATTTCTTGTCAATGTCAGCAAAACTTTTTTTTCTAACATTTTTTTAGAAAAATAAAAATTTTATCTTTTAGGAAATGTCTAGCGATTTCGCTATCTATATTCGAGACAAGCTTTTCGACAGCAAAACATCTGTCGACCATAAAATCTTACATAGTGTAAACAAGAAAGGTGAATTTGTTCTAAAGTTCTGTTTCTGGGAATATGACAAGAACCATAAAACATTAAGCAGAGCAGTCTTAAAATTTTGTCAATGACAGACTTGTTGACAGAGATGACGCCGATGGAAAGATGAAGTCCAACAAAAGTTCTTAGAATGCAAAGAAGACACATGCGCTGTTCTTGAAGATGAAATAGAAAACAGAATAGATGAGCTATTAAAGGACAAAGAACTTTTACATAAATATGGTTGCGCCAAATTTGACATAACTCCACCAGAGAGAAGAAGAAGAGAGAAAAAAAGAAAAGAAAGTAGAGAAGAGAAGAAAGAACCAGAGCCAGTTCCAGAGAAAAAGAAATTTGACATGTAAAATAAATTTTATTTTTAAACATTTCTGGGTCAATGTCAATGTTCTCTTCCTCTTTAGGAGCAAACACTGGTTTAGACTCTAAAATCTTTTTACCCAATTTACCTTGAACTTCAACTATCTTAGACTCATAATATTCATAGTCGTCTGTCTGTCTTTGGTTTCATAAGGTATAACAAGTTGTATGCTTTACCTTCTTCGAGTTTTGAGAACTTTCTGTCAAAACTTTCTTTGACTGTTAACAAACCTTCTATGTCTAAGTCTTCAAAAGTTGCACCACTTTTTCTAACAACAGCAAACTTAACTGGTGCAATGTTCCAAACTTTGTCAAATGTAGACTTTTCAAAATTATAGAAGAAACATTCAAATATGCGAATGGAGCTAACTTATCTTTGACTTCTGTCATGTACTTGTTTACTGAGATGAATTTTGCCATCTTTTCTATCGGATAAAAAAATATTTTTTTAAAATTTACTCAGAAAAATTTTTCTTTGTATTTATACGCCGTTCTGAACATCTAAAAAGACTTTTGACATTTGCCAAGAATGTACGTTTAGAAGCTGCCATATAACCATATTCTTGACATATTGTTATATTCATCATATAAAGACTTTTCATCTAATGACACAAAGTCAGTTTCATCTATGAACAGTTCATATACACTCTGTTTGCTTCTAACAATGTTTGTCTCTCTTCGGTATGTGGAATTTGTCTTGATTGAACTTAGAAATATCTAATGTCATAAAGTATGAGAACAAAGTGGTTGTAAAAGTCAGATGTCAAAGTTTCTGCTAAGTCGTCAAAATATTCTGTATCTTGCATATGAGAATCTGACGTTCTGATAAACTACATATCTTCTGTCAGAACTTTCTAACTTCATCGGAACAGCATTGTTTGAAACCATAATGAAGTTTGCAACATTTTCACAAACTCTTTGGTCTTTATACTTTCTTTCAACAACTCCAACTTTGTCTGTTATAAGACTCTTCAAAGCATCTGAGTTCAAAACTTTTGTTGTATCTATACTTTGAAGTTCGTTACATACTATAAGTTTCATATTCTCTATTGAAGAGTTAAATTTACCGCAGATGTTTTCTAAGTTTGTCATATTCGGATTCGAATAACCTTCTAACAGTTTGCACAAAATATCTGTAAAGAAAGTGTTCTTACCAGTTCCTTGTTTTCCAATTATAATGAGAGCAGTTTCATTTTTAGCACTTGGATGTTGTAAGATGTTTGCAAACCAACATAAGATATACTCATAAACCTTTTCGTTTCCATTGCATATAATTTCTTTGACATGGTCTAACCAAGCTTCTATAACATTTTCTTTCCATTCTACTTGTTCGTATTTATATCCAGTGAAGATAGAATAGAAGTTTGGAGAAGGTGTATAGAACTTTATACCTCGAACTGAAAAATCTTCTAACTTTGACAATAAGATATCCCAAGCATCTAACATCTTCATGCCAACTTGTACGACTTTTATTTTCTTAAGTTTCTGTCTACATTCTTGTTCTGAAACTATTGTTGCTCTTGGTTTGTTAAAGACAACATCCCATTCTTTCATGACATAACATTCTGGGGCAGAGTCGACATAAATGACTAAACGTTTCAAATTCTCGACTGCTTTGTTATAGTCTCGAAATGGACACATATTTCTGAATGCTTGGAAGTCATAAAAATCTGAAACATCTATTCTGTACATTTTTATAAAAATAAAAAAAAATATTTTTTTTTATTCTTGACTTTGTTGTTCCATTTGTTGCATTTGTTGTTCTTGAGCTATTTGTTGTTGAAGTTGTTCTTGTAATACAATACTTTCACCAGTTGCATCTTCCAATTCGAAACTTTCTGCCGTCATTGACAAATACATAGGACATAAAAGTTTTACAGGAACAAAGTTTGCGTCAACTAATTCAACGTTATACTTGCCAAAGTGTTTGAGTTCACTAAGGTTGAAAATTCTGCATTCGAATGAACAATAGGCAAACCAGCAGAGAAAGTGTTGTTATACGCATGAGTATCTTTTGGTCATAGTAGTTTCTGTCAACATTCGAATAGCACTTTGAACCTAAGTTTGAAACAATATATAAAATAGGTGTACTTAAAGTCAATGGAACAGACATTCCTTGTATGACACCTTTTCCTGTTATAGGAAACTGTTGGTAGTAAAAACCAGAAATAAGTTTTGTATTATAGCTCATATCGTTTATAGTAAACTCAGTCGGACATCCAAACATAATGAAACCTGCTCTAGTTGCAGCACATGTTACATCCGTCCTTAAAGTATTAAATAAGTCAACAAAACCTGTTGGTGGTATATCTGAGTAAGTATCTTCAAAGAAGTATTTTTTACCATTCACAACAACAAAGTCTTCTGGTGTCAAAAGAGCAAAACAGGCTTTAGTCGTCATCGTGTTTAAGGTCAGTTTACAATATCGTCCTTGAGGACTTTGTAAGTTTGTTGTTATAGAATTATATGACTCAGGGTTTTTAGTCGTAATAGTATAAACCACTATGTCTTCTGCCATTTACTTAGCAAACAAACTTTAATGAAATGTTGTGGTCGTCAAATATTTTTATGACGTCTGGGAAACTATATTTTAAGTTCAACGTTTCACCTCCTTTCATAACGTATATCTTGTCAATGACATTGTATGAAACACCACAGCAAGCAATGTCGGGTTCTATTTCTTTGATGTTTATATCGTCTGCCTCTGTCAAAAGTTTCAATAGTTCTTTCAAAATTTCATGAGGTGCGATGACATATGAGTTCACTTTTACAGGGTTGTGTTCGACCAAGTTTAACATTATACCCAAAGCTTGACAAATCTTCTCCTGAGTTTGAAGTTTGTCTTTAAGTTGTTGGTAGTCATTTCGAATATCTGCAACAGAACTTAAGTCTCTGCTAACTTCAGGGTATGTTGGTTGTTCTTTTACAGGAACTATTGTTATACCATCTTGGTCTTCGTATGGTTTCCCCACTTCAACATCTCTTTCTTTGACATTGACAACACACTTTGACTGTTTGTTTGAGTTGGTGAATTTAACTTCACATCTGCCACCGCCATTAAACCTTTTGAAACACTCACGCTTCTATTTTTCGGAAATGACATTTTACTTAGAATAAAAAGATGGACGTATTCGAGTATCTCTTCGAATTGAAGCAGAACAAAGTTTACACACACAAACAATACAAATACATTGACAGAATAGTTCTTTATACAAACAATGGAAAATGTTATAGAATAGCAGTCTTTGCTGAACCAAAATATTTTCATAAAGCAAAGAAAGTTGGTATAACTGAAATGGTGAAAGTTCTTGAAGCAGACAAAAATATAACAACAAAACTTACAGATATTTCTAAAGGTAAGTTTATAATACAATATTATGTCAAAACTGGCGTACTGTCAATATTTGACGGAGAGAAGTCAGTTCAAGAACAACTTACTGACCTGCTGCCAAAATCTGCTCGATGGAAGCTGTCGTTATGCCAATCTGAGGAGCCCCAGCAGGTTTCATCGAACGAATCTTCAAAAGAGCATCTTCCGTGAAAAGTGCTATTGGTTTTGTAAACTTCTTTGCTTTCAATTCATCTGGACCGTCTCTGTCACCAGTATATTGTATTTGTACAGTACCAACAGTTGAAATACCACCCATAAAGTCTTCTGAGTCAGCAAATGGAATGCCAAGCCAAAAGTTTGAACGGTCTCCATTTGTATATTGAGTTTTTTTGCCCTCCTGTATGAGTCCATACTTTCACATATGGCATAAAGAACTTTGCATTTCAGGTTAATGGTTGTTGTGAAGTTGTTGTTAAAGTTCATAGCATCTAATGTCAAGTTGTATGACCTCATATCTCAACTGTAGAATATTCTTCTCTTGGATAATATTTGCCATCTATGTTTATATGATATTTAATACCAGGGTTGTAGAAACAAGAATAGTCATTTATAGTTCGTCTGAACAGTACAAACATAGTATCTGCATGTTTCATTGCAGTTGTTAAAGCAATATCCGTTCTTGCACCTGGGTCAGCACTTTGGTTTCCAACTTCACCTGCAAAGTCTTTGACAGATATTTGGTGTATAGGGAACATAAGTGGAACTGCAATATATTTGGCAGCTAAAGCATTTGAAATATCTGGGTCCAACATATAGACTGCAAGTCTGCTTTCTATTCTCTTGCATTCAAACTTTTCGCATGTAAACTTAACTGGGTCCCAAGCATCTCCAGCAGCATTGAAATAATAGTTTACTTCAGTGTTGAGGTTTGAGAAACCAAAGTCTAAGTCAACTTTGTCTTTGCAAAATTCGGCGAATGACGTTTTATTTGTTCCCTTTACGTCTGTAAGAGTGAATGGGTCTTGTGTTGGTGCAATGACTAAGTTATTTTTGCTTGGAGTAAGTTCGATAGAAATTTTTCCTGCCCAGTTTGGCAAGTATCTTAAAAACCTGAAGATGAGGAAAGATGACAAAGGAACTCTAAGTTTCAGTTTTACTTTAGTGGCAGCATTTCCATCTGAACCAGAAAGGTTAACATAAACTCCTGGAACGTTAGGGTCAAGTCTTCTTATTTCTCAATAGTTGCATACTGGTCTGTTTGTTCTCTAGCTTGTGGTTGTACTGAGTTTCTCAAAGCGAACCATTCATAGTTTGCCCATGTTACTGTTTGAACTAAGTCAGAGTTAGAATATATCTTATATCCCATGAAAACTTCTGGAGCATATTGGTATCCGACATAGAAAATTCCATTGCAACCTTTCTTGTCAGACAACTTGGTAGAAGGTTTTATTTCAATGTCTTGTTCCACGTATAAGAATGAGTTGTCAATAGAAAATAATATGAAACCTGTCGCATGCAATATCTACTGTTGTTGAAGAACCTTCTCCAAACTCACCTACGTTTCCATAAGAAACAGCAGTTGTATATTCGTAAGTTCCAGGAACTATTTCTGACCTTCTAATGGCATTGTCGCATTCGTTATACCATTCGGAAACATTTCCATTCATGGCATCCAAAACTGTTGGCGTTATATTCTGAGCGGCGTACATTTCATATGAGTAAAAAATATAGAATAGTTGGATTTATATGTCATAATAGAACCCACTCGACCAAGCTTTACTTTCTTCCTGACTGAGTTTTTAACTCTTCTTTTTCCTTCATTGCCCTCTGCTTGAAGTTGTTGCATCTTTGCATTATGTTCATCTAGTATGTTGCAAATTTCCCATGTCCTTTTGCCTTTTGGCTCTGGTCGCCCATCTCAGGTACCTATATCCTAGAAAGAGTTTGTCATAGTCTGTATTTGAGTCTTCGCGTATTGTTTGCATGACTCTTTCCTGAGTTTCCGGTTCAAGCGCTTCAAACAGTGCCTGTCCATATGGAATAAGCTCGTTTCCAAATATATGTTTTTGTAGCCATTCTGGTTTTCTTTCCATGTTACCAACTATATCTTTTGTGAATGGAAAGCTTTTACCCAATCTTTCAGTCTTGCGTCGTTTATTTCTGTAGTTGGTTTTATTTTGTCAAGGAACATGTTTTTCAATACTAACATTTCATTTGGTACTGTCCATTTGAGTTTTCTTAAATATTCATCCCTTCTCGATTCATCGTCTGCAAAGTAAGTTTTTATGACATTTTGTAAACTTTCGTTTGCAAGGTCATGTACAATAGGTTCTCTTCCTTCTCTCTCCCTAACTTTCTTTCTAAACTCTTCACCAAATATACCATCTTTATGGTTCTGTGTAGTTCTTTGAGATAAATGTTCTAGAACGTCAGGTGTTATATTTCCATCAGCCATGTTCATTTCATACTGGTCCAAAATATCTGCATCTTTCATATCTTTCAATGGCATTAAAGCCGCGCTTAAAATACCAGCTATGTCTCGTTCACCATTGACTTCCATTGCGTCTACAACTTCTTGGAATTGTGGTTGTAAGTTTATGAACCACCTATCCGGGTTAGCTTTATGACCCCATCTCATTGTAGTTCCATCGTCTGCAGAAACAAAAGTAGGTTTGTTTCCATCTTGGTTAGGTTCTGAATGAACTTTAAACAATGTTTTTCTATATGTTTTCTTGAAATTTAACCTTTTATTTTCACCGAGTTCATCCGAAGATTGAACGTTAAATGCTCGTAAGTAAAAAGGGTTGTTGTATTTGTGTACATTTTTTTCAGTTCTTCCATTCTATGCTGGATATTTTCATCTGATGTTGGAGTCTTTTGTATGTCGGCAAACATTTTTCGATATTCTTCTACTATGTCAGCCGAATTTTTTTTAGACTCTTGGAAATATTCCATATTCTCCGCATACTCTTGTTGAGGGTCAAGATTTTTCGGCTGTTCAAATCTTCATCTAGTTCTGTGAAGTTAGTTTCCAAAGGAAGGACTTGTTCGTTTCCTTCAGGCTCTTCTAGCTGTTGTTGCTGAACTATTTCTTCCATGTCTGGTTGTATCTGAACTTCTTCCTGTGGAGTTTCTTGTACCTCATCTGCTGGCATTTCATATATTCCGAGACCGTTTTCAACAATTTCCCTATCTACGTCATCCGCATTCATAAGCTTTTGTTCTTTCGTTCCGTCTCTATTTTTTACGCGTTTCATGACGAAAGTTGAATTGTCATTTAGCTCTGACATCAAATATCTCGGAGTAAATTCATCCATGTCATTTGGATGATATGCTATTAAATCATATCCCTTAGCGAGCTTGTATTTTCCAGGTTTGAGATTATATCCGTTTTGGTGCTGAGCCATAAAGCTAAATAGGTTCGGGTCAGTATTTCCATCCTTGAACTTTCCAATAGCTTCTTTTATATCTGTCACTAAAGTCAACAGTATCTGGGAAACCACACTCTTCTTTAAGCATTTTTAAGAATTCTTGGTTTCCTTGTTCTCTACTTCTTTTATGTCCTTGCTCTGTTTGTGGTTGTTGTTGTGCAGGGTTTTGAACTGTTGGTTGTGCTGGATTTTGAACTGTTGGTTGTTGTGCAGGGTTTTGAACTGTTGGTTGTTGTGCTGGTTGTGGAGGTGGTTGTTGTGCAGGGTTTTGAACTGTTGGTTGTTGTGTTGGTTTTGGTGCATGCCTGTGTCTATGTCCATGTGACGATGTAAATGTTTTAGGTAGTCCTGGTGCAGGTGCTTCTCTTGGAGGGTTTGGTGGTATATAAGTTCCACCAGCTGGCACATATGTTCCATCTGCAGCGTAATGTCCTACCTGACTTTTCGTTTTTAAGAAAGCATTTACTAGGTCTGTTTTGGTCTGTTGTAACTCTTTTTCTTGACTTTTCACAACAGTTGCTCTAACGGCGTCATAGGCACTTTGAACTGCCTGTCTCGTTGCTGCATCTGTTATTTTCGTCATATTTTGTGCTACTTCTTTTAACTCTTTGTCGAAACCTTCAGACTTCAGTTTCTTTCCAGATGAGAAGTCGTTCACTTGTTTCACCTTACTATGAAGAGCTTCGAAGGCGTTCTTAAAGTCAGCATTCGTTAAAGCTTCATTTGAACTGTCTTCATCCGCTTGTATTTTTGTCCTTATTGACCCTATGAGTTGGGCTGCTTTAGCGTTGGCTTGGGCATCTAACCAGTCATTGTTAGCTTTTATATATTCTGCGCTTTTCATTGCCTTTTGCATGGCTGCGTCGTTATTTTTACTTTCTTGTGCTAAGTTTTCATACTGTACGGTTTGGTTTTGCAACTGTAAAAGTTTTTCTGCCTTTACATTTGCTTCAACTTCCTTTTTATACTCATCGCTATCCATATATGTCTTCAGGGCTTTTTGTTTTATCTCTTCATCTTTCAGTACTTTATATCGAGTAGTATGGTTTTTCAAATTTATGACATCTTGTTCCATTTTTGCTACTTCTGCTGCTTTTTCTGACACTTTTTTTGCATATTCCTCTGTACTTAGTTCTTTCAGTTGTTCTTCTTTCTTCTTTTTCTCTACGTTTAACTCATTTAGTTCTTTGTGTGTCTGTCATATTCTAGTTTCTTTTCGTTTTCACTTATTTGCTTCTGTATGTCTATGTTTGACTTTTTGACATCTGTTATTTGATTTTTGAGTGAACTCAAATTCATTTGACTTTGAGGGTTATATGCTGTTCCGTCTGCAGCTCCACCATAGCCTGCCATTTTCGCTAAAAGTGCCGCTCTTAAACCTCCACTCTGTGCACCAACAACTCGGTTTAAAAGCATAGGATTGCTTGACATTTGTTGCAACATAGTGGGGTCATTCATAATTTGTTGTTGCAACTGTTGTTGTGGTGTCAGTTTTACTATTGGATGTTTCAATGCTCTCTTCCTCTTACGTATATTCTTACGTAGCTTACGTGGCATTTTAAGTGAAGTTAAAAAGCGGTTTTTGACAGATGTTTATTGTGACTTCTTCGTAAAGACTTTATTGTGACTTCTTCGTAAAGACTTTGTTGAGATTTCTTCGTAAAGACTTTGTTGAGATTTCTTCGTAAAATCAGACAAAAATATATTTTAGGTGAAAAAACAGGTGAAATCTCACCTCTTCACCTAAAATATATTTTTGGTGTAAAATTCAAGAGGGTGAAAAATTAGGTGAAAAAACAGGTGAAATCTCACCTCTTCACCTAAAATATATTTTTGGTGTAAATTTCATGAAAATTCAAGAGGTGAGAAATGAGGTGAAAAAACAGGTGAAATCTCACCTCTTCACCTAAAATATATTTTTGTCTGATTTTACGAAGAAGTCTTGACAAAACATTTACGAAGAAGAAGTCTTGACAAAACATTTACGAAGAAGTCTTGACAAAACATTTACGAAGAAGTCTTGACAAAACATTTACGAAGAAGTCTTGACAAAACATTTACGAAGAAGAAGTCTTGACAAAACATTTACGAAGAAGTCTTGACAAAACATTTACGAAGAAGTCTTGACAAAACATTTACGAAGAAGTCTTGACAAAACATTTACGAAGAAGTCTTGACAAAACATTTACGAAGAAGTCTTGACAAAACATTTACGAAGAAGTCTTGACAAAACATGAAAACATATATAATTTGTGAAAAGTGAAACATTATATAATGTTTTCGACCAAGAAGACTAACAATTTTCCGAATAAAAACTTCATTTATACTAAACATCTTCGGGGCTAGAAGGGGCGCAGCCCCTGGAAGCCCCACTACCTTTTTTTTTTTTTTTTTTTTTTTTTAAATAATGTGTTTTCTAATTTTGACATGGAAAATTCAACGTCAAACCGTAATATCTAGGCATAATTTATATTTGATATAATTTGCTATTAGCATATTTAAAGATTCATGCTTCCGAAAATCATTTTAGATCTAATAATTTATTTCCAAAAAATATCTCCTGAATAAATCAAGATGTTATTGTAATATTTCCATTTATCACTGATAAATGGCATTCCAAACGGGAACCGCGGTTGGTTACCATGGATTTCCGTCACCGGTCACATTTTAAAGATTTTTAAAGCCTTATAAAAATATGCTTTGTAAATCATTTTTTGTAAATCGGCAAAAATTTGGTAATTTTCTTCAACAAATAAATCTGCGAATAGCATTTATAATACAAGAACAATCTTTTAAAATGCGTTTGATTCATTTTTGTATAATTTCATATAGGCACATATATTCTTCCGGGACTTTCCGTGATTTTACCGTAAAATCATTAGTTTACACCAATTTTTCCGTATTTTGAATAGTTTACTGCACTTTTCCCGTAAAATTGAGTTACGGGAATCCGCAAAATTTCCGGACCTCATTTTTCATAGAATATAATAATAATATTTGATAAAAAGATATATTATTTATATTTTTGATTTTTGAATTACGGAAAAAGTGAATTGATAACTTGACTTTTTTATATGGTTAATTTTTCAAATGATATTATGAAGATCTAAAATATTAAAAGTAAAAAATTGAATTACGGAAAAAATGAGGTCAAAAGTGAAATAAATTTGCAGAACAATTTTCATTGAAATAAGCTTTATTTTTCATTATTAATAACAATGCAAAAAATATTTATCACGGGTTCAAAATTTAAAATTAAATATTTTAATAATTTACATCTTATTCTTTATTTTATATTTAACCCGTGAAAATATCATTTAAAAATTGAATATATTCAAAAAGCTTTATTTTTATTATGACTGCATGGGATCCTCATGTATATGATGAGTGGATTCCATTATCCACCAACTCCTGAAACATTGGAAACAAAGTGTGGAAAAAATGTTTCACTACGATCGGCTATTATGAGAATGAGCCTAATCAATCAGACAAAGGAAGGCTCTTTACATACTGTGCCGAATGTAGTGAAACATTAGTTCAAGGGCAGTTCGTGCGATGCATTAAAAAAAGCAGGAAAAATGATTTTAAAGATCATAAGTGCAAATTTTTACTCCCAATGCCCAACTACGTTCCTGCTGAGCACCAAGTTGAGAATACTCAGCAAGCAGTTGGCTCTGGTAATGATCCTTCGTTAGAAGAGATCATTGCCAGGCTTATTGCGAGCCTAGATATAAGCCTTTATGCCACAATGAAGCCAGCATTTAAAAGCTTCCTAGAGAGCTTCGCCAAATGGCTTAAAAATAAAGTCAATCGCGAACAGGGCATCAACTTTACAATCCCAGACATTGAGTTCACACGGCGCGGTGTCAGAGAGGCATTGATTACTTTAGGCAAAACAGACTCCTCTCGGGGCCTAAAGTTCTGCGAGGAATTCCGCATCTTCTCAATTTCCCTGGACTGCGGAACACACGGCAGCCGTCATGGTCTATTCTCTTGTGTGTGCAATCCAGGCAAAACAGATCGCCACCAATTCTTCGACACAACAATTTCGACTAATTGGACATACGAGGACTACCATACGTGGTTTGATTCTCTTAAGGTTAATAAAAACCACGTAGCTGGAGTAGTCGGAGATGGTTTGCCAGCCCAGGTTAAAGGACTCTGCCACTGGAGGCCAGAAGGAGCCCTTTTCCCTGGCTTACAAACCGTGTACATTCGTTGCCTTAACCACGTCTTGAACAATGCTATTGTCCACGCACGTAAGCAATGTCCATTGTTGAATGAACTGATGAATAGAGTTCACCAGATTATCATTATCTTTAAGAATCACGATATGAGAGCGAGATACAAGATCAGGGTTCCATCAATCCCGGAAACTCGCTGGCTCTACATATATGATACTCTGTTTTTCATCTTTGATAATCTGGAAACAATTAATACTGCTTTAAGAAGTGGAGATCTTCCACTATCCCTTTCCAGAGCTACACGTGAACAGTTACAATGGACACGTGATGGAATTCCTCCACTCTTTAAAGATGCTTTAATGATATTCAAGCCATTAAAGCAACTTCAATTATGGCTGGAATCCAACAAGTCCATGGGTGCTTATGCATTCCTGATGATACAACAGTGCCAAGGGATGTTGGATGAAATGGCAGGAAGATTAACGCCAGATGGTGAAGAGATTCTCCGATCAATCACTACAATATTCAAAAATGATATGAAAGAATATGGTAGAATTGATTTGCTTCGGTTTGCTTTCGGCTTTACACCGTTAGCAAGGAAGATCATCAGAGACAAGAAGGGTTTTGGAGGAAAGACAAGCTATCCACCTATAATGCAGTTGAAAGATGTGCAAGTCCCAACGATTCTTCCTGAAGGATCATCAATCGCGAGATCACATTTGAGAAACTCGGCGAAATCCTTGAAGAAGAACGAACAGAACGTGTTGACGAGGTAGCCGAGCATGATGAAGAGATCCAGCAAGCAGAAGAGGAACAAATGCTTAACGACGATCATGCAGCCGAAACAAATGCCGATGGTTCGAGGAATTCCTTGGTCTGGGATGTTGTAGATGAAGAGATAAAAGATCTATACACATTCATGATAACAATCCTCAGACAAAGAGCAATTGCCGAATCAACAGTTGATCCAACGATCAATAAAGACGATAGAGCCAAGGAATTGAGTGATGCTTACGATTTCTTCATAGAGCAAGATGATTCCCATCTTATAAATGGTCATCATCTTGCTCAAAATGATGGCAAGTTTTGGTACATGAATGGCATAAAGCAACTAAAAGCAATAAGACCAATTGGAAAAAGGATGATGTCACTTTCGTGCAGTGAAGCAGATGTAGAACGTGTAATATCTGAATTGCGAAAGACAAGAAATTCAATGAACGAATCATGCAAAGAAGAATATGTAGCATGCCGCTTCTTCATCAAGTTGAATGATGATCAATTTGATATTTGATTTTGTTTTTTAATAAAATTTATTAAATAATTTGTTTTAAAAAGTATTATTTTTATTCGTAAAGATATTAGACAGAAGGTGGCCAGCCTAATGTCTATCAATCTTTAATATTAGTAGTAATTTCCCGCATTTCTGAATGATGATTGATTAGCTTTGTTGTTATTGATGTAAAACTGGATAAGTATTAAATAATTATATTAATCTTGGCCAGGGGACTGCTGATGGCCAGTCAGCAGCGGCCACTATGAATCATTATAATTATTTAATACCTAAATTGAGGTAAAAAGCAATAAGACTTGCCGAGCCTCATGCCCCTACCTCATATAAATAGAATCACACTTTAGTGAATCAACATCTATAAGAATGAAGTGTTTTGAAGCTGAAATAATATTGAATAGAAATTAATTTTTTCTGAAATTTTGAATGAAATTATGGGAAATAAAAAAATTACTAAATATTGTATTCATACAAATATATTATTTTAAAGGAAAAATAGATGCTGATAGAAACGATGAAAATTTTTGAAAACTTTACAATTAATTTATGTTCGTTAACCATAGAGCTTGCAATCCAAAGCTCACGTTAGACAACAAGAGTCATGAAGTCTCATACTAAGGGATATCCAACATATATTTTAATAATCTAATGTTTGTGACAAATATTCAACATAAAATTAAGTTTTCGTTTCGTTACAAGGCATTCATACTTTGGAGATATCATATTTAATGTACAGAAAAGTTAATATTAAACAATACATGCTAAAGAATTAATAAATAAGATAATAAAATAAATTTATACGTAATTACTTTCATTTAATATGCTTTATGCTGTATAATATTGATTAAGAGGTATTAAAAGGTTCCATAGTCTGCTTTTATAGGCAAGATTTTTGATAAAAATTTTAAATTTTGAAAAATGATGAGAAAAGGAAAAAAAGGTAAATGAGAGCAAGAGGAGGGAAAAAAAGAAAAAGAAAAAGAAAAGAAAGGGAAGGGAAAAATAAAAGAAAGAAGGACATATAAAAATTTAGATGCGCATTCTTAATGCCGAGGCGGCTTGCCGCCGAGGCGCGATTTTTTTAGGCCTCTACGGTAACCCGGCAATGTTTTTTTAAATCTTGTACAGCCCTAATTTATCATCAAAATATAAAAGGATTGCCCTATTTATATTTTGTGTTTTTGACCAAAATTTTTTCAAAATTGCAAAAATGATGCTAATTTAGGTCAGGTATGAGGGGCTTCCAGGGGCTGCGCCCCTTCTAGCCCTGAAGATGTTTAGTATAAATGAAGTTTATATTTGGAGGGCTTCCAGGCGCGTTGCGCCCTCTAGCCCCGAAGATGTTTAGTATAAATGAAGTTTTTATTCGGAAAATTGTTAGTCTTCTGGGTCGAAAACATTATATAATGTGTCGCTTTTCACAAATTATATATGTTTTCATGTTTTGTCACTTTTCTGTCACTTTTCGGGTAAAAACATTTTTATTATTATATATAAATGAATTTTACAAAACCACCGTTACCGTTCTTTGGAAATAAAGTAGATGTTAAAGATATTATATTGAGAGAACTTAAGAAACTACCGAATGGTCTAACATTTGTAGATTTGTTCGGTGGAAGTTTCTATATATCCCATTTGTGCCATACAATATTCCCAGACTCAAAGAATATATGCAATGACTTCGACAACTATATGGACCGTCTCAAACATATACCAGACACAAACAATATATTGAAAGAGTTAAAAGAAAAGATACCTATAGGTAAGATGGAACGTATACCATTAGATAAGAAAAATATTGTGAGAGAGGTTTTGAAAAAAGCAGAATATATAGACTGGAATAGTATATCTGCTAGACTATTATATAGTGGTGCTATAAGAGTTCATGACATTGAAACACTTATGTCAAAAGTTTTATATCTTAACTATACAAATGTTTTCCAAAGAGGACATAGAAAAATAATTGAGGGTATAGAGTTTGTGAGATGTCATTGGACAGAGTTGTATGAAAAATATAAGACAAGGAAAATGTTTTCTTTATAGTGGACCCGCCGTTCTATAACACATGGGATTTTCAATACCAAGTAGACTGGACTTTGAAGAGACTCTTTAGAAACTTTAGACGTTATACATAACCATCCATGCTTTTACTTTACATCCGAAAAAGTGGTTTGGAAACCGTTATGATATGGTTAGAGGACATACATGACTATGAGTTTATATATGACAAGATAGAATATGAGAGAGGTCCTATAAACTGGAGAAAGTGTCATAACAAAGAAATTTTATTAGTAAGTAAATGTGGTTTGAAATAGGACTACTTGTTTTTAGGTTTTTTCCATTGTGTCATTTATTTATTTGACGTGGCAGAAAAGTACAGAGAATATGAAGATGAACCAATGCCTGCAAATGTTCAGTATATGTACTCGTAAGAGATATTTTTATCTAATATTAAATGGACGCACAGAACTTAGCGAATGCACAGCAACCTGGACAACCAAACCCAGAGATATATTCCAAATGAAGTTAGAATACAAACTGCAATGGCAAACTATGGTCAAGTGCCAACAGATGTACAAATGCAAACTGCCATGTCAAATGACGCTGCGTTAGGTTTGCCACCATGGTATGCAAATATGAGATGGAAAGAGTTTTATACAAACCCTGAAGTGGGATATAAACAACTTTATGCAGATGACGCGAACACAGGAGTTGACCCAGAATATGTTTTCTACCAGAGGAGAAAACAAAATGTATGAGCTCCAGTTAAAGAATGCTATGAGAACTCAACAGGAAACGTAAGAGACTAGGCGGACATTAGATTTTTACATATAGTAAAATGGGTTTCTTCAGTAGTATTGGAAACTTCTTCAGAAGAGTTGGAAGAGGTATATGGAATGGAATAAAATCTGTCGGAAGAGGAATTTGGAACGGAGTCAAAAAATATTGGTAAAAGAGTAGGTCAGTTCGTTGGTATTATACCTAAAGACCCTGAACCAGAAGAACAAGCTCCTGTTATACAACAGCCTGAACCTGCACCACAGTCTAGTTGGCAACCAAATCCAACACCTCAACCGTATTAAAAAATTATATTTTTACCGTTCGATAGTAGTTGTATATGAAACTAAGTTCTAAGTAAAACGCATGGTTATAATGGAATTATTCTTTTTCTTCCATCTGTAGTAAACCATACTTGAAAGTCTGAAATACTTCCACTCGGCGGTTCGTATAACTTTGTAGGTTTTTCGTAAAAGTCATTTGCCAAGCATAAGAAAGAGTTTTGGGCGCCAGAAAATGAAGCATGAACTATCACAGCATCTTGGTCGAAAACATTTTCATATGTTCCATTAGGGTTTTCGACTTCATAATAGTCCGGGTGTACTGGATATGCTGCAGGCTGATTTAACATCCTCATAAATCTATACCATGCCAAGTTGTTATATTTTGTAGAAATATAAACGTTTTCTCCAAGGTCTTCTATTTTATTGATTTTAACAGTTGCATTTTTCCTGTCATAAATAATATCGAGATGGTATTCTCCTTCGTCAATGTTATACTGGTTTGCATATTCGATATAGATATCGTTTATTTTTTCTTGAAAAGCTTGAAGAGTTGTTCTAAGTTTACAAGCAAACTAACTTGTAAAAGTTTTCCCTGTTCAAATTTCTCATGCGTATGTTTTTCTTTGTTATAGTATCGAACTTCAAAACCGACCGTAAATGGGAAACCATGTATGGCTTCTGAAATGAACTTCATTCTACGAAAGCCAATAGCTTTTGTGACAGATGGGTCTCTTAACCATCTTAATGGGTAGTCAAAACGATAGCCTTCATGCTTTACGGTCTCTGTCTCAAACTTTTGACCGACATTAGTAAAAAGTTCATCTAATGGTTTAGTTGTAGCAACTCTTGAATTTTCTTTTTCTATTGAAAGCATATTTTATCTAGAATAAAAATGTCGAAAGATATTGCTTCCATAAGAGAAATACAACACAACCGACAACTCATTATGCAAGCTCTAAATAAGAACACAACAAACTTTTCAAACTATTCTAAGATATCTGAGTCATTGAAAGAAGGAAACTTAAAACTGACATTAAACCCGATGACAGATGAGTTTCTGTTTCAAGACAATAAGAACCATACTGTCTGTATAAATCCAACAAAAGGAACTTTAAACGAGAAACCTATAAATGAACTTCTTTTGAAAGCAGATGTTGACAACAAAGCTGACAAAGAATATGTAGACGATGCAATAGCAAAAGAAGAAGAAAGAGCTAACAATGCTTATGCAACAAAAGAACATACTCATCCTGAACTAGCAGACAAAACATATGTTGACAATAAAATGTCAAGTGAAGTGACAAGAGCTGAAAACGAATATTCTAAAAAGACTCATATACATTCTATATCTGAAATAACAGACTTAAACGTTAGCCTTGAAAAGAAAGCGGATGAGGAATATGTGGCTAGTGTGTTTGTGAAGAAGGCGGATAAGGAATATGTGGATGAAAAAGATAATGAAATTATAGAAAGGGTTGAATGGTATCATGAACGGACATCGAAGATTTTTAAAACTAAAGCTAATACAGGATGGGTTTCAGGATGTTTAGACCTTAAAGCAGATAAAACTTATGTTAACGATGAGTTAGAGAAGAAAGCAAATAAGACTCATACACATACAAGTTTTACAACTGTTAGAGCAGACGACATAATACTGAACTTTGACCTTGGTTCAAGTGCACCTTTAGAGAATCCGAGTACAAGCGTAAAAGATACTCTTAACAATTTAGATAAGAGTTGCAGGAACATTGAAAGTAATGCCAGAAACTTTGAAGCATATGAACTACCCGCAATGTTAGACAAGAAAGCAGACAAAACAGAGCTTCAAACATTAAAGACAGAAATACTTCAAACATTATATCCTATAGGCTCTATTTATACGTCAATGAACTCTACCAGACCAGAAACAGTTCTGGGTTTTGGAACTTGGACTCAAATAGTCGACAGGTTTTTGTATTGTGCAAACTCTTCAAAGGAAACAGGTGGAAGTAAAACGATTTCAGGTGAAAATTTACCTGCACACAGTCACTACATAGATTTAAGTACATCTCAAGCAGGTTGGCATAAGCATAAATTTTGGGATTGGCACGCCTTGAAAAAAGGTAAAGGATATGATGTTAAAGACGACGTTCAGTTTGCTATAAATTGTTACTGGAGTGACACTCAGGGAGATGGAAACCATACACATCGCGTTTCAGGATATACGCAAACAACGGGACAAAGTAAAGAATACATGCCACCTTACATGACAGTTTACGCATGGTATAGAATTGCTTAGTCGTCATTTTCAACTTCTTTAGCATATTCGTCAGGAGTTGTCTTATATTTGTTAGGAACTGTCTTTGAAAGTATACCACCTTGAACTTTGACAAGTTTGAAACGAGGTCTGGCAATAGTAGTTTTATCTTCTGCTTGCAGTGTGTACATTTTGCCATGTTTGCCTAAAACTTCATAATATTCTCTTGTATATTTTCTCCTATTTTTACGAACACGAATGTGAGTACCTGTCGAGTTCCCATTGTTGTCATAGTCAATAGTATTTTCATATGGGTCGCGTTTAGGTATTTCTATTTTTACTTTGTCACCTTTCTGAAGTTTGAAGCCCGGCATTCTTTCTTGTTTGTCTCTTTTGACTAAATTATTAAATATATAGTCTTTCTCTAAGTCGGGGTTGTTTTTCATTTCTTCGGGGGAGTGGTTTCCCAAACCTTTTTGTTTACGGTTATTGTAAATATTTAAAACTTGTCTCATCTTTGCCATGGAGAAATGTCTATACTTGTCGTCATATGACATTTCATTTGCTTCACCACCTTGTGGTTGGTTTAAGTCTCTTAACATTTTTATACAACCGTCAATGACACCAAGAGCAGAATGGTTTTGGTCGACAATGAAATATTGGTTTACATTTTTTGAACGCAGATAGTTTTTTACATCATCTGATTTGAAAGAACTTTCACAGTCAGATGTCAGTTTTGTTGGATGGTATTTGTCAACGAATATTGTCAAAGCAGTTTTCACATCTAAAATATTTTTGGACCATAATGGTATGGCTTCACAGTATCTTGTGTTTTGACCAACAAATATTAACCAGTATGGTGGTCCATCTTCTCTATACCTCGGAATGTTTTCCAAGATATCCATAAACCAAGCATTTGGTGTTGAACTAAAGATTTTTACCATGAGTGCTTTCTTTGTCGCTTTAGAAACATAGGGGTCCTTGTTTGGATTCGTCATTTTTTAACCCATAAGAAATGGGTTTATTTGGCGCATTAGCAGGAGTTGCATCCAGATTTTTGCCCGCAGTGGGAACAATAGCCAGAGGTGCATTTGGAATTGGAAGGAAGATTTTGAGTACATTAGGTATACTTAAAGAGAAAGCACAACCTATTATACAAACTGTACAGAAAGGTTGGGATGTAGCACGAGATGCAACAAATCTTATTCCAAATCCTGAAACAAAAGGAAAAGTTCAAGGATGGATGGACAATGTAGGAAGACAAGCAGGAAACTATTATAACAAAGCAAATGACTACTATAACCAAGCAGGACACTATATGGACCAAGGTGAAAGATTCTTTAACAGAGGATATAACCATGCACAACAGTGGGTAAACAATAACCAACCGCAACCACCTCAAACTTGGGGAATGTAAAATTTTTTACTGAGATGAAATGAACAATACAGCATTGAGACAAATGGGTTCAAGATGGATTTGTCGGCTTCCAGCAGTTACACCACGTGTTTGTCAAGTTCTTCCTATACCTCAGGAAGTTTTAGACCGACTTAAAAAACCTAAACAACCAGTTGAAAACAAACCAAACTAAAATTTTTTACTGAGATGAAATGACCGAAGAAGTTGAAACGGTAGATTTGACACCACAAACAAAAAGTTCAGAACCATTGTCAAAACCTGTCAAAGAACTTACAGATGAAGAGAAAAATTCAATAATAGAAAGTGCCAGGTCTGGAAATACAAACCCTAACTACAAAGTCACTTTTCATAAAAATGGAACGGCTAGTATCTCAAAAAAGAAACAGACTCTCACAAATAA
This sequence comes from Trichomonas vaginalis G3, assembly GCF_026262505.1. Lineage (NCBI taxonomy): Eukaryota > Parabasalia > Trichomonadida > Trichomonadidae > Trichomonas > Trichomonas vaginalis. The sequence continues at coordinate 4,601,382 of NC_067205.1, forward strand.
AATATTGAAGTCTGAAGGAGCTTTCGAGACAACAGATGGAAAAGTTTACTTCACTGACCAACAGTTCATTATAGAACATCTCATTGACTTAGAGTCGAAATATTCTAAACTTTACAACAAACACAAAAAGTTGAAAGGAAAACAAAAACAAATGGCATATGATATTTATGAAGATGTTGACGACACAACTGTTCCTGCAGGTGAGGTAAAGTCAGAGGAACCGAAAAGTGACGAAAAACCGATAGAAGAAGAAAAACCAAAAACTGAAGATAAACCAAAACCAAAGTTTAGTTTCCAAACTAAACCAAGTCAACCTTCATTAGCTGGTATGGGTTGGCGTCAAAGACTTATGGCAGCAGGCGGTTATGTAAAGTAAAGAAAAAAAACATATTTTTTTATTTTTATAAAAATGCCCCCATATAGAATCGATAGAAAATCTGCTAGAATAAAAGCAGAGTTGCAAAGATATGGTTGGAGAGTTTCGAAGAATTTTAAATATAGGAAGGGAAGACCCATAAAAGTCTATGACAAATTGTCTGGTCTTCGCTACGAAATGGATTTGGAAACAGCACGTGCCAATTATCCAAACAGACTAGAGAGGTTAGAAGAAGAACGTCTTATGGACATGCCTTTCGATGTTAGTGAACCTCAAGTTGAAGGACACGACGGCTTTGCCAGATTCTACTGGAAACATGACGAACAATTGCATCCTTTGAGAAGGAAAAAAGGTAGTGCAGAGGATGGTCATGCTCCCATGGAAAGAACAAGATATGCATATGAAAAGTATCGTGAAGTTAGAAGTCAAATTACATCTGGTCGAACCTTTACAGTAAACTTTGACGAAGGAAAGAACAAAGAAGGCTTCATGGGAGTACTTGCTGCAATTCAAGACGGAAATAAGAAAGGACACAATATCAGATTGACCATAACAGATTTGGATGGTCACATTTACTATGCACATGGCAATGAACAAACAGCCGCAAAACTTCTTGACGCTTTCAAGACTACAAAGAGAGAACAAATGGTTGACTCCGACTCAGACATTTTGAATGCAATTGAAGGAATTGCAAGTGTCAAGTTCGAATGGTACCAACCTAACCCTCAAGCAGTCAGACAACATGCTGGATACTTCCCGTTCATAAATAAGTCTGACATTGACTTGACAAGGTATGGAATTTACAATTCAATTGAAACAATTGTCAATGAACCTTGTATTCTTACATGTCTCAGGAACTCTGGTCTTGTTACAGATGAGAAGATGAAGTATCTTGAGTCATGTGTGAAGACAAGGTACATTCTCAGAGGTCAATTGGCAAAAATTGCACCGTTGGCAAATGTCAATATCCGAGTCAACATACCTACAGCTAAAGGTTCTTCACATGACGACTATGTTGTTGAGTTCAATTTACCATGGTTGAAGATTGTAATTGTCCACAACCACTTCATGTTGAACGAAAGTCTTACAAACCCATTGTTCGGAAAAGGCAAGTGCAACATTGTCAGAGCTGTAAACATTCTTTTCGAGAAAGGTTTGTTGGAACCAATTCCAGATGACAAGCTGACAGAAACTTTTGTACGAAAAAACGAAACAAACTTTTCATTGTTAGCAAGACCAAAAGTTGTTCCAGACAAAGTTCTAGTACAAAAGAAGTACACAATTCCACAAGGAGTTGGATTGTTCGGATACCAACCTGAACCAGAAGAACTTCCAATGAGGTTGCAAGAACTTCAAGATGCTAAAATAAAAACTTCCATTGAGACATCCAATTGACGTCAAATTGTATTGGAGAGCATCTGAGTTAGGTCAGAAGGTTTTATATGAAACAGGTTGCTTCGACGACGTTTATGAGATAACAGGAGAAGTTTCTCAGAAGATAAGAGACTCACTTGAATTTCCACAAACTGGACCAATTGGTTGCGACAAGTTCGACTCAAACGAAAAGATATACTATGTCGACCTTAACGCTGCGTACATGAGGTTTGTCCAATATATTCCGACTGGAATTCCAAACGAAGATGGTGAGTTCCCGGGAAGGAACTATACAGTTGGAAAAGTCATACAACAACTGTATGATATTAGGAAAGCTTCAAACCCCAAACTTGCAATGACACTCAAATTGCTTATGAATTCGACATGGGGATATTCCATTAAGAAACCTCAAGAGATGAAGAGTAAACATTATGAGAAGGTCGACAACTTTGTTGAAAGGTTTTCTCCTTTTGTTTTGAAGTACGAATTCACTCAAGGTCAAAGTGGCTTAGTAACCACATTAAAACCTATTGTCGAACATTGGTCTTACCCTCAGTTCGCAAAGGCAGTCCTTGACAACTACAACAAATTCTTCTCCGAAGTCAAATCGAAAGTCAAGGTTTACTATGAGAACATTGACGCACTCATGACGAACGAAGAAGGATACAACAAACTCATTGAAATGGGTTTAGTCGGTGAGAAGATGGGTCAATTCAAATTGGACAAAATTTTCACCGAAGTTCATGTCCTCTCCAAGCGTAAGTACTGGGGTGTTAAAGAAGATGGTGAAATAGTTAAACATTGCATGAAATAAAAAATTTTTATTCGAATTTGAATTAAAATGTGGGAATTCTTGGGAACGGGAAAGGCTTATTTACTTGAGGAACAGGTAAAGGTGGTGGAGGTGGAGGTGGTGGCAACCAGTCCATTTTATATTCCTTCCTAGCTAATTTCCGTTTAATTTCATGGTCGCCCTCGGAGTCTTTGAATCGGACAGGTCGAGTTACACCATTCTTGGTCTCAAACTCATATATAACCTGTTTGTCTGTATTTTCGTCGACTATGGCACGAGACACGAACATTGACCAAACGGACAAAAAGTGTCATTTCGGATGGTCATGCAGCCAATCGCATTCGAGCACTTCGAAGAAGCCTTACGTTCCAAGGGAGAGGGTGTCTGGTGCAAGGCAGAGGTCATGAAACTCTACGAGCAGTACATCCTCAATGCCTGGGAGGACAAATCGTCCTTGGATTGGCAATTCTACCAACTTCTCTGGGACGACCTCCTACGCAACTGGGATAACGAAAGAGTCCAATTCAAAGGTCGGGAACTAATTTTGCAAATTGCCCTTAATTTAACATACTTATCCAAATAAACACCTAAATTTACTTGGGGTTTCCCCCTAAAATAAAATTTTTTTACTCTTAGAACCACTCGAGGTTCTCCTTACGGTTGTTGAGCTTGTCACCGTCAATGTGTCTGACCTTCGTCTTATTGCCTGGATTTGGAACCCATTGAATTGCGACAAGCTTGCCCATGGAGATTGAACCGCGATTCCGAAGGTTAAGGTTCAAGTGTCCCAAGTTGTTGAGGACTGGGGTAAGAACCTTGCCTGTCTCCTTGTTGCGGATTTGGTATGGGTAGGGGTGGGAAATTTCGTAACCGTCATCGGCAACAAGGGTTGCCCATGTAGCGGCTTCAGGAACTTCTTCTTCTTCCTCTTCTTCCTCGACAACTCCTTCTTCAATTTGGTACTCACGAAGTACGGTGTTGCATGTTCTGTCCTTTCCGAGTACCTTCCAGATGGCGTCTATCTCTTCGAAGAAACGGTAGATGAGTCGGGCAAGGTTTTGGTTCTCTATGTTGTATTGGCGCAAGGTTTCCGCGAAATCGTTCAGGACTTTCTTATTGGAAGCTTGGTTCGTGAGGACATCGACTTTGAGATTGGTTATCTCTTCCATAAGACTACTTTGGAGAGTCTGAATGGTGTTTGACAGATGAGCGTTCAATTGGGCAATTTGAATTTGAACTGGGCGCTTGTCTGTCAACCTTGAAAGGACATCTGCCATTGAGTTTGGCTTCGGTGCTTGTTCGGACATCGAAAAAATGAAGTGGTTTGAGAATGGCGGTTTTACTTCAAAAAGCTTGTTATGACAGTTATGTCATACAACAAGTTTAAAATAATATCTTGTTCTTCTTCTGAACGTTTGTTGTCTCTTCCGATAAAAGTTTGGAACATGAGAACCAAAAAACGTTTTTTGAGATTGTGGAAGAGTTCAGGCAAACGTTCATATTCCGGATATGTTGGGAGCAGTTCGAAACATCTGAGCTGACTTTCGGACAAAATTGGGACAATGTCAACAAATTCATCTTTGGTCGGACTGCTTGAAGGTAAGTCCCTTACATGTAAGTAGCTCTGGTAAAGTCTTCTCATTTCTGCTAACTTTTGGAGTATAGCTTCGTAGTTTAGAAGTTTTAATTTTAAATGTCTTATTCCACTCTTGACATCTAAACGGTAACTATCCATGAGGTCAAGAGTAGCTTTGGTAGCTTTAAGTGGAGCTATCTGTTCCTTGACTCCTGCAATTTTGGTTGCAATTGTGATTTGAGCTCCTTCAAGTTCGCCGTCTATGTCGTTCTCAACGTCTTCAACTATGGCTTGAAACTCTTCATCGGTCCATTGAGATTGTGTGGGACGAATTTAACTTGCTTCATTCAAAAAATGAAAAAAAATGTTTTTACTCTAAACGTTAAGGTTTACTGAACTGGTTGGATGTCGCCTTCACAGGTTATGTAGAACGGCTGACCCGAGAAGTGAAGGAGACCCTTGAGAATTTGGCTCATTCTTGGGAAAGGGTTCTCCTTGTTTGGAAGTAGTATCCAAGGACGCTTGGCAAAGAACTTGAGAAGAGCTTCTTTCTTTGCTTGCTTTATGCCATCGTAGGCTGTCCCGTCTGGTATTTGAATTGGAATTCCAGTCGAAGTCTCGAGATTCAAGGCAGCCCTTCCCGTTATCCAACCGTTAACAAGCTTGCCTTTTACATTCTGCCTGAGGAAGTCTTTAACAAGCTCGTTAATTTCAATTAGGTAAATTGCCTCGTCGGTAGGTTCGACCTCGACCATTGCTACTGTCAGAAAAAGTACTGCTACTGTCAGAAAAAGTACTGCTACTGTCAGAAAAAGTACTGCTACTGTCAGTAGAAGTACTGCTACTGTCAGTAGAAGTACTTCTACTGTCAGTAAAAGTACTTCTACCGTCAGTAAAAAGGAAAATTTGAGAGGGTTTTCGACGATAAAGTACTTCTACTGTCAGTAAAAGTACTTCTACTGTCAGTAAAAGTACTTCTACTGTCAGAAAAAGTACTTCTACTGTCAGTAAAAGTACTTCTACTGTCAGTAGAAGTACTGCTAGTAGCAGAGATTTTTATCGTTGTGGTCCGACGGTTAAGCCACAAACGAATGTCCGACGTCCCACCAACCGAGTCCATTCCCAAACCAGAGGAACCTAAAGCACCAGCCCCTGCACCTCAGTTCCAGCAAGTCCCTCCACCAAATTACTACCAATTTCCACCTCAAGGTTACTACCTACCACAAGGCTTCCCGAACTACCCTCCTCAGCCTATGCCTTACTTCCCCAACCCTTGGATGTTCCAGCAAGCTCCACCCCAACAATTCCAATCTCAATCCAAATCGAAGAGAGACCAAGAGTTCGAAGAAGGTCTGAACCGTTTACGCAAAGATTATGCCACAGCCCCTATGGAAGACGACAGGCTTTCAGTCTCTTCCCTCAAATCGACCAATTCGACTCGTACCACAGATTCGGTTCGTGACCGTGAAGACTACCTCAAGCAGTCTGAGAGACTCTTCATCCTACAATCATTTACAGTTGGAGCTCTCAAGAACATGCGCAATTACGAAGGTCAGACACCAGCTGGAGACCGCAAAACAGACGTACTCGCAAGAGCCGTCCAACTGGTCAAGACAAAGACTGAGATAGTCGACTTCATTCTTGCAGCTTGCCCATACAAGTAAAAAAATAAACAATTACGAGTTAAACTTTTTATTCTTTCTTTTCTGAGTTGTTTAGAGCTGGTTTCTCTTGTAGGAACCTTTCGTACTCTTCCATGGTCATGTAATTGCGAATTTTGTACGCAATTCCAGGTTCGTTGTTTTTGAACCTTATGTATGTAACGCTTCCATCCTCCTCAGGGAAGTAAGCTGCTAACATCTGACCAAGTTTTCTCGGTGACTCGGAGCTCATAAAAATGTCACTTTTTAAACGTTAAGTTTTTAGTCTTAATTTACCCTTTGTTTACCCTTTGTTTGTCAAGGTAGTATTGGAGTGCAATTTCTCCAAATTCTCTGTGTCGGAGTTCTTCAGCATTTTCCAAGGTGTACCTGGAGAACTCAAAGAAGTTGTCAAGAAGATACTGCCATGCTGCTCTTCTGAGTTCGTCGGTATTTTGGAAGTGTTGCACCTTCGAGTCTTCGGACATGAAAAAATGACACTTTTTCTATTAAACCGTTTTGGCATTTCTCATGAGTGAGTATAGTTCTGCCGAACCATTGGAAGAGAAGAAGTACCCTTGCTGGCAAAAGACAAAAATAGTTGCCTTAGTTGTCATTGCAATTGTACTCGTAATTGAATTCATTGTACTTCTCTTCACGTACATAAAACTCAGCAATGGTATTTGCTTTAAGAAGCTACCATCTTACTAAGACTAAACACTTAGATTTTTCAAGCTTGACTTTTTACAATTTGAATTTTGTTGCTGAATTCAGCAAAAATAATGTTTAGGTGAAGAGGTGAGATCTCACCCGTTTTTTCACCTGTTTTCTCACCCTCATGAATTTTCATGAATTTTCCCGAAATAAAAAATAAAGTTAGTTTTATTTTATTTATTCTTCATTTTTTTGTATGTAAGATATGATTTCAGGGATTTTTTTGACGAAGTGAACATTAACACTTCGTCAAAAAATAACAGTTATCTAATGAAAAAGTGTCATTTTTTTCATTTTTTTGCATTTGACGAGAATGTTTAGGGTAGAAGGTGAGATCTAACCTCATTTCTAACCTCATTTCTACCCTCTTGAATTTTCATGAATTTTCCCGAAATAAAATGCAGAGAAGGAAAATATAACTACTCCGTCAAAGAGATAGAACGTATGAGAAACGACTATGCAGACTTAAAGAAAGAAGCAGAAAAGCCAGCAGAAGATAAAATGAACATGTTAGAATTTCTGAACAAAAACTATCCAACAGCAGAAGATTTCCTTCTATCTGACGTCAAGAAGAAGTATAAAGAAACTTTCGGCATTGTTAAAACATTCGATGTACTAAAAGAAGAAATAGAAGCTACGAAACTGTTTAAGATTTCAAATATACATCGTACAATTCATGTAAAAAGCTTGTGAAAAAAACAGGTGAGAAAACAGGTGAGAAAACGGGTGAGATCTCACCTCTTCACCTAAACATTATTTTTATTGAATTCAGCAACAAAAATCATGAATTTCCTCATATGCTTGCTTCCCTCGGAAAACCGAGGGAAGAGATTCCGTATGAAAACAGTGAAGAACAGCGAGTAGTTAAAAAACCCCAGTCGCCAAAACTCTATGAAAACAGTGAAGCACAGCGAGACAGACTTTTTTCGGGGTCGCCTTCAAACAAGTAGGGTAGATGAACTCTTTATTTTTCAAGCTTGACTTTTTACAATTTGAACTTTGTTTGCGTAGATATGAATTCTGAAAGAAGTATGAGGGTCTTGTATGACTTTATACTTCTCCCATAGTTCATATCTGTCAAACTTACCTGCCATGGACTCTTTCATAAGTTCCATGAAATCGTCTTCGGACAATCCGGGGAAAAGTATTATGTCAGTAAGTATTCTTTTAACATCCTTACTTAAACTCTTTGCTGTCTGTACACAAATGACAACTGAGATGTTAAAGTGTCTGAGCTTCTTAAGAATTCGACACATATCTTGTTCTCTGTTCTTTAACAAAGGATGAGAAGCAAAGTCATCTAAGATAAGAAGACATCTATGAGGGTAAGTCTTCCAATCGTAAGATTGCAATTTCTTCGAAATGTATTCTATCTCTTTCTGTTTGTTTCTGAAGTGTTTCTTCTCTAATATTCTCTGCATTTCCTCATTTGGGTCTTTAAACTTAGAATTTATATACTCATTTATAGCATTATACTTCAAAACTCTTCTTTGGTACTTCTTTATCCAATCTAACAACTCAGTATCCTTTATACATACTAACTTAGACTTCTTTATAATATCTTTGAACGAATTGACGGTTTGGTCAAATTGACCAGAAGTACTACAAATAACAACTAACTCATAGAATGGGTTCTTCTCATCTAGTTCTTGTTGTTGTGCAGCCATTTTAAGATAAGTGAAAGTCTTACCCGACCCAGGTGGTGCAATTAGACCTGTTATACCATTCTGAGCAAATAAGAACTTGTCATGTATAGGCTTTATCTGAGCATTTTCTAACTTTCTCTTGTTCTTATTTAAAACATTCTCAAATTTCTTGTCAATGTCAGCAAACTTTTTTTCTAACATATTTTTAGAAAAATTAAAATTTTTATCTTTTAGAAAATGTCTAGCGATTTCGCTATCTATATTCGAGACAAACTTTTCGACAGCAAAACATCTGTCGACCATAAAATCTTACATAGTGTAAACAAGAAAGGTGAATTTGTTCTAAAGTTCTGTTTCTGGGAATATGACAAGAACCATAAAACATTAAGCAGAGCAGTCTTAAAATTTGTCAATGACAGACTTGTTGACAGAGATGACGCCTCTTGGAGAGATGAAGTCCAACAAAAGTTCTTAGAATGCAAAGAAGACACATGCGCTGTTCTTGAAGATGAAATAGAAAACAGAATAGATGAGCTATTAAAGGACAAAGAACTTTTACATAAATATAGTTGCGCCAAATTTGACATAACTCCACCAGAAAAGAAGAAGAAAGAAAAGAAAGTAGAAGAAGAGAAGAAAGAACCTGAACCAGTTCCAGAGAAAAAGAAATTTGACATGTAAAAATAAAATTTTATTTTTAGAACATTTCTGGGTCAATGTCAATGTTCTCTTCCTCTTTAGGGGCAAACACTGGCTTAGACTCTAAAATCTTTTTACCCAATTTACCTTGAACTTCAACTATCTTAGACTCATAATATTCATAGTCGTCTGCTTTCTTTGGTTCATAAGGTATAACAAGTTTGTATGCTTTGCCTTCTTTAAGGTTTGAGAACCTTCTGTCAAAACTTTCTTTGACTGCTAACAAACCTTCTATGTCTAAGTCTTCAAATTTCGCACCATTTTTAGTCACAATAGCAAACTTAACTGGTTCGATGTTCCAAACTTTGCTGAATGAAGACTTTTCAAAATGGTAGAAGTAAACATTCAAATATGTGAATGGGTCTAGTTCTTCTTTAAGTCCTGACATGTACTTGTTTACTGAGATGAATTTTGTCATCTTTTCTATCGGATAAAAAAATATTTTTTTTTAAAATTTACTCAGAAAAATTTTTCTTTGTATATACACCATTCTGAACATCTAAAAGACTTTTGACATTTGCCAAGAATGTACGTTTAGAAGCTGCCATATAACCATATTCTTGACAATATTGTTTATACGAATCGTACAATGACCTTTCATCTAATGACACAAAGTCAGTTTCATCTATGAACAGTTCATATACACTCTTGTTTGCTTCTAACAATGTTTGTCTCTCTTCGGTATGTGGAATTTGTCTTGGATTGAACTTAGAAATATCTAATGTCATGAAATATGAGAACAAGTGGTTGTAAAAGTCAGATGTCAAAGTTTCTGCTAAGTCGTCAAAATATTCTGTATCTTGCATATGAGAATCTGACGTTCTGACAACTACATATCTTCTGTCAGAACTTTCTAACTTCATCGGAACAGTATTGTTTGAAACCATAATGAAGTTTGCAACATTTTCACAAACTCTTTGGTCTTTATACTTTCTTTCAACAACTCCAACTTTGTCTGTTATAAGACTCTTCAAAGCATCTGAGTTCAAAACTTTTGTTGTATCTATACTTTGAAGTTCATTGCAAACTATAAGTTTCATATTCTCTATTGAGGAGTTAAACTTGCCACAGATGTTTTCTAAGTTTGTCATATTCGGATTCGAATAACCTTCTAACAGTTTGCATAAGATATCTGTAAAGAAAGTATTCTTACCTGTTCCTTGTTTTCCAATTATAATGAGAGCAGTTTCATTTTTAGCACTTGGATGTTGTAAGATGTTTGCAAACCAACATAAGATATACTCATAAACCTTTTCGTTTCCATTGCATATAATTTCTTTGACATGGTCTAACCAAGCTTCTATAATATTTTCTTTCCATTCTACTTGTTCGTATTTATATCCAGTGAAGATAGAATAGAAGTTTGGAGAAGGTGTATAGAACTTTATACCTCGAACTGAAAAATCTTCTAACTTTGACAATAAGATATCCCAAGCATCTAACATCTTCATTCCAACTTGTACAACTTTTATTTTCTTAAGTTTCTGTCTACATTCTTGTTCAGACACTATTGTTGCTCTTGGTTTGTTAAAGACAACATCCCATTCTTTCATGACATAACATTCTGGGGCAGAGTCAACATAAATGACTAAACGTTTCAAATTCTCGACTGCTTTGTTATAGTCTCTAAATGGACACATATTTCTGAATGCTTGGAAGTCATAAAAATCTGAAACATCTATTCTGTACATTTTTATAAAAATAAAAAAATATTATTTTTTTATTCTTGACTTTGTTGTTCCATTTGTTGCATTTGTTGTTCTTGAGCTATTTGTTGTTGAAGTTGTTCTTGTAATACAATACTTTCACCAGTTGCATCTTCCAATTCGAAACTTTCTGCCGTCATTGACAAATACATAGGACATAAAAGTTTTACAGGAACAAAGTTTGCGTCAACTAAGGTCAACGTTATACTGCCAAAGTGTTTGAGTTCACTAAGGTTGAAAATTCTGCATTCGAATGAACAATAGGCAAACCAGCAGAGAAAGTATTGTTTATACGCATAAGTATCTTTTGGTCATAATAGTTTCTGTCGACATTCGAATAACACTTTGAACCTAAGTTTGAAACAATATATAAGATTGGTGTGCTTAATGTCAATGGAATAGACAAACCTTGTATGACACCTTTTCCTGTTATAGGAAACTGTTGGTAGTAAAAACCAGAAATAAGTTTTGTATTATAGCTCATATCGTTTATAGTAAACTCAGTCGGACATCCAAACATAATGAAACCTGCTCTAGTTGCAGCACATGTTACACTCGTACGTAAAGTATTAAATAAGTCAACAAAACCTGTTGGTGGTATATCTGAGTAAGTATCTTCAAAGGAGTATTTTTTACCATTCACAACAATAAAGTCTTCTGGTGTCAAAAGAGCAAAACAGGCTTTAGTCGTCATTGTGTTTAAGGTTAGTTTACAATATCGTCCTTGAGGACTTTGTAAGTTTGTTGTTATAGAATTATATGACTCAGGGTTTTTAGTCGTAATAGTATAAACCATTATGTCTTCTGCCATTTACTTAGCAAATAAATTTTAATGAAATGTTGTGGTCGTCAAATATTTTTATAACGTCTGGGAAACTATACTTTAAGTTCAACGTTTCACCTCCTTTCATAACGTATATCTTGTCAATGACATTATATGAAACACCACAGCAACTAATGTCGGGTTCTATTTCTTTGATGTTTATATCGTCTGCCTCTGTCAAAAGTTTCAATAGTTCTTTCAAAACTTCATGAGGTGCAATGACATATGAGTTCACTTTTACAGGGTTGTGTTCGACCAAGTTTAACATTATACTTAAAGCTTGACAAATCTTCTCCTGAGTTTGAAGTTTGTCTTTCAGTTGTTGGTAGTCGTTTCGAATATCTGCAACAGAACTTAAGTCTCTGTTAACTTCAGGGTATGTTGGTTCTTTTACAGGAACAATTGTTATACCATCTTCGTCTTCGTATGGTTTCCCCACTTCAACATTTCTGTCTTTGACATTGACAACAACACTTTGACTGTTTGTTTGAGTTGGTGAATTTAACTTCACATCTGCCACCGCCATTAAACCTTTTGAAACACTTACGCTTCTATTTTTCGGAAATGACATTTTACTTAGAATAAAAAGATGGACGTATTCGAGTATCTCTTCGAATTGAAGCAAAACAAGGTTTACACACACAAACAATACAAATACATTGACAGAATAGTTCTTTACACAAACAATGGAAAATGTTATAGAATAGCTGTCTTTGCTGAACCTAAATATTTTCATAAAGCAAAGAAAGTTGGTATAACTGAAATGGTGAAAGTTCTTGAAGCAGACAAAAATATAACTTCAAAACTGACCGATATTTCTAAAGGTAAGTTTATAATACAATATTATGTCAAAACTGGCGTACTGTCAATATTTGACGGAGAGAAGTCAGTTCAAGAACAACTTACTGACCTGCTGCCAAAATCTGCTCGATGGAAGCTGTCGTTATGCCAATCTGAGGAGCCCCAGCAGGTTTCATCGAACGAATCTTCAAAAGAGCATCTTCCGTGAAAAGTGCTATTGGTTTTGTAAACTTCTTTGCTCTCAATTCATCTGGACCGTCTCTGTCACCAGTATATTGTATTTGAACTGTACCAACAGTTGAAATACCACCCATAAAGTCTTCTGAGTCAGCAAATGGAATGCCAAGCCAAAAGTTTGAACGGTCTCCATTTGTATATTGAGTGTTTTGACCTCCTGTATGAGTCCATACTTTCACATATGGCATAATAGAACTTTGCATTTCAGGGTTAATAGTTGTTGTGAAGTTGTTGTTAAAGTTCATAGCATCTAATGTCAAGTTGTATGACCTCATATCCTCAACTGTAGAATATTCTTCTCTTGGATAATATTTGCCATCTATGTTTATATGATATTTAATACCAGGGTTGTAGAAACAAGAATAGTCATTTATAGTTCGTCTGAACAGTACAAACATAGTATCTGCATGTTTCATTGCAGTTGTTAAAGCAATATCTGTTCTTGCACCTGGGTCAGCACTTTGGTTTCCAACTTCACCTGCAAAGTCTTTGACAGATATTTGGTGTATAGGGAACATAAGTGGAACTGCAATATATTTGGCAGCTAAAGCATTTGAAATATCTGGGTCCAACATATAGACTGCAAGTCTGCTTTCTATTCTCTTGCATTCAAATTTTTCGCATGTAAACTTAACTGGGTCCCAAGCAGTTCCAGCAGCATTGAAATAATAGTTTACTTCAGTGTTGAGGTTTGAGAAACCAAAGTCTAAGTCAACTTTGTCTTTGCAAAAGTCACAGAACTTGGCTCCACCAGTTCCAGTTACAGTAATGCTGAATGGGTCTTGTGTTGGTGCAATGACTAAGTTATTTTTGCTTGGAGTAAGTTCGATAGAAATTTTTCCTGCCCAGTTTGGCAAGTATCTTAAAAACCTGAAGATGAGGAAAGATGACAAAGGAACTCTAAGTTTCAGTTTTACTTTGGTTACTGCTGCTGCAGTTTGTCCAGAAAGGTTAACATAAACTCCTGGAACGTTAGGGTCAAGTCTTCTTATTTTCTCAATAGTTGCATACTGGTCTGTTTGTTCTCTAGCTTGTGGTTGTACTGAGTTTCTCAAAGCGAACCATTCATAGTTTGCCCATGTTACTGTTTGAACTAAGTCAGAGTTAGAATATATCTTATATCCCATAAAAACTTCTGGAGCATATTGGTATCCGACATAGAAAATTCCATTGCAACCTTTCTTGTCAGACAACTTGGCAGAAGGTTTTATTTCAATGTCTTGTTCCACGTATAAGAATGAGTTGTCAATAGAAATAATATGAAACCTGTCGCAAGCAATATCTACTGTTGTTGAAGAACCTTCTCCAAACTCACCTACGTTTCCATAAGAAACAGCAGTTGTATATTCGTAAGTTCCAGGAACTATTTCTGACCTTCTAATGGCATTGTCGCATTCGTTATACCATTCGGAAACATTTCCGTTCATGGCATCCAAAACTGTTGGCGTTATATTCTGAGCGGCGTACATTTCATATGGGTAAAAATATAGAATAGTTGGATTTATATGTCATAATAGAACCCATTCGGACCAAGCTTTACTTTCTTCCTGACTGAGTTTTTAACTCTTCTTTTTCCTTCATTGCCACTACTTTCACTAGATGAATTTACTTCTTCACTACTTTCACTTTGTTCTACTCTTCTCTTCTTCTTTGGTGTCGCTTTTGGTAACTTGCCCTCTGCTTCAAGTTGTTGCATCTTTGCATCATGTTCACCTAGTATGTTGCAAATTTCCCATGTCCTTTTTGCCTTTGGGCTCTGGTCGCCCATCTCAGGTAACCTATATCCTAGAAAGATTTTGTCATAGTTTGTATTTGAGTCGTCGCTTATTGTTTGCATGACTCTTTCCTGAGTTTCCGGTTCAAGCTCTTCAAATATAGCTTGTCCATATGGAATAAGCTCGTTTCCAAATATATGTTTTTGTAGCCATTCTGGTTTTCTTTCCATGTTACCAATAATATCTTTTGTGAATGGAAAGCTTTTACCCAATGTTTCAGTCTTGCGTCATTTATTTCTGTAGTTGGTTTTATTTTGTCAAGGAACATGTTTTTCAATACTAACATTTCATTTGGTACTGTCCATTTGAGTTTTCTTAAATATTCATCCCTTCTCGGTTCATTGTCTGCAAAGTAAGTTTTTATGACATTTTGCAAACTTTCGTTTGCAAGGTCATGTACAATAGGTTCTCTTCCTTCTCTTCTCCATAACTTTCTTTCTAAAACTCTTCACCAAATATACCATCTCTATGGTTCTGTGTAGTTCTTTGAGATAAATGTTTAGAACGTCAGGTGTTATATTTCCATCAGCCATGTTCATTTCATACCGGTCCAAAATATCTGCATCTTTCATATCTTTCAATGGCATTAAAGCCGCGCTGAAAATACCAGCTATATCTGGTTCACCATTCACTTCCATTGCGTCTACAACTTCTTGGAATTGTGGTTGTAAGTTTATGAACCACCTATCCGGATTAGCTTTATGACCCCATCTCATTGTAGTTCCATAGTCTGCAGAAAAAAAAGTAGGTTTGTTTCCATATGGTGGTTAGGTTCTGAATGAACCTTTAAACAATGTTTTCATTTCTATATGTTTTGTTGAAATTTAACCTTTTATTTTCACCGAGTTCATCCAAAGATTGAACGTTATATGCTCGTAAGTAAAAAGGATTGTATTTGCGTACATTTTCTTTCAGTTCTTCCATTCTATGCTGAATATTTTCATCTGATGTTGGAGTCTTTTGTATGTGTAAACATTTTTCGATATTCTTCTACTATGTCAGCCGAATTTTGCTTAGACTCTTGGAAAGATTCCATATTCTCCTCATACACTTGTTGAGGGTCAAGATTTTTCGGCTGTTCCAAATCTTCATCTAGTTCTGTGAAGTTAGTTTCCAAAGGAGGGACTTGTTCGTTTCCTTCAGGCTCTTCTAGCTGTTGTTGCTGAACTATTTCTTTCATGTCTGGTTGTATCTGAACTTCTTCCTGTGGAGTTTTTGTACCTCATCTGGCTGGCATTTCATATATTCCGAGACCGTTTTTAACAAGTTCCCTATTTAAGTCATCCGCATTCATAAACCCTTTCTTCTTTCGTTCCGTCTCTATTTTTACGCGTTTCATGAAGATAGTTGAATTATCATTTATCTCTGACACAAAATATCTCGGAGTAAATTCAATTCATGTCATTTGGATGATATGCTATTAAATCATATCCTTAGCGAGCTTGTATTTCCAGGTTTGAAATTATATCCCATTTGGTGCTGAACCATAAAGCTAAATAGGTTCGGGTCAGTATTTCCTTCCTTGAACTTTCTAATAGCTTCTTTATATCTGTCACTAAAGTCAAGAGTATCTGGGTAACCATAACCTTCCTTAAGCATTTTTAAGAATTCTTGGTTTCCTTGTTCTCTACTTCTTTTATGTCCTTGCTCTGTTTGTGCTGGTTGTGGAGGTGGTTGTTGTGCTGGTTGTGGTTGTTGTTGTGCTTGCTCTGGTTGTTGTTGTGCTGGATTTTGAATTGTTGGTTGTTGTTGCTGTGCAGGGTTTTGAACTGTTGGTTGTTGTGTTGGTTGTTGTTTCTGTGCATGCCTGTGTCTGTGTCCATGTGACGATGTAAATGTTTTAGGTAGTCCTGGTGCAGGTGCTTCTCTTGGAGGGTTTGGTGTATATAAGTTCCACATAGCTAGTATATAAGCCACCAGCTGGTATATAAGTTCCACCAGCTGCACATATGTTCCATCTGCAGCATAATGTCCTACTGACTCGTCTTAAGAAAGCATTTACTAGGTCTGTTTTGGTCTGTTGTAACTCTTTTTCTTGACTTTCCACAACAGTTGCTCTAACGGCGTCATAGGCACTTTGAAACTGCCTGTCTCGTTGCTGCATCTGTTATTTTCGTCATATTTTGTGCTACTTCTTTTAACTCTTTGTCGAAACCTTCAGACTTCAGTTTCTTTCCAGATGAGAAGTCGTTCACTAGTTTCACCTTACTATGAAGAGCTTCGAAGGCATTCTTAAAGTCAGCATTCATTAAAGCTTCATTTGAACTGTCTTCATCCGCTTGTATTTTTGTCCTTATTGACCCTATAAGTTGGGCTGCTTTGGCGTTGGCTTGGGCATCTAACCAGTCATTATTAGCTTTTATATATTCTGCGCTTTTCATTGTCTTTTGCATGGCTGCGTTCGTTATTTTTTACTTCTTTTGTGCTAAGTTTTCATACTGTACGGTGTTTGGTTTTGCAAACTGTAAAGTTTTTCTGCCTTTACATTTGCTTCAACTTCTTTTTTATACTCATCGCTATCCATATATGTCTTCAGGGCTTTTTTGTTTTATTTCTTCATCTTTCAGTACTTTATATTGAGTAGTATGGTTTTTTCAAATTTATAACATCTTGTTCCATTTTTGCTACTTCTGCTGCTTTTCTGACACTTTTTTCGCATATTCTCTCTGTACTTAGTTCTTTCAGTTGTTCTTCTTTCTTCTTTTTCTCTACATTTAACTCATTGAGTTTCTTTGTGTGTCTGTCATATTCTAGTTTCTTTTCGTTTTCACTTATTTGTTTTCTGTATGTCTATGTTTGACTTTTTGACATCTGTTATTTGATTTTTTGAGTGAAACTCAAATTCATTTGACTTTGAGGGTTATAAGCTGTTCCGTCTGCAGCTCCACCATAGCCTGCCATTTTCGCTAAAAGTGCCGCGCTCTTAAACCTCCACTCTGTGCACCAATAACTCGGTTTAAAAGCATAGGGTTGCTTGACATTTGTTGCAACATAGTGGGGTCATTCATCAATTTGTTGTTGCAACTGTTGTTGTGGTGTCAGTTTTTACTATTGGATGTTTCAATCTCCCTTCCTCTTACGTATATTCTTACGTAGCTTACGTGCATTTTAAAGTGAAGTTAAAAAGTGGTTTTTGACAGATGTTTATATGACACTTTTTGTTCAGACAACAAAACTACTCGGTCAAAGTGTTGTCAGTTTTGTAAAATAACCGTCCTATCTCATTCTATAATGGGGAAAAGGCTTCTCAAAGTATACTTCCTTGGAACGCCTGTAACTTTTCCTGTAGCGACGATAGACCCTTACTTGTCCGGACAAAGTTATACTATTTAAAAAACAAAAAGTTTTACCGTTGGACAAAACTTTTTGTGGGCTAGAAGGGGCGCAGCCCCTGGAAGGCCACCCCAAGAAAAAAAAAAAAACTTCATTATACTAAACATCTTCAGGGCTAGAGGGCGCAACGCGCCTGGAGGCCCCACTACCTTTTTTTTTTTTTTTTTTTTTTTAATTTTAACAATTTTTCTATTAAGGGTGCACACGAGAGGATCATGTAAACTTCAGAATTTAGAACCTTATTTTTAGGCATTATCTTGGCTACCTATTTAGGCTCGAAAAGCAAAAAATATCAAAAAATACAACTTAACTCCATTATGACCCTTTCATGGAGGTAGTTTTTATCCGCTAGTATTTTCCCTTTGAATCTCTTTACAATTCGAAATCAAATTCAAAACTCAGTAGAAGAAAGGAAGAATCGACTTACTACGGTTGTAATACGAATAAATACATATATTTAATTATTTTTATTTACATAATAATTGTTTGAAGCTCATATTCCATCAAATTTTTAAATAAAAACATTAAAATGTTGAAAATGTTCATATATTTTAATAGGGTTTTGGCACTTTATTGAGGAATTACTACATACATAGTCGAACTAAACTTGATATTTTGAAATTTAAATTATTTATCAAAATTAAAATTTAACTTGAAATTTATAATTATTTAGTCATATTTTGCATAATTCTAAGTAGATTTTGTAAAAAATCAAGAAAAAAATTTTAACGTGCTTTATTTTTTCTTTTTTATAATAATACATATTATTATATAATTAACATATTCATAATGTTTCACCCTTTCAAAAATATAATCCTCCTCCTCTCAAATAAACGTACATACGGGTGGCCTCTTTTTTCAAAAAAATAAAATTTGAAATTTTGGGCTCAAATATTAGAGATTTTTTCAACCTTCAACGATATATGTTGTCTATATCAGACCTCCTTTCTTTTTGATACTTAACATTGTTCCTAAATCTTAGCCGTTAAGGCTGTTCTGAAAATATTTTTTTCGAAAAAATTCGAAAAAAATTCTTAAAATTCAAAAATCCCTTAATTCCTGAGGATTTTGGAAAAAAGTTTTTACATGAACATGTGTATATTATATGAAGTATATTGATAAGGTAAAAATCAAATTTTATTGCATATTCATCGAGAAAATAAACTAACGAATCCCTCAAAATTGAGAGGGGAATCCTCCTCCTCTCAAATAAACGTACATTCGGGTGCACCCTTAAAATATCTTCATATAAAAAAGAAAGTTTTTTAAAAAGTTTGGGTATTAATATGTAATCAAGCAGTGATTTTATTTTTATGATCAATGGTTTAATCTTATTTTATGAATTATAATTGAAGGAAAAATAATCGACTTGGCCTTCCTTTCTGCAAATGTCTGCTGAACAACCAGTTGAACAAGTTGAGCAAGTTGAAGAGACACAGTCCGCTCACTTCGCTCCACGCGCTACATTCGTTGGCCACAACGCTGCTATCGAATCCATCGAAGTTGATGGCGAGCACAACGTCCTCGTTTCCGCTTCCCGCGATAAGACAGCTCTTGTCTGGAAGCTCAACCGCACACAGGAACAGTGGGCTACACCATTCACACGCCTTGTTGGCCACAACCACTTCGTTTCCGATGTTTCCCTCTCCCGCGATGCTTCCCACCTTCTTACATCCTCCTGGGATAACACACTCCGTCTTTGGGACCTCGCTACACGCACAACAAAGAAGCTCTTCCTTGGCCACAAGAAGGATGTCTTAGGCGTCACATTCTCACCATGCAACCGCCGTATCATCTCCGTCGGCCGTGATAACCAGGTCAAGATCTGGAACATCCTTGGTGAAAACAAGGCTGAACTCCAGTGCTCTTCCTGGGTTACATCTGTTGCCTGCGCTCCAATGGCTGATGAGAACTCCCCACTCGTCATCGCTGTCGGCTGCTGGGATGGCAAGGTCTACATCTGGTCCATCGAGAAGGAAGCCAAGCTCATCAAGGAGTTCAAGGCTCACGATGGCCGCTGCACATCTGTTGACTTCACACCAGATGGCAAGTGGGTCATCACAGGTGGCTCAGACCGCAAGGTTGTCATGTGGCTCACAGAAAACGGTGCTAAGACAATCTCCTTCACAACCCCATCTCCAGTCCACGCCGTCGCTGCCTGCCCAACACAGGCCTGGATCTGCGCTGCTACATACGAAGGCATCGCCGTTTGGGATATCGGTGCCAAGCAACAGATCGACCTTGTCCAGCCAAACTTCAAGCGTGAGGGCAAGCGCAATGCCGGCCGCACACCAGACTGCACATGCCTCGCCTGGGCTGCCGATGGTTCCGTCCTTTACTCTGGCTACAACGACGGCTCCATCCGCGCTTGGGAGGTTAAGTCTGCTTAAAAGCATATTCGTATATATATATACAAGTGTATCAATTATATAATTTTTTTCAACTTTTTTAATTCATGATTATTTTGTTGATATTTTATGATTCTATTCACGATTTACTCGATCAATATCAAAATTTTCAAATAGTAAACGAAGTAATCCCTAATTTATGTTAATGTTGCTTATCTTTTTGCACTGATTTCCGGATTGACCACATATTTTAACCGAATTGTGCAAAAAGAAACCATAATATCTAACTATCTGCTCAATGAGACTAAAGTTCGCGAATTGATTTTCCCATTTCTCTTGTTCATTTGCGATATTTTATTGTTTTTCATACAATTCAAAACTAAGAGAGGAGTATTCATTTTAGAGCTAATATGTTTCAATCCTAAAGTAATTCTCTTCTTTAGAACAGTATTGTTGGTCATTGCAAATATTATCAAGAGACACTAATTAAACTTGATAGATCATATAACAACTTCATGTAAATAATTTTCTATTTACTAAAATTCATTTTCTACGGTTAATTCATCATAAAACGTTATTGATCCAAGTTCCTCTACAATTTGAGGGCTCAAAATGGAGACATATCATACTACATCAAAGCTGAAATCATGCCACAAATACCGAAAACTATTGATTCCAACAAGAAATTTTTGTCTTGAATCTAAAACTTGATTATGGGGAAAAACAAGAGGTAAATTTAAATGGATAGATATAATATTTAATATAACAAGTCTATACATGATAATATAATATAAACAACAAACTTAGATAAGTAATGGAGCTTCGTAGTCATTGTAGTCAGCAAATTCGTTGTTGAAGCCAATTTCGCAGACATCATCGTAATCAGCCTGTGGAAGAGTTGGCTTGATTGCTTGAGCCTTGAATGGCTGGGTTCTATCTTGGAGGTGAAGAACGCACTTGCAGATGATTGGTGGATTGTTAACGTTACCAGTATTCATCTGGAGGTAGTTCATGCTCATTTTGTCCATTGGAAGAACAAAGGTTGGGATGTCCAATCTTGCAACCTGTTGTTTTCCGAATAAGCCTGTGTGCTTATTGAGAAGAACGGAGAATGTATGTGTGCTGAAGGAGTCAATATCGATGTGGTAATACTTTCTGAGTGTTCTGGCTTCCTTCATTGTGAACTTTGTTGTTCTTTGTGTGCCTGTAGCGTTGTTGATGAGTGTGAATGAGAGGTTATTATTAGCTCTGATTCTTGGGTCGCGGATGATGAAACCAGAGAAGCGGATGTAGATTCTTACCATGAAGAAAAGAAATAATTGATTGGTAGGTTATTGCTCTCAAATTCCTCGACCTAGTTACCTCTCAAAAATTGAAAATAGAGAGTGACTTTTTGATAGCTCGTTAGTCCATGGATTTTTCTATGGTATTATTACTAAGGATATGATATGTAGTCAAAATCAAATTAACGGGTGATGATTTGATTTTGCATCAAAAATTTTTGATAAAAATTTTTCTTAAAAAATGGATAAATCCTGCTTTATATCTTATATTAGATATAAAGGTTAAATTTATTAATTGAGAACACAATTGCCAAAATCTCATTGAAAACCGAAAAATAAGATTAAAATTTATTTTCATCTTTTTAATTTTAGGCTCTCATTAAAATTTTCAAATTTTATAAATAACTGTGGACATTGAAAATCACTTTTCAATCAGATGACGTTTATATAAAATATATTATCTGCAGTACTATTGACACCAAACATTTTTTATAAAATTTTTGTTTGATGTTTGAGCATATGATTGACTAAATACCTTTTCGATTTTTTTCAATACAAAATTAAACGTGCATAATCCAAACCTTGATACTATTACTTTAGACAATAATTGTGACTTGGAAATAACAAGAAATTCATGATCGCATCAAAATTCAACGCTTTGACTAAATTAATCTGATAATTCTATTGTTTTTATCCAACCTCTTCATACGAACTGTATTTTGCATATATGATAAATTAATATTTCCATCCTTCTCCTCATAAAATCGTTTATTTTTTATATTTTATCTCCTATCATTATGTTAATTTTATGCTATTTTTCAAATACCATCCTAACCACGTCTAAATAGCAGATGTTTATATTAATTTTCAATGATCCCATTATGAATTACTTTTGCTTTTCATATTTCTGAAAACAATCGATTCTGCGTTTTCTGAGATCTACATTTAATATGTACACACCCATGATGTATTATTACAAAAACTAATTAATTCATTAACTGTATTCTCTCCATTGCTTTGCATCATCTTGTTAAAATGACCAATAACTTCTGTTTCAAGTTCGAAACATTATAATTAACCATTTAATAGATAAGGCATATATATTAGTAGATAACAATTTCGATAAAATATATCTGAAGTGTTTCTCCAGAACATATGAACATGAAAAATAAACACCATTCACATATTAGTTAAATGACCATATCTTTAACATTGCTTAAATAAATTATTTTCATTTGATTTCGAAATTCTTTAATTTCAGATTTTCATGAAAAATTCAGCTTCAGCACAATCTGGAAAATTCATTTTTATATTCATATGCTAATATTAGCATAAATTTCCAATTTTTATTGAATTTTGATTGATTTTATAAGAAATTCCTCGTACAACGAAATTGTTCTAAGTAACATATTTGTATTTATCTGAAACAAGGCAATACTATCATTTATAAAATTTTCAGGACGATAATTTTTTTTTCGCACAAAATTTTTCATGATGTTTCCGCTTTTGCAATTACAACTAGCGAGTAACATCATCCATAATGATTCAAAGGATGAGCTTGATCAATATCGCAGAGAAAGAATGAATTCACCTCCAGACAACAAAATTTTCAATATTCAAAACTATTTTTGCACGATACCAAACATTTTAACAAAGCACAATGACGGAAAAGTTCTTACAAAAATAGAAATTACCCGCAAGGACAATGAATTTTCCCTTCCTAACGTTCCTTTTGGTATTAACGAGATCAGATTCTTTACCGATCGCGATAAACTTTCAACATTAAAACCAGGTCAACTCGGAATTATCGATGTAGACTCTAATTGTAAGCATGCTTATTACATTTCTTACAATCAGGATATTGCTGGCGCGGCAAATCCTGCAACAATGAACCTTGCATCTGGAT
Source organism: Trichomonas vaginalis G3 (assembly GCF_026262505.1). Lineage (NCBI taxonomy): Eukaryota > Parabasalia > Trichomonadida > Trichomonadidae > Trichomonas > Trichomonas vaginalis. The sequence continues at coordinate 4,624,412 of NC_067205.1, forward strand.
CATATTGAGATGATCTTCAGAGGTAAAAGTTCAATTTAATTTCAAAAATTTTATTCATAATTTTTTAATACTCCAAATTTTATACTATATATTATTAATACTAAGTCTGTCACATATATTACACCTACTAGTTTTTACTTTCTATGAACAAATTTCGATAATTTTTTTATTGATTTCGTATTTCATATGAGTGAACAATTGAATATACTTTTTCTTACTATTTTGAAAAATAATAAATCATTTAAAACATACTCTATAAAAAACGTAATTTTTATTTAGTTATCGGTTTCTTCGGAACCATCTCCTGGTGTTTCACCATGTATCTTAGACTTGCTTCTCCTATATTTTTGGAAAGCAAATGCGATACTGGTACCAATTCCACCAATAACAGCTCCGACAGGTCCCAAAGTGAATCCAAGCGTTGTTGTTGCAACAAGACCAGCAGTTCCGATCGTTGCATATGTAGTATTACCATTAGAAAACGCATAGTTTTCATGGTTGACTGTTTCATTTTATTCAGCTTCGTTCATTTCATCTTCTACACCTTTTCCATAGAAAAGATGCAAATCTCTGTGGTATTTAAGATGGCAATGAGACATAAATCTCATATTCTTCTTAAAAACAAAATCATCTGGAGTTGGTTTTCTTAAGTTAGGTCCATTCTTTGTCTTTTCAATGACGATCACTCTACCAGGAACTCTATCACCAATTGATCCGTCATTGTTTTCTATATTTACTGGTTCATCTGATGAAGAATAAGATTTTTCATCATTTGTATCTTCCTCACATTGAGCGAAGTTCTCAGGAAGCTTGTAATTTGTTACTTGGTATATTTTCTTCTTGCAATTAAACATTCTTGGTATTGGATCTTTTTGTCTGACAAACGTTGTAACAAAATCTTGGCATTTAGTAGCTAAATTACTACTTAATATACCAGGGGTACCAATTGTAAGTGCATGAACATCTGTGAAACCTTTTTGATACTTTAAAATCATTGCTAAAACTGTTGCACATGCACCACCAAGAGAGTGACCAATGCAAGTGATCTTTCTATCTTTCTTGAGAAGTGATGAAATCATATCATAAACTTTGTACGATCCTTCAAAATATCCTTGATGACAATATCCATCAAGGAATGGAATATCGAAGCCATTAAAATCAATATAGAGATCATTCCAAGATGTAACCTTTGTTCCTCTTATCCAAATTATCCTCTCTTTCTTGTATTTTAATAATCTGAAAGTTGGAATTCCATGGGAGCCTTGGAAGTAGAATTTTTCAACAACACCTTTTGGCAACTGTGATTTCTTTTTGTTACTAGCAAAGTATTCAATGATATCAACCAGGAAGAGAACAGAACTCATAAATAATAATGATTGAAAAAAATATTCCGATATGAAATCAAGTACCTTTGATTGCCTTTGTTTTTAGATGAATTTTAATACAATTTTTTTGATCGTGATCTAATTGAAATTGAATCTGAGTTGAATTTATTTATACCGATCATTAATCTGGCAGTTTTCTAATCGTGATTCAATTGCATTCAGAGATAAAATAATTTAATAGTGCTATCTAGTCCATTTACACTTTAAATGAAATCAAACAGTCACTTTTTCTATTCAGAAAATTCCAAAAATTTTAGTCCTGATTTTTCAGTGAATAAGTTGGATGGAGTTACTCTTCCCTATAAGGAGAGTATCAACTCAATGATATCCCTGTTCATCTTCTAAGTTAAATGCCCATCATTGTAACTGAGAAATTTAAAAATGATAATTTTTTCCAGTTTTCTCTCATAATTTCTGTTTCTATCTATTATTACGCAAATAAATTATGATGGTGTAGCTATTCATGTGCGGACATGTTCCCAAAACCAACATGTCTGAATTACTTAAATACTATAGTTTTGATTCACTTTGAATGGAGCTTTCTCTTTAAAATAGCATAGTTATGAATCATAGTATGAAAAATTATTCATGGAAAAGTAAATTTATGCTACATATAAAGTCAACTCTTTTAAATTTAACTTATTATTTAAAAATTACAAGTAAAAATATTTTTTCATAAAAATAATACAAATACATACTCTGAAAAAGTTCTTTCGTTCAATTATATCTGAAATTGATAAAAATTTTCTGTTTGATACAACTTATAACTATCAAGTTAAGGGCTATTTTTTGACGCAGTGCTTAATAACCACACAATTATTTGATATAGTCATCGGTTGTATCTGATTAATATGAAATCCTGCATCAGGAACTAGATAGATCCTCTCTGAATTTTCAAGCTCAATTGTAATCGTATGGTTTGAAAGATAATTTTGAATTTCGTTGTAATACTTATGTATCCAGAAGTAACAAGTTTCCTTCCGCAAGTAATACTGATTTGTAATTTTTACATCTGCCACGTTTGCTAAAAACATACATAACGACTTTAAAAACATATGATTTGGTCTTTCTTCGAAAATTGATATCAGCCAATTGTATTCCTTCGAATTTTTGTAGTGATAACTTTGCGCTTTCATTTCATTAATAATATCTTCCACGTTCTCACTTTCCTTAGAACCATACATTTTTATGTTCTGAATTTTTTTCAATTCTAGACGTTATATTTTCAATTTTTCTTTTGAAAATATTGGTAGCGAAAAACATATTCATTATCATTTATATAGTAATTTTTAAGATATGATGTCAGAAGTGAAATGAGAAGTCAGGATTTCTCTCAAATTCTCTTGCCTTTGACAATCAGAAAAAATCATTCAGAATATTTTCAGCACCTTCAATCTTGATTTAAAAATTCATCAACAATAAAGAGTGAAATCTTTCCCAGTAGGACTCAAATAAATTAATTCTATTCTCAACAAATTGGTTCAAAATCTTTTAACTTCAATAAAAACGATTGTAGGAGTGAATATTACAGTCAGCAAGCTGGAATAAATTAAATTCAATCAAGTAGGCCTCCAACAACGGTGTTCAGATTGCAGTTCAGAGAAAGGGTGATTTCTGTCAAACTATCACAAGACTGGAAAGCAAATGCAGAGATTGTTTGAAGTGTTTTCGGAATGGTAAAGATAGACAATGATCTGCATTCGTAGAATGAATATTGTTTGATGACGGTGACACCTTCTTCAATATTCAATGTACTCAATAAATCACAACCTGAACATAGTTCTTGTTCAATATCACAAGAAATGCTCAATGAAGAAATCTTAGATTTATAGAATGAAGATAATCCAACAGAGATGACTGATCTTCCAAGATTAGCTGTTTTAAGTCCTGAGAAACTGAATGATTGTGAACCAATCGATTGCAAACTATTTAAGTTTGACAATCCAATATCTTCAATACTTGTACAGTATCTAAAAGAACTAATACCGATCATTTCAATAGATGATGGTAATGTTATTGTTCTCAGCTGAGTGTTTTGATTGAAACAATAATCAGGAATCGATGTTAGACTATTCCCAAGGAATGCTACTTTTGTTAATGAATAACAAAATTGGAACGCCTTTTGGCTGATTGATGTCAATCCTGGTGGTAATTCAATTGATTTTATTGTAGAACTTTCGAATGCTTGTTCTCCAATAACTAAATTCGTATTACCGCTGAACAAAACTTTGCCAATGTTTTTGGATGCAAAAGCTTTATTGGCAATCGATGTGCAAGATGATTGAATAGTAAAATCTTCGCCATTTCCTGAGCCTAGAAATGCCATGATTGAAGCTCCTTTATCCTTGTATAAAACTGAGTTAGAAACAACAATTTCAGAACTTAATGAAGTGACTTCAATATTTGGTATATATGCGAAAACGCCATCACCAATTGAAACAAGCGATGAAGGGAGTGTAATCTTTGTTAGGGAATCACAGCTCTGAAATACAGTTCCTCTCATTGATTTAAGTCCTTCCGGTAACACAATGTTTTTCAATTTTGAACAAGAAGAAAATACTTGATTACCTAATCCTTGTAAACTTTTGGGAAGAACAACAGTTTCGAGTTGGGAACAACCATTAAAATTGGAATCACCAATATATGTGATGGGATTATTTGATATATTAATTTCTGTAATCAAAGTTTCTCCAAAGCACCAAGAATTTAATGTTTTCACTTTGTCATTCATTATAATTTTAGAAACCTTAACACATCTCATTGCAGCTTCGCCAATGATTGTTACAAAAGAAGGAATTACAAAAGTTCCTGTAGTGAGAGCTGAGACACAAAATAAAGTTTCATTGTTTTCTCCTGTATATAGAATCTTCTTGTCAATTTTGAACATTTTATTATTTGGGTGAATAGAAAACTCTATTATAGGACATCCAGCAAATGCGTATGCTGAAACTGATGTACAAAACTCTGGGAAATAAAAATAACTCAGCTTTGAAGATAGAAAAACATCGGATTCAATTATTTTCAATTTGGAAGTTGTTGAAATATCTATTTGTTCAATTCCGGAATAAGCAAAAGCACGACCATAGGGAGGTTTGAATCCACGAATTGTTTCAACTGTGTCTGGCAATGTAATTCTCTTCAAATTTGTTACACTTTGAAAGGCTCCCGATGCAATCTCAGTAATTTCAGGAGGCATTAGAAAACTCGACAACTTGGAACATGAAGAAAAGACAGAGTTGTTAAGTATTCGGAGTTGCTTGCATTGACTCATGTCAACAGATATTAATGATGTTTGAGAAAAACAGAAGTAACAAATAGATATTAATTTACTTCCAGATGCAAATTTAATTGATGTAATCTTGTCTTTGCAAAATTTAAATGGACTTTCATCAATAGTAGTACCTCCAAGAATTGTCTGACAACTTGATGGAATAACATATTCACCTGAAAGAGTGTTAGGTGCACTAAGAAGTGTCGAAAAATCGTTATCATATTCAACACCTGAATTATCAGTAATTGAAAGGAGAAATAGAAAGTTTAAGATTTAACAAAAAATGAATTTTAACATAAATGTCACTTTTCAATATTTTGTGAATGTATATTCTTTTCATGTTCGTGGGCATTGAGTTGTTATGCAATAATTCCTCAAGGGCTGATCAATGCATCAGAAATGTTTTATGAAAACATCATTTCGAAAGAATATACATTCAAAAAACACTCGGGATATCTTTTTGAAGATGTCATTCATGTTCCTGGCATCTGGAAAGGTCATGGCAAAATCATCATAACTATTCTTGATTCTTATCAATGTCAAACTTGCATTTCCTGTTTTTCTAACGACTTAAACCATCTTTTGATATTCATTGTAATACATTTAAACTGCTGAACTCTTTTAAGTTGTAACAAAAATTGAAAATTTAAATCAATTTTTTTGAAAATTTATATGAATATATAAAAGTGACAAAAATTCAAAGTGTTTCATTGAATTCCAATAACAACTACATCTCCTAATATTGTTTATCAATTATTTAATGATGGCATTCATATTGGAGACGGGAAAACACAAGCAATTCCTATTGAGTACAATTCAAAATTAGTCATTGACAGAATCGAAGGACATGATGTTACTTTTATCTCCGCGTATGCTTTTCACTCATGTCTTCTTTCTGAACTATTCCTTTTACAATTGTTCATTAAAATCTATCACGTTAGGTCCGAGAGTAGAAATTATAGAAACTTGTGCATTCCAAGATTCAAAACTTGAGTTTGCTGACCTTTCGAATACGAAACTCAAAAAATTCCAAGGAATTTATCATTTTTGCTACACAAAATTGTTATCAATAAGATTACCAGATTGCTTAGAACAATTACCACATTTCTTCATATCCTATACAAATATAACTGAATTTACATTTCCAAAAAATTTAAAGTACATTGATGATGGTGCATTGTCATGCATACCTAAACTTAATATTTTGAAAAGTAACTGTCCCGACATCGTTATTTATCGAGGGATAGCATATTCTCGAGATTTTAAGACATTAATTAAATGTCCCGTTTACATGAATGAACCATTAGCTCCGACTGTTATCAGTGTTTCTCCATGTGGAGCTATGAGCTGCTGTAAGTTTGTTAGTTTCGCTCTTGAAGTTGAAATCCAAAAATTTGGAAGTCGAATGTTTCGTGCATGTCCATTTTTAGAGTCTGTTGATCTATCTAAATCTATTGCTTCAGAATTGCCATATGAAACATTTTATGAGTGCAAAAAACTGATAAATCTTACTCTTCCAGATACATTAATATCATTCGATTATTGGATATTTGGCGAAGGTAAAATTACAAATTTGAAAATACCTTCATCGGTTAGATATTTAGTTTCGAACTCTTTGGAATTTTCGGATATTGGATCAATAGAATATTGTGGTCTTTATCTCTTGAATGTTGAAGCACCATCAAATACTATTCTTAAAACAAATATTAATTATTCATACCCAGATTTCATGAAAAGAACTGATTTCAAAAGAGTTCTTTCCACATGTCCTCCAGAAAGAACACCTCTTCCAATAGCAACATTGATTCCAAAGATATATCCTAGTTGCATGCACAGAGAATATTCTTTACTTGCTTCATTACCTTTATACATGATATCTGTTATTATTATTTCATAAACATTTCTAAAAGTATTAACATGAATTTCTAATTGTGATAAACTATTCAAAGGCATAGTTATCAATATCTAAGTATAATTTTGTACTTGCTTATCTAATATGTTCATATTTCACATTATTTTTACTCAAACTTATGATATATATTAATTTAAACAATCATCTTAGAAGTTCAATTTATATTAGTAATTTTTCAGAAACTCTATCATTTACATATAAAGGTTATCCACAAAACTCAACATTATCACCAGGAAGATACAAACTGCGTGTTTGGGGAGCACAAAGTGGATATATAAGTAATTTAAATGCTGGTCACGGATAATGAAGGTATCCTTAAAGTCTCCGTTTCAACAAAAGATAATATCTATTTTGGCCCGGCAAGACCAATATAGTACTTCCACTATTAAAAGCATATTTTTTCAAGGTAGATTAAATTCAATTGGACCAAAGGCAACACTGGAGATGGACAAGTTCAGATTGAAAAAATATCTAATTACTTATGTCGAAAAATTAACATCCTTTATCATCATTTTTTTATTATAAATACATTTAATTATATACTTAGTTCAAATGCCTGAATCTCATCGATCATGCTTTTGAAGAATTGGCAAAATCATAAATATCATTATGTTTCTATTGCTAATATAAATAGAAATAACAACGAAAAACAAGATCTATACCTTAAAATATATGAACATAATTCATTCAAAGGATTTAATTGATTAATCAATGAAATATCTGGTAGTTGAATCCACATATCAATGATACTGACATTATTACTATAAACTGGCATAAGTGGAAAATAATATTTATCAACAGTGCCGATCGGAAAGTTCCAATATTTTGAATTATTTGCCAAAGCATATAATGTACACCAATTATATTTCCCAGAAACTGTTACTAATCCTTTAAAGTTATTAATGGAAAAATTCGATTCAACAACATTTGATTCAAGTGATGAGTTCGAAAATTCAGTGAAATAAAAACTTTGATGAAAATGAAAAAAATTTGGAATTTGTGGAATCTCATATAATAAGGAATAGTATTTAGAAGTTTCGTTTCTGATCATGCATCTTTCATCAATCTCGCGCATGATAGAAAAACATTATTTTTCAAGTGAATAGTTTGCATCAACTCTGTTTTTGAAGTAACAAGATTGCGAGTTTTGATGGAAAACCTTTAAAAAGTTATGTTCATTATACTGTGTAACTTCATATCCATTTATCTTTACAGTGTTTTGATGTAATTTATAAGGCGGATTTGTATAATTAACCATTTATTCACGAATTTTGTATACACTTTTATTTATAAGTTCATTTTGATCTTTCATTTTCATTTGGAAACTCTGATAGCTATACAAAAGTGACAGTTATATTTATCAAAAAGTGACAATTTAATTTTCGATTTTCTCTAATTAAATTCCAGCGACTAGTACATTTCCTAGTATTACTTATGAAGAATTCGAAGACGGGATACATATTGGGGATGGTATAACCTCTGCAATTCCGATAGATTTCTCTTCAAAGTTAGTTATTGATCGAATTAACAATCGTGAGGTAACATTTATCTCTTCCCTTGCCTTTTATTCATGTAATCTAACTGAAATCGTATTGCCTGATACAATCATTGGGATTGGCAACTCATCATTTTATAAATGCGCGATCAAGTCAATAACATTAGGTCCAAAAGTTGAAATTCTTGATACTCATGCATTTCAGTTTTCGAAACTCGAAATTGCTGATTTATCCAAGACCAAGATCAAAGTACCTCAAGGAATTTATCATTTTTGGGGAACAAATTTAAAAACGATTTTACTTTCTGACTGCATGGAGTTATTACCACATTTTTTCTTAGCCCTCACTAAAATAACTGAGTTAACTTTTCCTAGGAATCTTAAGTCCATTGAAGTTGGTGCTTTAGCCTGCATACCAGAACTTAAAGTTTTGAAAAGTAACTGTCCTGACATCGTTATTTATCGAAGAATTGCGTATTCTAGTGATTTTAAGACATTGATCAAATGTCCCGTAGACTTTAATGAGCCATTAGCTCCAACTATTGTTAATATTTCGGACTGTGGAGCTTTTAGTAGTTGTAAGTTTGTTAGTTTTGTTTTAGATCCACAAGTCCAAAAACTTGGTGGTCGAATGTTTCGTGCATGTTTGCTTTTACAATCTGTTGATCTTTCTAAATCAATTGCAACAGAGTTACCTTTTGAAATATTTTACGATTGTAAAAAGTTAACAAATCTTATTCTTCCAGATACTGTGAATTCGATTTCAGGAAGTATATTTTTTAATGGAAAGATTATCAACTTTAAAATTCCACCGTCTGTTAAATATTTGGATCCAAACACTTTTTTGTCGGCTGATGTTGGAACAATAGAGTACTGCGGACTATATCTTTTGAATGTTACTGCTCCTTCAAATTCTATTCTCAAGACAAATACAATTTATCCAAATAGATATTTCTTACAACAAACAATTTTTTCTAAAGAACTAACCGGCTGTTTTCCAGAACGAACTCCTTTCCCTACATCATCAGCCATTTCAAAGCATTTCCCAAACTGCCTCCATAATATTTATTCTTTTTCTTCTTTTCCATCTTATCTTCTATTTGTTCTTATTATTAGCTAATTCCTGATTCTAATTTGTCTTTTTTAAAGGCTTATAATTATATATTTAATATTGAAACTCTGTATTGTTTCATATCCGCTTTGGAAAATACTCTCAATTTTATAGAAGGATTCTTTTTTAGGGGGTATTATTATTGTCGTCTGGCGGTTTTAGACGACAATGCGAATTTTCAAATAATAGGATTTTTAGCCAGATAAAGAGCTACTCCATATATCATGCGTGTTTGCATACTATATACATAGATGGAATTGATGTTCTTCCTTTATTTAGGTACCGAAACATGCTTGAAAAATCTATTTTTAGACGACAATGATAATTTTGTCACTTTTCCAGACGACAATAAAACATCCTCCTTTTTTAGCTTGGATATTTACATATAAAGGTTATCCACAAAATACAACATTATCACCAGGAAGATACAAACTGCGTGTTTGGGGAGCACAAGGTGGATTTATCGATAATTCTAGTTCTGGCCTTGGATCTTATACTGAAGGTATCCTCAAAGTCTCTGTTTCAACAAAACTTAGTATCTATGTTGGCCAACAAGGCCAATGCAGCAATCCACCTATTAGAAACACATTTTTTCAAGGCGGATTAAATTCGATTGGCCCGAATGAAAATCGTATATCGTGCACCGGAGGTGGTGCAACTTTTATATCCTCCTATTATAATTTGAGTGATATTTTGATTATCTCAGGATCAGGCGGCGGATCAGGTTATTGGAATATTGAATATCCTGGCGGTTATGGCGGGTTAATTGCTGGAAACGGCATTGGAGAAATTAGAAATTCATATATTTTCTATGGGACAGGTGCGACTAATCAAAATCCAGGTATTGGTGGCAGATTTCCAGGCCAACCTAATACATGCAGCTCATGTGTTGCAAAAAATGGCAATTTTTTACAAGGAGGAAATGCTTGTTCCTCTTGTTGTGCTGCAACTGGAGGAGGGGGAAGTGGATATTATGGAGGTGGAGGAGGCGCAGATAATGCTGGTGGAGGTGGTGGTAGTAGTTATGCAAAAAATATTTTACAAAACATAATTTACAAAAATGGTAATGAAAATATTACAGAGCCAGATCGAACCAAAAGAGAAGGTCACGCAGGAGATGGTCTAATTTCAATTGAACAAACCAATTTCGAAACTCTTGTTGCAAATTTCATATGTCATCATTTTAACTTTATTATTTCAATTACTTTTATATTGCTTTTGTCTTAGAAATTAAACAATAAATTTGAAACATTTTTTCTGATTAATTTTACAAAACAATTAAAGTTTTTGTCTGGATAAAATTTGGGATTGATTTAAGTTCAATTTCTATCATTTATTAAAGAATATGTTTATTGAAAGAATTATGAACAATTATTTGAACGATTTTCTGAATCAATAAATATAATGAAAACGAATGCAATCAGTTTCATTAGTAAATACATCAATTGATGGTGCAAAGTTAAAATATTCACATCTTGAAAATAATAAGTATCTTTTCGAATATCCATGTGAAAGGAATGATGAATGCACAGATTATAAAGTTATTTTTCTTCCAGGTGTCTACAAATTTGAACTATATGGAGCATCTGGTGGATCACATATCAATAATGCATCTTCATATCGGTTTGAAAATAATTCATGCATTGATGATCAAATTGTTTTAAAATATGGTGGCAACACAGCGTGCCAAAAAGTGTCTAGTAATGGTGGCGCTGGCGGCTATATCTCTGGAAAGATAAAACTCAAGAAATTAACTGCCACTTTTTTGACAATTGGAGGTCAAGGAATTTTTTCGCATAATTCAATTTGCTATTGGGATGATGCATGCTTCAATATTGAGCATCTAATTAAAGGTGGATGTGGTGGAGGTGGTAGTTCATCAGATTATTGTGTGGATTCTAATACTGTTGACTGTGGATCTGGTTCAGGAGGTGGTCAAACCGCTGTCAAATTCATCGAAAATGATTTATGGCATAGAGTTCTTGTAAGTGGTGGTGGAGGCGGATCTGACGATAAAAACGGTGAATTTGCTAAAACTGATGATGGTTCAGGTGGTTCTGGAGGAAATTTGACTGCACAAAGTTGGTTTGTAGATGGGATATTACATGATGAATACATTGCGTTCGGTTCTGGAGAAGCTGCAAGATTAGGAAAATCAAAGAACCCCAACGCAGTACAAATTAATGGATCACTTGATATAGCAGGTGCTGGGGGAGGAAGTTCGTGGGCATTGACTAGTGATGCAATAATTCCTCAAGGACTGATCAATGCATCAGAAATGTTTTATGAAAACATCATTTCGAAAGAATATGCATTCACAAAACACTCTGGATATCTTTTTGAAGATGTCATTCATGTTCCTGGCATCTGGAACGGTCATGGTAAAATCATCATTACTATTCTTGATTCATATGAATGTCAAACTTGTTTAAATTGTATTAAAATGAAAATCAATTTTAATAGTTTTATCCTTTTGATAGAAGTAAAAAGTTAAAATCAATATCTAAAAATTTAAATTTTGTTGGACCCTTGCGTTATGACAGAAAATTATATATGATTTCAAAACATATTTTTAACCTTAATTAACTCCATAATTTATGCCATAATCGTGGAATAAAAATATTCGAATCAGAATTCTTAAATCTGACTTTAATTCAAATTTATGGCAAATGGCGTGAACCATCAGTATTTAAGACGTAATTAACACCATTAATTATCTTATTTATTATTTAAGACTATCGAAACTCGGTCATTTTCATATAAAGGATACGCCCAAAACACAACATTATCAACTGGAAGATACAAACTTCGTGTTTGGGGAGCTCAGGGTGGATATAAAAATGATCCTAATTCAGGTCTTGGTGCATATACTGAAGGGATATTAAAAGTTTCTGTAACAACCGAACTTAGCATTTATGTAGGCAGTCAAGGTAAATGCAGCAATTCTCCTATTACTAGTGCATTTTATCAAGGAGGATTAAATTCAATCGGAATAATGGCGACAAATCCACTTTATTCATGCACAGGAGGTGGTGCAACTTTTATATCATATCCTAATAATATAAATGATATTATTATTATCTCCGGATCTGGTGGTGGATCAGGATATTTTGATCAAGAATAAATATAGTATAAAAACCTCGAAATCCTTTCCATGCGCCATTATAGTCAATTATATTTATTTCATGGGAATTATCGTAGGTTTCATTAAAATAGAAACTTTGATGAAAATAGATGAAATTGGGAATCTGAGGTAATTCATAAAGGAGTGAGTAGTATTTAGAACTTTCATTACTATTCATAAATCTTTCATCAATCTCACGCATAATCGAAAAGCAATCTTTACGTAAAGAATAATTTGCTTCAACTCTATCTTTGAAATAACAGGCTTTAGAGTTCTGGTGATAAATCTTTAAAAAGTATTGTTCTTGGTATTGTGATATTTCATATCTTTTTATCTTAACTATCTTTGGATGTAAATTGAATGCTGGATTAGTGTAATTACCCATATGCTTTAGCTAAATAAGTATTATATTTTTAATTGTTCTTTGTAAGGAAAATAGGAGAAAGAATACTCTATTAGAATCAAGGCGAAAAAGTTAATTTATTGAAGCATTATTGTAAATAGGAAAAAGTGATAATTAAGAAAAAATTTGATTTAGGTTTGTATGAAGTATTATTTTCTTGTTTGAAATAAATCAGAAAGAGGAGAAAATTTTATTTATCAAAGGCCAAAAAAATGAATTCTTGGAAAAAATGGTACCACTGGGGTTCGAACCCAGGCACCTCGCGGTAATGGGGCTTAAATCCATCGCCTTAGACCACTCGGCCATAGTACCATTACATTTACCCCCATTTTAATGATTTTTTAATAGAATAAACAACTTTTTTGTTCTCTCTGAGACTAGTTATTGGGACAATATTCACCCATTCTTGCATGAATTTGTATAATAAAGTATATATGGAACATTTGAAATCATGAAAAATGTGACATTTTTATAAAAAAAATAAATCCGACTAAATTCCAGTAACAAATACAAGCCCTAATGTATACTATGAAATTTTCGGCGATGGAGTTCATATTGGTGATGGTAAATCACCAGCAATTCCCATTGAGTTCAAATCTTCATTAGTCATTACACAGATAGAAGGAACAGATGTTACATACATATCTTCACATGCATTCCATTCATGCAATATCACTGAAATTATCTTGCCTGATACAATAATTGGCATTGGTGACTCATCTTTTTATAATTGTTCTATAAAATCGATCACATTAGGCCCAAAAGTCGAAATTTTGGGTACATGCGCTTTCCAATATTCCAAACTAGAAGTAGCTGATTTATCTAAAACGAGAATTAGAGTTCCAAAAGGAATTTATCATTTTTATGAAACTCATTTAGTTTCTCTACCCGATTGCTTAGAATTTTTGCCTCATTTCTTTATTTCCTTTACTAATATAACCGAATTTACATTTCCTAGAAATTTGAAGTTTATTGATCAAGGTGCTTTGTCATGCATTTCAAAGCTTAATGTTTTGAAAAGTAACTGTCCAGACATAGTTATTTATCGAGGTGTTGCATATTCCAGTGATTTTAAAACATTAATCAAATGTCCAGTTGATATGAAAGAACCATTAGCTCCTACTGTTGTGAATATTTCTGATTGTGGATCAATGAGTTCCTGCAAATTTGTTAATTTTGTTCTGGATGCTGCTGTTCAGAATTTAGGAAGTCGAATGTTTCGCGCATGTCCATTTTTAGAATCTGTTGATCTTTCAAGTTCAATTGCAACAGTTTTACCATTTGATAGTTTTGTTGATTGCATGAAATTAGTAAATATCATACTTCCAGATACATTGATTTCACTATCATTCAATATCTTCTGTTTATGTCAATTACCAATTTTGAAAATTCCTTCATCTGTCAGTTATATGGATCCTAATACGTTCTTGTATTCACAGATTCATACGATAGAATATTGTGGATTTCATCTTTTGAATGTTTCAGCTCCTTTAAACTGCATTCTTAAAACAAACACAAAATACACAGAGAAATATTTCATGCAGCAAACTGATTTTTTGAGAAATTTAACTAGTTGTCTTCCTGAAAGAACTCCTTTTCCTATTGCAACCAAAATTCCTAAAAATATTGCAAGCTGTGTGCAACGAGCATATTCTTCAGTCCAATTGTTGCCGTATTGCATGTTATTTGCTATAATTATTTCATAGAATAATGAGTAATATTTCATTTATATATATATTGAATATTTCAATTTGATTATCGAGTTAAATTTAGCAGGAGCATCAAGAATTCTCTTGTCATACTTTTTGATACCACAATTATCACATTTATATTTATATTGTTTTGCAAAATGATCACTCTATCTGATAATTCAATTTGATGACATGAACTATCAACATTTTTTATCATTTCATTCAGACATATATGTTTGAACACTCTCCTAGAATCAAATATAATATAAACATTTTTTTATGAAATAATCAAAGAAATAAGGAAAGTAAATAAGAATTTTTTTGTGTAAGCAGCAAGTAATTTGCATGTTATACATTCCCCAATGTATAAAACGCCAAATAGTTCAAAACCAAGAACGCTCAAATGATATTTTCCAATATTATTTCTTCCGGTTATCTCAAGCTTTATTTTGTCACAGACATACGCTTTATTTATTGGAAAATGCTTTTTATCAGCATATCCGCAAATTTGGCCTGGAAGTGCTTCGGGGCAAAGAGTGTTGTCATTTGTATGAGTATCAATAACAAATGAAAGATTATTTCTGATGCAATGTAAATCCCAATTTCGTAACATTTCATCGTCACCTGATGGTGTACACAAGCTATATCCATGAATCTCAAGAAAAGAGTTGAGAAATGTTATTTCAAAATATGAACCTTGGATACTATCAGATGCCCATCCTAGCGGATGATCAAGTTCGTCTATAATTTGATCAACATCAAACCAAAGGCTTTCATGGTATCTTGAACTGTTGAAAAAAGAAAGAAAATTCTTGATTGGAAAACTTGCAATACGAGTTTGATGAAAAATTCCATTAAATGGATTGATACTGTCATAATATGAAATGATCTTTTTCATTATCTTAAATGATTATTCATGAATAATCATATATTATTATTAAAGTGAAAACAACTAGAAATTACTAAAAGGTGACAAAATTTATAGGCCTGTAAAAAGTGTCAAATATATTTTTTTTACAAATTGATTTCAGTACTTTAGTTCCATAATATATATACATATTAATATCTTATTTAATAGAAATAAAAATATCTAAGTAAATCAAAAATGACTTTGGAATTAGGAAATAATTTATGAGATTAAAAGAGCATCGAAAATTAAGATTATAAAGAAATGTAATACGAATGAATCCATTGCCATGATGACCTATTTCTGTGGGTCCTGATGGTGATGGCATAGGACTTTTGCCATCAATCATCTCACCAAAATCAAATTTAAGATTTGAATAATGGATAGAAACATCTTCTCTCTGGATTGGAAAAATATTGTTTTCAGTTGATTCTTCTGCTATTGCAATACATCCTTTGTAACCACTGATGAAACTACTCCCACCACCACCGCCAAAATCTGTAGAAATATTAGAAGAACCGCCTCCAAAGTACCCTGAACCTCCAGCACCATTTCCGGTACCGTTAATTTTGTCAGGATTTCCACCCCCTATTCCAAATTTTCCTTTGATAAAACCATTTCCTCCTTGATTTTGTGTCCCTCCCATTCTATAATTATTTGTGCTGTTATGACCATATAAACCTCCTCCAGGACCTCCTTTTTGGTCGGTATCAGGACCTCCTCCACCAGATGCTACGATGATTCGACTTTTCAATGAATCAAAATCTTCGTATTTTCCTGGTTTTAATCTAATATCGGTTGCTCCACCACCTCCTTGCTGTCCAGGACCTCCTCCACCATATGCATAATATTTCATCTCATGTTCTCCCTGATGACAAACATGCAAATAAAATGTGTATTCTGATGATAGAGATATTTGACCTCTAACATATGCACCAGGTGAAGAAGGATTTAAATCAGAGCTAGATGGATAGTTTCCACTCGAACACCCCCCACAATTCAAATAAATAATTCCCATTATTTAATGTTACATTATATGGGGTAGAAGTATAATAATTTGGTCCATTATAACCAAAGTCAAGTCTTTTATAATAGTGATACAGAGTCTGTTTAAAATGTATTCAATGATTAAATTGAAATCATGTTCAATATGTCTTAACGCTTTAATCTGATATATAAACTCAAGGTTCATTATTGATTTCGCACTAAAGTGTTAATATGCATGAAATCTACAAGGAAACATCAGATAACTTTAGAAAAGTGACATTTATAAATTGTCAAAATCAATTTCTAGTCTGTTCAACAGTTTACACATCATTTTTATAAGTATAAATTTATAAGAATAAGATGGAGATCTGCCTTTATGAGTTAATTTCAATTGATAAAATTTTCAGTTTTAGATTCAACAAAAGGATCCCCAAATATCTCGTATGATCAATTTGAGAATAAATATACTTTAAACTATCCATGTTCTAGCAATATTGATTGTACAGATTATAAATTTGATTTAATTCCTGGATATTATAAGTTTGAACTATATGGGGCATCTGGTGGATCACCAGAAAACAGAATTAGTCTATTCAAGTTTGGAAACGGAACATGTTTGCATGATAATATTTTCCAAAAATCAAAAGGTAATGCTATTTGTAGAAATCAAAACAGCCGAGGTGGTGCTGGTGGATACACATCAGGAATAATTAATATTCGAGAAAAAATCACGGCATATGCCACTATCGGCGGCCATGGATTTTATGGCAAAGTAATTGACCAATCAAACAATATAAATTGTTTCAAAAAAGAGAACATGGCCCCTGGAGGTTATGGATATGGCGGCTATGGTGGCAACTGGCCTTCAGGTTCCAGTGGTGGAGGGGGACAAACATCTGTACAATTCCTCGCAAATGATTTATGGCATCGTGTAATTGTGAGTGGTGGAGGATGTGCAGGTGATTCCCCTGATGGACAGTATTTAGGGTCAGATGATGGATCTGGAGGTTCAGGTGGAAGTTCACAAGCGCAAGGATGGTGGAATATGGGTACATATTATAATAATTTAGTAGCAAATTCCACTTTTGGTTTCTCATTTGGATATGGAGAATCAGGTCAATTCGAAAAGTCTAAACACCCTAATAGCAATATTAATGCTTATGGGTCATCTGACCATGTTGGTGCTGGGGGAGGATGGTTTGGAGGTTTCTCAAGCCAACATCAAAATGGTGGTGCTGGTGGAGGAAGTTCCTTTATTCTCACAAAAAATTCTATCATTCCCCAAAACGATATTTATGTTTACGATTCTTTTTATAATTTTATTGATAAAAAAACCATATTATTTTTTAAATCAAAGCCAATTTCTTTTTACTGACGAAATAAACATACCTGGAGTTTGGGAAGGCTCAGGAAAAATAGTAATTACTTATCGGAGCTTTTTATACTGCAAATCGAACATTTGTAATAATTTGATTATTAATTATTTTTTGCAATTTGAATTGTTAACTTTTGATCTATCATAGAATAAACCATTTCTATTAAGTTTTTTTTAATTTAACGATCATTTTACACTCAAAATGTGTCAAATGGGCAATAGTATTAACGCATTTGCCCAATTGGCAATATATGTGGATATTATACATGAATATTTTTTAATACAGGCAAATTATAATATATAAGTACGGGGTATTTCGTTAAAATTGCATAAATGACGATAGGAGAAGTTTGGTCATTAGATTCTCATTTAAATTTCTAACCTAAGATCAGAACAAAACTGTTATATTGTGACTGGTTCTGGAGAGCTCCCAATATTAAATCAATACACTAACGCTGTCAAATTATATTTTAAAGGATTCTCTTCGACAGCTGATTTTCCATTATATTCATACTCTAATTTGGTTAATGTTACATTTGATGATAAAATGCAATCTCTTGGAGATGGTTTGTTTTCAGGAACTAAAGTCGAATATTTTACAATTCCAAAAAATGTAAAAAATCTGAAGTTAAATCCATTTGACAATGGATTTTATATGAAAGGAATATATGTTGATAAAGCTAATCCTTACTTTACTGATATTAATGGCATTCTATATTCAAAAGATTTGAAAACATTGTATGTATATCCTGGAAATCATGGAGAAGAATATGTCACCGTTCCTAATTTTGTTGAATAGATTAAAGATAATGCGTTTACTACGAGTTCCATCATTAAATATATTCTAATTCATCCAAATGTAAAAAGAATTGGATTTCAATTTTATCGAATGGAAAAATTGGAATTTGTTAACATTCAAAATAAAAATTTACCATCTTTAGAGATTTTAGTATCTAGTGATACGGTAAATTCTATAATTCTTCAATTCAATCCTCTTCCAAAAATAAGTTGTCGATATTGTATTATTTTTAAACACTCAGTTTGTTCTTTGCATTTTATCATTTCGATATGATTGTATATCAATTCTTCTGTATTTAATAAAATTTTGGCTGAATAACTATTTGAAATGAATAAATAATATCAATTTGTTGATATTAACTTGCAATAGAATTGTTTAAAGTATAATCTGACAATCGTAAAATGTTTTTAGTTCACTTCTCATATGGAATATTAATTATCAATCAATCATTAATATTATTGAAACAAGTGAATAAATAAGTTGTGAACAACATGATGGACATTCTGAAGAATGTCCTTACTCAAGATACTTCTGTGTGATTTTTTGATTTTTAAATAATGTATTTTAATGAAGTTGTATAATTGTATGAAACGTATTTATTCAAATTATGGTAACCTTCGAACTGTTTTTACTAAGTAAAGTTATTCTTGAGGACTATCTCTGATTTCAGAACCAATTTATAAAAAGTGACAATATTTGCTTTTTAAAAATTACTATAAGAGGAAATTTTTCAAGGAACAAGTGAAGATAACTCATATATTGTAAATGGAACAGGAGTTCTACCTATATTAACTGAGCATACTGATGCAGTTAAACTATTTATTCAAGGATATGAATCAACAACTGAAAAATGCTTCCAACATTATCCTAATTTACAGAATATATCATTTGATGATAAGTTAATTACTTTTAATGACTTTTTATTATATGGAACTGCTGTTGAATATTTTACGATACCAAAAAATGCCAAGACTCTTGTTGGAAACCCATTTGATGATGGTCAATTCATGAAAGCCATCTATGTTAATAAAGAAAATATTAATTTTGCCGATATAAATGGAGTGGTTTACTCGAAAAATTTAAAAAGATTATTATATTATCCTGGAAATCATGGCGAGCCTTATGTTACTGTACCAAGTTTTGTTGAATCTATAGCTGACGGAGCATTTGCTGCTAGTTCTTTGATTAAATATGTTTTAATTCCTCCAAATGTGAAGAGAATTGGAATTCAATTTTACAAATTTGATTCAATTGAATACGTTGAGGTTCAAAATTATAATGCTTCCTATTTAGAAATTGGACTCTCTCCATATTCTAACAAAGATTATTCAATTTTTCATTTTAATCCTTTACATATTTGTTCCCAAATTCATATGGGCTACTTTATATTAAACATGAATATTGCTTTATTTTTTACTGTTTCATTATTTGGTTGAAAATAATTGTAATCTTTTTTATCGTTTGCTTATCTCAAGTAAAATAAATGTTGATATTTTTATTGAAATGGCAGAAAAGTATAATAGCTTGATTAGTTACTAAATAGTAAATTAAAATAACCTTTTCAAAAACAAGAATATTAACTTTTTACCTTGGAAAATTATGATATAAAGCTTGGATGCGAATATCAAAAAGTAGAAAGTGCACCGTTAAAGTATTTAATCATTTCAATGAGAATGAAATTTTACACAATATAAAAAAAGCATAATAAAACATTTATTTTCTATGTGAAAGTCTAGAATTAAAAGTAAATGATCGGCCAAGCACTTTTTACAATTACAAGCATGGTTTTTAAAATCAATAATTGTATTTTTATATCATGCTCAGCTTCTGAGCGTGGTGGTTGTATATATTGTGCAAATAATGATATAACATTGAAAAATGCATTTTTTTAAAAATGAATCGCCTCGAAATGCAGTAACTCAATCACATCTAGCTTATAACATGAATTATGAATATTTTTCATCTTTTAATGCTAAATCGACCTATCATTCCTTTTGGAATGGTGCATATACATTTATGAATTTCAAATTTTTTAATTCAACATTCTCCTATAATTCAAATGATTACTCTGAATATGGAACATTTATGACAATTCAGGTGCCTGTTCAGAATACAAATTCTTCAGGAAAGAATACAATTATTTCTTTTGAATCAACAAATTCTTCAACAATAGAATATGTTAATTTACTATATGCCAAAACAACTCCAACTTTATGTGGAATTCGCTACTATTCAAGTAACAATTATTGTAAATATTTTTTTGTATTCAGTAATTGTAATTGGTACAACAGGAACAATATCATTTTCTAACTGTACTTTTGATTTATCATAAACAATTTTTACGAATATTCCTAATGAAAACTGTTTATTTTCAAATACAGATAGATTGTATCACCATGCAGTCAATTTTTTAATATGTGAGGTTATTTTTCAGAACACAATGCAAATATCCAAAACTACATGCCACTATTTCATTAAGGATTTTCAATATATTACATTTTATTTAATTTCAGAATAAAAAATATGTTCTCAGTTTCAAATTAGAATAACTACTTTTTTGTTACAGAATCATAAAATATATTGTCACTTTTTATTTCAAAAAGCATAAAATAGGAAAAGGTTTAATTAATCTGAAAAATTTCTAATCCGAGATTTGAAAATTGTGGTGAGGAAGATTGTTATACAGTAATAGGTTCGGGCGAACTTCCTGTTCTAACCCAGAACCAAAATGCAAAAAAATTATATCTAAAAGGCTTTACATCAACAACAAATAGTCCTTTCAAATCATATTCTCAGTTAATAAATGTTACATTTGATGATAAAGTCCAAATATTTAATGACGGGTTACTTACGGGGACTCAAGTTGAGTATTTTACAATTCCAAAAAGTGTAACAAAATTAATAGCTAATCCTTTTGACAATGGTAAATATATGAAAGCTATTTATGTTGATAAAGAAAATCCATATTTTACTGATGTTGATGGTATTGTCTATTCATCAAATTTGAAAACTTTGATTGTTTATCCAGGTAATCATGGAGAAACATATTTAATCATTCCAAATTTTGTTGAATTCATTGCAGATGGTGCATTATGTGCTAGTTCTATGATAAAATTTATTTTAATTCATCCGAGTGTTAAAAGAATTGGCTTTCAATTTTTTAAAATGGATGTATTAGAATATTTTAATATTCAAAATCATAATTTGCCGTCTTTAGAATTAGGTCTTTCATCAACCGTTACAGATCATTCAATTATTTATTTCAATCCGCTTCCAAAAGTAAGTATCAACTATTGTTATTTTATGAATTTTTTAATAACTTTTTATTTATTATGTTGTAAACAGAAATTCATCAAAAGTGACACCTCAGAAAAGCTAAAATATTGAATTTTTGGAACTTTTGATAGAGCACGTTTTTAAATATTAATTAAAGTAAATGTATATTTTGTAAATATTCTTTTTAATAAAAAAAATAAAATTTTGAAGAAGAACACAAAATCTTCTGAAAAATAATATCACATAAACTCATATTATTTTCTAATATATAACTATTTTATATAAAAATCAAAATCAATGATCTTAAAAGCGAAGGATAAACCTCAAAATTTACGAATATAATGAGTGGGAATATAATGCTTATCTATCATAAAACCATATGAAATATCAATTTTTGCTTTACGCCTAATTTTTGACGACAATTAGCAAAAAATGTTAAATGTTAACACTCAGTCCATTTAAATATGAAAAATAAAATTGACTTTGATTAAATGTTTTTATTTATCATGCAATTCTTCTTGCGACCAAAGATTTGAATAAAAGTTCAAAAAATAAGATAGCTTAAAAAATAATATACGGTAGTGTTTACTAATAGATGAATAGTATATAAATTCTATTAAAATGGATTTGATCCAAAAAAATATAAAATCAAAAATAATTGTTATAATTTAAATGAAGAAGTAATTTAAAACAATTTTATTTATATATGCTCAAGTTGATAGACTTCAGTTTGACACACCCATAGAAACATCCCCCTTCAACAGATTCCAAGTTACAATTTGCAACCATTCCCACATATGATAAAGATGAGCATGACTCAAATGCAAAATCATATATTTTCCTCAGATACCCAGGAATCGTGAATCCTGTAAGTGATGAACATCCAGAGAAGGCATAAGGGCCAACGCTTGTTACGCCTTCATCGAGTGTTAATGTTTTTAGCATCCTACATGATTTGCAAAGATCATTATCAATCATACAATTTATTGTCAACTCTACAATAGATGATTCTGTGAATGCTTTAACACCAACTGTCTGAATTGTGTTCGAGAGAACAGCAGTTGTAAGACCACTATTTTGGAATGCATAACTAGAAATAATTTGAAGATTAGATAATCTTGATAATCCAATATCAACAAGTAATATGCATCCCTTGAATGCGGATGATCCTATTTGTGTTATTGATTTTGGAGAGTAATATCACTTAGTGATTGACATGATTCGAAACATAATTCTGGAATTGTGGTGATTTGATTACCTTGAAATGTAACACTTGAAAGACCATCACAATTTCCAAATGATCTGTATCCAAGATTTTTCAAACCAGGTGGGAAAATGATTGATTTAACTGATGAAAAACGAAATGAATCATCACCAAATGAGATGTTAATATTACTCGAGAAATAAACATTTCGGAGTTGTTTACTAGAAAATGTACCTGAACTAATTGATGTGCAACTTCCTAATACGGTCACATCATAATCTGAATCGACACCTAAGTATGTAAATAGTGTTTGATTGCGATCTTTATACATTTGAAATCCATCGACAAATATATCAGGATTCAATGATGTGATATTGATTTGTTTTATTCCCTGGAATACTCCGCTTCCAATGTTTATTAAATTTTTTGGCAATGTGATTTTCCTTAAACTAGAGCAAGATTCAAAAACGTTATTGCCTAGCGTTGTTAATCTATTTGGCAATTGGGTGTTGCTAAGTCCACTGCATGAAATAAAGGCATAAGTGCCAATTTGAGTGATTGAATCAGGCAAATTTATCGAGCTTAATCTCCAACAACCCCAGAACATTCCATCAGGAATTGTTGTGATATAGCTTGGTAAAATGATCGCTGATATTGTATTGCCGCAAAGATAAAATGTATCTATAAATGTTATTTGGTCTCCCATAATCAACTTAGAAAGTTTGCCACCTCTGAATGCTGATTGGCCAATTCTTGTAACAAATGAAGGAACTATGTATTCTCCTTGCTTTTTTGGTGAAAGATAATAAAGAGTTTTATTGTTATCACCGCTGAAAACTGTCTGACCATCTGTCTTATAATAAGGATTCTCTGGATGAATAACAATTTCTTGTAAAGGGCATCCTTGAAGTCCTGAAGCCATGAATTGACAATATGCTTTGGAAAAGTGACGTTTTTGCCTTGACCCTCGGACAAAGCGGTTTTTCGTGTTAAAAATTTTGCGCGAACGTGGAGTGAAGGCTCGAGCGAAGCGAGAGGTCTGAGCTCCACGTTCGCAAGTGAATATAAAAAAAATCGCCGAATCATCAAATATGTCCTATTTTTTCTTTTTTTTCCTTCTCTTCTTCTTTTCCTCCTTTTCCTTTCTCTTCTCCTTTCTTTCTTTTCTTTCTTCTATGCAATTTTCATTTTAAAATTGAAATATATAATTTAATTAAAGATTAGAATAGAGAGATATGATGTATTTAATAGAGTTATTTGAGTATTTTTATCTATAGTATAGAAAATAAGAATATAAAATGAGAAAAAATAAAAATTGAAATTTATTAAAAATAAAGTTTTTATTCTGACAATACAAAGTTAGGGGTAAGAATAATATGTAATAAGAGAGTTCTGAGGTAGAATGAGATCGGCTGAGGGATGATGAGAGATGATGAGCATGTCTGAGGTAAAATGAGTTAGAATGAGGGATGATGAGCGAGTTGTGAGGGATGATGAGGGATGATGAGCGAGTTATGAGGTTGGATGAGGTAGAATGAGGGATGATGAGGGATGATGAGCGAGGTATGAGGTTGGATGAGGTAGAATGAGGGATGATGAGCGAGTTATGAGGGATGATGAGGGATGATGAGCGAGTTATGAGGGATGATGAGGTAGAATGAGGGATGATGAGCGAGTTATGAGGGATGATGAGGGATGATGAGCGAGTTATGAGGTTGGATGAGGTAGAATGAGGGATGATGAGCGAGTTGTGAGGGATGATGAGGGATGATGAGCGAGTTATGAGGTTGGATGAGGTAGAATGAGGGATGATGAGCGAGTTATGAGGGGATGAAACCAAAGTAGCCGACAAATTGAGAGGAAAGTTTGGTCACAGACATCTATAAAAGTTATCAGCACCAATGAGTGATACCACCAGATAGGCCACCCATAGTGTAGTTCATTCATGTAATCAAATCAATATATTAATATTTACCCTATATTTGAGCTTGCATTAAATTTGCTATGAACGGTAACACTATGTTTTGTTGATGTTTATATCATCTATAGATAATAAATATTATGTTGATGTAGTTAGACACACTTAGTTTAATAGTTAGGTATATGATACAAAATATATCTATGTTTGTGAGTAATGTTGAGTGTGTTTTGAGTGTGTATATGTATGTATAATATATGTTTAGTAGATATATAAGTGATTTTAGTTCGTTGCATGTGTTTTTATAAAAACGAATTTCGATATCTTAAAAAAATGTGTCAAATTTGATTTGACAATGTGAATATAATTTATTTTAATAGTATATTTGTTCTGTATATGTTTGATGTAAAATGTCCAAGATTTTTCGGAATCTCCAAGATATTCGCATCAAAAAAAGTTTCGTTAATTTTGATAAATGTATATGTGTGTTATTTGTTATATTATATAGATGCATGTTATGTGTATTAGAATGAGTGTTCTTGAGTATTCATTGAGATATTAGCACATCAAAGGTGAAAAAAGTGACGTTTTTCCGAGCAAACCTTGATGCTACAAATTCTATGGTTATCAGCTCTATTCTTAATTTTGCATAATAGATAAATATATAACTATTAGTAATATTGTGTGGTATATTAAGATAGGCTCAATATTAACTATCAAAAAATTCCGTACGTGGAGCACATCAAAAGCATTCAATTTTTATTATATCTTATGAGGGTGATGTGTTATGAGCTTATAATATATATGAATAATATCTATATATATGTCCAAATATGTGATAAAAGATTGAGGCTTGTTGAGTTAGTTTTGAGGTGTGATTAAAATGCAATCAGCACATTACACATAAGCTTATATAATCTGAGTGTATTTTGAATATATTGAGTAAAATATTTTATTTTGTGATGTGTATTATGAGTTTGAGCTATTTTTTGAGAAAATATAATTTATATCGAAAAAAATGTTTGTCTGTTTGTACTCATTTTGTTATAGATATCTTATATTAATATATGCTTTTTATTTATATAATAAAAGTTGTGTGTTTACTATTTATTTTTTGAGATTCTATGAGAAAAAAGGTGACATTTTCCCGAGGGAATTTTGATCGAGCGAATTTTGTGTGTGAGTGTGATGAGATTGAGATCACAGCTGAATATAATATATCACTATATATACTAGTATGCTATCATATGCTATAAGTGTGTAGGCTCAATATCCACAGAGATATAAATGTGTTTTTGTGATTAAAAAAGACGATTATTGGGGGTCAAAAAACGATTATTGTGAGTTATGTGAGTGAGCTATATATATGAAGTATATGTATGAAATATAGAAAACATCATATAGTATAACATATTATATAGCGCCGTTCCGGACAGCACCAAGTGGTGCTGTGGAACGTGCACAACGAAAAAGTACAAAGGAATTATTTAAGACCGATACAAATGGTCCTACCCCTACATTTTCATATATAAGGATTCATTTTATATTATTTGTTTAGAGTTCTCTGGAAATTTCGCATAATATCATGAGATTCGCTCAAACTCAGATTTCGCTAATTCATATATAGGATGATTACATATGTTATATATTATCATATTACACAACTTAAATTGATATTAAAATATTATTCACTGAGTTATTATTTAAAAAACGTTATTTTTATGTGACGAAATTTCAAACGGAGAGAATCATTTAATATTGGTGTTTTTGAAGTAACTATCATTTACTTAAAATAAGCACTTATCACTAGTATATATCAACCTTGAATCACATTTATATCATATCTATTTGTCAAGTTATTATCTAATTTCATATATCTGTGAATGATGCGTTTTCCAAAATGCATTCCGTATTATCGCGTATTTTACATAGACTTTTTCCCGACATACGGCAAATAAATAAATCGGACTTTAACTCATTTAATCCAAAAAATGTATAGACTCACTAACTTAATATATTGAGTAGAAATGAATCACTATGAAATTTCAAATTTTGAATTTGATATTAAATATCAAATTTAAAAAATTGTGAAAGTATAGAAAATAGCATGTTTAGTCGTATTTAAATTATGAGTAAATGGATTTCATCGTATAAAATTGGCATCATATTGTGTTTTTTATTACAAAATAAGATCTTTTTAAAATTTAATGAGATTTACACTATATATTATATGGATACTTCGTATATACACCTAAGATAAGATTTGTTCGGTGTTATTTTAAGAATTAAGCTTAATTTTACTGTATACTTTGAAATTTCGAAATAATTTATGGGTTATATAGTGTGTTTATTGAGTTTTTAGGATCTAATATGTATGATAACATGATACATTGTTGGATTTGTGAATATGTGAATAATGTAAAAAAAATTAATCTAAATTCAAATGACTAATATGTAAAATGGCATATTTGATATTTTTATGTAGGGCTGTACAAAATCGAGAAAAACATTGCCGTGCGGTAATATAGGGTCAAAAAAATCGCGCCTCGGCGGCTCCGCCGCCTCGGCACTATTAAGTGCGCATTATATTTAATATGTCCTTCTTTTTTCTTTTTCTTCTTTTCCTTTCCTTCTCCTTCTCTTTTTACAACAACGTCGAAGATCTTCGAATTTGATTGTTGGAAAAGCATCTATTTCAGATAAAGGATGCCTTTCTCACAGTCAACATACGAGGGTCCTGGCTGAAACGTTCTCAAAAAGCCTGAGATGGTAATTCTCTGATCACTCATAGCTGGGCAGGTAGTCATTGCTGACAATACCTGTCTTTATGCATGCACGCTTTCATGTATATGGGTTTACACTATCAATTCGCAAAGTTGTTCCGAATTCTTCCAAAATGGAAGGACCCGAAACAACTTTGCTTGTTAACGATACAGACGCATTACTTTGCATTGATACTGTGCTGAGTTGTGTAGAAAGTTTGATTAGAGTTGTTTTGTTCTGGTATCTCTCATCTTCTGATGAGAGAAATCAAAGCAACACAACTCTAATGAGTTTGTTTTCACTCATTTGTATGTAGGTTTTTAGTTCGATTGGAGCTGCTTCATAATGAGATCTCTCATCAATTGATGAGGGAGATCATAACAAAGCAGCTCTAATGTATATGCTCGTATTAACCGGGTTGTAATGCGTTGTAACGTCAGCTTGTAGTTCGTTTGGGGCCACTTCACATTGAGATGAGAAGAAATGATTAAAGGACTCTGAAAGGCTTTGGCCGTTGATGTTGTAATCGCATTACTTGGAACTATCTGGATGCTAAGCTGTGTAGAATGTTCGATTAGAGCTGTTTTGATATGATTTTTCTCATCATAAGATTGGAGGAATCATAGCAAAACAACTCTAATGGGTTTATCATCATCTACTTGTATGTAGATGTTTGGGAAATTGTCTTGTTAATCGATTTTCGAGATGACTTTCAAATGCTATAATCAAATGACAAACAAGTCTAAGATTTCTCGACAATACATCAAATCATGATGTTTGTAAGTGCGATGAGATTAGAGTTTTTGAAGGAATGACAAGAGAAGTAGGGAAGCTCGGCATTCGCCGAGCAAATTAAAAATTAACGTATGGATTAAATTTTAAGAGGAATTCAATTTTAATTACGGGTTGTTCAAATATTGATTAATATAAATTTATTAATAAGAATAAACAATTTTTGTTTTTGAATTTATTCAATTTATAGCTTTACATATAGTTTCAAAATTGTACAACTATGATTATTTCAACAAAAAAATATCTTACTTTTTCACTTCACTTTCACCCTCACTTTTTCCGTAATTCAAATTTCAACATTATGTATTTTAATTCCTTATAGTATTTTTAACATAATTAATCAAATAATAATTGGAAGTTCTGAACTCACTTTTTCCGTAATTCAAAATCAAAAATATGAATAATATATCTATTTATTATATACTAATGCTATTTTCAACTAGAAGTGAGGTACGGTAATCTTACAGATTCCCGTAACTCAATTTTACGGAAAAAGTGTCGTAAACTATTGATGTGGCGGTAAAATCACGGTAATTCACGGAAAGCTATATGCGAAAATTTGAAATTATACAAAATCGAGCGAAACACTTTTAAATAGGTTGTTCTCGTATTTAAAATACTATTCCCAGATTTATTGTCGTCAGAATATTTCCAAATTTTTGCTGATTTACAAAAAATGATTTACAAAGCATATTTTTTAATCTAAAAAATTCCTAAAAAAAGGAACCTGTGTGCGGAAACCTCGGTAAATTACCGCGGTTCCCGTTGGGACTGCCATATTTTTATGATACGAAATTATCACTATTATCACAAATTATGAGAAAATCCATGAAATCAAATTCCAAAAAAAATTTGTAAATCAAAAAATGATTATAAAAATTACGATTTGATAGATAAAATAAGAATTTTAAGATTTTCTGAGTCGATAAATCTAAATAGTATTGGGTTTATATGATTTTATCCGAATGTGTTAATAGAAATATAATAATTTTTAAAAAAGATTAAATGTTATTAAGATAATAATGAAGAGTTAATATGAGTAATGAAGGTATAGCGTAATGGTAATAAGAGCAGAAGGTCTGGTAAAAGAATAAAGTAGGTTAAATTATGTAATAAAGTAGAAATGAGATATTAAAAACAAAATCCGAGAAAAGAGGTTAGAGTAGTATGGCTATCGTCATAGCCATACTACTCTAACCTCTTTTCTCAAAAAAACACTTTTTAAAAAAAGAATGTAATTTGAAAAACAAAATTCGAGAAAAGAGGTTAGAGTAGTATGGCTATCGTCATAGCCATACTACTCTAACCTCTTTTCTCAAAAAACACACTTTTTAAAAAAAGAATTTAATTTGAAAAACAAAATTCGAGAAAAGAGGTTAGAGTAGTATGGCTATCGTCATAGCCATACTACTCTAACCTCTTTTCTCGAAAAACACACTTTTTTAAAAAAGAATGTAATTTGAAAAACAAAATTCGAGAAAAGAGGTTAGAGTGTTGCATGCTAAGTTCGGTCAACGATAGAAATTGAGTGGAAATTAATCGTCGAGGAAGTACGATTATGTAAATTAAAAAATGTTGTGGGATTTTTAATATTATATATTATTTTATAATAAATTTTTTTGAGTCATTTTAAGAAGCACATATAATTTTTTGAATTTAAAAATTAAAGTAGTGTCAAACGAATTTATCACTTAATTTAATACTCAGATTTCTTAAAATTAATGAAAAAAAAAAGGTTTTCTGAGAACTTTTGAGAATGGTTTTCAAATTCCATTATTGAAAATATATAGGTATTGTATGAAATTCAAACTCTATATTTATTAAAATTCTAAATTTTTAATAAAATAACTTTTCAGAGGAATATGATTTTGAATGGTTGATTAATAAGTATAAAAATGTCTACGATTTTAAGGAGGGAATTGTTCCTTATGAGGTATACATCATAACTATATACCTCATAAGGAACAATTCCCTCTTGATAGCTGGGAAACTTTCTCTGAATAACTTATCATTTGGAGAAAGTTTCCCAGCTATCTATTAGAAACTAAAGGCTATGAGGCACTAATATATAATCAGTGCCTCATAGCCTTTAGTTTCCTATTAAAAACGAGAAAAATTGTTCGAAATGATAAACAATTTCGAACAAGTTTTCTCGTTTTAAGGAGGGAATTGTTCCTTATGAGGTATACATCATAACTATATACCTCATAAGGAACAATTCCCTCTTGATATCCTGGATATTTTTGAATATATTTTTTAATTAAAGTTCTCAAAAGTATTATCAAAAGTGATTTTTTAAAAATATCTCCAATTAATTAACTAATTAAAAGTATTATATTTTTAAAATTAAATAGTTTTTCAATTTTTTTGAAGGAATTGAGATACTTCCCACGACAATAAAATTGAGAGGTTTACATTATGACTGATCTTAGCATGCAACAAGAGTAGTATGGCTATGACGATAGCCATACTACTCTAACCTCTTTTCTCGAAAAACACAATTTTTTAAAATAATTCTTCAATTAATTTTAAACATCATTGTCTAATTCCTTAATCTATTAATATAATACCAATGTAGTATAAAACCATTCAAAGATCCATTCAATCCCCAATTTTTTTTCTAATTCAAATTATTTAAACAAAAATTTCACAAAAATTCTATAAACAATATAATTATCAACTAAGAAAACTTGGTGCATTCTAGTATCCCCGCAATATTATGTTTTTACATTTGTTTTAAATTTTTAAGCTATAGAATTGAATATTCCGAATATTTATATTATGATTATAATTTGAAAAGTATTTACTAAAGTATTCTATTACAAAATTAAAAATTGTTTAACATATCTCAAATCTCGATATCAAATATTAAGTGTCAAATCTTAGATTACATTATAGATATATTAGGATTAGTTTGCTTTTTCGTTTTATACGATAGCAAATTGTATATGATAAGTGTGTGAGGCTACACAATTCTTTCCGTCCCAAGCGGGGAATTGTGTAGTTTACACCGCATTTTACGGAAAATATAATGGAAAAATGATGCAGATGGAATGAGATTTTCATAAATAACTCTATAGGTAAGTGTATTTGAAAGAGACGTGCTATGAATAATATATATAAGGAAGTATACAAACATATTCAAGTGTGTTCTTTGATATAGATGTAATATATAGGATTTTGCTCCGTTGAAAATTTCGTCACATAAAAATAACGTTTTTTAAATAATAACTCAGTGAATAATATTTTAATATCAATTTAAGTTGTGTAATATGATAATATATAACATATGTAATCATCCTATATATGAATTAGCGAAATCTGAGTTTGAGCGAATCTCATGATATTATGCGAAATTTCCATAGAACTCTAAACAAATAATATAAAATGAATCCTTATATATGAAAATGTAGGGGTAGGACCATTTGTATCGGTCTTAAATAATTCCTTTGTACTTTTTCGTTGTGCACGTTCCACAGCACCACTTGGTGCTGTCCGGAACGGCGCTATATAATATGTTATACTATATGATGTTTTCTATATTTCATACATATACTTCATATATATAGCTCACTCACATAACTCACAATAATCGTTTTTTGACCCCCAATAATCGTCTTTTTTAATCACAAAAACACATTTATATCTCTGTGGATATTGAGCCTACACACTTATAGCATATGATAGCATACTAGTATATATAGTGATATATTATATTCAGCTGTGATCTCAATCTCATCACACTCACACACAAAATTCGCTCGATCAAAATTCCCTCGGGAAAATGTCACCTTTTTTCTCATAGAATCTCAAAAAATAAATAGTAAACACACAACTTTTATTATATAAATAAAAAGCATATATTAATATAAGATATCTATAACAAAATGAGTACAAACAGACAAACATTTTTTTCGATATAAATTATATTTTCTCAAAAAATAGCTCAAACTCATAATACACATCACAAAATAAAATATTTTACTCAATATATTCAAAATACACTCAGATTATATAAGCTTATGTGTAATGTGCTGATTGCATTTTAATCACACCTCAAAACTAACTCAACAAGCCTCAATCTTTTATCACATATTTGGACATATATATAGATATTATTCATATATATTATAAGCTCATAACACATCACCCTCATAAGATATAATAAAAATTGAATGCTTTTGATGTGCTCCACGTACGGAATTTTTTGATAGTTAATATTGAGCCTATCTTAATATACCACATATTACTAATAGTTATATATTTATCTATTATGCAAAATTAAGAATAGAGCTGATAACCATAGAATTTGTAGCATCAAGGTTTGCTCGGAAAAACGTCACTTTTTTCACCTTTGATGTGCTAATATCTCAATGAATACTCAAGAACACTCATTCTAATACACATAACATGCATCTATATAATATAACAAATAACACACATATACATTTATCAAAATTAACGAAACTTTTTTTGATGCGAATATCTTGGAGATTCCGAAAAATCTCTCTATACTTAACTCATTCATATGCATTTGATATCAATTACACTAATAAATTTAATATCAATACGCAAATATTCTAAAACACACAAATTTTTAGCACATCATTAATCATTTCTCAAATATCTCAATATACAATATATCTACATGCTATCCACGTATGGATATCATATGTATATATCAATATAATGCTTTCTAACCGATTTAACACATTTGGACACATTTTTTTGATGTGACCAAAAATTTAATGCACTACTATAATACATATTGATACAATCTGTTACTGTTATATATACCTATATAAAGAGTTATTTCATTGTAGAAAAGAATATTGAAATTTAATGTGATTTTAAAAATAATTATTTTATCAATAACGAAATTATGGGTCAAAGTGATATATATATATGTGGGGTATATGTACTGATATATGGTATATGTCATAGGTCAATATACTTTGTATTCATAGTTGCGACCAAAGTTTCCTCTCAATTTGTAGGCTACTTTGGTTCGGACCCGCGATGTAATGATGAAAAGAAATTTCGACTCATTATTTACAGAACCGAAAACAGAATATAGTCTTTATGATGTAATTACTGAATTAATGAAAAAGATTAATGATAATAAGAGTTCTGGCGGAAGAGTTGAATTAGAAGTGAATGATGTTAATGAGAAATTAGATAGTAAAGCAGATAAAGACTATGTTCATTATATAAGTTCAGATGAACAGATTATAACGAACTATCATGGATATTTAACACAGGATGAAGAAGTGAATACGGAAGATGTTAATGAAAGAAGATATAAATTCATTCGTGCTGAAGGTTATGACATAAGATGTGTTATAAATTATGATACAACAGGTAAAGCACCAGAAGCATTTGATTATAACGATGAAATTTATGCTTCATACTTCTTTATTAACGATGTATTAGTTGAACCAAGATTTACTTTGATGGTTAAGTCAAAAATAACTGTTGAAGATGCGATTAAAAGTAAAGCTGATGTAAATCATATGTACCCTGAGTTAAATCAAGAAATAGTAAACTTAAGGCGTGATTTAATAACAGAACATAACGACATAAATTCACTTCAAACTTCATTAGACAGTAAAGCAGACAAGAACCATACATATGAATCCTTCACAACTGTTAGAGCAGACGACATAATACTGAACTTTGATTTGGGTTCAAGTGCACCTTTAGAAAATCTAAGCACTAGCGTAAAAGACACGCTTAACAGTTTAGATAGTAAATGTACGAATATCGAAGGTCATGTCAGAAACTTTGAAACATATGAACTACCAGCAATGTTAGATAAGAAAGCCGACAAAACTTATGTAGATGAAAAAACAGAATATGCTAAGAACAATGCAATAGATTATACAGAGTGGACGAGGGAATGGGTCAATGAAAATTATGCGAAGAAGTCGGAAATGAATGATGCAGTTAATGGTAAAATAAATGAAAGATTTTCGAATATCGATTCATTAACAGTTAATGACATTCAATTACATCATCAGTTACCTGGTCAAAAAAATGTGGAATATAATAATCTCACTAATATTCTTGATGGTTTCGATGAATTTAGAACTAATGCAACAAATGCAATTGCAAGTATGAAGAATGAAATATTACAAGCTATATATCCTGTTGGTTCTTTATATACATCAATGAATTCAACAAATCCGGCAAGTGTTTTAGGTTTTGGTACATGGCAGCAGATTGTAGATAAATTCTTATACTGTGCTAATTCATCAAATCAAACGGGTGGTTCAAAGAAAATTACTGAAGCAAATCTTCCACCACATAAGCATACAAGAACGACAAGTGATTCTGGAGACCATCAACATACTATTGATGGTAGTTTCTTAAATCAATGGCAAAAAGATTATAACAGCGATAATGTTTATTCTCCAACAGAATATACATCAAAAGTAGTTCAGCACAAAACAACATGGAATGGTAATCATTCACACACTTTCACAACTAATACAATTGGTTCGGGTGCAGATTATATGTCACCATATATTACAGTTTATGCATGGGTTAGAACAGCATGAAATTACTAAATTTATTTTTACATAAATGAGCTTAAAAGAAGTTTTCGAATCATCGCCGTGGAGGTCATTTAAAAAATTCTATGAAGCTGCAAAGAATGCGGGATTTAATGATAGAACAGAAATTAAGAGATTTTATGATGAAAATATAGTTCATCAGGTTAAAGTTAATCCATACGACTACTACCTTCCAATTTATTCTAAAACCCATGATGCATATCAATTTGATACACTCGTTCAGAGTAAGAAAGGAAGAAAGCCACCATTTTTGATTTTCATTAATGTTAATACACGAAAAGCTTTTGCGTATATAATGAAAAATAAAGGAACAAAAGAAGTTTTAAGAGTTTTGCAGACGTTTGTGGCAGAACATCATCCTACTTCATTAACTTCAGAGCAGGATTCAGCATACCTCAGTAATGAAATTACAGAATTTTTGATTAAACATAACGTTACACATTATACGACTGAAGACCATAACCATAATATTTTAGGTATCATTAATCGTTTCATTAGAACCCTTAGAGATTTAAATAAAGAAAGAGATTTTACGGAGGAATCAATGAATAAAGTCATTAATGCTTATAATAAATCAACTCATAACAGCACAGGATTTAAACCAAACTAAATGACTTCAAAAGAGGAGGATGAATACATAAAACAAAAAAGAATGTTAACGGAGGAAAGAAGAAGTTCATCATTACTGCCAGGAACTAAAGTTAGAATCATTCTTGAATATAAACCACATGAAAAGGTAAGAAATCAGTTAAGTGATGATTATTATATCGTTGATTCCTCACAGGGTAATGGTTATTTAATTAAAGCAGCTGACCATTCAGTAGCGTTTTATCCACGATTTCGATTAGTTGAAAGCGAAAATGGAAGATTAGCTAAGACGGTTGATGAAGCGAAAAGAGGTATAGTTAATAAAATTGTGAGTTCTGATGAAGACAAAGATGAATACACTGTCATTTATGAAGGAGGTGTGGATGATAAAATTCCTTCTAGAAATTTGAGAGAATCGAACCCCACACATTTATCGGAACTCGAAAAGGATTACTGGAAGGATAAAAATAAGCCAAAATTAATCAAAAATTTTTTATGAACTAAATATATTTTATGTCTGAAGTTAATGAGATAATAAGGTAACGGATGAAATACAGAAATATATTATATCGTTAATGTTTTCATGAATTTTATATATTAATGTTTTCGTTTATGTTTTCGTAAATGTTTTCAGTGTCACCACGTCACCATGTCACCAGGTTAATTAACTTCTTTTAAAAATGATGACAACATGACATTTAGACAACAGTCCAGGAAATTTGATGCAGCCCAAAAATAAAGTTAGTTTTAAATTTATTTTTATTTTTTTTATTCCTATATAAATGACAGCAACAAACAACAACAGTAATTTTATCGTTTCTGATGAAAATATCATTGATTCATTAGCTGAGGAATTAGTTGTGACAGAAATTAAAACCCTCAACGAAAGAATTGGTGAAAACAAGATTGATTTACATAACTACCTCAAACACGATGGAGGAAGAGGAAGGAAAACTAGTATGGCTTTATTAGTAAATAAAATTTCAAATTTAACGATTATAGATGTTGATATCAATAAATCGTACAATGATGAACTTAAAGAAACAGTTAGAAAAGACATTTTATCAAAACTTTCGGATAAAGATGTTATCGTTAAAACCGCTTCAGGAGGACTTCACATTTATTGCAACACTAATTTCTTCTATTCAGTTTCGAACAGAATGATTAACTGTTATTCCTGCAATGATTATGATATTGATATAATGACTTCAATGGATGATTCAAAGCGTTCATTAGTGGTTATGGCTGATTCAAGAGTTCGCAAGATTGCAACAGAACCAATAAAAACATACTCATTCATTCGTGGAAGTTATGATTCAACATTAACTAGAACAGTGAATGATATATTATATGATTTGAATATTAAGGTAAGAATTGAACAAAAGAATGAAGAAATAAAGAGTATAATGAATGAAAACAAAGATGTAAACATTGACGATAAACTAGCTCAAAGCATAGTCGATGGCATCAGTGATTTTGAAGTATATAATGACGGTGGAAACATGAATTTAGAAAAAGAAATAACATTATTCACACTGTTTCAAGCAATTAATTCATTACCTGATCATTAGATTAATGAAGCATACAATAACGTTTATAACTTCTGCAGTTTAACAGAAAATGCAAAAAGTAATTTTGAAAAAGCACGTAGTAGATATGCACATTTAATGACTTCTCCATTTGTTTTAGTGAAGATTCTAAAACTATATCAAAAAGAATATTATGATGAATACGTTTTGCCTTTATTACGTAAGCCAAAAATAACATTTGATATCAAACTAGATGATTCATTCTTGATAACAGATATTAGACGCAAGGCTGAAAATCATCAGTATAAAAACAGTTCTGAAGTAATTGAGGATTTATCACGTGTCATCCGTTTTGTAGATTGTGGAAATAAATACTTCATTCAAAAGGACTATAATATTCATGATAAAATGAATCAAATATCA
Source organism: Trichomonas vaginalis G3 (assembly GCF_026262505.1). Taxonomy (NCBI): domain Eukaryota; phylum Parabasalia; order Trichomonadida; family Trichomonadidae; genus Trichomonas; species Trichomonas vaginalis. The sequence goes on from NC_067205.1 coordinate 4,661,940, forward strand.
TTTGTTCTTCAGTCAAACATGAAAGAGTCACTCAAAATGATTAAATTATTTAAAGAAGAAGGTAAAACCATAACAGCATGGGACGTACTACTAAATCAATTATCCTCATTAACTGTTAAGGGTGTTTGCTTTAAATCTGATTCTCCAGATGTTTTTTCAACGTTTCAGGGTTATAAATACAACATTCTTGAAAAGCCTGATTACTCAAAAATTGAAATGTTTATGAATTTCATTAAAGAACCCATTTGTGATAATAATGATGAAGTGTATAAATACCTTCTCGGCTGGATCGCATCAATGATTCAACATCCAGGAATCAAGAATGAAACAGCAATTATTTTGAAAGGACTTCAGGGAACAGGTAAAAACAGATTTACAGACATTATTTCTGAACTCCTCGCTGGTTATTCATGTAAAAACATTACTGAAATAAGTGAGCTAACGGGTAATTTCAACTCAGTAGTTGAAAATAAAATGTTTCTTGTACTTAATGAACTCAAGAATGTAGGTGAAGACAGACTCGCAAACTTCAACGCTTTGAAATCAATTATTACGGATAATGAGATTAGAATTAATGAAAAGAATCAACCCAGAAGAACTGCTCAGAATGTTGCTAATTTCATTTTCGTAACTAATAACGTCTACCCTGTCAAAATTGAAGTTGGAGACAGAAGATACGTGGTTTTAAGGGTTAATGGTAAATTTAAGGGTCAATTTGATTAATTCAAGAATTTAATGGATTCATGCACTAAGGAATTTTATGATAATTTACTAACGTATTTTATGCAATACGACCTTTCATCATTTAATGTACGAATCATTCCGATGACTGAAGCCAAACAAGATTTAATTGAATTATCAACAAATCCTTTAGATGTATGGATAAATACACATTATGATGAATTGTGTGCAGGTATGACGTGTAAAAATGCTCTTTGCTGCAAACCATCAGACATGAAAGACAAAAACTTTCAAATGAGCATTAAGGATAAATGTGAAAGGAAACAGAGAAGAATAGATGGTAAACAGACGTGGTGTTATGTTTTGAAAGAAGAAATGAAAGGATTATATAAACAGATTGAACCAAACGATAATGATGATTCATTTACTGACGATGAAATACCCGTAAACGATGCAGTATAAAGTATGATTCGAATTTATTTTTGCATTCAACCCATGCTGTTGTCTAAATGTCATGTTGTCACACTTTTTAAAAGAAGTTAATTAACCAGGTGACACATGGTGACGTGGTGACACCTTCAGTTATTCAAAAATAAAATTTCTTATAAAGCTTCAGGGTCGATTTCATCAACTATTTCCGTTCCTTCTTCATCATATTCAATCGTTGCTTCCTCAATTACTGGTAGGAGCTTATTGATTATATCTTTATTCGTTATCGTCTTCAGTGATGAAGGATAATATTTCACAACCACTTCACCTGGACCTTTGGTCTCGGCGCCTTGCGCCTTCTTATATTCTTTCTGCTGCGATAAATCTAAGGCGATGCTGAAAAATTCAGCGTTGGAGTTCTTCATAATCGTATAATGAGTATCTTTGATATTTACAAATATTCCTCTTTGTTTAAGTAATACTGCTATTTCATGTGGTGTGTAACGTTTTCTGTCAATAATGATAGCGTATGGTTTAACAAACTGACCGTATTTAGATTCTTTCACAAACTTTTTATTGAATATTACGTTCACGTTTTTTCCATTTATGAATTCACCCTTAACAGCAGTAGCGAGAGCATTGTATGAATAGAACTTGTATTCAGACATTATTTTATTAAAATTAAAAATATAAATTATTTTAAAAAATTAAGTTTATTTTTAAATTATATTTTTCTATTAAAAATATTTTTATCAGATAGAAAAGATGACAGAAAGTAAAAAGTTTTATATAGCGCCAGACCCTCTTTATCCAAATTTATTTACTCCATTTTATATAGAAATAAATCCGGAGATGTCTCCCCAAACAGAAGAAAGAGAATTTTATAGAGATAACGTTTCTGAGGAGCAGGGATATGAACTATTCTGGTTTGAATGTCCTTATAAAATGTATAATAAAAAGGCTTTATATGAAGAATATAGAAAATATTGTCATGAAAACAGTTTAAGACTAAGTTCTAGAGAAAAATTCTATACTGGTATAAAACATCGTTTCGAAGTTCGAAATGGCATATATAGAAAGAAATAATTTTGCTAACTAGTTTCTAAAAAATTATTTTAAAAAATTAACTTAAAAAATATAATTTATTTTTTACGGAAAATATTTTTTTTATTTTCCATAAAAGATGTATAAAAAGCTATCTAGATTAGACCATGAAGAAATTAAGAAGTTATTGAAGAATGCTGACATTGAAGTTAGCAAAAGATATGCGACTAACAAATCTTCATTAGCTAAATACCTCAATGATTACAGAGGTGTAGTCACTTACGAGAAAATTAATGATTACATTAATAACAAAACATTTCCTTTAAATGATGTTCAGGTTAATTTATATCATAAACAAGCGGTACCGAAGGAAGTTAGGCAGGAAATTCATGATATGATGAATGTTGATGTAGGAAAGACCAGAACAGCAGTACCGAAGGAAGTAAGAAAAGAAATGTATGATATAACTAATGTTGATGTAGGAAAGACGCGTAAGGCGGTACCGAAGGAAGTTAGGCAGGAAATGCATGATATAACTAATGTTAATGTAGGTGAAACGAGAAAGAAGAAAAGCGATGAAGAAAAGAAAAATATAGCTGTAAAATATGCAAAAGCAATTGCACAATTACGCAAAGCAAACGAAGTAATTAAATCTATAGATGATAAAGCTCTTGATGGTGAGAAATGGTTAAAGAAGGATGAAAATAATAAACGCAAAAATGTTAAAGCAGGAAATAGAATCATAGATTTTAACATTAAAGAACTCAATGAAGAAACAGAAAGTATTTACATGAACGTTTCGGTAAAATGTTTATTAGGCTTCTGCAGAAGATAAAAGTAAATTCACAGCAAAAATGAATGATTTGTTATAAACTTGATGGTAAATTTACTAATTCAACATTGAATATCGAGAACATCGGAGCTTTACTTCATCAGTTAAAGCAAGAAAACTTTATAACAGAGATTGAAGCAAACGCAGCTGGAATAATTGAAAAACATTATGATTTCTTCATGACAAATATTAAGAACCTCGAAGAAATTAAAATGTATGATTTAACTGAATATGAAGGATTAACGATGAGCGATATTAAGAAAGGTAAGCCACAGAAGAGAGAAAAAAGAGATGAAAGCAAATTAACAGCACGTCAGCAAAGATTATTAAACAGACTTAAAGAAATAGGAGATAAACAGGATATAGATGATTTTTGGAATGAAATTCTTGATGAAAAGAGAACGAATAAAAAGAGAAGTGGTGAGTTTTGGAAATATATTTGCAGATTACCTATAAATCTTGAACGCTATCAAATTTTCAATGAACTTAACAAAAGAACTGCAAAATTGATGACAGAAGATAACTGCTTCGTTTATGCTTGCATTCAGGCTGGAGTTGATGAGCAGACGGTAGACCACATGCGTGAAGTCATTAGAGTTAGAGATTTTCCACAAAGTAAGATTCAGAAAATTTCTAACGCAACAGGCATAGCATTTAATGTTACCATTGGTTATTTCGATAATTCAAAAGATAACAAGACAGTTCATTATACACCATCAAAGCCGCAAAGCGGCGAGACCGAAGGTCACACAGAAATAAAGAAAACAATCGATTTATTACTCGTTGAAGACCATTACATGTTAAATGAAAGATTACCATGACAACATATTTTATCAAAAATTATAACGAAATTCTCAAATCATTAGGCGGCTGGAATAGAGCGTCAAATGAAAATATATAAGAAAGAGAAAATAATTTTCATTGATTCTTCACGAACAACTGCTTTATGGGAAATTTTGAAAACATTAAGAGAGTGCAATTACTTTGAACCTTTATCTTATGGAGAACTTTTCACTTATACAACAGATTTATATAAACAAAAACTTGCACCGTTTAAAGATTTAAATTATACTCCCAACTACTGTGTTCAGTTAAAGAAAAAGTCCGAAAGTAAAGATAGATAAATCAAAACAAAATTCATTCCTGAACACATTTTCTTCGCTGACTTTGAATGTAGCACTGATGGAGTTCATAAAGCTTTAACATTTGTTATGACAGTGAAGATGGAAAGATTAGCGAAAGCATTTGGGGTCAAAATTGTGCAACAGAATTTTTAGAAAGAATTCCAGATAAGAGTTTAGTATATTTTCATAACCTCAGTTATGATATCAATTTCATTTTAAGACATTTAACAGAAATTAAAGGAACACCAATTATTAAGGGTTCTAGAACAATGCAGATAACGGGAATATATAAAGGTAAAGCAATCATTATAAAAGATTCATACACTTTATAAAAACTTAAGAATTTCCTGAAATGTTTCATTTACAAACAGGTCCTAAGGAAGTATTCCGTACAAATATTATTCAAGTTCTTTATTAGCTAATGATAACAGAACTGGTGTCATTTCTGAAGCATGTAAGTTTGTCCAGGATGTTGAAACGTTCATGAAAAACATAGATTTAATCGAAAACTGCAGAATAGATGAAAACCATTTCGATTTAGAAAAATATAGCTCATTTTACTGTAAACAGGACGTAAGGATTTTAAGAGAAGGTTTCGTTAAGTTCAGAAATGATATATTAAAAGAATTTGATTTAAACGTTTATGATTACGTTAGCATTTGTTCAATTGCTAATAAATTATTTGAAACAGAGTATACTTCCCTAATGGAAATTTATATGACCTATCAAATAAACCCGTGAGTTTATTTCACGCTGTATTCAAGGTGGAAGATGTATGTTAGCTGATAATAAGAAACAAAAGAGCGAAAAGAAACTCATTGCTGACTGCGATGCTGTCTCACTATATCCATCCGCTATCGCGAGACTTTATACTTTAGAAGGAATTCCGAAAGTTTTGAAGCCAGAAATGTTAAACAGTGAATATTTGTTAAAACATTTATTCGAAGATGACCAGGGCGAGCCTGAAGGTGATAAATTCATTTCCGGATTCTTTGTTTTAATAAAAATAACTGATATCAAGATTAAAAGATATTTTCCACTTATAACAGTCGATCCAGAATTAAACCCGGAGCTAAAGGCGAAAAGCACCAAGGACAAAGCCAAGGACAAAGCCACTGTTCCAAGAAGTTCAAACACATGCTGTTTAATGTATGTGGACCACATCACTTTACAAGATTTAATAAAATATCAGGGCATCAGTTGCAAAGTATTACAGGGTTACTACTATGATGAAAAGAGAGATTTTAGAATAAGAGATGAAGTAAAGAAATTGTTTGAATTGAGATTAAAGTATAAGAAGGAAGAAAACCCGCTACAAGAAAATATTAAATTAATTTTGAACAGTATTTATGGAAAAACTATTTTGTCCCCGATAGAGTCGAAAATTAAAATCATTGATGATAAAGATGCTGTTAGGTATGCCATCAGAAATTATAACCATATTATTAATTTGAAGGTTTAGATGGTTCGGATAAAACTATTTTCAAACTAACTAAAAGCATTTGCAGCCACTTTAACTTTTGCCCCTTAGGTGTTAATATCTTATCTATGTCGAAACGTATCATGAATGAAGTATTTTGCACGATTGAAGACTTAGGATTAAAAGCATTTTATCAGGATACAGATTCGATGCACATTTACAATGAAGACATACCAAAACTCGCTGCAGAGTTTAAGAAGAGATATGGTCGCGAACTTATTGGAAAGAATTTAGGTCAGTTCCATTCCGACTTTGCAGAAATCACAAAAGATAAACAAAGTTTAGCTTATAAGTCGATATTTTGTGGAAAGAAGACTTACATTGACTTACTCACTAATGATTTAAATGAAGTTGCATTTCACTGCAGAATGAAAGGCGTAAAACAAGATGTTATAGCTTTAACAGCAAATGAAATGTTTCCTGAAGCAGTTAAATGCGTTTATGATGAAGATAAAGGATTAATGATTCCTTAGGGAAAATAGGATAAAGATAGTGAGTTTTCAGTTATGAAATTATATGAAGCCCTTCATAGTAGTCAGGAAATTGCATTTGATTTATGCAAATCATCAGCACCGTGTTTTGAAGAGAAGTTTAACTTTTCAATAACGACTAAAAATACTTTCATAAGAAAGTTAAAGTTCTGAAGTCATTTATGATATAATATATTTTTATCGTTCAAGACAAAAATAAACTTTTCATATTAAATTATGTAAGCGTTTGAATTTACTATATGTAATGCACGTTCTTTTGTTATTTACATCATAAACGTTAACATATAATGAACCATTTATGTTTTCATTAATGTATAGTTCTTTATAATGACGACCGTTATAATAATAAAACAAATCTGCATCGATGTCGTAAAATAAATCCTCAAATTCATGATTTCCATAATGTGAAACAGTAATTGAATTTTCACTGATTTCATCAACGAAATTATATTCTACTCCATTTGCTTTACTTCTATTTCTATTATTTGTAGAACTTGAACACCAATGTAGATTATCAATCATATTATTATTTCTAACTTTATCGTAATGGTCAACTTCCCCAAAACTAGGATTATCAATCCACTGAATAGCTATTAATCTGTGTTTAAGATATTTTTTACCGTTAAGGGTTAATCTTATATATCCATTCTTTTCTTCATACTCACTGACAGTCTTTCCGTTTTTCTTCCTTCTTATTTGATATGGATATTCAGTGTTTATTTCATAATCTTCATCAGCTACTAATGTTTCCCAGTTATTTTCCATCGTTTTATAAAAATAAAAAAATCAGAAAATTAAAAATTAACTACATTTTTTTACTCTTCACCTCCATCAGCAGCTAAATTATAATCATCAATTCTAACAGCAGGAATGCCAGCTGGTCTGACTTGAATAGCGAAACAAGCATTTCTAAGAAATCCTAATAAAGGTTTGACAGTGTATTTTTCGCTTATATTTGTATCATCAGCTTTAACACCTAATTTATATGTAATTGGTGCCGTTGATGTTTGACCCTGTTGAAATGTGAAATCAGTTTCAGTCGGGAATCCACAGAGGAAATGAGTGTTATCGATCATATAAATGTTTAACGCTTCCATCATCAATTAACGACCTCATCACATCTTCATTAAATCCTATCATATCGTTATTTGTATTGCATGCATTAGCAACCATTTCATAGAACACAGGACCATAAGAGCTTTCGGGTTCAGCTGGCATACTTCCATAAGCGCCCATTGATAATTGAAGGGTTTCAAATTGAGGATTTTCGAAATTCACGATATAATTATCATTCTTCCTAAATAAAGCCCAAATGCTTTTAACGTTAATTGGTGTATAAGCTGCTGTGAAAGTTGCTGATGGTGAACCTTTACTGAACGAACCGTCCATAGGAATCCAGTCCATTACTTTAATTGGAAAACATAAAGCTTGTGATGTATAATGATCGACTAATTCAGTGTAAATATTTGGATCGAGTGAAAATGCTTTAGGATGAATGAAGCAATCAATGAATTCAGCTGATTTCTTCGTTAATCTTTGTTCAACTGTTGAAACAGTAATTTCACCATTTGATTTAGAAACTGCTGTTATCATATTGAATGGTTCATTCCATGGAACAAATTTATTAGTTGGTGGGTCATAATTATCTTTTACCTGACTGATTAAAGAAGGATTATGAGCTAAAATATCTTCTACCGGCAGTGCTGTTACCTGGAATGCATCGCTACTAAATTTAACCTTTAACTGAATGTTGCCTGCAAAAGCAGGAATAAATCTAATAACTTCTAGAATAAGGAATTTACGACATGGAATCTTTATTTTAATGTCAAAATTAATTTCAGCTCCTGCAGCTAAAGGTCCTGAGATAATTTGACCTGTTCGAACTGTTCCAGAACGTTTCCATACATCTTTATGTCTCGTTTTTGAGAAAACATCAACTTTCTTTATTTGTTCTGTAGTCTGTGAATTAGAAATGATATATGCTTCTTCTCTTGCGTTATCCTGACTATAAATAACTCTTCCATTTGCTAATAACTGATAAGCGCTAATGGTGTAAATTGATTCATCAAAAACGCCAAAGAAACCTGGAGAATTAGTATTTGGAATTGATGAGCCAGTAATAGCATTATCAATGATATATTTACTTTTATAGGTAGTTGTAAGGAATGTGTTATAAAGGTCTAGCATATTTTCACCTGGCGGAGATAAATTGAATGTGACCCAGTTATGATCCTTTGCGCTTCCTGGTTGTGATGGAATTTTTGCATCGATATATCTTCTATTAGTATCACCAATATTAATTGCATTATCGATTACATCAAAATATGAACGAATTTGATGGATATGTTCAGCTGGTGTAAATTCGTTAAGCTGTTCGTTTTGCATGTTTTATGTTAGATAAAAATATTTATTTAGTTTAATATTCTAACTCTTCTTCTTAGTTGAGGAATTTGTTTCTTTTGTTCAATAATTTCATGTTTTACGTTTTTAACAAACTCTTCATTAATTTTGGTTTCCTGTTCTTTTATTGGTGGGTCTGGATTTTTTGATTCCGTTTGCTTTTCAATGAAATTTACAAATTTAGCTATTAATTCTTGATTCGTTATCGAAAGTACATCGGGTTTAGGTTCTGGTTTAGGTTCTGATTTTATTTCGGCGCTCTGCGCCAAGACCGAAGGTCCTGGTTTAGGTTCTGATTTCGTTTCAGATGGAGGATATATCATACCGAAATGCATCACTAGCAAAAGTGACATTTGGCGCCAATTTTAAATTAGTGGATTTTGTGTTTATTATTTAAAAAATATAATTGATAAAATATAATTAACATTAATAGAATAATATGGATAAGATTTGATAAAAAACAATCATAAATTTTTTTGGGCGCCATATAGAGAACTATAGTCTGCGAGGTACTGATTCTATCCATGTACCTCGCAGACCATAGTTCTCAGCCAAAATGGCTGAAAATTGCTCACAATTTCAACAATTGTGAGCATTTTTTAGCCGTTTTGGCTAAGAATTGGAGGGTGTGAGTACTATAGCATGTAATAGTATCTCACACCCTCCAATTCTTCCTATGGCACCGAAAAATTTTTGGTGAAATGCGACGACATTTCACCAAAAATTTTCGGCGCCATATAGAGAACTATAGTCTGCGAGGTACTGATTCTATCTATGTACCTCGCAGACCATAGTTCTCAGCCAAAATGCCTCTAAAATTTGTATATACCTATAAACTCAAACTTCAATATATTCAATTTTATTTTTATAATTAATTTAAATATATCCATATAATTCTAATGTTTTCTTTTAATTTAAAAAATAATAATAATTAAAAATAAAAATAAAAATAAACTTTTCTATAATATTTATAAAGCTGATTTGATATATAACACATTTAGCTTAACAAAATAACTTAGAAAAATTGCCGCGCAAAATAAGAGTAAGTGTCACTTTTTGTCACTTTTCTAGTGATGCATTTCGGTACGGGACAGTTTCAGATGGAGGAGGTTTAATATCTATTTTATCAGTTTCTGAATTCGTTAATGGAACTCGTCTTTTTCTTACATAAATTTTTCCATCTTTACTTGTTGATACATAATATAATGGATGCTGAATTCCTCTTGCATCATTTAATATAATCGATTGTCTCTCAGATTTTGATAGGCTCATATTTAATTCAAATAAAATTTTTAAATTTTGAATTTTTTATCGGTAATCAAATGAGTCAGGGATTAGATATTGAAGCCATCAAAAAAGAAATTTGTGAGCAGATATTAACAGAACTAAAGACATCAAAGGCCGAAGAAAAACCACAAAAACCAAAAAGGAAATTAAGTGAAAAGCAGTTAGCCGCATTAGCTGCAGGAAGAGAGAAGAACCCGCGAATGAAAGCAAAAAGAGAACGTGAGGCTAAAGAAAAGGCGGAAAAGGAAAAGGCTGAATCCATCGAGAAGAAAGAATAAATGATATATTTTTGTTTGTAATAAATGTATAGACAAGTACCTTTAACAGTTGCTTTTAGTTCTGAAGACGAAAATGTTAAAATAAATGGAAATAGAATCACATTTAAATTACCTATTGACTGGTCTGTTAATATAAACGAAAAATATATTGGTTTATCAAGTATGTATATAACACGAGGATTTAGAAAGGTTGAATTTGAGCTCGAAGTTGTTGTTATAAACGAAACTCAAGAATTTAAGCAAACTATTCACATATATAAATATTTCAAAGACGACACAACATTATATGAATGCATGAGTGATTTTAACGAAATTTTCGAAAAGAAATTTAACAAAAACGCTTTAAGATTAAATGTGTATCTTGATAAATTAAAAGAAGAAGGAATTCAACCACAAATTATAGACTTTCATTATGAATTTATTGAACAAATAGATGATTCACATACATGCACATTTGTTATATACTCACCGTTTAATGAAATAGCAGAAAAGAGACAAAGTGATTTTAGGATAGGTTTTAAAATTTCTCAGTATAATGAAGACTTCATGAATGTATTTAATTATAAACCGGAGAAGAACGAACAGTATTATTACCAATAATAAATATAATGTATGGGACAGAAAACAAGTCATTTATATTCAAATATCGCTAAAGGGGTTGAAAATGAATTTATGGACATACTAGATCACCATTAACAAATATTAAATATTATAAGTTATCAGGAAATAATAAAGAGTTTTGGATTGATATGTATTCTACACACGATCATAAATACCCCGTTGTATTACCCGAAGACGGAAAGGATGTTTTCTTCCTTGAGGCTCAGTTACTGAATTCAACTATCGCAACTTTATAAGAAAATTCACAAGGTTAGAAATGAGGTTAGATATCGGGTTAGATATACCCTAAAATTAATTTTATCATTTATGAAAAATTTAGTATATACAGAAATTAAAAAATTTTTGAGTTAATTTATTTTAAAAAATTATTTTTTTACTCTGGGTGTTAAAATCTATGATAAAAAAAATAAATAAAAAAATTTTAACGTTAATTTTTAAGTTTATTTTTTCAAAAATTATTTTTTATTTTGTAAAGTGTCAAAAATTTTAACGTTTATTTTTAAGTTTATTTTTTTTAATTTTTTTATTTTTTGTAAATGTCAAATGTATTTTACGTGTCAAACGGTTTTTGTCAAATCCAATAATTTTGGTTCCGAGGGGCGTAGACCCTTGGTACCGAAATTATGGATACTAACTGGTGAATTCAATGAAACAAAACTCATACATCCACCAGATGATGGTATGAAAGAGTATGGATTTCCCCATCCTTGGCCACCACCTCCAAATGTTTTGCGTGTAAAAAAAATATTGATCTAAATGGTAAAATTCCAAATGAATTTGCTGTTCATGTAAAAAATTATATAGGAGAAAGTTTCATGTCCACTCATCGAATGCAAAACTCTTCTCACTGAAGATAACATTTTTCAATGTCATTCATTTAAACAATCTTTCAATCCAATGAATATAATCTCATTTATGTTTCTATTTCCAATGATTTCCGATTTGCTAAAAATTGTGAAGATGAAGTGTTTCCCCCTTAAAAATTAGGATTGTCTATAGAGTAGGAAGATTGGTAAAAATAGGTAGCTAATTTTTGAATTTTACTGGACAATATGAGAATGTATCGTTTGAACAGAAGACTGCATTATTTACTTTCGTAGAATCAAACGAAAGTTCATCGAGATACAAAGTTGAATTACATCCTGGTTTCTATTTATTTGAATTATGGGGTGCACAAGGAGAAAGTAGCAAAGATCCGAGATCTCAAGGACATGAACTTGGTGGAAAAGGAGGATATACTTCCGGGAAAATAAGAATTAATGAGAAAAAAACTTTTTTCATCTTTTTGGGTGGAACAAACGGGTATAATGGCGGAGGTCATGGTGGTAAAGGCTCATACTGCAATGATGGTGGAAATGGAGGTGGAGCGACAGACATTAGAACAATTGATGGCAAATGGAACTCCACAGAATCTCTAAATTCAAGAATATTAGTTGCAGGTGGTGGAGGAGGCTTTGCTGCAGTTGGCTACTGCTATTATTGTTGCATGCTAAGATCAGTCATAATGTAAACCTCTCAATTTTATTGTCGTGGGAAGTATCTCAATTCCTTCAAAAAAATTGAAAAACTATTTAATTTTAAAAATATAATACTTTTAATTAGTTAATTAATTGGAGATATTTTTAAAAAATCACTTTTGATAATACTTTTGAGAACTTTAATTAAAAAAATATATTCAAAAATATCCAGGATATCAAGAGGGAATTGTTCCTTATGAGGTATATAGTTATGATGTATACCTCATAAGGAACAATTCCCTCCTTAAAACGAGAAAACTTGTTCGAAATTGTTTATCATTTCGAACAATTTTTCTCGTTTTTAATAGGAAACTAAAGGCTATGAGGCACTGATTATATATTAGTGCCTCATAGCCTTTAGTTTCTAATAGATAGCTGGGAAACTTTCTCCAAATGATAAGTTATTCAGAGAAAGTTTCCCAGCTATCAAGAGGGAATTGTTCCTTATGAGGTATATAGTTATGATGTATACCTCATAAGGAACAATTCCCTCCTTAAAATCGTAGACATTTTTATACTTATTAATCAACCATTCAAAATCATATTCCTCTGAAAAGTTATTTTATTAAAAATTTAGAATTTTAATAAATATAGAGTTTGAATTTCATACAATACCTATATATTTTCAATAATGGAATTTGAAAACCATTCTCAAAAGTTCTCAGAAAACCTTTTTTTCATTAATTTTAAGAAATCTGAGTATTAAATTAAGTGATAAATTCGTTTGACACTACTTTAATTTTTAAATTCAAAAAATTATATGTGCTTCTTAAAATGACTCAAAAAAATTTATTATAAAATAATATATAATATTAAAAATCCCACAACATTTTTTACTTTACATAATCGTACTTCCTCGACGATTAATTTCCACTCAATTTCTATCGTTGACCGAACTTAGCATGCAACATTATTACAATAATTGGCAAGTTGACGGTGTTGAAGGAAATCCAGAAAGAGAAATTGAGAATGTTGTCAAAAGTAATTTCAGTGGAAATGGCGGTTTTGGCTTTTTTGGAAGCTCTAATGGATATGGTGTCAAAGATGGTGATATTAAAACTTATGAACAATTTATGAAAGGAAGAGATGGTGGGAATGGCACTTTTGGGATCGGTGGAAATGGTGGAGATCTTTATGACAAGCCGCCTTATCCTTACCCTTATAATCCGAACACAGGAGGTGGTGGGGGAGGTGGATATTACGGTGGAGGTGCAGGATCTGGTTATTGGGGATCAAGAGGAGGTCCAGGAGGAGGGGGAAGTGGATACATTTCAGCATCATTTGTTTCAGGACGAATGATCAGCGGTTTCAAACAAATGCCATCATATAAATCATTTCAATACATGAATGGCATTTCTGGAAATGGTGCAGCAAGGATATCTATTATTGATGATTGCGTTGTTTCCTTTAAATGCAATCATAATAATCTTGGATTCTCACTTTTCTCTGTTTTCATATTAATGTATATATCATAATGCTAAATAATTCTTGTTTTAATAAAATATCTTTTAATTTAAAGGAATTGTGCTTGTTTTTAGTTATCATCGTTTCTGAATAAAGCATTAACAGATATACTAAATATTAAAATCTATTTTTCGCTTGTTTCCCATTAATGCGCTTAATAAAATGTATGGTTAAAATAATTATGTTATTTAATTGACATATATATATATATTGTCAAAAAACGATTATATTTCATTGAAAAATGATAACTAAATCAATTATTTACTATTAAAAACACAAAGTAAATAAAATTATTCATCAAATGGTTAGAAATAGGACAGCTTTGGAATTCAATACCCAAAAATGTTCCAAAAATATCTAATCCATAGAAGCCTAAACTTCCATATGAATTGTGATTGCTATCTTCATATGAATATATTTTAATTCTTCGATAATATTCATTTTGAATAATAGGAAAAAGAACTCTTTTATTACCAATGGGTTTGTTTAATTTTGTCAAATTATATGTTGCAATAATTTCATAATTTTTATTGTCTTTCGATCCTAAAACATCAAAACATGTAGGTTCTGGAGGACCAATTCCATGAATTACTAAACCTGAATAGTTGAACAGTCCATGAAATTGAAATTCGATAAAATTATACACTTGTTCTGTGAAGAAAAAAGTTTTCGTGTCACCATCAAAACCATTTTCAAGTTTATATAATTCATATTTATTTAAATTTGGATATCCTTCTTTAGAAGCATAAATTTTAAAAAATTTATTGTTAAAGAGTGAATTTGAATTTAATACTTTCCGTAGAAAACCATCTCCATTTTGAGAAGGATAAGTAACAATTGATTCACTGTAAGAATAAGAAATTGGAGATTTACTGCAGCTTCATGAATAAAAGTGACAAATTTGACAGATTTGAACAATTCAAAAGCTTTTATCTGAAATCTTTCAATTTTGCAAACATTTGGTATGATTCGCATAATTGCGAAAGTTTGTTTCAATTTGATTGAAAAATTTGGATAGAGAAAAAAAAATTAGAGTAAAAATGAAGACTTTTATTTGAATTGTAATCCTTGATAAATTTCAAATTCTCGAGGTCGTTTGCGGTATTGATTGTTCTCAATCCTTTTATCGATATCACTCGAAAAAAGATGCAGAATAAAATAAGGGACATCTTCACGAAATTCTTCCAAAAAACTTTTTGGTTTGTTTTCAAAGTTAATTAGATTTTTTAGTGGATTTTTTGCTTGACAAAGATAAGATGAAAAGTGACTCAAAATTATTTCAAAATCATTTGTTGTCTGAAGTGGATTTACATTTCCATAGGTAGTTGATGATGAAATATCATTTTGAAACAATTTGACATTTGTTACTGATAAAGTTACACCATTCCTATTATAAAATAGATATGGGCATTTATTTGAAACAAATGAACAGTTGTTTACAGTGATACTACCTTCAGTGAAAATAATTCCACTTAAAGATCCTGCATTCAATTTATTATTCACAAAATTACAATTTTCAACTTTAGCATTTAAGCTAAGTAATCCTCTTTCTTGTGAAGCTATATTATCCGAAAATGTACTTAACTTTGGATTGAAACTGTGTAGCTTCATAAGATAAAACACCAAGAACATTATAATTGCATTGACATTTAGAAATATTAACATTGGAAATTAATATATCAGCTGCTTCTTGTTTAAATCCTTCATTTGATTTATATCCAACTAATGATGATTCAAACATGTAATTTTTGAATGCTGAATTTTTGGTGCAATAAGAATATGTGCATGCAAAGTCCGAACTTTTTTCAGCATTTATTGAACAAATATGATACATAACAACTTGTCCAAGTTTTTGATAAATGCAATATCCATTTTTTATTTCATTGAAAGTTGTTGAGTGACAAAGGAGCTTATTGTTATCATTATTAGTAAGTTTGATTACATTTCCTCCTTTTGTTGACAAGAATACATTTTTAACTAGAAATGAACCAGACTTACCTGTGATTTGTTTGTCCTCTGTCTGTGTTTCATCTTGATTCGAGCCTGGAAAGTAATCTTCCCAGACTTGATCAAATTCTTTGAGGAATTTGACCAATAACTATTTATTATCATCAAAAACTTATTTTTGTCACTTTTCATGGAATTTCACTTATGAATTCAATTAAAATTCATTTGTTCTAAGGTTAATAATGCAAAATAAACTCAGTCAAATTTGTTAATGGACTGTTCTGATTAAATCACACAGCTAAATAATGTTTCATTATGTTTGATATTTTAATCAAATGTTTCAAATTTCAATTCTTTGATAAAACATAACTTACATTGCAAAGAATGCTTATTTTAAAAAGATGAGATATGGTTTAATTTGAAAGTCAGGGAAAATATTTAATAGTGATATTCTTGCAGCACCATTTCCAGAATTTCCATTCATGTAACCAAATGATTTATATGAGGGCATTGGTTTAAGACCGCTGATCATTCGTCCTGAAACAAATGATGCTTAAATAAATCCACTTTCACCTCTCCCTGGACCTCCTCTTGATCCCCAATAACCAGATCCTGCTCCAACATCACCTCCTGTTTGGATTGTATTCATCAAACTTTTGAGAACAGTCATAAAGATCACCTCCATTTCCACCAATCCAAAAACTGCCATTTTCTCTATCTCTCCCTTTCATAAATTGTTCATAGGATTCGACATCACCAATTATACTTCCAAAACCGCTGGAGCTCCCATTGACATCATAACCGACATTTCCATTGAAAATCCGATCGGATTTGTTATTTATAATTCTTTCAAGATTTCTTTCAACACATTCCATTTGCCAATTATTATCAAAATAGCAGTTTCTGATAGCTGCAAAGCCTCCGCCTCCACCAGCAACTAAAATTCTTGAATTTAAAGATTGATTTGAATTACATTCGCCATTAATCGTCCATATATCTGTGACACAGCCACCATTTCCACCATTTTTGCATAATATCCCTTTCTCTACACGTTATCCACCAATGTATCCATTTGTTCCACCTAAAAAGATAAAAATGTAGTATAATCTTTAATTTTTATTATTCCAGAGGTATATACTCCTTTTTCACCAAGTTCATGACCTTTGGTCTAGGATCTTTGCTATTTGTTCCTAGTGCACCCGAAAATTCAATGAAGTATCCCCCTGGATCCAGACCAACTTCTTACCTGTCATAATAAGGATCTGGATGTGGGTAAACAAAAGTAACTTTTTTTATGTTCGATGAAGCAAATTCATTATTTTTAAATACACTCAAAACATGTGAGACAATAGCAGTATTGTTGCATGCTAAGTTCGGTCAACGATAGAAATTGAGTGGAAATTAATCGTCGAGGAAGTACGATTATGTAAAGTAAAAATGTTGTGGGATTTTTAATATTATATATTATTTTATAATAAATTTTTTTGAGTCATTTTAAGAAGCACATATAATTTTTTGAATTTAAAAATTAAAGTAGTGTCAAACGAATTTATCACTTAATTTAATACTCAGATTTCTTAAAATTAATGAAAAAAAGGTTTTCTGAGAACTTTTGAGAATGGTTTTCAAATTCCATTATTGAAAATATATAGGTATTGTATGAAATTCAAACTCTATATTTATTAAAATTCTAAATTTTTAATAAAATAACTTTTCAGAGGAATATGATTTTGAATGGTTGATTAATAAGTATAAAAATGTCTACGATTTTAAGGAGGGAATTGTTCCTTATGAGGTATACATCATAACTATATACCTCATAAGGAACAATTCCCTCTTGATAGCTGGGAAACTTTCTCTGAATAACTTATCATTTGGAGAAAGTTTCCCAGCTATCTATTAGAAACTAAAGGCTATGAGGCACTAATATATAATCAGTGCCTCATAGCCTTTAGTTTCCTATTAAAAACGAGAAAAATTGTTCGAAATGATAAACAATTTCGAACAAGTTTTCTCGTTTTAAGGAGGGAATTGTTCCTTATGAGGTATACATCATAACTATATACCTCATAAGGAACAATTCCCTCTTGATATCCTGGATATTTTTGAATATATTTTTTTAATTAAAGTTCTCAAAAGTATTATCAAAAGTGATTTTTTAAAAATATCTCCAATTAATTAACTAATTAAAAGTATTATATTTTTAAAATTAAATAGTTTTTCAATTTTTTTGAAGGAATTGAGATACTTCCCACGACAATAAAATTGAGAGGTTTACATTATGACTGATCTTAGCATGCAACAGAAAAATTGATTAAGCTTTGCTCAATGAATTACTATCTTGTGGGGCTAAATTTAAAAAATTTGATTATTAGATATCAATTTTATATCTTTCGATGTGGAATTTAGACGCAATGAGACAGTTTAAGTGAATGTTCCCATATTTTAGAAATCAAATTGGCTGATCAAAATTCTTCACAAAAATTTATTTTATGCCATTTTCATTAGAAAAATCTATGTTTGAATTGCATTCATCTATCTAATTCTAACTCCAAAAAAATCATTAAAAAATTATTGCGATAACATTTTTATTCAATCCTAAATTCAATTTAAATTTATGACTCACAAAAAAATATTGAATAGATGATCACATTATATATGGCTTCTCTACTGTTGAAATTCGAAAATATGTATAGGATGAAAATTTCATTCAATTCACAATTTGTACTTTTGAAATGAGAACGCTGAATTCAAATTTCAATTTATTCATAATGGAACTCAAATTGAATTTTTAAGAAATGCTATAATATCAAATATATATCTCTAAAATCACAAAAATATTTTAAATGATAACAAATTGATTTGAATCAAATATCTATACTTTGCAAAGACTGATATATTTGATTAAATAAATAATTTGTAAAATGTCATTGAAAAAAAATTATTTGTTGTTTATGAAGCATCTCAACATTTACAAGGTTGCTGAAAGTAGCAGAATTCCAATTAATGAGGATGTTGTGATTTCTACACACCTACAAAAGAAGTCGCAATCTTCCAAAAACATTTTAACCATTCGTTGTAAGGAATTAAAAGACTTAATTGATATTTACAACTCAATAGTTGACAAATATCAAGAATTAATGTTTAAGATGCCATCCAACTGCTTCCCACCATCTTTTCCAAAGAGCTTTAGCTCTTTTAGAGAGTCATTTGAAAATTTTGTAAGAACAATCGAAGCTTACATCTTCCAAATTAAATCTAAAGAAGGTAGCGCTGAAAATTACAAAAGGAAAAACATAATAATGATCATAGATCAGTCGTGCTCCCTCTCAGAAAAATTAACATTATTTATGAAAGAAGCTCAATCGTTTAACGAAACCGGAATGGGCGAAATCACAAAAACTATCGATTTTTCATTCCAAAAGCTTTTCAAAACCAACACATCGATAAATACAGCGATAAAAAATGAAAAAATTGTAAATCAAGAGATGGTCAGTAAAGGCTTAGATCTTTATAGAAATACCTATAAAGCGTTTAAACTTTGTAAGGATTTCTTCTCCAGCCAAAAGAAAGATAATAACGAAAATTCGGCCCGAGAATTCAACATTGAAGACCTTAAAATTGCTCTTTCCCTTGTAAATACTGATGGTTTCCATTTGTTAACAAAGAAAGTTCCGACTTCTTTGACAAATAAAGGAGATATCGTTGAAATGAGAAGTGCCTTTTCTACAAACTGTGGTTATATTGGAAGTTTAGTAGAAGTGGCTGCTATTTTCAACGAATCTCTTGAAGCTATCATCATGAACCTTACAAATTTAACTAAGCTGTTCAATGATGTCATCTACCAATGCAATATTCCAACAAAAGTTGAAATTAATCAACTTTTGTTGCAACAATTGGCTTGAATTTATATTTTTCTTTTTCTTTATTTGTTTCTATACCATGTTTGTAAATTTGTTTATTATTATTTGTTATTTTACCTAGTTTTTTATATGTTTTTAATGATAAATAAGAAATTTGAATCTGAAATGAAGCTTTGATTCAGTTTGTGACCAAGTGGGAATTGATTAATATTCCATAATTTAAGCTTACTCTTAGTTTGGAGCTTCTTAGGTTTAAATTTCTTGTTGATTGAAACATCATCGGTAAAAAAGTACAGAGTTTATTTATTTGGAACGCATAAACATTACATTAAGATGGAAAGATTGAAGTTACCACTATGTAATCATTAATCCGAAAAAATAAAATGAGAAATTATAAAATTAACCTCAAAGAAACTATGAACCTATGGAAATCCATGGAAGAAATTCTTGGGTTCAATTAAAAAATAGCTAAATAAATAGTTAAAAAAGGGAAATCAATTGAAAAGGTGAAAGTCATTACGGAAAATTTTACTAAACAACAAGTTGAGTATTAAATTCGACGATTTCCGAATTGAAGTATAGGTGGTGGAAGGAATCTTATTGAAAATTTCTTTTCATCGGAAACGTAGTTGATGCAGATACCTTTCTCTGTAAATGTTTTACGTAATTCAGGAAAATGTATGCCAATCCATAAATAAAGTAGCCTCTTTTTCCTTCTGAATCTGGGTTCAATTGGTTCCAAGATACATAACGAGAGATATTTGGCAATTGAGACTACATTTGACATTTCGAGATCTTCTCCGAAGATTGAGCTTACCCAATCCTTAGCTGCTTGCACGAGAAATTCACTTTCGCTCTGCATTAAATTTTATTGAATTTTTGACACTTTTGAATGTGATTCAATTGAGTTATTAAAATTATATAATAATTAATTAACTAAGTAGGCTGTGCATTTTAGTATAATTTACAAATTGAATGTGATCTTTCAAATTTTTTAACCTAGTTTTCTATAAATATTACTAGATCATGTAGCTTAATCAAATTTTCTATTTGACTGTAAAATTTACAACAAAGCATAAAAAACTATGACGATTTCTAAGATAAATCAATTATGTGATTGTAATGAGGATAATTAAAATAATCTACTTTCATATATTATGCTTTTTATATTAATATTCGAAAATTCCAAATTTGACGCTAATATTTCTTGAATTTATCATCCAATCAGAAAAATATCGGAATGAAGAGAATGACTATATGTCGGTAAGAAAGCTTTACTGTAAAAACTAAGCTTTTAAACTCATTGAATCAAATCGAAAGCAGATTCATTCATGAAATCAAAGCAAACTGGAACAGTTGTAGTTATAAAATATGCTAAATGAGGTTATTTAATTATCTAATCTTTATTCTATTAAATTACCAAAGAATTCTATTGCTGAAGCAGCAAAAGCCCAATAACCTGAATGTGCAACTGATGTCATTCTGATTCTAAATTTCGAATATGATCCGTGATTTCTGACTTCGAAGGTCTTTTTATGTGAAGGACCATTTAAGTCAACATTATTTTTCTCTTCGTCAAGAATCGTCCATGTATTTCCATCGTTACTTGCCTCAAGAACCCAAGACTTCAAGTGATGGTCGTTTTGGTTTCCTTCTTTTGTAACGATTGTATAACCTGAAACATCAATTTGAAGGTTCTTGAAATCAAATTGAACCCATGATCCTTCTTCATTGAGAGACTGGAACATATTCTTCGAATCGTAATTAACTAAATTTTCTGGTGAAAAATGAATAAATTGACTCGATGATGAAACATCAACAATTTTCTTTGCGGCCACGTTTCCGTTGTTCTTCTTAGTTAAATAATTGATAATTCCATCTAATGATCCGTCAATTTCATTCTTGAACGTTTTTCCTAATGATTTTTCTTCTTTTTTAGGTATTTCGACTTTTTCTTGCTTATCAGGAGTTGCTTTGATAGATCCATAAATCAGTTTCTGGTATAGTAATGGTGTACACTTCTCTAAAGGTACCAAATTAAGAAATTCTTCTTTTTCGTTTGGTAAAAGTTTTGTAAAGTCTACTGTTTCGTAAAGCTTTATGAATCGATCGCCATTATCTCTAACTTGTTCTGATATTAAGCCAAATCTCCAACTTTCATTTTCTATTTTTGCAGAGGAAGAATTAAATATTAGGTACTGTGTATCAACATCTAGAAGTTTTATATCGCTTTCTTCCATTTCAAAGAGATGAGAGGCGATATATTCGATTTCTCGAGTGATATTAAGATGAAATTCAAGTTTTTGCTTTAAAATTGAAATAACATTTGATGGATATAAGTCAACTGTATTTGCAATATTTATTAACTCTTCATTTTGAAGAAACATTCCAATGGAGCCAACGTGAATTTTAACATTTTCGGGAATTTCGAGTTTCTCACCATTCAACAACTTCAAAACATATGAAAAGCTATTGTTTTTCTCTGCAATTGGTATAATAAATTCTGTTGTATCTGATTTAATCTTTGTTGAAAGGAATTGAGCTCTGATTATCCCAAGTTTATACTCAGAATCATTGAATCTGATAGTTACAAACTGAGTTTCATTAATGTTTTTTAGACCAGCTGAAGATAGCTGGAACATTATATCAAAGAAATGGATTTTTCTTATTGGAACTTAAAATTTTCATATGAAAGATAAACATGTTATATACCATAATTTTTATGAAACATTCAATACCGATAATTATGAAATTTCATAAAAACAATAATTCAAAATACAGCAAATATATTGCAAAGGAAGCTTTGCTTAAGTGATTTTAAATATGAATGAAGTAGTATGTGACGTGGTATTTTTAGAGTGAACCAAAAAACATTCAGTTGAGACCCAATCGCTCCGCTCCTCTGCTCTCATCATTTCTGCTTTTCATATTCACGTCCAAAAATACCACCTCCCGCATATGACATCATCAATGAAATATTTTTTTAAAACACAAATAATATTTTTAAACTCATCATTAGTTTCATTAGGATTTTATGTGAAAATGTGAAAATTCATTAGGAGCGAAAGAGTGTGAAAAATAAATTTTGTCAATAAATGATAAAAAAATAAAAATTTCCTGTTTTCGGCAAAATATACAATAATAAAAATGATTGGCTATTGTTTTTGAGAAAATATCAATGCAATAAAGTTTATCAAGATATACATCATTGTTGAAAAAAAAAAAAAAAACTATTAAACAATGAAAAATTAAAATTAAATTCATTCTTTCTAATTAAACTCGATATATTTCTCATGGTTTGTTAAAGTGTGTTTAGAAGATGCTGCTTTGTACTTGCATTTAAAAACTTCTCCTCTTTTATTAGAATTCGTTTGAGACCCTTGCGCAGAGAAGATTATCATTATGACTACAATCGTATTCTAATTGAGTTTGAAGTGTAAAATATGAATGAAATCATCGATACTTGTAATCCTTTAAAAAAAATGCCAACAAAATTTTTTCCAAAAAATACCAAAAAAGTGACATAAAATGTTTTGATTGTCAACTTCAAGGGATTTAATCACTTGATAAAGATAATGACATTGTAATTTTAATTATACAATCTTTATCCTTAAATAATATTATGCTCTTATTAAAAGAAGACTATTTTTTGTGTGATAAACGAAATTTCGGACTTAATTCTTTCGAATATTTTTATGAATTATATGAAAATGAGACACTTATTGATACTATTCTTGGATTCCGGTCCAAATCTTGATACTTGGACACATTTTTATGACAATTCAAATATCACTGAAAATCACACTGAAAATACAAAATTAAATCCAACGGAAGTAGGAAATTATTATGTTACAACATGTTTATTCAATGGATTTCAAGAAGTTGTTGTCAATATAAGCATCAATGATCAAACAAAACTTCTTATTTCTATTTCTGGATTCAATGGCACAAAAACTCCATCTTTTACAGTTTTTTCTTGGTATGGAAGTTGTGTTATCTATCAAACATGTGCCACAAAATCTATACAAACATCAGATAGTAAAGGGGTATTTTTATATTCATTTATATCAAATACAAACAACAAAAACATTTTTGAAGATTCAACAGTCTTTGATTGTGGAGACTCAATAGATAAAGGATATTCAATTAATCATTTATATTACGGAAATCTTAGTTATTCACGAAATAACATAACAAATAACAAATGTTATGATGATGTTTCACTTGAAATTTATTCAGATCAGAGATACAACATCAGTCAATCATCTTTCATTGATAACAAAGCATACTATGAATGCTTTTGTATTTGTTATAGTGGTCCACATCAATTTTATTTATGTAATATCATTAGAAACAATGCTAGTAAATGTTTTAATTTACATTCAGCAACAGTTACATTTGAATCTTGTTCAATCAAAAAAAATAATTGTACACAAACATTTCATTTATATTCATCGCCAAGTTTAGCTACAATCATTAATAGTGATTATGATGGACAAACAACTGATAATGTAGAAGTACAAAGTCCAACAAACAGTTTATACAACAAATTATCACTTCTTTCTACAGGACTTTGTGAAGCAAAATTTAAAATTGAAAATAATTTGGAAAAAGAAAATGACATAAAAAAATTCAACCAAATGAAAAATTTTTGCATCTCCCAATATTTAATCGGCTACCAACATAATCATTTTCTTTTTATGTCTCATATTTCATCATATTCAATTTTATCACTGATTCAATAAATAATTTTCCAAATTTTCCTCAAACAAAGACAAATGAAAACTAATCAGAGCATTGAAGATAATGACTAATCTTGTGTTTCGAACAAGAATTATTCACAATATGATTCAGATCGCAAATTCGATAAATAAAATAATTTCACAAAATTCAATAATACCCAATTTTTAAACATTTGATTGACTCTTTACCTGCATTTTCTCATGTTATGAAACAAAGACAAATATGTTTCAAATGTTTCTTCAAAAAAGCAGAAGAAAAGTAAAATTATCGACATTGATATTGAAAGTTGTCTTCGATCAGTTAGCGAAATGGAATCTACAGACCAATTATACAGATTACAAAAAATGATTAAGGCTCCAGTCCCACCCTTTCAATTTTTAAAATTGAATATATCAATCAATAAGAGTTTTCATGACTTATAATTAAAGATATTATATTAGTGTAATATAAGCTATAATATTATATTATGACGTAGGGTGTAGCATTGCTAGAACGTTATTTGTAAATTTCATTATTATCAACTTTGAACGGCATTATTCGTCCTATAAACAAAAGGGCTCTGTCGTGTTGTAGGATATTAATATAGTATATTATTTATATTAGTAAACATGACTTTTACTTCTCTCTGATTGAGTTATTTTTTCAACAAAGAAAAATGAAAAAGTTACTTTTTGACAAAATCTAATAATAAGTGATCCATAATTTTATTATTAATAAACATGTTACTACATATTCTTTTGATATATTTTATCATTGAATACCATTAGCTTCTTTCGATTTTTATTAAAGTATATATTACCACCTGAAAAAATTGACATATTTTGACAAAGAAGAAAAAACTTTTAGTTCCGCTCTGTCACTTTGTTAGCATGCTATTTATGTTTATTATTATGTCTTATATTAATTTTATATATAAATGAGTAATGAGGAATTAGATTCACAATACCATCACGAAACTAGCATTTTTAAAAGCTTGTAATTCTATATGAGATAAATAGACATGAAAAGTAAAATCTGATATGAATATAATTTAATATGAACTATTATATTATAGTTGAGATTGTTTGTCAAAACGGTTTTTCGACAAGTAAGTATTCAATTTTTCAAAAGTATATTCAAAAAAATTGAATGATATCTCAACATCCAAGAAAAAACTTTTAGTTCCGCTCTGTCACTTTGTTAGGAAAATTATATAGTTTCTATCGACACTATCAGTATACCAAGCTGTGAAAGGTATATTGATGAATTAGGTTTGCAATATTGTAATTTTTGTTATTTTTTTCCAAATTGAGAGGATTTTTGACGATAGAGCTGGACTATTTTTGAACAACAATTTCATTACCTTAAGCATTATAAAAATTTGAACAAATTTTATGACTTAATAGTATAAGTTATAATTTATTAATTTCCAAAAGAAATGACTAAAAAATTCCTTTCCAATATGTTGAATCAAATCGATTTTATAAATAAAATTTGAACCTTAAACTTGATTATTATAAAAGTGACCTTTATTTACTTTCAATAACTTAATCCCAAGGTAAGAAGCTAATCCAATCATATAAAAATGTTATAATTAACCACATGTTTATTCATTTATGATATCATTATGCTTCAAAATCTATAATTATAAAATTCAAATTATCAATTATCAAAAAATCTTTATTTGTCATATATCAAATAGAAAAGTTAACATATATCATCTTTCAAACTATAATATAGTTAAATTCGAAAATTTCGAAATCAGATATTATTTAAATTTCTTACATGGTGGATGTATAAACAATCTAATGGTATATTTTACTCCTCATTATCCACTCGTTCTAACTATATACAACAATCATGTGGAACTAGAGCCTTAAGAAATTGGAAAAAGAATATTCAAATTTAAGAAAAGAAAATCGCCAAATAATCGAATACAGACAACAAATTGAAATTGAATGAGAAGTTTATACTCATTATTCAGATTCTCTTCATGAAACTCAAAATTTACTTGAAAGTGAACGTCAAATCAATGAAAATTAATGAAAATCTGAAAGAACGTGTTGCACAACTCGAACAAATACTTGCAGGAAAAGAATCTATGACAGAAGCAAAAACATCAATGGCAATGAAGTTTCAAGAAGAATATAATCATGTTACAAAGGATTATCAGCGAATACTAGATCTCTACAACAAGATGGTTGTTCAATTAAGAGAATCTCGAAACAGGATTAGTGAACTTGAAGCAGAATTTAGATAATTCTAAGAACAACTCATTTGCTAATGATAATATTTCGAAAAAAAAATACATATGCGACCTAAAACAAATTCTAAGTATTTTGATGATTTTAATGAGTTTGGTCAACAATTTGAACAGCCATCAGATATATACCATCAGTGAAACCTTATGCTCCACCTAATTCATATGATCCTCCACAAATTCCTATTAAACAAAAACGAGATTTCAATGATAACTTTTTTTAACAACAAAAATCTCCTCCAAATCAAATACTTCAACCAAATAAATCTGCTTTAGTTGAGAGCATACACCTTGGAATTTCTATTAAAAAAATCCAAATCAAAATTTTGTTAAAGGAGTATTTGTTTCTCAGATAAATAGTGTTTACGAATCATATGTTCTAGTTTTTCAGTTCATTTCAGAAAAAATTATTCAAATTACAGTTATTAGAGTTGTTTCATCTCATCAAGCTTTCGAAAGTGAAACAGTTGGAATTGGAACATATTTTCACACAGATCTTACTGATCCAAAACCTGTAGAAGCGAAGTTAAGATTTGGACCAGATTTAATTCCTTCTGCAGAATTTGATTTGATAGCAGATTATACTCCATGTCGTATTGTTATTAAACCAGGTGATAACAGTTTGCTTCCATTAGGAATACAATCAACGGAAATCATCAAAATGTTTAATATATATATTTCAATTCCTCATTAAGAAAACAAAACATTATATTTGACCTAAAACATATACTAAACATTTTGATGATTTTAGTAAACCATATAAAGAACCATCAGATATAAAATCAGTGAAATTATCTTATACAAATTCCATTTCAACTGCTTCAACCAAAGAAATAGAAAAAATAAGTTTTGTTCGAATTCAATTTCAATTGCTTCAACAACAGAAAGCGTTTATATTACAGATATATAGCGATTATGAATCATATATTCTAGTTTTTCTATTAATGTATTGATTTCCAAAAGAAATTAAAAAATAGAGTTTCTAAAATGTTGAAAAAGAGAAAGGGGAAAAAAATAAAAAAAATAAAAAAAAATAAAAAAAATTAAAAAAAAAATAAAAATAAAAAAAGGTACGGACACTTTTAACCTTAAATTCTAAAAATCAAGGGCATTTGTTAGCTTCACAACTCGTAATACCCTTTGAATATCACCAAGATTTTAGAGCAAGCAAAGCATTAGCATACTCTTAAGAGAATGCAATGTTTGTTGCATGAACTAAACTTTGCAAAAAAGAACATATTTTGATTTTTTGCAACCTATCAATTTTCTCATCATTTGATCAGCCAAGATTACTAAAATTCGAAAACACTTATAACCCTATCGGAAAATCTCTACCATAAAAAATTAAATTTATAAAATATTTTTGAGACCGCGCTTTCTCTTTGAAAATCATGGGGATGAATCACATACAAATATATCATAAGTACGTAGAAAATGAAAAAAATCCGTCTTGCCAATTTTTAGAAACGGATTGCATTTCATCAAAAATCGACATTACCCAATAGTTGACTGGTAAATTAGCTGTTATCATAATTAACGGCATACAGTTATCAAATAAATATTAGTGCAAACGCACAACCAGCAATTAAAATTCTGAATTTTTATTACTTGCAACTTGTTTTACTCCTACAAGAAGAAGATTACTTTTGAGTTACATAAAATTCAAGTAGTATCTTCGAAATAATTGTATTTAATAAATATAAATATTTTATGTTTATTTTTTTCGGTAATCTATCTGTTTTTGGATTTTGACCACAAATAGTTCTTCTTTAGTTAAGAAATTGTTAGTTTTTTAAAAATTAAATTTTGCATTCAAGAAATATCGACGTTTT
The DNA here is from genome assembly GCF_026262505.1 of Trichomonas vaginalis G3. Taxonomy (NCBI): domain Eukaryota; phylum Parabasalia; order Trichomonadida; family Trichomonadidae; genus Trichomonas; species Trichomonas vaginalis. Next base: position 4,690,212 of record NC_067205.1, read on the forward strand.
TCAGGAACATAAAGAAATATTTTGCATCAACATCAATTATAAAACACATTCATTTTTCCAAAAAAATCACAATTTTGGGATTTTGTAATAAAAATTGTATTTCTTCATTTTATTTTTCATTTTTTGAAATTTTTTTGGAATTTAAACTTAAAGCAAAGACAGATTTTTATATATGATTAGAGTATACTTGATGATTCGGTTATAATTTTATCTCTAAAAGTTATACATTCCTTTTAACAATGAGTATTTCGATTCAATATCATGTATTCAAAGCATTTTTGAGCCTACTTTACTTAAGAAATCAGATTCAACACATTAGCATATTACGATAGGATTGCTATAAAACGATAATATCAATTTTTTAAAGAAATATTTTCTGATCTCGTTTTTCAAGCATAAATTTAGGATTTATTATTAGTTATTCACCATATGTTATTGAATTTCTGTAAAAATAACTACTGATACTTCATTATTGTTAACAAATTGAAACAAAATTTCACAGAATCTTTTGAAGAATGATATATTTATGCATTACTCAAGCTACAAAAATGATGCAGAGCATTAGCATATGCATTATTAACTTATATCTTCTAATTAAATTCTAGATTAATATATCACAGAATTGGCAAGACCAATTTTCTTCATACGACACATTTAGTATATATGGTATATATGCAATCTATGCTCTTGAGTATATGGCGTAAATCCGGTCAGAAAAAAAGTGTCTGTACCTTTAAATAAAAATAAAAATAATAATAATAAAAAAATAAAATAAAATAAAATAAAAAAAGGGACGGCGATAATTTTATATTGTTTTGTTATTCGGCCCCAAAAATGGCGTATTATTCTATTTTTAAACGGTCATGGCGTAAAACCGTCGCATCCCTACTAAAATCGATAGCAATGTGCTGATCAATTGATAGAAAACTGTCATAATCATTTTATTATTATAAAAAAATGATAGAAAGTGTGTGTTTTTGCGGATATTTTCTATTTTGCTAGAATTATTAACGTTTTAAAGATATAAAAATTTGTGTAAAATATGAAAAATGACTTTTTCTTTTAAAATGATTACATGTTTGAATAATGCTTGGATAAACAATGTAATTATGATTAACAATACTTGATCTATATTCATTGGAGTCAATACTATATAATTGGATATTGTGCGAACCTGGTTGTTGAGTTCCGAGATCATTTGAGAATTCATTCTTAGATGTATTTCTTGTTATTTGCTCAAATCGTTTCATGTCTTGGGAGCAATATATCTTAAAATTTGTATCAGTTTTAACTTGTCCATGGATGATAACTTTCTGATTTGGAAAGAAATATGTTGATCTGTTTTTATAGATGGATATCTCTGAAGGATTTGTTTCAACAATCAAAACAAATTATTGAATAATATTTGATTTTGTCCCTAATTCATCGATTGCATAAAAATCAAAATGAATTTGTGAACTAATTGGGAAATTGATGATATCAATTTTTATCGTACCTGTAACAAATGAATCACTCGAAACCATTTCTGAACTTGTGTATAAATCGTGATCTTCATATTTGCATTTGAATGTAGTTAGTATGGTTATCTTGGGTACGGCGGCACTGCGTTCCACCTTATCCAAGATAACGGTTTGACACTTTACAAAACCGCTAACGTATATTTTACAACACAAACGACAACACTAATTTAACATTAAATATTTACAAAGCTGCCAACCACTTCACCTCACTAACGAACTCACTAATGTAAAAAATAAACGTTCTCACTATCGTTCTCACTAACGACTTCACTAATGTTCTCATAAATTTTCCTCAATATCTTCATCATCAGTGTTAACCCTATTGTAGTCATACTTGAAGCCATAAACTTTCTCTAACTTCTTAACGTACAATTTACATAACTTACCTTCGTCATCGTATGGTTTAATGATATAACTATTTCTATCTTTATACACAGTCAATGAAAAGTCAACTGGTCTCGGATGTATTTGAAAGAACATGTTATGCTCAGGAAGGAAGAATAAATGTTTAAATGTATGTTTGTTATACTGTGGAATTCGAATGAGTTGCTTTTGTTCTGTCATTTACATAAAGATAAAATAAAAATAAAATAAAAAATAAATGATATCACTACCTTCACGCGTATGAAAACATAGCACAAAAATAAATTAGGTGAAGTGGTGAAATCTCACCTCTTTTTTCACCCGGTTTTTCACCCACTTGAATTCATTGCTTTATAACTCTCTTCCTTGATTTCTTTTTAGTTGCTTTCTTTACGTCCGTCTCCAACTTGACTGTCTTTCTTCTTCGTCCATAATGATACCAATTACTTCCACCAGTCAATGGGTCAAATGGTCTTTCGTAAGGGTTTCCATACATTCCATAGGGACCATATGGAAGAACTACTGGTGGAGAAGAAACATTTTCTTTAGTTCCATCGACTCTATTTAAATGCATTTTTTCACCTTTCATCTGGTCATTAAAGTCTTTTGCGTGTTTTGCAAACTCATCGTCCTTTCCTAAAGCATTTTCTGACTCAGTCGCAACCAAATTGGATGCTTTATTTATGAGCCCTATTTTATTTAATCTTAACTTCTTTGCAACCAGCCTCCAATCTTTCCTTTATTTGCATCTAATGTCTTTGAAACCCTTCCTCCACTCATTTTATTTACTGCGTCATAAGCTCCAAGTGCTTTTGCTCCAAATGCTAATGCTTTTGTTCCCATTGCGCCTAAAGCTGCCCAAGCTACCATTTACACCATATTAAAATCATCTCTCTTCAATATTATCTCATAAAAGTTCTCGTTACTGGAGAAAGTCAATGAAACATAAACATTCTCACGGGCTTCGTCCTCACCGCTTTGCGGTCTATCTAACTTCTTTCTTATCTCATCTATTCGCTTCAAAATGTCTGAACAATTGCTAACATCTTCTACAACAGTTATTTCATCATGAATGACTTTCATGAACAAGCTCATTTAATATGCAATTAAAATCATCTCAATAATGAGTCCATCCTTTCCATCTTTAGGTAGCACAACATCTTTCATTGAAGAAGGTTCGACAAGTCTTATGTTAAACTTTACTGACAAAGTTTGTTATACTATAATGCTTCGGTGGCGAATACATGTAGTTTGAAAGACATAATATAGATTCTTCAGCAAATTCACTTATACTGGATTTTATAACAATGTTTTCACGAGACCAAATGCCACCAATTGAAAAACTTGTAAGCAATCCTGCTGAACCTTCAACTGTAAACGTCGATGGTAACATTCCACGAAGGTCATCTATTGACATCTTTGAGTCACTGAATTTAAATATTTTCTTAAAGCAATCGTCATTATCTAACCATGCAATAGCTTTGAAGTTTTCATTCGAATATACATCTGCTTCATTAAATGTAAAACCTGACTTCTTTGCAGAGACGATTTTAAAATCTATTGCATTTGTTTCAAAATTATATGCTATGGTAACTTCTGAAGGTAATGGGTGTCCTTCTGCTATAAGTTGTTCTTTCAATACCGTTTGAAGCTTTGTGTTAAAAACTTTCATGTCATCTCCTGTATCTAAGTTCACATACACAGCAACAGGGAAACTATCTTGCTTCTTTGTTTCATCATTATATCTCAAAACATTAAAGTTCTTCAATAATATTGTTCTTCCTGCTGGAATACTTCTAACTTGTCTTATTTCAATAGCTTTCTCACCTCCTACATACTCTACCCAGTGTCTTGGATATTCATAAGTATACTGACTTTCTTGAATTTTGGTTGGTTTCATCATAACGTGTTCATAGTATATCTTTATACTCTTGTCAGTTAGACTCGGTGCTATGTTCTGAATATTTCTGACTTGCATTTTTAATGGAGATAAAATGAAGCATTTAATACATGACGTAGATGAAGACATGAATGAAACTACAGACAAACTTAACTCTTCTCTTATTCTTCCTTTCAGCAAAGATTATGAATTCTGTTCAAATGGTGTGTATTTCTATTGTGGAAAGATGGGGTCAGGAAAGACATTTAACCTCATTCGTCATATACTCATAACAGAGCGTTTAGGTCAAGATTCATATTATGACCAAATCATTATATCAGCAACTTCAGACTCTATGGATTCAACAGCGAAAACATTCATGAGTAAAGTTCAAGCATCTGTCGTTAAAGTTCCAGATAGCGAACTCATTGAATTTCTTCAACGTTACATTCGACGTAAGAGAAAATATTATACCATCGTAGAGTTCATACAGTCAGGAATGCAAAAGACTTCAGAAGAGATGGAAAGAATTATTGACAAACACACTTACGTCAGTACTCAGAGAGTTTACGATATGAAACGACTGACAAACTACATTCTATCAAAACTTTCAAAATACCCCTTCAAAAAGTATCCTTCAAACACTCTGCTCGTTTGTGACGACTTCGCCGGAAAAGGTTTAGTGTCAAAACCAGACTCACCATTAGCTAACATCATTACTAAAGTCAGACATTACCATTTAACTGTAGCAATACTTATGCAAACATGGCGTTTCCTTGCTTTAAACATAAAACGTCTCATAACTGACTTCGTTATCTTTCAAGGTTTCTCACGCTATGACATTGAACTCATTTGGAAACAGTCAGGATAACATTACCTTTGAAGAAATTGGGAAGCATATAAGTCTCTCATCTCTCCTCGTTCATACCTTGAGATTCATATCATGACTAATACCATTAAAGTCAAAAATATTCCATGGGAACGACCAACATTGTTTTAAATCTTATGCTTTAATTGACTGATGGTAAACAAATTCCATGCATCTCTGTCACCATTTTCTGTTTATTTTTTGCTGTCATTCAATATCATCCACTTCCCCATCGTTAACTTTTGAGGATATGGGTTAGAATAGCTGTTCTTAAATGAAGGCTTTTCACCTTTGAGTGCATAAACTCTATAACTTTCTGCATACTTTATGTTTGTAACCTCCTGAGCCATCATTGACATAAATTTTTATAGGTTTCCACCCTTTGTTCATGTTTCTGCTTCTTCCCTTAGCTCTTTTGTTCAGAAGTTCTACATCTTTATACACGGCACCTGTCTCAGTGAATTCAACAATATTTTCATTCGTTAGCTTTACATTCAAACCCTTGTCGAGTATATTGTTCATTTCATACATATAAAAGGTTTTTATTCTATATGAAATGAGAAGCAAATCCATCTTAGCTGGTGCCGTTAATGTTCCAATTGAACCAACATCAAATGTTGACTCACGAACGACAAACAATATTGTCATAAAGAACTATAGTTCAGAGTGTTTGAAAGAAAAAGAACCAGAGCTGAAATCAGTGAATTTAAACACAGCTTCAAACGCTAACGCTACATCAGATGTTAAGTTAGAGTATCCACCACTGGACCAAGTTCTTTCAAGAGAAGTCAACGACAATCCTTACACAAATGTTCAAACAAATCCTTCAGATAACGTAGACCATTACCTTCTTCAGTTATATCAAACAATTTTACTCAAAGACGATAAGAAGCTTTTGACAAATCTTATAAGTAAGAACCAAATAATTCTAACAAAGGAGGACCTTGAAAATATTATATCACAAATAACAGGAAAGCAATGTGTCATTGACTATCTCGACCCTGAAATCGAATGCTGTGGTCAAACTCCAATATTCATGAAAATAGGTAACATCCGCATCATTGAAACACCAGGTACTCCAGGAGTTGAGTTTAAGTATAAATATTCGAACGAGTATACAAAACTATCTACTTACTATAAGCTTTGTTTGAAATATGTTTTAGTAAATTAAAGCAATTTGTAATATCTGTCCAAAACTTCTTCAACACTATTGAACTCATCTTCATAATGCAAACCTAATCTTATTGACTTGGTGCAATTTTCACTAACACAATATAGCGCTTTGCGCTCGGCGCCTTTGACGCCTTTTTCTGTTCTCTTGACTGACATAACTAACTCATTTGTTTCATCAAACAGCAACAACCAAAGTTCATGACCTAATACATAACATTCATACTTTATATTTTTAGCTCTGAGTTCTCTTGTAAGCCGTTGCATTTAATATTTTCTAAAAAGTCAACTTCAACAGTCATTCGCACTGGTGCCTTCAGTACTACGGGCTCGCCTTGAAAGTCAACTAGTCTGAATTGCATGTCTTTCAAATTATGAGGACTAATGTGAACCCATTTACCTAAATGAGTTACTATGACAGGAACGTTTGGAATGAACATTGAATTTACTTCATAACAGAAAGACTTATATTCTACTGAACCTTTACTATTAACTCCTGAAATACCTGTGACATTAGCTATTTTAGACTCAATGTACAAACAATTGCCATAACATACGTATGGAACGGATTTCATCTCAATCGTTTTGTCAACACTTTTCAAAGGAAATGTCATATGGTATGCTCCCAGAAGCAATTGAACTCTATGACTCATTCGTGTTATCTTAAACTCCTTCGCATAACTGAACTTCAAAACTCCTGCAATAAGTTTAACATTCATTAAGTTTTCTTCGTTATCCTTGTTTATTGTAGTATTTATGAGAGCATTTAACACTCCAGCTAATGTTTCCATCTTATATTCTACATTATTGTGAAATCTTATTTCATGCTTCTTTCCATCTATTTCAAGCTCCATGAAATCTGTTTCGTCAGCTATAACGAATGAAGCAATAGTATTAAAGTCAACCATTCTGAAAGCAAGCGCTTCATTCTGAAGACCTAAGTTTGTTTGTAGCTTTACTGTCCCGTATTCGTTTGGGTCTGTACTTTGCAAATAGAACAACATTTTATTCTCATTAAAATATGACTATTGCTGCATATGCGTATGAAACAAATGAAGCAAGAAGAGCACATGAACTAGTAAACGAAAACTCAACTTTAACCATTGAAGGCAATGATTTAGTCATTGACGATGGAAAAACTAAAAAAGTCATTGATTTCGATACTTTTAACACTTATGACCCATTCATTACAACAAGCAAGGTTCCCATCATAAATGATGGAACGGTGCAATATATAAATTCAACAGTAGATGCCTCATTAGTGAAAGTACTGAATGTTCTCATTGAATTGTTAAAGAGCTTTCGATTTGACGACAACATTAAATGCCTAAAGAATTTAGTCATGAATGAGAAACAAATTCTCGGCGTTGCTGGTAGCAGTAATGATGTACACCTTATGACATTAGAATATTATAACGAATACAAGGAATACAAGGACCACAAGGAATACAAGGAATACAAGGACCTCAAGGCGAAAACGGTTTGGATGGTGAAGATGGAAAGGATGGAAAAACTGCTAAATCATGGATATGGAACCTTATAAATACTGGTTTAACAGCTGCTTCATATGGAGTTCTTCAATACCAAATCGGAAAGATATGGGCAGTACTTGGTGAAGAAGTTTTAGATGACGTTAAAAATGCTTTGAACTTCATTTCAAATGGTTCGGATACTATTAAAACTTTATCTGGTTGGATGCAAGAAACAAGGAGTCAAATAGATACTGTAAGACGTATAGCAAACAATGCACGTACGGGATTGGATACTTTACGAGAAGCACAAAATACACTAAAGGAAGCAAATGATATTCTTGCCTCAGTATCAGACATGCATGAAGATTGGCTTAAAGGTATTGACAAATCTTTAAAAAATCACAGTCAGTCTATTGCTGACTACAAGAAAAGTATAGATTTTTTACATAGTGCTATGGACGTACATGATGGAAGCATAAGGAACTTACTTAATGCTAACAATAACTTACCAGGAACTATTAAAGTATTTATAAAGTCCTTTGTAAAACTTGGTGCTCTAACATTTAGGTCTTTGAGAGCAAGAGCATTGAAGTCAAGAGATGCAGAAACTCCAACAGAACCTACAGAAGGAACTGAAACAACAGAAACTCCAGAAGAACCACCAAAACCAACAGCTAATGAAATATTGTTCGAATATTTTCCAAGGTACTCTGTTCTCATTGCATACATTCAAGAAATACTTAAGAAAGCAGACTTGACTTTAGGAGATGATGAAAGTTCTGTATATCTTTCGTTCCAGTTTCAAATAGCAGAACTTTTGAGACAGATATGCTTAATGTATGACAACATCTCTGATTTCACAAGATATGATGACGACCATGACCCCGAACACGGTGAAGAAGAAGTTTTACAAACATCCATTAAGACAGGAAAGGTTTTAACACAAAGTCTCATTATTGACACCAAAGATGGCGAAGTGGACGTTCTTCAAGAGCTGAAGAAAAATACTTCTTCGGGAGGTGGTGGTAGGCATGAACTTGAAATAAATGAGATAGAAGAGAAATTAGCCGAAAAAGCAGATAAAGAACATAAACACAATATCTCCGATATAAATGAACTTCAAGCTACATTAAATAGTAAAGCGGACAAGAACCATGTTCATTATATAAGTTCAGACGAACAGATTATAACGGACTATCATGGATATTTAACACAGGATGAAGAAGTGAAGACGAAAAATGTTAATGAAAGAAGATATAAATTCATTCGTGCTAAAGGTTATGACATACACTGTACTGTACAGTATGACACAGGTATAGCACCACAAACATTTGGTTATAACGCTGAAATTTATGCTTCATACTTCTTTGTTAACGGTGTATTAGTTGAACCAAGATTTATGTTAAGAGTTAAGGCAAAAATAACTTTTGAAGATGCTATTAAAAGTAAAGCTGACAAAAATGAACTTGACGCAACGAACAAAGTTTTGAAATCTCATAAACACAATATCTCCGATATAAATGAACTTCAAACTTCTTTAGACAGTAAAGCAGACAAAAACCATACACATGAATCCTTCACTACTGTTAGAGCTGATGACATAATATTGAACTATACTTTAGGTTCAAGCGCACCTTTAGAGAATCCAAGCACTAGCGTAAAAGACACGCTTAACAGTTTAGATAACAGTTGCAGGAACATTGAAGGTCATGCCAGAAACTTTGAAGCACATGAACTACCAGCAATGTTAGATAAGAAAGCTGACAAAACTTATGTGGATGCAGAACTAACAAAGAAATTTTCGAAACCAGATACAATGACATTTACAACAGAAATTATAAATGGCGAACCAGCAACTCCATTTGAATTTGTTAGAGGTCTTCAACCAGATACTTTTGAATTTTTCTTGGATAATTCTATTGAACTAACATTACATTATAAAAGTGGAACAAATGCAACATTTCATCCGGGAGATACATTCCAAATGGTATTTAATGACATAAGTTCTTTAGAATATGTTTATAGAGTTATGAGTATATATGATTTAATATATCCTATAGGAGCTGTTTATACGTCTATGAATCCAATAAATCCAAACACTTTATTTGGTGGTAGATGGTATGAAATAGTTGACAGTTTTCCATTCTACACTAATACGCAGTCAATGAAGATGGGAGGTTCAAAGAAAATAGGTATTGAAAACCTTCCTTCACATATGCATAGGTTCAGTGGAAGAACATCTGTGGAAGGAAACCATTCACATTCAATAACAAAAAGAGGTTATATAAATCTTGCAGCGGGTTCGAATAGACAGGGAATGAACAGATATGATATCTCAGATGACCCCAAAGATGTTAGCACAGGTATTTTCTGTGGAACTGCAGGAAATCATACACATGTTGTAGCTGGTATTACAGACCCAGCAGGTAATGGAAAAGATTATATGCCTCCTTATATAACAATGCACGCTTGGATACGAGTTGGTTAAACTCTTTATTTTTACTTAAATGAGCTTGAAAGAAGTATTCGAACAACATCCATGGAGGTCTTTTAAGAAATTCAATGAAGCTGCAAAGAGTTCGGGATTTACTAACAGAGCTGAAGTGAAAAGGTTCTTTAACAAAAATGTTGTACATCAAACAAAAATAAATCCTTACGACTACTTTTTACCAATTTACTCCAACACTCCTGACGCATACCAATTTGACACTCTCATTCAAAGCAGAAAAGGAGGACATAAACCATTCCTCATCTTCATAAATGTTAACACTCGTAAAGCATATGCATATCCAATGAGGAACAAAGGAACTCGTGAAGTGTTAAGAGTTTTACAAAAGTTTGTAGCAGAACATAACCCAAGTACTTTAACATCAGACCAAGACAGTGCATACCTCAGCAACGAAATCACAGAATTTCTCATTAAGCATAACATAACTCACTACACTACTGAAGACCATAACCATAACATACTCGGTATCATTAACCGCTTCATAAGAACGCTCAGAGATTTAAACCAAGAGCGAGATTTTACCGAAGAAACAATGAAACATTTTCTCGAAGTATATAATTCCTCAACACATTCTACAACAGGACATACACCAAATTCAATGACACAACAACAAGAAGAAAAGTATATACAAAAGAAACGAAGCCAAACACAAAATATCAGAAATTCAAAACAATTTACACTCATTCCTGGTACAAAAGTTCGTGTAGTTCTTGACGACAAACCGTTGACAAAGAAACGTTTAAGGTTAAGTCGAAATTATTATATCGTAGACTCTACGCAAGGTAATGGATATCTTATAAAAGCTGCCGACGACTCTATTGCGTTTTATCCTCGTCATAAATTAGTCGAAAGTAGTAATGGCAAACTTGCTGAAACCATTGACGAAGCAAAGCGAGGAGTGGTTATTGAAATACTTGACTATAACATAAACGATGACACTTATAAAGTAAGATATGAAGGAGGCGTTGAAGATGTTATACCATCTAAGAACTTGAGAGAGTCAAAGCCAACACATCTGGGTCCATTAGAGCGGGAGTACTGGAAAGACAAAAATATGCCAGAAAGAATAAGAAAATTATTCTAAACTTTTTCGTTGGATGTAAATCAGACATGAATGAGAACAATCATGAAATTATTAATGGTACCATTTATTTTAACATAAAGACGCAAACGGACTCTTTGAGTCCTGAAGGTCTTTCAGACCGAAGCGGCGGGGCATAGCCCATGAACAAAAATAATGAATTTTTTCAGTGTCACCATGTCACCATGTCACCAGGTTAATTAACTTCTTTAAAAAATGATGACAACATGACATTTTGATAACATTTACGAAAATTATTTTTGAAGAACTGAAGGTGTCACCATGTCACCATGTCACCAGGTTAATTAACTTCTTTAAAAAATGATGACAACATGACATTTTGACAACAGCAACAAAGGAAATTTGATGCAGTACAAAAATAAAGTTAGTTTTAAAATTATTTTTATTTTTTTATTCCTATATAAATGACAGCAACGAACAACAACAACTATATCGTTTCTGATGAAAAAGTTATTGATTCATTAGCTGAGGAATTAGTTGTGGCAGAAACTAAAACCCTCAACGAAAGAATTGGTGAAAATAAGATTGATTTACATAACTACCTCAAACATGATGGAGGAAGAGGAAGGAAAACTGGTATGGCTTTATTAGTAAATAAAATTCAAAATTTAACTATTATTGATGTTGATATCAATAAATCTTACAATGATGAACTTAAAGAAACAGTTAGAAAAGACATTTTATCAAAACTTTCGGATAAAGATGTTATCGTTAAAACCGCTTCGGGAGGTCTTCACATTTATTGCAACACTAATTTCTTCTATTCAGTTTCGAACAGAATGATTAAATGTTATTCCTGCAATGATTATGATATTGATATAATGACTTCAATGGATGATTCAAAGCGTTCATTAGTGGTTATGGCTGATTCAAGAGTTCGCAAGAATGCAACAGAACCAATCAATACATACTCATTCATTCGTGGAAGTTATGATTCAACATTAACTAGAACAGTGAATGATGTATTAAATGATTTGAATATTAAGGTAAGAGTTGAACAGAAGAGCGAAGAAATAAAGAGTATAATGAATGAAAACAAAGATGTAAACATCGACGATAAACTTGCCCAGAGCATAGTTGATGGTATAAGTGATTTTGAAGTACATAATGACAGTGGAAACATGAATTTAGAAAAAGAAATAACATTGTTCACACTGTTTCAAGCAATTAATTCGTTACCTAATCATTTAATTAATGAAGCCTACGATAACGTTTATAACTTCTGCAATTTAACTGAAAATGCTAAAAGTAATTTTGAAAAAGCACGTAGTAGATATGCACATTTAATGACTTCTCCATTTGTTTTAGTGAAGATTCTAAAACTATATCAAAAGGAATATTATGATGAATACGTTTTACCTTTATTACGTAAGCCAAAAATAACATTTGATATAAAACTTGATGATTCATTCTTGATAACAGATATTAGACGCAAGGCTGAAAATCATCAGTATAAAAACAGTTCTGAAGTAATTGAGGATTTATCACATGTAATCCGTTTTGTAGATTGTGGAAACAAATACTTCATTCAAAAGGACTATAATATCCACGACAAAATGAATCAAATATCATTCGTTCTTCAATCAAACATGAAAGAGTCACTCAAAATGATTAAATTATTTAAAGAAGAAGGTAAAACCATAACAGCATGGGATGTACTACTAAATCAATTATCCTCATTAACTGTTAAGGGTGTTAGCTTTAAATCTGATTCTCCAGATGTTTTCTCAACGTTTCAGGGTTATAAATACAACATTCTTGAAAAGCCTGATTACTCAAAAATTGAGATGTTTATGGATTTCATTAAAGAAGCCATTTGTGATAATAACGATGAAGTGTATAAATATCTACTCGGCTGGATTGCATCAATGATTCAGCATCCTGGAATCAAGAATGAAACAGCAATTATTTTGAAAGGACTTCAGGGAACAGGTAAAAACAGATTTACAGACATTATTTCTGAACTTCTCGCTGGTTATTCATGTAAAAACATTACTGAAATAAGTGAGCTAACGGGTAATTTCAATTCAGTAGTTGAGAATAAAATGTTTCTTGTACTTAATGAACTCAAGAATGTTGGTGAAGACAGACTTGCAAACTTCAACGCTTTGAAATCAATTATTACGGATAATGAGATTAGAATTAATGAAAAGAATCAACCCAGAAGAACTGCTCAGAATGTTGCCAATTTCATTTTGGTAACTAATAACGTTTACCCTGTCAAAATTGAAGTTGGAGACAGAAGATACGTAGTTTTAAGAGTTAATGGTAAATTTAAAGGTCAATTTGATTACTTCAAGAATTTAATGGATTCATGCACTAAGGAATTTTATGATAATTTACTGACGTATTTTATGCAATATGACCTTTCATCATTTAATGTACGAATCATTCCGATGACTGAAGCCAAACAAGATTTAATAGAATTATCAACAAATCCTTTAGATGAATGGATAAATACACATTATGATGAATTGTGTGCAGGTATGACGTGTAAAAATGCTCTATTCTGCAAACCATCAGACATGAAAGACAAAAACTTTCAAATGAGCATTAAGGATAAATGTGATAGGAAACAGAGAAGAATAGACGGTAAACAGACGTGGTGTTATGTTTTGAAAGAAGAAATGAAAGGATTATATAAACAGGTTGAACCAAACGATAATGAGGATTCATTTACTGACGATGAAATACCTGTAAATGAGGTAGTATAAAGTATGATTGGAATTTATTTTTGCATTAATCCTGCTGTGTTGTCAAAATGTCATGTTGTCATCATTTTTTAATGAAGTTAATTAACCTGGTGACATGGTGACATGGTGACACTTTCAGTTATTCAAAAATATATTTTTGTTCAAATAACGTCAGTGTCAATTTCTTCAACCATTTCACTTCCTTCGTCAATGTCAATTGAAGCTTCTTCAACTTTTGGTAAGAACTTTTGTATGACATCTTTGTTCGTTATTGTCTTCAGAGATGAAGGATAATATTTCACAGATGTTTCACACTTCTTATATTCTTTCTGTTCGGAAAGATTTAAAGCAATACTGAAGAAGTCAACGTTGGAGTTCTTTATAACAGTATAATGAGTATCTTTTACATTCACAAAGAAACCCTTTTGTTTCAAAACTACTGCTAACTCTTGTGAAGTATAACGTTTGCGGTCAATGACGATAGCTAATGGTCTGACATACTGACCAAACTTAGATTCTTTCACAAACTTCTTGTTAAAGATAACATTAACGTTTGAAGCACCATTGAACTCATTCTTGATGGCAGTAGCGAGAGCATTGTATGAAAAGAACTTGCAATCTTGCATGTGTTTCATTAAAATAAAAATATTAAATTATTTTGAAAAATAACTTAAAAATGTAATCTAATTTTTTTAAAAAATATTTTTTTATTTCCTACTAAAGATGTATCGGAAGTTGTCTAAGTTAGAACACTCGGAAATAAAACAACTTCTTACAGAAGCTAACATAGATGTTGCAAAACATTACGCGACAAACAAAAAATCACTCGCTGACTTCATTAAAGACTACAATGGTGAAATAACTTATGATAGAATTCATGAGTTCATAAAGTCGCAACGCGGCGAGGACGAAGTCCATGCAAGAACATTTCCTTTAAATGACGTTGCTATTGACTTATATCATAGACGTTCAGTACCACATGAAGTAAGGCGTGAAATGTATGACATAACAAATGCAAACGTTGGTCATACTCGTAAAGCTCTTTCTCATGACGTTCGTCAAGAGATGTTTGAACTTACGAACTCAAACGTTGGTGAAACAAGAAGAGCTGTACCACATGAAGTAAGGCGTGAAATGTTTGACATAACAAATGCAAACGTTGGTGAAACAAGAAGAAGAGACGACACACTGAAACAACAGAGAAGAGAGATGTTTAAAAGTGCTATAGAACAAGTTCGCAAAGCTAATGATGTCATTCGTTCCATTGACGACAAACCAAAAGAAGGTGAGAGATGGTTAAAGAAAGATGAAGAGAATAGGAAGAGAAATGTGAAGTCAGGCAATAGACTCATTGACTTTAACATCGAAGCTTTAGATGAACCAAACAGAGAATATTTACACAAACATTTCGGTAAGGTTTTCATGAGACTCTTAGAGAAAATTAAAATAAACTCACAACAGAGATGGATGGTATGTTATAAACTTGGTGGAAAGTATGAATGTTCTACGTTAAACCTCAATAATATTGGAACATTACTACATCAGCTCTTGAAGGAGAACTTTATATCAGAGATAGAAGCAAATGCCGCAGGTATTGTTGAAATGCACTATGACTTCTTCTTGACAAACATAAAGAATCTTACTGAAATAAAGATGTATGATTTAACAGAATATGAAGGCTTAACGATGTCAGATGTAAAGAAAGGCAAACCAAAAAAGAGACCATATAGAGATGAAAGCACACTGACAAATGACCAGAAAGCCATTTTGGAAGCTCTTAAGCAAACAGGAAACCCAGCACTTATAGAAAGCTTTTGGAAAGATAATGGTGAAAAGAAGTTTTATAAGAAGAGAAGCGGTCAGTTCTGGAAGTATCTTTGCACATTACCTATAAATCTTGAACGCTACCAAATCTTCAATGAACTGAACAAAAGAACTGCAGCACTTATGACAGAAGACAATTGTTTCGTTTATGCTTGCATTCAGGCTGGAGTAGATGAAGAAACTATTGACCACATGAGAGAAGTCATTCGTGTTAAAGACTTTCCACAAAGTAAAGTACAAGAAATTTCCGATTCAACAGGTATAGCATTCAATGTTACCATTGGTTATTTCAATGACTCAAGACATAATGAAATAAAGAGATATATACCAAAAGAATGTGAAACTGTTCGAACTATTGACTTACTTCTTGTTGAAGACCACTACATGCTAAATGAAAGACTTCCAATGACAACATACTTCATTCGCAACTATAAAGAAATTCTCAAAGCTTGTGGTGGAATGAACATTGAGAAACAGATGAAGATTTATACAAAGAGAGAAGATAAATATGTAGTTCGTTATGATAGAACAACACCGTTATGGGATGTTATGAAAACATTGTGGGAGTGCAAATATTTCGAACCTATTTCTTATGGAGAACTTTTCACATATACGACTGACTTATATAAACAGAACCTTGCACCATTTAAAGATTTGACATATGCTCCAAAGTATTGTGTACAACTGAAGAAGAAAGCAGAGTCAAAAGAAGTAAATAAAGCTAAATGTAAATTCATTCCTGAGCACGTTTTCTTTGCTGACTTTGAGTGTAGCACAGACGGCTTTCATAAAGCGTTTAACATATGTTATGACAGTGAAGATGGTTCAGTGAGTCAAAGCATTTGGGGTCAAAACTGTGCAACAGAATTTTTGGAACGACTTCCTGACAAGAGTTTAATATATTTCCATAACCTCAGCTATGACATAAACTTTATCTTAAGACACATGACAGAAGTGAAAGGAACTCCCATCATTAAAGGTTCACGAACAATGCAAATAACTGGTTTATATAAAGGACGGGCAATTATTATAAAAGACTCTTACAGTGTTATAAATAAGAAACTTAAACTATTTCCTGCTATGTTTAACTTACAAACAGGACCGAAAGAAGTATTTCCATACAACTACTACAGCAGTACTTTGTTAGCAAATGACAACAGAACTGGTGTCATTTCTGAAGCTGTAAGTTTGTCAAGGATGCAGATACATTCATGAAGAACATAGATTCCATCAAAGGTTGCAGAATAGATGAGAACCACTTCGACTTAGAAAAATATAGCACGTTTTACTGCAAACAAGATGTAAGAATTTTAAGAGAAGGTTTTGTAAAGTTCCGCAATGACTTATTGAAAGAGTTTGATTTAAACGTTTATGACTACGTTAGTATTTGTTCTATTGCTAACAAATTGTTTGAGAACAGAGTATACTTCCCGAATGGAAATCTTTATGACCTCTCAAATAAACCAAGAGAATTTATTTCGAGATGCATTCAAGGTGGACGATGTATGTTGTCAGATAACATTAAACAAAAGAGCAAAAAGAAACTCATTGCTGACTTCGACGCTGTTTCATTATATCCATCCGCTATAGCAAGATTTATACTTTAGAAGGAATTCCAAAAGTATTGAAGGATGAGATGTTAAGCACAGAGTATCTCATGAGACATTTATTCGATGACGACCAAAAGGAAGCCATTGGTGAAAAGTTTATGTCAGGCTTCTTTGTTCTCATTAAGATAACAGAGATTGGTATACCCAGACATTTTCCTTTAATAGTTTGCGACCCTGAACTAAATCCAGAACTTAACGTTCCCAGAAGTTCAAACACTTGCTGTCTCATGTATGTTGACCATATAACATTACAGGACCTTATAAAATATCAAGGTGTCAAATGTGAAGTGTTGCAAGGATACTATTACGATGGAAACAGAGATATGAGAATAAGAGATGAAGTAAAGAAGTTGTTTGAGTTAAGGTTAAAGTATAAGAAAGAAGAAAACCCATTACAAGAAATTATAAAACTCATTCTGAACAGTATCTATGGCAAAACCATTCTATCTCCTATTGAGTCAAAAATAACCATAGTAGATGACAAAGATGCTATAAGATATGCCATCAGAAACTACAACCATATAGTGAAGTTCGAAGGTTTGGATGGTTCCGATAAGACTATATTCAAACTAACAAAAAACATTTGTAGACACTTTAACTTCTGTCCACTTGGTGTTAATATCTTATCTATGTCGAAACGTATCATGAATGAAGTATTCTGTACTGCTGAGGACATGGGTCTTCAAATATTTTACCAGGACTGCAATAGCATGCATATTTTCAATGAAGACATCCCACTGTTAGCTCAGGAATTTCAGAAGAGATACGGTAGAGAACTTATTGGTAAAACATTAGGTCAGTTCCATTCTGACTTCGCAGAAATAACACCTGGAAAACAAAGTTTAGCATACAAGTCAATATTTTGTGGAAAGAAGACTTACATAGACTTACTCACGAACGATTTAAATGAAGTTGCATTCCATGCACGTTGTAAAGGTGTAAAACAAGACGTTCTTGCTTTAACAGCTAATGAAATGTTTCCTGAAGCTATACAATGCTATTACAATGAAGATAAGAACATTCACATACCTGTTGGAACATATGACAAAGACTCTGAGTTCAGTTTAATGAAACTTTACAAAGCACTTCATGATGGTCAAGAGATTGGATTTGACTTATGTAAGTCTTCTAGTCCTTGCTTTGAAGAGAAGTTTAACTTCTCAATAACGACTAAAACAAGCTTTATTCGTAAGTTGAAGTTCTGAGGTCATTTATTTTTGTCAGCAATGAGGTCATTCGTGATAAAAATAAGCCGCTAGCGGCAAGGGCGAAGCCCATGTGGTCATTTACAATACAGCTATTGTAGAGTTTAACAATTGTGCTTCAATGTATAAACAATCTTTCCCATCTGGAGGTAGCAAAACAGGTGCTTTATGGTCATGAGTGGAGTACATGTCTATCCAAAACTCACGATTGAAGCCAGTAAGCTTGTAATATTTAGGATTTGGCAGTGGTGAATTTCTTGTATGACCAATGAACTCATTTTCAACGCCTTTGGCTATATTAGAGTAAAGTATTGCTTGCTTTCTATCCCAAATACCTGGAAATCTAATTTCTGAAAAATCATTTTTCCTCGGAAGCATTGCATCATAATTGAATACACTTTTGAAATCATCACTTGGTTCAGAGATTTGAAATTTTATATGTAATGGATTTTCTTTCTTTTCAGCTAATTCATTGAATGGTGAGAATATTATGAATTGACACGAACTCGTAATGAAAAGCTATTAATCTTTCTACAATTCCTTCTTCTTTCAGTTTTGCAAGAAAATCACGTAAAGGTTTTAATATTTCTAAATCCATGTTGAACTTCTTTTGAAAATTTTCGTAAAATGTAATTATACAGTCTTCTAACGTCGTACTATCATTGAAGTACCTGTACATGTGAATGTTTTGAGCACTTAAAGACTGTTCGTCATTTTCTATCTCGACTTGAAGTATAAATTCAACCTTTCTGAAAGCACGTGTTATATACATAGATGTTATGCCAATGTACTTCTCTTCATTTATGTTCACAATCCAGTCTGTTGGAAACTTAAACGTTACTCTGTTCCCCTTTATTTTGACGTCAGGGTTTTCACTACTGAACGCAACAGATAAAGGTATTTGTCTATACATTTAGTTCCGATAAAAATAAACCATTTACTCTTTCTTCTTCTTCAGCTTCTTTAGCTTTTTGTTCTTCCTTTGCTTTTGCTTCTTCTCTAGCTTTCTTCGCCAGCAAACGTGGGTTCTTCTGTCTTCCAGCAGCTAATGCAGCAAGTTGTTTTTCACTTAACTTTCTCTTTGGTTTCTCTGGCTTTTGTTCTTGTTTTTGTTCCTTCAGTTCGGATAAAATTTGCTCACGAATTTCTTTCTTCAATGCTTCAACATCTATGACCCCTTGGGTCTTGTCCGTATGACTTGTCTGAGTCATTTGACTGCAGATAAAAAACAAAATTGAAACTTTAACCAATGTAAAATGAGCTTGTCAAAATCAGAACGAGAGTCTATTATATTAAATGACGCAGAGGAATACAACATCCTTTCTATTATGTAAGTCAGAGTAAAGATGGTAAAATATATGTAAGAAAAAGAAAGGTTCCATTAGCGAATGCAGAGAGCGACAACATTAAGGTGCATGGCACCGAGGGTGAAGCCCATATAAAACCTTCTGTTCAAACTGAGCCACCAAAAGAACAAGAAGAAAAGAAGCCAGATGTACTTTCAATAACGAACCAAGAGCTTATTGCAAAGTTCGTGAATTTCATTGAAAAGCAAACCGAGTCAAAGAACCCTGACCCACCAGTGAAAGAAGTTGAGACAAAAGAGAATGTACAGTTCATTGAAAATGTCAAGAAACAACTTCCACCACGAATGCCAAGAAGAAGAGTGAGAATAATGAAGTAAATAGATATTTTTATCTGAAGTAAATACATGCAGAACGAACAGCTAAACGAATTTACTCCAGCAGAGCATATTCATCAGATTCGCTCATATTTCGATATCATAGACAATGCAGTTCAAATTGGTGACACTAATAGAAAATATTCTGACGCAAAGATTCCATCACAACCTGGAACTGCTAAAGATAACACATGGGTAACATTCAATCTCTCACCTCCTGGTGAAAATATGTTGGACCTTTACAATACATTCATTACGTATAAAATGGAAGGTCAATTTATTGTAGATAAAGAAATTGGTTCAGGTTCCAATAAAACAAACCCACCAGGATTTTGGATTGGTTTCGATGACGCTTTCTATGCAGTTGCTGGATATCAAATCCTTGCAAATGGTCGTATCGTATATTCTCAAGACAACGCAAGAGAAGAAGCATATATAACTTCAAACTCACAAACTACCGAACAAATAAAGAAAGTAGATGTTTTTCAAAGACTCGACATGAAGATGTATGGAGTCATTCGGGAACATGCAGAACAGGACAAATTGTTAGTGGTCCAATTACAGCAGGAAAATCATTTGATTTTAAGCTTCGTTTAAGAATTCCTGTTAGAAAGTTTTTACCATTAGAAGCTATAAGATTTATTCCTGCATTTGCTGGTAACATTCAGCTTAAAGTAAAGTTCAGTAGCGACGCCTTACAATGCACATCTATATCTGTAAATGATATCATTGCTTTCAATCCAACTCTTAAAGTTGCATTTGCTTCAGATTCAAATCCACCGACAAATAAATTTGTTCCATGGAATGAACCATTCACTATGATAACGAAGGCAATAGAAGCTAGTGGAACAGTTACTATTACAACTGTAACCCAGCAACTATTTCGAACAAAGATGGATTTTAATGAATGTTTCATTCATCCAAAATCATTCTCTTTAGACCCTAACATTTATACAGAACTTGTAGAACATTATACAAACGAGGCTTTATGTTTTCCTGTTAAAGTTATGGATTGGATTCCTATGGACGGTTCATTCTCAAAGAATACAGATAGTTCAAGTGCAACATTTACAGCAGCTTATACGCCTATTAATGTTAAAAGTATTTGGGCACTATTTAGAAAGAAAGACAACTATTATGTTAATTTTGAGAACCCTAAGTTTAAATATCTTCAGCTTTCCATGGGAGCTTATGGAAATATGCCTGCAGAACCTGAAAAATCATATGGACCTGTATTTTATGAAATGGTTGCGAACGCTTGCAATACAAACAATGATATGATAGGATTTAATGAAGATGTTATGAGGTCATTGGTGGATGATGGTAGTGTGGAACATAAATGGGATAGCTATGACAACACACATTTCTTATGTGGTTTTCCAACAGAAGTGGACTTTTGCTTCCAGCAAGGTCAAACATCTACTGCTCCAATAACATACAAATTGTCTGTTAAAGGACCTATTGAACTAGCAACTGAAAATGTACCAAAGCCACTTATTGGATTTATGAGGGATTGTTGCTTTGCAATACAAGTAAGACAGTCAGGCATACCAATAATAAGACTTGACGACTATAACTTAGCACTGACGACAGTGAGGAATAAAGGATGAACGTTTATTTTTAAAGCTTATAAATGAGTTCTTCATCAAGCTCTCGTGAACCTTCACCATCTATGAAACAAACTTTACCAAACGATTATGGAGCACCTATTGAATATTTCTTACGAGCTGCACAATGGCAAAGAGCAGTCTCACCAAGGTTAGGTGTTCCACCAGCTCCTGTCAAAAATAGCATTTGGTCAAGTCCTTATATAAAATATGGTCTCCCACTAGGTTTGCTAGCTACAGCAGGAGCAGTAATGATGTTGAAAAGAAATAAAGCAAATGTTGTAAATAATACTGAAGTAGCTGAAGTTAAACAAACTCCGACACCATCGCCAAAACCAACGTCAAAACCAACACCTTCACAAACAACACCTTCAATGACTCCTGAACCTATGAAATTACAAACTCCTGTTCAAAAGTCAACTCCAAAACCGACTCCAACATTTAAACCAGAACCTACACCACAAATAAATCGTAAAACTCCTGCGTTTCCTTACTGAAAAATAACGTTATTTTTATTTAATATTAAAATTTTTATTTTATTGAAATGACAAATAAAGTCACTGAAGCAATGAAACAAAAGTTCTTGGTAGAATACATTAAATCAGGAACTATTCCAGAAGGTTTTTACGTTCATACAATGAAAGATGGTAGAGTTCAGTTTAGAAAGATAAAGCAACCATTAGATAAAGAAGGAATTTTGAGAAAGATTAAATTACATGAAGACAACATTACTGAACTTAAGAAGAAGTTAGAAGAGTTGGAGAAAGGAAGAGAGTTATAAAGCAATGAATTCAAGTGGGTGAAAAACCGGGTGAAAAAAGAGGTGAGATTTCACCACTTCACCTAATTTATTTTTGTGCTATGTTTTCATACGCGTGAAGGTAGTGATATCATTTATTTTTTATTTTATTTTTATTTTATCTTTATGTAAATGACAGAACAAAAGCAACTCATTCGAATTCCACAGTATAACAAACATACATTTAAACATTTATTCTTCCTTCCTGAGCATAACATGTTCTTTCAAATACATCCGAGACCAGTTGACTTTTCATTGACTGTGTATAAAGATAGAAATAGTTATATCATTAAACCATACGATGACGAAGGTAAGTTATGTAAATTGTACGTTAAGAAGTTAGAGAAAGTTTATGGCTTCAAGTATGACTACAATAGGGTTAACACTGATGATGAAGATATTGAGGAAAATTTATGAGAACATTAGTGAAGTCGTTAGTGAGAACGATAGTGAGAACGTTTATTTTTTACATTAGTGAGTTCGTTAGTGAGGTGAAGTGGTTGGCGGCTTTGTAAATATTTAATGTTAAATTAGTGTTGTCGTTTGTGTTGTAAAATATACGTTAGCGGTTTTGTAAAGTGTCAAACCGTTATCTTGGATAAGGTGGAACGCAGTGCCGCCGTACCCAAGATAACCATACTAACTAATGCGACATTTCCGAAGCTTATTCCTGCGAGTTCGACTGTGACTCGTTCTCCGATTAAAAGTATCTCTGGGACTTTATTGACTAAAATGATGTCTTCTATTTTATAATATGGGACTGATTCAGAAAACATGAAGTAAGAAATTTGATAATAACCTCTTTCACTTGGAACTTTAAATGTGTCATTAAAAATATAATTCTGACTGTCATCTTGATGTGTTTGAATTAACTCATAATCTTGTAGACCAGATGAGTTAACAGCTCTAGAAATGTTGTATACTTCATTAAAATTATATGTAAACAATATTAGATCTAATGTGAAATTCGTGTCAGGATAATAACAACTCCTTTTTGGTGAAAATATCTCAATATTAATGACAATAGGTGTGATTCTTACGTATCCTTGACCTCGGTTGCCTATCAATCTTTCTGTGAATGAGTATGGTGAAGGCATTGATTCGTTGCCTGGGATGATTATTCCATTCTTGATAAAAGATTCATTTATGAAAGAACTTCCACCACCTCCAGCTGAATAGTAATCTCCACCAGCACCACCATAATAGCCAGAACCACCTCCTGAAGCCTCATGATAGCCTCTAGCTTCACAATTTCCTCCATAAAATTTGCCACCATTATTATTAGAATTTGCATAATTTGTTCCATAGCTTGTTTGAGTAGCACCTGTCCCACATCGTAAATTACCATAATATTTAGTGCAATGTGATCCATCCCCACCTGAAACTCCCCCTCCATATCCGCCATATGTATATTGATTAAAAAATGTTCCAGCACCAGCACCGGCAAAAAGAATTCCACTTTCATTTTTAGCTTCACCAATTGAAATGAAACTCATTCCTCCTCCTGATGATGAATAGAATTCATCATCATATGAACTTAACCCACGCCCTCCTCCTCCAAATGTGTTTCATAATATTGTTATAGGTTTACCGATATCACTATCATGCCTTAATATTTCAGTAGTTCCCATTTCACCGCAGAAAATATAAAGAGTTGTTTGCCGAGAAATATCAAGCTCTCCACTGGCATAGCCACCTTTGCCACCTTCATATAATGTTCCGTTATATGTAACATTGCCTCCTTGTGCACCCCATGCTTCAAGCCTGTATCTACCTGGTGGAAGATCTCTTCTAAATGGTTGGCAATCGAGATAATTTGTGCAATTATACACATATAGCTCACTGCGAATGAAGAGATCCCAAAGTATCAAAGTAAATGAGATTTCAAATTAAAATCTCAGATTAATATAAAATTGACAATAAAATAAATTCATATGGATTTGTTGGTCCTGTAAAATTTTGATAATTAGAAGATTTCTAAATATGTTAATTTACATGTACATTTTCAGTAATCATGATATTAATTATTTTAAAAATTATAATTTGGACGATACTAATGGTTTCCTATATTACAATTGATTTGTAGATTTACATTGGAGAAAAGCTTCTTAAGCTTTTTAATCCCATAAATGGCCATCATTTGGAAATAAAAAGTGTCAATAAATTGAATAAATTAACACATTTTTACTGATTCATATGTATTTACTGATTTTTATTTTGATGAAAAGAAAACAACAAAATTTATGAATGCTTATAATTATGATAAAAGGAATATGATGAGAAGAAGTTGAATTTAGAAATATTCAAAAGTTCAATTCGATTTCATTTCACAAGATTAGAGTAATAAATATTTTGTTTTCAACAATATAATTTAATATGATTTCTTTTTCTGTATAATAAGAGAAAATTATCAATTCAGATAAAAAAGAAATTAATTTTGAGTTCAAAGGTAAAAATTACTATACATTTGAACCTCAACATGTGAGGTTAAAGAAAGGATACTATTTATTTGAATTATGGGGTTGTTCAAGTACAGGTTATCAAGATTCAGACACATATCTACAGCCATCAAGAGGATCTTTTGTTTCTGGTTATATATAGGGTGTCCAAAGGTGCGTTTAGCACAGCGCTCTATATGAGACTATTAAAGGAGATATATGCTGATTATAAATATATAATAAAAAATATGAATATATGTATATGATGAGTATGTTGTATTTTGGCGCCATGCCGGGATATAAAATGAATTTTGAGACAAGAGGCGGTTTCGCGGGAAATTTTGGCGGGATTTTTTTCATTTTTTTAATGAATCATAAAGAAAACATCCTCGCTCTTGCAAAAAAATGCAAAGACTGTAAAAAAATCTACGAAACATTGGTAAAATGCTTCGGTATGGATGCTCCTAGCTATTCCACTGTAACGTATCATGTTAGGATGTATCACTTCATGAACAAAAAGGCGCCCATCATAAAAATTGACAAAAAATCGCCGGATCAAAGAAAAATCAAAGCAATTCTTCAAGCGCTAGATGAAGACCCAAGAGCATCACTCAGAAGGATAGAGGAGATGACAAAGATACCACGTACAACAGTCAGTTATTATCTGCACAATTATTTGAACTACAAACTAGCGTATACACGTTGGGTTCCGCACAACCTTAATTCAGTTCAAAAAAAATCTAGAGTCCAATCTTCGAAAGAGCTCCTCTCTATATTGGGTGCGTATCAATCCAAAAAGTTTCGCTTTTTAGTAACAGGGGACGAGTCTTGGTTTCAATATGCAACAGAAGCCAAAATCATGTGGATCCCGAAGGATGAAAATCCGCAAACATTCCCGAAGAAAAAAATTGACACACCAATGATGATGTTGTCGGTTTTTTGGGGCGTGAATGGCATCATCGCAATTGATATTCTTCAAAAACCTAATACGATGAATGCTCAGTATCTAATTGACAATGTTCTTACTCAAATTATCAATTCTGATGAGTTTGAGAAATCCAAACAACAAAAACAAAAGTTTGCAATTCATTTTGATAATTCAAGAGTTCACAAAAGTCATAAGGTAATGAATTACTTGGTGGAAAACAATGTCAAAGTTGTTCCAAACCCAATTTATTCACCTGATATTGCACCCTCTGACTTTTATTTATTCGGCACGCTAAAAAAGAGAGCTGAAGGACGCGAATTCGCGAGTCCAGATGATCTTGAAAATTTTGTAAGAGAGCAATTTGAGCAATTTTCTCATGATGATTTAAAGCGTGTCTTTCAAGCCTGGATCGATCGCTGCGAACGCGTGATTGAATCCAATGGTGATTATATTTAAATAAACTTTATATATATGTAACTTGTTTATTTCTATTCGCAGTATTCAGGTTTGTGCTAAACACACCTTTGGACACCCTATATTTATAATTTAGGCATTGTTTTGATTAGTTTTGGCACAATTAGCTGTTGGTCTGGTAATACTCAATTAGAGAAATACGTGAATGATCTTTCATTATTTATTTTGAAAAAGATCAATATATTAAGTGAAAATCAGAATTTCGTTATCTGTCTTTCTACATGGTTGAGTTTATGTTTAAATATGATTTACTTGGAAATGGTTATATACTACTAAAAAAGACAAATGATTTCTATGTACACGTATGTTCGAAAGGTCAATATTATATGTACAAGAATTCATATGGAGGGGGGGTCAGGGACAATTCGGGGGAGGCGGATCAAGTGATATCCGTCTTTTATCAGGAGAATATGATGATTTCGAATCTCTGAAAAGCAGAATCATCGTTGCATCAGGTGCAGGAGGTTCAGACTCTAAAGATCAAGGAGGTCCAGGAGGATCATTAAAAGGATACAACAGCACACAAAACAAAGGTAAAGGAGGGACACAAACATTTGGAGGCATCGGCATTGAAAATGGTAAATTTGGAAAAGGAGGTGGTGAAAACAGAACAATTGGACTAGAACAATATCACCTCGGAACATCAGGAGGTGGTTCAGGATACTTTGGTGGTGGAACATCAGATGATTATGGTTCAGGTGGTGGAAGTTGTTACATCAGTGGACATGAAGGTTGTGTTTCTGTCATCAAAGAATCAAAAATGGATAATATATCTTTCAAAACACAAGGAGATATCAGTATCCACTATTCAGGATTTAAATTCGAAAGAACAGTTATTGATGATGGAAAATATGAAATGAAATCTCCAAATGGTACATTCGAAATCGGACATCTTGGAAATGGATTTGTTCGAATCACAACAATATTTGACATATCAGAAATTTCTTGTAATTTTATTCCTTACTATTCTATAATGCATTATTTTGTATTTCAGATATTTTTATCATCTTTAATCTATTGATTATAATGATAAATATTCTATTTTAATGGTAATAATCAACATTCAAGATATAAATGAATGATGAGTAAATTTTGAAATTTTACCATCAATTAATGTTGGAATATCATTATCTCTATTAAAGGATTAAATTTAATTTTAGGTATATATGGTTTTGTTATCTCTAATTTTAGCAGTTCTTTTTGATCTGTTTGTGATTTCCTGTTTTCGGCAAAATATACAATAATAAAAATGATTGGCTATTGTTTTTGAGAAAATATCAATGCAATAAAGTTTATCAAGATATACATCATTGTTGGAAAAATTAAAATTAAATTCATTCTTTCTAATTAAACTCGATATATTTCTCATGGTTTGTTAAAGTGTGTTTAGAAGATGCTGCTTTGTACTTGCATTTAAAAACTTCTCCTCTTTTATTAGAATTCGTTTGAGACCCTTGCGCAGAGAAGATTATCATTATGACTACAATCGTATTCTAATTGAGTTTGAAGTGTAAAATATGAATGAAATCATCGATACTTGTAATCCTTTAAGGATACCCTTACGTGTCAGATTTTTTGCGCATACGAAGAAGTCATGCTAGACATGAGCTATAAACCTGAAATTTTAGCAACATATTTAAAACTTTTTAAACTACAATACACTTTAATATTCAAGAACAAAAATATTCTTTTTAGAAATTACATAATTATTTTATGTGAAATCTATATAAAAACATATTTTGCGAGCGTAACTTTTTTCTTTATAAGCACCTTATATGACTGATAAACTGTGAAGGCACATAATTGTTAATTCATAGAGTTGATATGTTTCCAAAATTGAGAGGAAATTTGAAAATTGAATACCCTTTCAATTCAATTTTCAAAAGATATCAGCTCCTTCAATAATTGAAGGACGATTTTGATCATTTGCTCTTAAAACAAGCATGCCATGGAGAAAAAAGTTACGCTCGCAAATCTGAAATATAACTATCATATAAAAAAATTAAATTTCTAATTTTTTACTCTATAGATATTATTGGCCACTTGTGTAATGCATAAAAGTTTATGTCATATGCATACATTTGGAAGTATGGGAGACGAGGGAAATTACTTCTATGAGGCACTAGGGTTTTTAAAAATTTCTCTATCGGACTCACCATTCAATTTCTCGAAAATTAAAAAAAATCAATAATAGCTAAAATGTATTATGCATAACAAATTTTAATGTTACACGGTATTTTTTGAACTTCATGACATGAATTTTCTTTATATTATTTTTTTTTTGGATTTTCTATGATTTATGCGATAGACTGGAACAACATTGTAAGTGCAATGATATCATTTATAGAGAAATCTAAAACTTCAGCATTCAGAACTCGCAACCACAAAATATTCATTTGCTAAGTAAGTAAAGTTGATTAAGTTCGACACTTAGCTTTTATACGTAAAACCAAATGTGTATTGTTATTTCTTGTTAAATTATTGAGAAAAAAAAAATTGTAAGAGAAACGATACTGATTATTGAAATAATATTGAGGGTAGCTGCAGATTTCTTCATTAACATGCCGGAAATTTGTTAATCTTGGTTTTCTATCATAAAATCTGTCGAAGAATCTAAAAACGGAGATATGAAATAGAGATCATGTAAATCTAGAGTATCCTGTCAGAAAAATAGACTAAGCATGTAACCCTTTTTTGGTCATAAACACTTTTTACCACTTAGTCATACAGATGATCATTAAATTTAAACGAGCACTTTTTGTCAGAATTTATTCTTTTACAAAGACAGAAGATTTTAGTATTATTTAATATTAGTGCTGTAGCAAAATTCAAAAAACGGTGAAAATTCAGTGAATTTGTGAATTCACATTTTTTTTTCGACATTTTTCTTGATATATCCATGCACATTAAGAACACAGCTTTGATACGCTTAAAAAAGCATATTTTATATGAAATTGTTAAAGAAATAAACAATTTATATAAAAAATTGCACTTATGGGCAGTTTAGATATATAATTTATATATAACATATATACAAATCCATAGACAAAGTGCAATAACTACAATGTTGTAGAAAATTACAGCAGAAATACTGACTTTTTGAAGGATAATAAGAATTCTTCTAAATGTTGTATTTTTATAATTTGATTGATTTTTTTACTATTTCATTAATCTTTTATGAATAATAATTATTTTTAATATATGTGCTATTAAAATTTCAAATTTTGACTAATATATCTAAGTTATCTGAACGAAACATTTAGAAAATATCATACTTACATTGAAATAGCAAGTAGAGCATATTAATAGCAAGTTTCTTGGCTTTATATCTATCATCTATTGTTGTTTGATCAAACAAAATTCACTCTATTATATGGTGTCAATTAATTAAAACAATTTTTAATAGTTATTTATTTAGTGCGAATAAGTGCAAACTCATAAATGAATAACTTAATAGTAGAAATGAATTATCTGATATAAATCTCACATTTTGTCCATCAGAAATACTTTAATTGCATACGCATAACTATTAGTAATACGTCTGGAGTGTCAATTAATAACAATCCCACAACAAGTAAAATTCAGATTTTTATTAAACTTATTTTTTCCTAAAAGTTTTCTCAAATTACTATATATACATATGTGGATAAAATAATAGTAATATTGTAAAAAATTAGATAATTTTTTTTATTTGAGAACCTCTCAAAAGTTCATTCAATTTATCAATTGTTTCAGTTTGATGTATATTCATTTCTGGAGCCTAAAACTTTAGCAATCATGACAATATCATATTCTCTTTCTAACTACGCAATGTAAGGGTATCCTTAAAAAAAATGCCAACAAAATTTTTTCCAAAAAATACCAAAAAAGTGACATAAAATGTTTTGATTGTCAATTTCAAGGGATTTAATCCCTTGATAAAGATAATGACATTGTAATTTTAATTATACATTCTTTATACTTAAATAATATTATGCTCTTATTAAAAGAAAACTATTTTTTTGTGTGATAAACGAAATTTCGGACTTAATTCTTTCGAATATTTTTATGAATTATATGAAAATGAGACACTTATTGATACTATTCTTGGATTCCGGTCCAAGTCTTGATACTTGGACACTTTTTTATGAGAATTCAAATATCACTGAAAATCACACTGAAAATACAAAATTAAATCCAATAAAAGCAGGAAATTATTATGTTACAACATGTTTATTCAATGGAATTAATGATATCGTTGTCAATATATCCAAAGGAGATCAAACAAAACTTCTTATTTCTATTTCTGGATTCAATGGCACAAAAACTCCATCTTTTACAGTTTTTTCTTATTGGGGAAGTTGTGTTATCTATCGAACATGTGCCACAAAATCTATACAAACACAATCAGGATATGAAGGAGTATTTTTATATTCAAAAATATCAGGATTCAATACAAACAACAAAAACATTTTTGAAGATTCAACAGTCTTTGATTGTGGAGACTCAATAGATAAAGGATATTCAATTAATTATTTATATTACGGAAATCTTAGTTATTCACGAAATAACATAACAAATAACAAATGTATTCAAGATGTTTCACTTGAAATTTATTCAGATCAGAGATACAACATCAGTCAATCATCTTTCATTGATAACAAAGCATACTATGAATGCTTTTGTATTTGTTATAGTGGTCCACATCAATTTTATTTATGTAATATCATTAGAAACAATGCTAGTAAATGTTTTAATTTACATTCAGCAACAGTTACATTTGAATCTTGTTCAATCAAAAATAATAAATGTACACAAACATTTTATTTATATTCATCAAGTCCAGCTACAATCATTAATAGTGATTATGATGGACAAAAATCAAATGCAACAATAATAAATCCAACAAACAGTTTATACAACAAATTATCACTTCTTTCTACAGGACTTTGCGAAGCAAAATTTAAAATTGAAAATAATTTTGAAGAAGAAAATGACATAAAAAAATTCAACCAAATGAAAAAATTTTGCATCTCCCAATATTTAATCGGCTACCAACATAATCATTTTCTTTTTATGTCTCATATTTCATCATTTTCAATTTTATCACTGATTCAATAAATAATTTTCCAAATTTTCCTCAAACAAAGACAAATGAAAACTAATCAGAGCATTGAAGATAATGACTAATCTTGTGTTTCGAACAAGAATTATTCACAATATGATTCAGATCGCAAATTCGATAAATAAAATAATTTCACAAAATTCAAAAATACCCAATTTTTAAACATTTGATTGACTCTTTACCTGCATTTTCTCATGTTATGAAACAAAGACAAATATGTTTCAAATGTTTCTTCAAAAAAGCAGAAGAAAAGTAAAATTATCGACATTGATATTGAAAGTTGTCTTCGATCAGTTAGCGAAATGGAATCTACAGACCAATTATACAGATTACAAAAAATGATTAAGGCTCCAGTCCCACCCTTTCAATTTTTAAAATTGAATATATCAATCAATAAGAGTTTTCATGACTTATAATTAAAGATATTATATTAGTGTAATATAAGCTATAATATTATATTATGACGTAGGGTGTAGCATTGCTAGAACGTTATTTGTAAATTTCATTATTATCAACTTTGAACGGCATTATTCGTCCTATAAACAAAAGGGCTCTGTCGTGTTGTAGGATATTAATATAGTATATTATTTATATTAGTAAACATGACTTTTACTTCTCTCTGATTGAGTTATTTTTTCAACAAAGAAAAATGAAAAAGTTACTTTTTGACAAAATCTAATAATAAGTGATCCATAATTTTATTATTAATAAACATGTTACTACATATTCTTTTGATATATTTTATCATTGAATACCATTAGCTTCTTTCGATTTTTATTAAAGTATATATTACCACCTGAAAAAATTGACATATTTTGACAAAGAAGAAAAAACTTTTAGTTCCGCTCTGTCACTTTGTTAGCATGCTATTTATGTTTATTATTATGTCTTATATTAATTTTATATATAAATGAGTAATGAGGAATTAGATTCACAATACCATCACGAAACTAGCATTTTTAAAAGCTTGTAATTCTATATGAGATAAATAGACATGAAAAGTAAAATCTGATATGAATATAATTTAATATGAACTATTATATTATAGTTGAGATTGTTTGTCAAAACGGTTTTTCGACAAGTAAGTATTCAATTTTTCAAAAGTATATTCAAAAAAATTGAATGATATCTCAACATCCAAGAAAAAACTTTTAGTTCCGCTCTGTCACTTTGTTAGGAAAATTATATAGTTTCTATCGACACTATCAGTATACCAAGCTGTGAAAGGTATATTGATGAATTAGGTTTGCAATATTGTAATTTTTGTTATTTTTTTCCAAATTGAGAGGATTTTTGACGATAGAGCTGGACTATTTTTGAACAACAATTTCATTAACTTAAGCATTATAAAAATTTGAACAAATTTTATGACTTAATAGTATAAGTTATAATTTATTAATTTCCAAAAGAAATGACTAAAAAATTAAAAAAAAAGAGGTAGTGGGGCTTCCAGGCGCGTTGCGCCCTCTAGCCCCTAAGAAATTTTTGAGAGTCGTCACTTTTCTGTCACTTTTCAGGAAAAAACATTTTTATTATTATATATAAATGAATTTTACAAAACCACCGTTACCGTTCTTTGGAAATAAGAGTAGATGTAAAGATATTCTATTGAGAGAACTTAAGAAACTACCGAATGGTCTAACATTTGTAGATTTGTTCGGTGGAAGTTTCTATATATCCCATATGTGCCATACAATATTCCCAGACTCAAAGATTATATGCAATGACTTCGACAACTATATGGACCGTCTCAAACATATACCAGACACTAACAAAATATTGAAAGAGTTAAAAGAAAAGATACCTATAGGTAAGATGGAACGTATACCATTAGATAAGAAAGATATTGTGAGAGAGGTTTTGAAAAAAGCAGAATATATAGACTGGGATAGTATATCTGCTAGACTATTATATAGTGGTTCTATAAGAGTTCATGACATTGAAACACTTATGTCAAAAGTTTTATATCTTAACTATACAAATGTTTTCAAAGAGAACATAGAAAAATATATTGAGGGTATAGAGTTTGTGAGATGTCGTTGGACAGAGTTGTATGAAAAATATAAAGACAAGGAAAATGTTTTCTTTATAGTGGACCCGCCGTTCTATAACACATGGGATTTTCAATACCAAGTAGACTGGACTTTGAGAGACTCTTTAGAAACTTTAGACGTTTTACATAACCATCCATGCTTTTACTTTACATCCGATAAAAGTGGTTTGGAAACCGTTATGAGATGGTTAGGGGACATACATGACTATGAGTTTAGATATGACAAGATAGAATATGAGAGAGGTCCTATAACCCGGAGAAAGTGTCATAACAAAGAAATTTTATTGGTAAGTAAATGTGGTTTGAAATAGGACTACTTGTTTTAGGTTTTTTCCATTGTGTCATTTACTTATTTGACGTGGCAGAAAGATATAGAGAATATGAAGATGAACCAATACCTGCAAATGTTCGGCATATGTACTCGTAAGAGATATTTTTATCTAATATTAAATGGACGCACAGAACTTAGCGAATGCACAGCAACCTGGACAACCAAACCCAGAGAATATTCCAAATGAAGTTAGAATACAAACTGCAATGGCAAACTATGGTCAAGTGCCAACAGATGTACAAATGCAAACTGCCATGTCAAATGACGCTGCGTTAGGTTTGCCACCATGGTATGCAAATATGAGATGGAAAGAGTTTTATACAAACCCTGAAGTGGGATATAAACAACTCTATGCAGATGACGCGAACACAGGAGTTGACCCAGAATATGTTTTCTACCAGAGGAGAAATAGAATGTATGAGCTCCAGTTAAAGAATGCTATGGAACTCAACAGGAAACGCAAAAGACTAGGCGGACATTAGATTTTTACATATAGTAAAATGGGTTTCTTCAGTAGTATTGGAAACTTCTTCAGAAGAGTTGGAAGAGGTATATGGAATGGAATAAAATCTGTCGGAAGAGGAATTTGGAACGGAGTCAAAAATATTGGTAAAAGAGTAGGTCAGTTCGTTGGTATTATACCTAAAGACCCTGAACCAGAAGAACAAGCTCCTGTTATACAACAGCCTGAACCTGCACCACAGTCTAGTTGGCAACCAAATCCAACACCTCAACCGTATTAAAAAATTATATTTTTACCGTTCGATAGTAGTTGTATATGAAACTAAGTTCTAAGTAAAACGCATGGTATAATGGAATTATTCTCTTTCTTCCATCTGTAGTAAACCATACTTGAAAGTCTGAAATACTTCCACTCGGTGGTTCATATAACTTTGTAGGTTTTTCGTAAAAGTCATTTGCCAAGCATAAAAAAGAGTTTTGTGCACCAGAAAATGAAGCATGAACTATAATAGCATCTTGGTCGAAAACATTTTCATATGTTCCATTAGGGTTTTCGACTTCATAAAAGTCCGGGTGTACTGGATATTCTGCAGGCTGATTTAACATCCTCAAAAATCTATACCATGCCAAGTTGTTATATTTTGTAGAAATATAAACGTTTTCTCCAAGGTCTTCTATTCTATTGATTTTAACAGTTGCATTTTTCCTGTCATATATAATATCGAGATGGTACTCTCCTTCGTCAATGTTATACTGTTTTGCATATTCGAGATAGATATCGTTTATTTTTTCTTGAAAAGCTTGAAGAGTTGTTTCTAAGTTTACAAGCAAACTAACTTGTAAAAGTTTTCCCTGTTCAAATTTCTCATACATACGTTTTTCTTTGTTATAGTATCGAACTTCAAAACCGACCGTAAATGGGAAACCATGTATGGCTTCTGAAATGAACTTCATTCTACGAAAGCCAATAGCTTTTGTGACGGATGGGTCTCTTAACCATCTTAAGGGGTAGTCAAAACGATAGCCTTCATGCTTTACGGTCTCTGTCTCAAACTTTTGACCGACATTAGTAAAAAGTTCATCTAATGGTTTAGTTGTAGCAACTCTTGAATTTTCTTTTTCTATTGAAAGCATTTTTTATCTAGAATAAAAATGTCAAATGAAACAGCGTCTATGAGAGAAATACAACACAACCGACAACTCATTGTGCAAGCTCTAAATAAGAACACAACAAACTTTTCAAACTATTCTAAGATATCTGAGTCATTGAAAGAAGGAAACTTAAAACTGACAATGAACCCAATGACAGATGAGTTTCTGTTTCAAGACAATAGGAACCATACTGTCTGTATAAATCCAACAAAAGGAACCTTAAACGAGAAACCTATAGATGAACTTCTTTTGAAAGCAGATGTTGACAACAAAGCTGACAAAGAGTATGTCATTGAAAAAGTTCAAGAAGAACATGACAGAGCAGATGCAACATATGCAACAAAAGAGGATGTTGAAAAGAAAGCAGATAAAACATATGTTAACGATGAGTTAGCATGTGTGGCTAGTGCGTTAGTGAAGAAGGCAGATAAGGAATATGTGGATGAAAAAGACAATGAAATTAAAGAAAGGGTTGAATGGTATCATGAAAGGACATTGAAGACTTTTAAATTTAAAGCTGATACAGGGTGGGTTTCAGGGTGTTTAGACCTTAAAGCCGACAAGAACCATACACATACAAGTTTTACAACTTTTACAGCAGATGATATAATATTGAACTTTGACCTTGGTTCAAGTGCACCTTCAGAGAATCCGAGTACAAGCGTAAAAGATACTCTTAACAATTTAGATAACAGTTGCAGGAACATTGAAGAGCATGCCAGAAACTTTGAAGCATATGAACTACCAACAATGTTAGATAAGAAAGCTGACAAAACAGAGCTTCAAACATTAAAGACAGAAATACTTCAAACATTATATCCTATAGGTTCTATTTATACGTCAATGAACTCTACCAGACCAGAAGTAGTACTTGGTTTTGGAACTTGGACTCAAATAGTCGACAGGTTTTTGTATTGTGCAAACTCTTCAAAGGAAACAGGTGGAAGTAAAACGATTTCAGGTGCAAATTTACCTGTGCACAGTCACTACGTAAGTTTAACTACATCTCAAGAAGGTGGGCATAGGCATAAATATTGGGATTGGACAGGAATGACAAAAGGTAAAGGATATGATGTTAAAAACAACGTTCAGTTTGCTATAAATTGTTACTTGAGTAACACTGAGGTAGGAGGAAACCATACACATTTCGTTTCAGGGTATACGCAAACAACGGGACAAAGTAAAGACTACATGCCACCTTACATGACAGTTTACGCATGGTATAGAAATGCTTAGTCGTCATTTTCAACTTCTTTAGCATATTCGTCAGGAGTTGTCTTATATTTGTTAGGAACTGTCTTTGAAAGTATACCACCTTGAACTTTGACAAGTTTGAAACGAGGTCTGACAATAGTAGTTTTATCTTCTGCTTGCAGTCTGTACATTTTGCCATGTTTGCCTAAAACTTCATAATATTCTCTTGTATACTTTCTTCTATTTTTACGAACACGAATGTGAGTACCTGTCGGGTTCCCATTGTTGTCATAGTCAATAGTATTTTCATATGGGTCGCGTTTAGGTATTTCTATTTTTACTTGTCACCTTTCTGAAGTTTGAAGCCCGGCATTCTTTCTTGTTTGTCTCTTTTGACTAAATTGTTAAATATATAGTCTTTCTCTAAGTCAGGGTTGTTTTTCATTTCTTCGGGGGAGTTGTTTCCCAAACCTTTTTGTTTACGGCTATTGTAAATATTTAAAACTTGTCTCATCTTTGCCATGGAGAAGTGTCTATATTTGTTGTCATATGACATTTCATTTGCTTCACCACCTTGTGGTTGGTTTAAGTCTCTTAACATTTTTATACAACCGTCAATGACACCAAGAGCAGAATGGTTTTGGTCGACAATGAAATATTGGTTTACATTTTTTGAACGCAGATAGTTTTTTACATCATCTGATTTGAAAGAACTTTCATAGTCAGATGTCAGTTTTGTTGGATGGTATTTGTCAACGAATATTGTCAAAGCAGTTTTCACATCTAAAATATTTTTGGACTGTAAATGGTATGGCTTCACAGTATCTTGTGTTTGACCAACAAATATTAGCCAGTATGGTGGTCCATCTTCTCTATACCTCGGAATGTTTTCCAAGATATCCATAAACCAAGCATTTGGTGTTGAACTAAAGATTTTTACCATGAGTGCTTTCTTTGTTGCCTTAGAAACATAGGGGTCCTTGTTTGAATTCGTCATTTTTAACCCATAAGAAATGGGTTTATTTGGCGCATTAGCAGAAGTCGCATCTAGATTTTTACCCGCAGTGGGAACAATAGCCAGAGGTGCATTTGGAATTGGAAGGAAGATTTTGAGTACATTAGGTATACTTAAAGAGAAAGCACAACCTATTATACAAACTGTACAGAAAGGTTGGGATGTAGCACGAGATGCAACAAATCTTATTCCAAATCCTGAAACAAGAGGAAAAGTTCAAGGATGGATGGACAATGTAGGAAGACAAGCAGGAAACTATTATAACAAAGCAAATGACTACTATAACCAAGCAGGACACTATATGGACCAAAGGTGAAAGATTCTTTAACAGAGGATATAACCATGCACAACAGTGGGTAAACAATAACCAACCTCAACCGCCTCAAACGTGGGGAATGTAAAATTTTTTACTGAGATGAAATGAACAATACAGCATTGAGACAAATGGGTTCAAGATGGATTTGTCGGCTTCCAGCAGTTACACCACCACGTGTTTGTCAAGTTCTTCCTATACCTCAGGAAGTTTTAGACCGACTTAAAAAACCTAAACAACCAGTTGAAAACAAACCAAACTAAAATTTTTTACTGAGATGAAATGACCGAAGAAGTTGAAACGGTAGATTTGACACCACAAACAAAAAGTTCAGAACCATTGTCAAAACCTGTCAAAGAACTTACAGATGAAGAGAAAAATTCAATAATAGAAAGTGCCAGGTCTGGAAATACAAACCCTAACTACAAAGTCACTTTTCATAAAAATGGAACGGCTAGTATCTCAAAAAAGAAACAGACTCTCACAAATAAAATATTGAAGTCTGAAGGAGCTTTCGAGACACACAGATGGAAAAGTTTACTTCACTGACCAACAGTTCATTATAGAACATCTCATTGACTTAGAGTCGAAATATTCTAAACTTTACAACAAACACAAAAAGTTGAAAGGAAAACAAAACAAATGGCATATGATATTTATGAAGATGTTGACGACACAACTGTTCCTGCAGTTGAGGTAAAGTCAAAGGAACCGAAAAGTGACGAAAAACCGATAGAGAAGAGAAACCAAAAACTGAAGATAAACCAAAACCAAAGTTTAGTTTCCAAACTAAACCAAGTCAACCTTCATTAGCTGGTATGGGTTGGCGTCAAAGACTTATGGCAGCAGGTGGTTATGTTAAGTAAAGAAAAAAATATTTTTTTATTTTTATAAAAATGCCCCCATATAGAATGGACAGAAAGTCTGCTAGAATAAAAGCAGAGTTGCAAAGATATGGTTGGAGAGTTTCGAAGAAGTTTAAATATAGGAAGGGAAGACCCATAAAAGTCTATGACAAATTGTCTGGTCTTCGCTACGAAATGGATTTGGAAACAGCACGTGCCAATTATCCAAACAGACTAGAGAGGTTAGAAGAAGAACGTCTTATGGACATGCCTTTCGATGTTAGTGAACCTCAAGTTGAAGGACACGACGGCTTTGCCAGATTCTACTGGAAACATGACGAACAATTGCATCCTTTGAGAAGGAAAAAAGGAAAAGGTGAAGACGCACATGCCCCCATGGAAAGAACAAGATATGCATATGAAAAGTATCGTGAAGTTAGAAGTAAAATTACTTCTGGTCGAACCTTTACAGTAAACTTTGAAGAAGGAAAGAACAAAGAAGGCTTCATGGGAGTACTTGCTGCCATACAAGACGGAAATAAGAAAGGATACAATCTCAGACTAACCGTAACAGATTTAGATGGTCATATATACTACTCACATGGCAATGTCACAACAGCTGCAATGCTTCTTGACGCTTTCAAGACTACAAAGAGAGAACAAATGTTTGACTCCGACTCAGACATTTTGAATGCAATTGAAGGAATTGCAAGTGTCAAGTTCGAATGGTACCAACCTAACCCTCAAGCAGTCAGACAACATGCTGGATACTTCCCGTTCAGAAATAAGTCTGACATTGACTTGACAAGGTATGGAATTTACAATTCAATTGAACAATTGTCAATGAACCTTGTATTCTTACATGTCTCAGGAACTCTGGTCTTGTTACAGATGAGAAAATGAAGTATCTTGAGTCATGTGTGAAGACAAGGTACATTCTCAGAGGTCAATTGGCAAAAATTGCACCGTTGGCAAATGTCAAATCCGAGTCAACATACCTACAGCTAAAGGTTCTTCACATGACGACTATGTTGTTGACAAAGACTTACCATGGTTGAAGATTGTAATTGTCCACAACCACTTCATGTTGAACGAAGTCTTACAAACCCATTGTTCGGAAAAGGCAAGTGCAACATTGTCAGAGCTGTAAACATTCTTTTCGAGAAAGGTTTGTTGGAACCAATTCCAGATGACAAGCTGACAGAAACTTTTGTACCAAAAGACGAAACAAACTTTTCACTGTTAGCAAGACCAAAAGTTGTTCCAGACAAAGTTCTAGTACAAAAGAAGTACACAATTCCACAAGGAGTTGGTTTGTTCGGATACCAACCTGAACCAGAAGAACTTCCAATGAGGTGCAAAGAACTTCAAGATGCTATAAACAAACTTCCATTGAGACATCCAATTGACGTCAAATTGTATTGGAGAGCATCTGAGTTAGGTCAGCAAGGTTTTATATGAAACAGGTTGCTTCGACGATGTTTATGAGATAACAGGAGAATTTCTCAGAAGATAAGAGACTCACTTGAATTTCCACAAACTGGACCAATTGGTTGCGACAAGTTCGACTCAAACGAAAAGATATACTATGTCGACCTTAACGCTGCGTACATGAGGTTTGTCCAATATATTCCGACTGGATTCCAAACGAAGATGGTGAGTTCCCGGGAAGGAACTATACAGTTGGAAAAGTCATACAACAACTGTATGATATTAGGAAAGCTTCAAACCCCAAACTTGCAATGACACTCAAATTGCTTATGAATTCGACATGGGGATATTCCATTAAGAAACCTCAAGCGATGAAGAGTAAACATTATGAGAAGGTCGACAACTTTGTTGAAAGGTTTTCTCCTTTTGTTTTGAAGTACGAATTTACTCAAGGTCAAAATGGCTTAGTAACCACATTAAAACCTATTGTCGAACATTGGTCTTACCCTCAGTTCGCAAAGGCAGTCCTTGACAACTACAACAAATTCTTCTCCGAAGTCAAATCCAAAGTGAAGGTTTACTATGAGAACATTGACGCACTCATGACGAACGAAGAAGGATACAACAAACTCATTGAAATGGGAATGGTCGGTGAAAAGATGGGCTGTTTTAAGCTAAATAAGGTATTTTCCGAAGTTCATGTCCTCTCCAAGCGTAAGTACTGGGGCATACTTGAAGACGGCACAGAAATAAAACATTGCATGAAATAAAAACGTTTTTCAAAAAAGTGACATTTTTTAAATTTTATTTGAAATGTACGATGAGTTTGTTGGAGAAGACCGTTGGGAAACTTGTTTGTTAGATGAGAAATATGAAATGGCATACCATTTTAAAACAGTATATTTTTACATATATTAAATGCTTCAGGTTGAAAAACAAAGAACAAAAGTAGTAGATACAAAACCGTTAGACTATATCTTTACAAATGCTGGTAGGACTATTTCAGATGAAGAAATTTCATCCCGAGCATACAGGTTTGACTATCCAATTCGTTGGCTTCAAAGTCCTTCAGATGCAAAGGCAATAGGATTTAGAAGAGTTTTGTTTTCAAATAGAACTAACGCGTTTATGTTCGCAGTATATTTTCATGGGCAGTATAAAGGTTCTGATGGTCTAATAGACAAATTTGACGAAATGAAAATCTTTACAATTCGTTCAGACGAAAGTCTTGAAAAAACTCTAAATGACTTTCAAACTCAAATGAACAAATACTACTGGGAATTTCAAGAAAAATACGACTCTTTACTAAATGGAACATACTATCTGAAACTAGAATATGACAAGATGAACTCCACCGTTTCATTTCAAAAGATTGAAATTAACCCTCCAAGAGATACAGAGTTTTTATATTGGGGAGTAGACAAACGTTCTTGGCACAATTTCTTCGGTTACTAAACCAGAACGAACCATTACCACCAGATGGTCCATTTAAATTTATACTTCCACCAGCAGATTTGACAGTTTATAGAAACGTGTTTGACCCTCAAAATGTCATGTGTCATGCAAGTTTCAGTTCAAGCAACAACAGTTTTCTTTGTATTGGTAAGGACTTTTATGACTTTGCTTCTAAATTCTACGAACCACCTAGTAACAGTTTCTCTGACTTTCAGGTTTGGTTCACAACAAATGGTCTGCAGCATATTATACCATTGTACTATGACTTTTATCTCGAATTGTCTTTCATATACAACTACGGAAAAGTGCTGAAAAAGTATTGAAAAACGAGTTTTGGTTGAAAAAAGAGGTGGAGCCAAAAGTGGCTCGACCTCAAAACAAGCATTTTGTGAAGAATATACCAATCGCCGGAATTCCGGCGATTGCTTTTTATACAAAATTCAACAGGTGAATTTTCATGAATTTCCTTAAGACAGAAAAAAAGTTAGTTAAAATGAGATGTTTACTGAACTGGTTGGATGTCGCCTTCTGAAGTTATGTAGAACGGCTGACCCGAGAAGTGGAACAGTGCTCTGAGAATTTGTATAATTCGT
Source organism: Trichomonas vaginalis G3 (assembly GCF_026262505.1). Lineage (NCBI taxonomy): Eukaryota > Parabasalia > Trichomonadida > Trichomonadidae > Trichomonas > Trichomonas vaginalis. The sequence goes on from NC_067205.1 coordinate 4,732,302, forward strand.
GGAATTGGACTCTCTCTGTTTGGAAGTTGTATCCATGGGCGCTTTGCAAAGAACTTGAGAAGAGCTTCTTTCTTCATCTCCTTTATGTCGTCTACAGGAGTGTTTTCTGGTATTTGAATTGGAATTCCGGTTTCAATTTCGATTTTCAGCGCACCTCTTCCAGACAACCAGAAGCCGAGGGACTTGTTGGCTTTGTCCTTGCCCAAATACTGCTTAACAACTTCATTTATCTCTATAAGGTAAATTGCCTCATCTAATGGCTCGATGCTGTCCATTGTTCTGTTTCAGAACTAGTCTTGTACTTTTTCAGAACAATACTTGTACTGTTTCAGAACTAGTCTTGTACTTTTTCAGAACTAGTCTTGTACTTTTTCAGAACAAATTTCCCGTAAAAGCTCTCAATTTGTGAGAAAAATTTTCTGTTTCAGAACAAGTCTTGTACTGTTTCAGAACAAGTCTTGTACTGTTTCAGAACAATATTTGTACTGTTTCAGAACAAGACTTGCACTGCTTCAGAACAAGACTTGCACTGCTTCAGAACAATATTTGTACTGTTTCAAGACAATGTCCGACGTCCCACCAACCGAGTCCATTCCCAAACCAGAAGAACCTAAAGCACCAGCCCCTGCACCTCAGCAACCACAACAACCTCAGTTCCAGCAAGTACCTCCGAATTACTACCAATTTCCACCTCAAGGTTACTACCCACCACAAGGCTTCCCGAACTACCCTCCTCAGCCTATGCCTTACTTCCCCAACCCTTGGATGTTCCAGCAAGCTCCACCCCAGCAATTCCAATTCCAATCTCAATCGAAGAGAGACCAAGACTTCGAAGAAGGTCTGAACCGCTTACGCAAAGAGTATGCTACAGCTCCAATTGAGAGAAAGTTGTTCCCGGACCAAAAAATATATTTTAGGTGAAGTGGTGAGATCTCACCTGTTTTCTCACCTCTTTTTTCACCCGTTGAATTTTCATGAATTTTATACAGAATTCGGCAAAAATATATTTTAGGTGAAGAGGTGAGATCTCACCTGTTTTCTCACCTCTTTTTTCACCCGTTGAATTTTCATGAATTTCCTTAAGATAAAAAATATATTTTAGTTTTTTTTAAAAAAATATTTTTTATTTTTATTGTAAGAACATGTTAGCAACAACAGCACCAAACTCGTTAGTCATGAACCCAACTTCAATGTTAGTAGAAATGAAAAGCTTCATTCCTTCTTCATATACTTTCGAAACAGAAATCCAGAAGATAAAGCAAGAACTTCTCCAAGGAGATTTAGATTGCACTGCAAAAGATGAAACAAATGAACAGTATCTTTATGAAATGCAGGATATTATTGACCATCTACCTAAACTTCCTGAAATCCAACAACAAAAGCTTACTATTCCAGAATTCGATGAAATAGAAGTCAAAGCAACTGACTCAGTTGAAATTAAGAAGTTCATACGTAAGGTTAACTATGAGTTTCTTGGATTTCATTGCAACCACAAAGTCATTGACATATATAAATCTGAAGAATTTAAGACCTACGACAACTTTGTTTCGTTAGTTGCAAAATGTGTATGGCAGATAAGAGATAAAGATAGAAGAGGTAAAGTATGGAACGGACAAATAAAACCAGCAGCCTTTGAGTTAAAGAAAACCATTTACGCCTTAGTTGTTTTAGCAGGACAAATTTCAATGTACAATGCTAAAATGAACCCACAATGTTCAAAATGTAAAGCAGCAATGAGGAAATATAACTACTCCGTCAAAGAGATAGAACGTATGCGAAACGACTATGCTGACTTAAAGAAAGAAGTAGAGAAACTAGCAGAAGATAAAATGGACATGTTGACATTTCTGAACAAAAACTATCCAACTGCTGACGATTTCCTTCTATCTGACGTCAAGAAGAAATATAAAGAAACATTCGGCATTGTTAAAACTTTTGACATACTGACAGAAGAAATAGAAGCTACAAAAATGTTTAGGATTTCACGAATTCACAATGTTTACCATGTAAAACGCTTGTGAAAAAAGATGTTAGTTGACCGAGTGACCGAGGGACCTGGTGACACCTAAAAACCATCTACCCTAAAATATATTTTTGGGTCATTTACACTCATTTACGATGAAGTCTTGACAAAACATATACGATGAAGTTTTGACAAAACATATACGATGAAATCATGAAAATTCAAGAGGTGAAAAAAGAGGTGAGAAAACAGGTGAGATCTCACCTCTTTATGGCATTCCAAACGGGAACCGCGGTTGGTTACCATGGATTTCCGTCACCGGTCACATTTTAAAGATTTTTAAAGCCTTATAAAAATATGCTTTGTAAATCATTTTTTGTAAATCGGCAAAAATTTGGTAATTTTCTTCAACTAATAAATCTGCGAATAGCATTTATAATACAAGAACAATCTTTTAAAATGCGTTTGATTCATTTTTGTATAATTTCATATAGGCACATATATTCTTCCGGGACTTTCCGTGATTTTACCGTAAAATCATTAGTTTACACCAATTTTTCCGTATTTTGAATAGTTTACTGCACTTTTTCCGTAAAATTGAGTTACGGGAATCCGCAAAATTTCCGGACCTCATTTTTCATAGAATATAATAATAATATTTGATAAAAAGATATATTATTTATATTTTTGATTTTTGAATTACGGAAAAAGTGAATTGTTAACTTGATTTTTTTATATGGTTAATTTTTCAAATGATATTATGAAGATCTAAAATATTAAAAGTAAAAAATTGAATTACGGAAAAAGTGAGGTCAAAAGTGAAATAAATTTGCAGAACAATTTTCATTGAAATAAGACATTGAGTATCACACTTTAGTGAATCAACATCTATAAGAATGAAGTGTTTTGAAGCTGAAATAATATTGAATAGAAATTAATTTTTTCTGAAATTTTGAATGAAATTATGGGAAATAAAAAAATTACTAAATATTGTATTCATACAAATATATTATTTTAAAGGAAAAATAGATGCTGATAGAAACGATGAAAAATTTTGAAAACTTTACAATTAATTTATGTTCGTTAACCACAGAGCTTGCAATCCAAAGCTCACGTTAGACTACAAGAGTCATGAAGTCTCATACTAAGGGATATCCAACATATATTTTAATAATCTAATGTTTGTGACAAATATTCAACATAAAATTAAGTTTTCGTTTCGTTACAAGGCATTCATACTTTGGAGATATCATATTTAATGTACAGAAAAGTTAATATTAAACAATACATGCTAAAGAATTAATAAATAAGATAATAAAATAAATTTATACGTAATTACTTTCATTTAATATGCTTTATGCTGTATAATATTGATTAAGAGGCATTAAAAGGTTCCATAGTCTGCTTTTATAGGCAAGATTTTTGATAAAAATTTAAAATTTTGAAAAATGATGAGAAAAGGAAAAAAAGGTAAATGAGAGCAAGAGGAGGGAAAAAAAAGAAAAAGAAAAGAAAGGGAAGGGAAAAATAAAAGAAAGAAGGACATATAAAAATTTAGATGCGCATTCTTAATGCCGAGGCGGCTTGCCGCCGAGGCGCGATTTTTTTAGGCCTCTACGGTAACCCGGCAATGTTTTTTTAAATCTTGTACAGCCCTACACCTCTTCACCTAAAATATATTTTTGGGTCATTTACACTCATTTACGAAGAAGTCTTGACAAAACATATACGAAGAAGTCTTGACAAAACATTTACGATGAAGTCTTGACAAAACATTTACGAAGAAGTCTTGACAAAACATTTACGAAGAAGTTTATTTCCTGTGTTGTTGTCAAAATGTCATGTTGTCACCATTTTCAAAAAGATGTTAGTTGACCGAGGGACCGAGGGACCGAGGGACCTGGTGACACCTAAAAACCATCTAACCTAAAATATATTTTTGCCGAAAAAAATGACCAAAAATCATGATATAACTGTATTTTTTTGACGAAGAGAACTTTGACACTTCGTAAAAAAAATCCCTGAAATCGTGAAAAAATGACCAAATTTCATGATATAACTGTATTTTTTTGACGAAGAGAACTTTGACACTTCGTAAAAAAAATCCCTGAAATCGTGAAAAAATGACCAAAAATCATGATATAACTATATTTTTTTGACGAAGAGAACTTTGACACTTCGTAAAAAAAATCCCTGAAATCGTGAAAAAATGACCAAAAATCATGAATTTCCTCATATGTTTGCTACCCTCGAAAAACTGAGGATAGAGATTCCGTACGAAAATCGTGAAAAAACTCATGAAAATCGTGAAAAATTGCGAGTACGTAAAAAATCTTACTCGCCAAAACTCTATGAAAATCGTAAAAAAACTCTATGAAAATCGTGAAAAAATGCGAGTAAGTAAAAAAACGTAGTCGCCTAAAACTCATGAAAATCGTGAAAAAATGCGACCCCGATTTTTTCCGGGGTCGCCAAAACTCATGAAAATCGTGAAAAATTGCGAGTAGGTAAAAAAACCTGGTCGCCAAAACTCTATGAAAATCGTGAAAAAATGACCAAATTTCATGATATAACTGTATTTTTTTTACGAAGAGAACTTTTACACTTCGTAAAAAAAATCCCTGAAATCATATCTTTTATACAAAATAAAAAAAGTTAGTTTTATTTTTTTTTATTTTTTTATTTTGTATGTAAGAACAGAAAATGACAAACATTGAGTTTGAAACAGTTAAAAAGATAGACAATGACACCAAAATGGTTAGAATTGGTGATTTAAACGTAAGATACTCAAAGAAATACAACAAATATTCTTTGTCAGACATTCTAACACTATCCGGAAAGAGAGCAAAGGACTGGGTTAGAAATGCTTCAACTCAGAAAATTTTGACAAGAAATCCTGAGCTTTTGATATCGGTAAGATTCTATGGAACTACAGCATATCTCATTGACAAAAGTCTTATACCAGTAGTTTTGTTATGGTTAGACCCAGTTGTTGGATATAACTTCATAACATATGGTTCATTCGATACGGAACGTTGCAGTGAAGGCTTACTTTACATCGTTCAGAAACCGAAGGACTTCAACACAAAGAGATATAAGATAGGAAGAACATATAATATAACTAAAAGATATGACAGTATAGTCAATAGAGTCAAGGTTGTGTTTGTGAATGATATGAGAGCTGCTGAAACAGAACTACTTGAAAAGTTTGAGAAAATGTATGGTGCTCCCACGAAAGGTAAAGAAACGTTTGAAGTAGATGAGATAGATAGTGCTATAAAATTATTTGACGAAGTTGCTGAAAAATACATGTAAAGCGTTTATTTTTCAAGCTTGACTTCAGATGGCTCAGGTAGCTCTATAAGGTAAATTGTCTTGTCAAATCCTTCTGGCATTCCGAGTCCTTCCTTCTGGCATTCCGAGTCCTTCCTTCCGACATTCCGAGTCCTTCCTTCTGGCATTCCGAGTCCTTCCTTCCGACATTCCGAGTCCTTCCTTCCGACATTCCGAGTCCTTCCTTCTGGCATTCCGAGTCCTTCCTTCCGACAGGAAAAAAATTTCCTGACAACTGGAAGAACTCTTCCTTCCGGAAGGAAAAAAATTTCCTGACAACTGGAAAAAAATTTCCTGTTGTTCGTCCGTAAACCATTCAAATTTTCGAAAATTGAGAACTTTTTGGTCGAACTTCAGAAAAAGTTTTTCCTTCCGACAGAAAAAGTTTTTCCTTCCGACAGGAAAAAAATTTCTTGACAACTGGAAGAACTCTTCCTTCCGACAGGAAAAAAATTTCTTGACAACTGGAAGAACTCTTCCTTCCGACAGGACACAAACGAATGTCCGACGTACCACCAACCGAGTCCATTCCAAAGCCAGAAGAACCGACAGCCCCAGCACCACAACAGACTAAGACTAAAACACTTACATTTTCAAGCTTGACTTTTTACAATTTGAACTTTGTTTGCGTAGATATGAATTCTGAAAGAAGTATGAGGGTCTTGTATGACTTTGTACTTCTCCCATAGTTCATGTCTGTCAAACTTACCTGCCATGGACCCTTTCATAAGTTCCATGAAATCGTCTTCGGACAATCCGGGGAAAAGTATAATATCAGTAAGTATTCTCTTTACATCCTTACTTAAACTCTTGGCTGTCTGTACACAAATGACAACTGAAATGTTAAAGTGTCTGAGCTTCTTAAGAATTCGACACATGTCTTGTTCTCTATTCTTTAACAAAGGATGAGAGGCGAAATCATCTAAGATAAGAAGACATCTGTGAGGGTAAGTCTTCCAATCGTAAGATTGCAATTTCTTCGAAATGTATTCTATCTCTTTCTGTTTGTTTCTGAATGTTTCTTCTCTAATATTCTCTGCATTTCCTCATTTGGGTCTTTAAACTTCGAATTGACATACTCATTTATAGCATTATACTTCAAAACTCTTCTTTGGTACTTCTTTATCCAATCTAACAACTCAGTATCCTTTATACATACTAACTTAGACTTCTTTATAATATCTTTGAACGAATTGACGGTTTGGTCAAATTGACCCGAAGTACTACAAATGACTACTAACTCATAGAATGGGTTCTTCTCATCTAGTTCTTGTTGTTGTGCAGCCATTTTAAGATAAGTGAAAGTCTTACCAGACCCAGGTGGTGCAATTAGACCTGTTATACCATTCTGAGCAAATAAGAACTTGTCATGTATGGGTTTTATCTGAGCATTTTCTAACTTCCTCTTGTTCTTGTTTAAAACATTCTCAAATTTCTTGTCAATGTCAGCAAACTTTTTTTCTAAACATATTTTTAGAAAATTAAAATTTTTATCTTTTAGAAAATGTCTAGCGATTTCGCTATCTATATTCGAGACAAGCTTTTCGACAGCAAAACATCTGTCGACCATAAAATCTTACATAGTGTAAACAAGAAAGGGGAATTTGTTCTAAAGTTCTGTTTCTGGGAATATGACAAGAACCATAAAACATTAAGCAGAGCAGTCTTAAAATTTGTCAATGACAGACTTGTTGACAGAGATGACGCCTCTTGGAGAGATGAAGTCCAACAAAACTTCTTAGAATGCAAGAAGACACATGCGCTGTTCTTGAAAATGAAATAGAAAACAGAATAGAAGAGCTATTAAATGACAAAGCACTTTTACAAAAATATGGTTCTGAGAAGTTTGACATAACTCCACCAGAGAAGAAGAAGAGAAAAGAAAGAAAAGAAAGTAGAAGAAGAGAAGAAAGAACCTGAACCAGTTCCAGAGAAAAAGAAATTTGACATGTAAAAATAAAATTTTATTTTTAGAACATTTCTGGGTCAATGTCAATGTTCTCTTTCCTCTTTAGGAGCAAACACTGGCTTAGACTCTAAAATCTTTTTACCCAATTTACCTTGAACTTCTACAACTTTAGACTCATAATATTCATAGTCGTCTGCTTTCTTTGGTTCATAAGGTATAACAAGTTTGTATGCTTTGCCTTCTTTAAGGTTTGAGAACCTTCTGTCAAAACTTTCTTTGACTGTTAACAAACCTTCTATGTCTAAGTCTTCAAATTTCGCACCATTTTTAGTCACAATAGCAAACTTAACTGGTTCGATGTTCCAAACTTTGCTGAATGAAGACTTTTCAAAATGGTAGAAGTAAACATTCAAATATGTGAATGGTTCTAGTTCTTCTTTAAGTCCTGACATATACTTATTTACTGAGATGAATTTCGTCATCTTTTCTATCGGATAAAAAAATATTTTTTTTAAAATTTACTCAGAAAAATTTTTCTTTGTATATACACCATTCTGTACGTCTAAAAGACTTTTGACATTTGCCAAGAATGTTCGTTTAGACGCTGTCATATAACCATACTCTTGACAATATTGTTTATATTCATCGTACAATGACCTTTCATCTAAACACTCAAAGTCAGTTTCATCTATGAACAGTTCATATACACTCTTGTTTGCTTCTAACAATGTTTGTCTCTCTTCGGTATGTGGAATTTGTCTTGGATTGAACTTTGAAATATCTAATGTCATGAAATATGAGAACAAGTGGTTGTAAAAGTCAGATGTCAAAGTTTCTGCTAAGTCGTCAAAATATTCTGTATCTTGCATATGAGAATCTGACGTTCTGACAACTACATATCTTCTGTCAGAACTTTCTAACTTCATCGAACAGCATTGTTTGAAACCATGATGAAATTTGCAACATTTTTCACAAACTCTTTGGTCTTTATATTTTCTTTCAACAACTCCAACTTTGTCTGTTATAAGACTCTTCAAAGCATCCGAGTTCAAAACTTTTGTTGTATCTATACTTTGAAGTTCGTTACATACTATAAGTTTCATATTCTCTATTGAAGAGTTAAATTTACCGCAGATGTTTTCTAAGTTTGTCATATTCGGGTTCGAATAACCTTCTAACAGTTTGCATAAGATATCTGTAAAGAAAGTGTTCTTACCTGTTCCTTGTTTTCCAATTATAATGAGAGCAGTTTCATTTTTAGCACTTGGATGTTGTAAGATGTTTGCAAACCAACATAAGATATACTCATAGACTCTTTCGTTTCCATTGCATATAATTTCTTTGACATGGTCTAACCAAGCTTCTATAACATTTTCTTTCCATTCTACTTGTTCATATTTATATCCAGTGAAGATAGAATAGAAGTTTGGAGAAGGTGTATAAAACTTTATACCACGAACTGAAAAATCTTCTAACTTTGACAAATAAGATATCCCAAGCATCTAACATCTTCATACCAACTTGTACGACTTTTATTTTCTTAAGTTTCTGTTTACATTCTTGTTCTGAAACTATTGTCGCTTTAGGTTTGTTAAAGACTACATCCCATTCTTTCATAACATAACATTCTGGGGCAGAGTCGACATAAATGACTAAACGTTTCAAATTCTCGACTGCTTTGTTATAGTCTCTAAATGGACACATATTTCTGAAGGCTTGGAAGTCATAAAAATCTGAAACATCTATTCTGTACATTTTTATAAAAATAAAAAAAAATATTTTTTTTATTCTTGACTTTGTTGTTGAGCTATTTGTTGTTCTTGAGCTATTTGTTGTTGAAGTTGTTCTTGTAGTACAATACTTTCACCAGTTGCAATCTTCCAATTCGAAACTTTCTGCCGTCATTGACAAATACAATAGGACATAAAAGTTTTACAGGAACAAAGTTTGCGTCAACTAAGGTTAAGTTTATGTTTGCTAAAGTGTTTTGAGTTTACTAAAGCTGAAAACTCTGCATTCGAATGAACAATAGGCAACCAGCAGAGAATGTGTTGTTTATACGCATGAGTATCTTTTGGTCATAGTAGTTTCTGTCGACATTCGAATAAACTTTGAACCTAAGTTTGAAACAATATATAAAATAGGTGTACTTAAAGTCAATGGAACAGACAAACCTTGTATGACACCTTTTCCTGTTATAGGAAACTGTTGGTAGTAAAACCAGATATAAGTTTTGTATTATAGCTCATATCGTTTATAGTAAACTCAGTCGGACATCCAAACATAATGAAACCTGCTCTAGTTGCAGCACATGTTACATCCGTCCTTAAAGTATTAAATAAGTCAACAAAACCTGTTGGTGGTATATCTGAGTAAGTATCTTCAAAGGAGTATTTTTTACCATTCACAACAACAAAGTCTTCTGGTGTCAAAAGAGCAAAACAGGCTTTAGTCGTCATTGTGTTTAAGGTTAGTTTACAATATCGTCCTTGAGGACTTTGTAAGTTTGTTGTTATAGAATTATATGACTCAGGGTTTTTAGTCGTAATAGTAAAACCACTATGTCTTTGCCATTTTTACTTAGCAAATAAATTTTAAATGAAATGTTGTGGTCGTCAAATATTTTTATAACGTCTGGGAAACTATATTTTAAGTTCAACGTTTCACCTCCTTTTCATAACGTATATCTTGTCAATGACATTATATGAAACACCACAGCAAGCAATGTCGGTCTATTTCTTTGATGTTTATATCGTCTGCCTCTGTCAAAAGTTTCAATAGTTCTTTCAAAACTTCATGAGGTGCGATGACATTATTGAGTTCACTTTACAGGGTTGTGTTCGACCAAGTTTAACATTATACCTAAAGCTTGACAAATCTTCTCCTGAGTTTTAAGTTTGTCTTTAAGTTGTTGGTAGTCGTTTCGAATATCTGCAACAGAACTTAAGTCTCTGCTAACTTCAGGATATGTTGGTTGTTCTTTTACAGGAACTATTGTTATACATCTTCGTCTTCGTATGGTTTCCCCACTTCAACATCTCTGTCTTTGACATTGACAACAACACTTTGACTGTTTTTTGAGTTGGTGAATTTAACTTCACATCTGCCACCGCCATTAAACCTTTTGAAACACTTACGCTTCTATTTTTCGGAAATGACATTTTACTTAGAATAAAAAGATGGACGTATTTGAGTATCTCTTCGAATTGAAGCAAAACAAAGTTTACACACACAAACAATACAAGTTCATTGACAGAATAGTTCTTTATACAAACAATGGAAAATGTTATAGAATAGCAATATTTGCTGAACCAAAATATTTTCATAAAGCAAAGAAAGTTGGTATAACTGAAATGGTGAAAGTTCTTGAAGCAGACAAAAATATAACAACAAAACTGACCGATATTTCTAAAGGTAAGTTTATCTTACAATATTATATCAAAACTGGCGTACTGTCAATATTTGACGGAGAGAAGTCAGTTCAAGAACAACTTACTGACCTGCTGCCAAAATCTGCTCGATGGAAGCTGTCGTTATACCAATCTGAGGAGCCCCAGCAGGTTTCATCGAACGAATTTTCAAAAGAGCATCTTCCGTGAAAAGTGCTATTGGTTTTGTAAACTTCTTTGCTTTCAATTCATCTGGACCGTCTCTGTCACCAGTATATTGTATTTGAACTGTACCAACAGTTGAAATACACCCATAAAGTCTTCTGAGTCAGCAAATGGAATGCCAAGCCAAAAGTTTGAACGGTCTCCATTTGTATATTGAGTTTTTTGACCTCCTGTATGAGTCCATACTTTCACATATGGCATAATAGAACTTTGCATTTCAGGGTTAATGGTTGTTGTGAAGTTGTTGTTAAAGTTCATAGCATCTAATGTCAAGTTGTATGACCTCATATCCTCAACTGTAGAATATTCTTCTCTTGTATAATATTTGCCATCTATGTTTATATGATATTTAATACTGTTATATACGAAAACGATAAAAACAGTTTGACAGAAAAGTGACAACTTTACGTGTCAAAAATATAAAAAGTGATATTTTATTCATCATTATCTTCTTCATAATTTATTTCATATTCTTCGTCTTACCAACAAAAGATGGGAATGTGAACAATTGCGGGCAATTTTTAGCCATTTTGGCTTGGAACTAGAGCCTGCGAGGTACATGGATAGTATCAGTACCTCACAGGCTCTAGTTCTCTATATGGCGCCGAGAAATTTTGGTGAAATGTGGTCGCATTTCACCAAAATTTTTTCGGCGCCATAGGATGAATAAGGAGGGTGAGAGATATTATTTCATACAATACTACTCTCACCCTCAATTTTAATTACTTAAACTCATTCTATTTTTTTGACATGTAAATGTCACTTTTACTGAGATCTGACACAATGTCAGATCTCTTTTTTTCGTATATAAGAATACCAGGGTTGTAGAAACAAGAATAGTCATTTATAGTTCGTCTGAACAGTACAAACATAGTATCTGCATGTTTCATTGCAGTTGTTAAGGCAATATCTGTTCTTGCACCTGGGTCAGCACTTTGGTTTCCAACTTCACCTGCAAAGTCTTTGACAGATATTTGGTGTATAGGGAACATAAGTGGAACTGCAATATATTTGGCAGCTAAAGCATTTGAAATATCTGGGTCCAACATATAGACTGCAAGTCTGCTTTCTATTCTCTTGCATTCAAATTTTTCGCATGTAAACTTAACTGGGTCCCAAGCAGTTCCAGCAGCATTGAAATAATAGTTTACTTCAGTGTTGAGGTTTGAGAAACCAAAGTCTAAGTCGACTTTGTCTTTGCAAAATTCGGCGAATGACGTTTGATTTGCTCCCTTTACGTCTGTAAGAGTGAATGGGTCTTGTGTTGGTGCAATGACTAAGTTATTTTTGCTTGGAGTAAGTTCGATAGAAATTTTTCCTGCCCAGTTTGGCAAGTATCTTAAAAACCTGAAGATGAGGAAAGATGACAAAGGAACTCTAAGTTTCAGTTTTACTTTGGTTACTGCTGCTGCAGTTTGTCCAGAAAGGTTAACATAAACTCCTGGAACGTTAGGGTCAAGTCTTCTTATTTTCTCAATAGTTGCATACTGGTCTGTTTGTTCTCTAGCTTGTGGTTGTACTGAGTTTCTTAAAGCGAACCATTCATAGTTTGCCCATGTTACTGTTTGAACTAAGTCAGAGTTAGAATATATCTTATATCCATGAAAACTTCTGGAGCATATTGGTATCCGACATAGAAAAATTCCATTGCAACCTTTCTTGTCAGACAACTTGGCAGAAGGTTTTATTTCAATGTCTTGTTCCACGTATAAGAATGAGTTGTCAATAGAAATAATATGAAACCTGTCGCAAGCAATATCTACTGTTGTTGAAGAACCTTCACCAAACTCACCTACGTTTCCATAAGAAACAGCAGTTGTATATTCGTAAGTTCCAGGAACTATTTCTGACCTTCTAATGGCATTGTCGCATTCGTTATACCATTCGGAAACATTTCCATTCATGGCATCCAAAACTGTGGCGTTATATTCTGAGCGGCGTACATTTCATATGGGTAAAAATATAGAATAGTTGGATTTATATGTCATAATAGAACCCACTCGGACCAAGCTTTACTTTCTTCCTGACTGAGTTTTTAACTCTTCTTTTTCCTTCATTGCCACTACTTTCACTAGATGAAGTTACTTCTTCACTACTTTCACTTTGTTTCTACTCTTCTCTTCTTCTTTGGTGTCGCTTTTGGTAACTTGCCCTCTGCTTCAAGTTGTTGCATCTTTGCCTCATGTTCACCTAGTATGTTGTAAATTTCCCATGTCCTTTTTGCCTTTGGGCTCTGGTCGCCCATCTCAGGTAACCAATATCCTAGAAAGATTTTGTCATAGTTTGTATTTGAGTCTTCGCGTATTGTTTGCATGACTCTTTCCTGAGTTTCCGGTTCAAGCTCTTCAAACAGAGCTTGTCCATATGGAATATGCTCGTTTCCAAATATATGTTTTTGTAGCCATTCTGGTTTTCTTTCCATGTTACCAATTATATCTTTTGTGAATGGGAAAGCTTTTACCCAACGTTTCAGTCTTTCGTCATTTATTTCTGTAGTTGGTTTTATTTTGTCAAGGAACATGTTTTTCAATACTAACATTTCATTTGGTACTGTCCATTTGAGTTTTCTTAAATATTCATCCCTTCTCAGTTCATTGTCTGCAAAGTAAGTTTTTATGACATTTTGTAAACTTTCGTTTGCAAGGTCATGTACAATAGGTTCTCTTCCTTCTCTCTCCCTAACTTTCTTTCTAAACTCTTCACCAAATATACCATCTTTATGGTTCTGTGTAGTTCTTTGAGATAAATGTTTTAGAACGTCAGGTGTTATATTCCATCAGCCATGTTCATTTCATACTGGTTCAAAATATCTGCATCTTTCATATCTTTCAATGGCATTAAAGCCGCGCTGAAAATACCAGCTATATCTGGTTCACCATTCACTTCCATTGCGTCTACAACTTCTTGGAATTGTGGTTGTAAGTTTATGAACCACCTATCCGGATTAGCTTTATGACCCCATCTCATTGTAGTTCCATAGTCTGCAGAAACAAAAGTAGGTTTGTTTCCATCTTGGTTAGGTTCTGAATGAACTTTAAACAATGTTTCATTTCTATATGTTTTGTTGAAATTTAACCTTTTATTTTCACCGAGTTCAGCCAAAGATTGAACGTTATATGCTCGTAAGTAAAAAGGATTGTTGTATTTGCGTACATTTTCTTTCAGTACTTCCATTCTATGCTGAATATTTTCATCTGATGTTGGAGTCTTTTGTATGTCGGCAAACATTTTTCGATATTCTTCTACTATGTCAGCCGAATTTTTCTTAGACTCTTGGAAAGATTCCATATTCACCTCATACTCTTGTTGAGGGTCAAGATTTTTCGGCTGTTCCAAATCTTCATCTAGTTCTGTGAGGTTAGTTTCCAAAGGAGGGACTTGTTCGTTTCCTTCAGGCTCTTCTAGCTGTTGTTGCTGAACTATTTCTTCCATGTCTGGTTGTATCTGAACTTCTTCCTGTGGAGTTTCTTGTACCTCATCTGCTGGCATTTCATATATTCCGAGACCGTTTTTAACAAATTCCCTATCTAAGTCATCCGGACTCATAACCCTTTCTTCTTTCGTTCCGTCTCTATTTTTTACGCGTTTCATGAAGAGAGTTGAATCATTATTTAGCTCTGACACCAAATATCTCGGAGTAAATTCATCCATGTCATTTGGATGATATGCTATTAAATCATATCCCTTAGCGAGCTTGTATTTTCCAGGTTTGAGATTATATCCCATTTGGTGCTGAACCATAAAGCTAAATAGGTTCGGGTCAGTATTTCCATCCTTGAACTTTCTAATAGCTTCTTTATATCTGTCACTAAAGTCAAGAGTATCTGGGTAACCATACTCTTCCTTAAGCATTTTTAAGAAATCTTGGTTTCCTTGTTCTCTACTTCTTTTATGTCCTTGCTCTGTTTGTTGTTGTTGTTGTGCTGGATTTTGAACTGTTGGTTGTTGTGTTGGTTGTTGTGTTGGTTGTTGTGTTGGTTGTTGTGCTGGTTGTTGTTGTTGTGCTGGATTTTAAACTGTTGGTTGTTGTTGTGCTGGATTTTGAACTGTTGGTTGTTGTGTTGGTTTTGGTGCATGCCTATGTCTGTGTCCATGTGACGATGTAAATGTTTTAGGTAGTCCTGGTGCAGGTGCTTCTCTTGGAGGGTTTGGTGGTATATAAGTTCCACTAGCTAGTATATAAGTTCCACCAGCTGGTATATAAGTTCCACCAGCTGGCACATATGTTCCATCTGCAGCATAATGTCCTACCTGACTTTTCGTTTTTAAGAAAGCATTTACTAGGTCTGTTTTGGTCTGTTGTAACTCTTTTTCTTGACTTTTCACAACAGTTGCTCTAACGGCGTCATAGGCACTTTGAACTGCCTGTCTCGTTGCTGCATCTGTTATTTTCGTCATATTTTGTGCTACTTCTTTTAACTCTTTGTCGAAACCTTCAGACTTCAGTTTCTTTCCAGATGAGAAGTCGTTCACTAGTTTCACCTTACTATGAAGAGCTTCGAAGGCGTTCTTAAAGTCAGCATTCGTTAAAGCTTCATTTGAACTGTCTTCATCCGCTTGTATTTTTGTCCTTATTGACCCTATAAGTTGGGCTGCTTTAGCGTTGGCTTGGGCATCTAACCAGTCATTGTTAGCTTTTATATATTCTGCGCTTTTCATTGCCTTTTGCATGGCTGCGTCGTTATTTTTACTTTCTTGTGCTAAGTTTTCATACTGTACGGTTTGGTTTTGCAACTGTAAAAGTTTTTCTGCCTTTACATTTGCTTCAACTTCTTTTTTATACTCATCGCTATCCATATATGTCTTCAGGGCTTTTTGTTTTATCTCTTCATCTTTCAGTACTTTATATTGAGTAGTATGGTTTTTCAAATTTAAAACATCTTGTTCCATTTTTGCTACTTCTGCTGCTTTTTCTGACACTTTTTTCGCATATTCCTCTGTACTTAGTTCTTTCAGTTGTTCTTTTTTCTTCTTTTTCTCTACGTTTAACTCATTGAGTTTCTTTGTGTGTCTGTCATATTCTAGTTTCTTTTCGTTTTCACCTATTTGTTTCTGTATGTCTATGTTTGACTTTTTGACATCTGCTATTTGATTTTTGAGTGAACTCAAATTCATTTGACTTTGAGGGTTATAGGCTGTTCCGTCTGCAGCTCCACCATAGCCTGCCATTTTCGCTAAAAGTGCCGCTCTTAAACCTCCACTCTGTGCACCAATGACTCGGTTTAAAAGCATAGGATTGCTTGACATTTGTTGCAACATAGTGGGGTCATTCAGCATTTGTTGTTGCAACTGTTGTTGTGGTGTCAGTCTTACTATTGGATGTTTCAATGCTCTCTTCCTCTTACGTATATTCTTACGTAGCTTACGTGGCATTTTAAGTGAAGTTAAAAAGCGGTTTTATACTAAACATCTTCGGGGCTAGAGGGCGCAACGCGCATGGAAGCCCCACTACCTTTTTTTTAAATTCCTTTCCAATATGTTGAATCAAATCGATTTTATAAATAAAATTTGAACCTTAAACTTGATTATTATAAAAGTGACCTTTATTTACTTTCAATAACTTAATCCCAAGGTAAGAAGCTAATCCAATCATATAAAAATGTTATAATTAACCACATGTTTATTCATTTATGATATCATTATGCTTCAAAATCTATAATTATAAAATTCAAATTATCAATTATCAAAAAATCTTTATTTGTCATATATCAAATAGAAAAGTTAACATATATCATCTTTCAAACTATAATATAGTTAAATTCGAAAATTTCGAAATCAGATATTATTTAAATTTCTTACATGGTGGATGTATAAACAATCTAATGGTATATTTTACTCCTCATTATCCACTCGTTCTAACTATATACAATAATCATGTGGAACTAGAGCCTTAAGAAATTGGAAAAAGAATATTCAAATTTAAGAAAAGAAAATCGCCAAATAATCGAATACAGACAACAAATTGAAATTGAATGAGAAGTTTATACTCATTATTCAGATTCTCTTCATGAAACTCAAAATTTACTTGAAAGTGAACGTCAAATCAATGAAAATTAATGAAAATCTGAAAGAACGTGTTGCACAACTCGAACAAATACTTGCAGGAAAAGAATCTATGACAGAAGCAAAAACATCAATGGCAATGAAGTTTCAAGAAGAATATGATCATGTTACAAAGGATTATCAGCGAATACTAGATCTCTACAACAAGATGGTTGTTCAATTAAGAGAATCTCGAAACAGGATTAGTGAACTTGAAGCAGAATTTAGATAATTCTAAGAACAACTCATTTGCTAATGATAATATTTCGAAAAAAAAATACATATGAACCATTCAACTATGATGATTAAATGCGACCTAAAACAAATTCTAAGTATTTTGATGATTTTAATGAGTTTGGTCAACAATTTGAACAGCCATCAGATATATACCATCAGTGAAACCTTATGCTCCACCTAATTCATATGATCCTCCACAAATTCCTATTAAACAAAAACGAGATTTCAATGATAACTTTGTTTAACAACAAAAATCTCCTCCAAATCAAATACTTCAACCAAATAAATCTGCTTTAGTTGAGAGCATACACCTTGGAATTTCTATTAAAAAAATCCAAATCAAAATTTTGTTAAAGGAGTATTTGTTTCTCAGATAAATAGTGTTTACGAATCATATGTTCTAGTTTTTCAGTTCATTTCAGAAAAAATTATTCAAATTACAGTTATTAGAGTTGTTTCATCTCATCAAGCTTTCGAAAGTGAAACAGTTGGAATTGGAACATATTTTCACACAGATCTTACTGATCCAAAACCTGTAGAAGCGAAGTTAAGATTTGGACCAGATTTAATTCCTTCTGCAGAATTTGATTTGATAGCAGATTATACTCCATGTCGTATTGTTATTAAACCAGGTGATAACAGTTTGCTTCATTAGGAATACAATCAACGGAAATCATCAAAATGTTTAATATATATATTTCAATTCCTCATTAAGAAAACAAAACATTATATTTGACCTAAAACATATACTAAACATTTTGATGATTTTAGTAAACCATATAAAGAACCATCAGATATAAAATCAGTGAAATTATCTTATACAAATTCCATTTCAATTGCTTCAACCAAAGAAATAGAAAAAATAAGTTTTGTTCGAATTCAATTTCAATTGCTTCAACAACAGAAAGCGTTTATATTACAGATATATAGTGATTATGAATCATATATTCTAGTTTTTCTATTAATGTATTGATTTCCAAAAGAAATTAAAAAATAGAGTTTCTAAAATGTTGAAAAAGAGAAAGGGAAAAAATAAAAAAAATAAAAAAATAAAAAAAATTAAAAAAAAATAAAAATAAAAAAAGGTACGGACAGTTTTTAACCTTAAATTCTAAAAAATCAAGGGCATTTGTTAGCTTCACAACTCGTAATACCCTTTGAATATCACCAAGATTTTAGAGCAAGCAAAGCATTAGCATACTCTTAAGAGAATGCAATGTTTGTTGCATGAACTAAACTTTGCAAAAAAGAACATATTTTGATTTTTTGCAACCTATCAATTTTCTCATCATTTGATCAGCCAAGATTACTAAAATTCGAAAACACTTATAACCCTATCGGAAAATCTCTACCATAAAAAATTAAATTTATAAAATATTTTTGAGACCGCGCTTTCTCTTTGAAAATCATGGGGATGAATCACATACAAATATATAATAAGTACGTAGAAAATGAAAAAAATCCGTCTTGCCAATTTTTAGAAACGGATTGCATTTCATCAAAAATCGACATTACCCAATAGTTGACTGGTAAATTAGCTGTTATCATAATTAACGGCATACAGTTATCAAATAAATATTAGTGCAAACGCACAACCAGCAATTAAAATTCTGAATTTTTATTACTTGCAACTTGTTTTACTCCTACAAGAAGAAGATTACTTTTGAGTTACATAAAATTCAAGTAGTATCTTCGAAATAATTGTATTTAATAAATATAAATATTTTATGTTTATTTTTTTCGGTAATCTATATGTTTTTGGATTTTGACCACAAATAGTTCTTCTTTAGTTAAGAAATTGTTAGTTTTTTTAAAATTAAATTTTGCATTCAAGAAATATCGACGTTTTTCAGGAACATAAAGAAATATTTTGCATCAACATCAATTATAAAACACATTCATTTTTCCAAAAAAATCACAATTTTGGGATTTTGTAATAAAAATTGTATTTCTTCATTTTATTCTTCATTTTTTGAAATTTTTTTGGAATTTAAACTTAAAGCAAAGACAGATTTTTATATATGATTAGAGTATACTTGATGATTCGGTTATAATTTTATCTCTAAAAGTTATACATTCCTTTTAACAATGAGTATTTCGATTCAATATCATGTATTCAAAGCATTTTTGAGCCTACTTTACTTAAGAAATCAGATTCAACACATTAGCATATTACGATAGGATTGCTATAAAACGATAATATCAATTTTTTAAAGAAATATTTTCTGATCTCGTTTTTCAAGCATAAATTTAGGATTTATTATTAGTTATTCACCATATGTTATTGAATTTCTGTAAAAATAACTACTGATACTTCATTATTGTTAACAAATTGAAACAAAATTTCACAGAATCTTTTGAAGAATGATATATTTATGCATTACTCAAGCTACAAAAATGATGCAGAGTATTAGCATATGCATTATTAACTTATATCTTCTAATTAAATTCTAGATTAATATATCACAAAATTGGCAAGACCAATTTTCTTCATACGACACATTTAGTATATATGGTATATATGCAATCTATGCTCTTGAGTATATGGCGTAAATCCGGTCAGAAAAAAAGTGTCTGTACCTTTAAATAAAAATAATAATAATAAAAAAAATAAAATAAAAGTTAGTATGGGTTAGTTGGGTACTGTGGCACTGCGCACCTACTTACCCATTATATGTGAATTTGACACTTTACAAAACCACTAACGTATATTTTACAACACAAACGACAACATTAACTTAACCTTAAATATTTACAAAACCGCCAACCATTTCACCTCACTAACATTTTCACTAACGAACTCACTAATGAAAAAATAAACGTTCTCATAAATTTTCTTCTATATCTTCATCGTCAATGTTAACTCTATTGTAGTCATACTTGAAGTCATAAAGTTTCTCAAGTTTTGAAATGCATAGTCTTGTTAACTTACCTTCATCATCATAAGTTTTTATAAAACTACCATGACAATCTTTATAAACAGTCAGTGTATAGTCAACTGGTCTAGGATGAAGTGTAAAGAACATGTTATACTCAGGAAGGAAGAATAAATGTTTAAATGTATGTTTGTTATATGTTTTGATTTGTATGAGTTGCTTTTGTTCTGTCATTTATATAAAAATAAAATAAAAAATAAAATAAAAAATAAACTTAAAAATTAATGATATCACCACCCTCACACGTATGAAAACATAGCACAAAAATAAATTTAGGTGAAGTGGTGAGATCTCACTTGGTTTTTTAACCTGTTGAATTCATTGCTTTATAACTCTCTTCCTTGGTTTCTTTTTAGTTGCTTTCTTCACGTCTGTCTCCAACTTGACTGTCTTTCTTCTTCGGCCGTAATGATACCAGTTACTTCCACCAGTCAATGGGTCAAATGGTCTTTCGTAAGGGTTTCCATACATTCCATAGGGACCATACGGAAGAACTACTGGTGGAGAAGAAACATTTTCTTTAGTTCCATCGACTCTATTTAAATGCATTGTTTCACCTTTCATCTGGTCATTAAAGTCTTTTGCGTGTTTTGCAAACTCATCGTCCTTTCCTAAAGCATTTTCTGACTCAGTCGCAACCAAATTGGATGCTTTATTTATGAGCCCTATTTTATTTAATCTTAACTTCTTTGCAACCCAGCCTCCAATCTTCCCTTTATTTGCATCTAATGTCTTTGAAACCCTTCCTCCACTCATTTTATTTACTGCGTCATAAGCTCCAAGTGCTTTTGCTCCAAATGCTAATGCTTTTGTTCCCATTGCGCCTAAAGCTGCCCAAGCTACCATTTACACCATATTAAAATCATCTCTCTTCAATATTATCTCATAAAAGTTCTCATTACTGGAGAAAGTCAATGAAACATAAGCGTTCTCACGGGCTTCGCCCTCACCACTTTGCGGTCTATCTAACTTCTTTCTTATCTCATCTATACGCTTCAAAATGTCTGAACAATTGCTAACATCTTCTACAACAGTTATTTCATCATGAATGACCTTCAAGAACAAGCTCATTTAATATGCAATTAAAATCATTTCAATAATGAGTCCATCCTTTCCGTCTTTGGGTAGCACAACATCTTTCATTGAAGAAGGTTCGACAAGTCTTATGTTAAACTTACTGACAAAGTTTGTTATACTATAATGCTTCGGCGGCGAATACATGTAGTTTGAAAGACATAATATGGATTCTTCAGCAAATTCACTTATACTGGATTTTATAACAATGTTCTCACGAGACCAAATACCACCAATTGACAATCTTGTAAGCAATCCTGCTGAACCTTCTACTGTAAACGTCGATGGTAACATTCCACGAAGGTCATCTATTGACATCGTTGAGTCACTGTATTTAAATATTTTCTTAAAGCAATCGTCATTATCTAACCATGCAATAGCTTTGAAGTTTTCATTCGAATATACATCTGCTTCATTAAATGTAAAACCTGACTTCTTTGCAGAGATGGCTTTAAAATCTATTGAGTTTGTTTCAAAATTATATGCTATGGTAACTTCTGAAGGTAATGGATGTCCTTCCGCAGTCAGTTGTTCTCTCACTACCGTTTGAAGCTTTGTATTAAAAACTTTCATGTCATCTCCTGTATCTAAGTTCACATACACAGCAACAGGAAAACTATCTTGCTTCTTTGTTTCATCATTATACCTCAAAAAATTAAAGTTCTTCAATAATATTGTTCTTCCTGCTGGAATACTTCGAACCTGTCTGATTTCAATAGCTTTCTCACCTCCTACATACTCTACCCAGTGTCTTGGATATTCATAAGTATACTGACTTTCTTGAATTTTGGTTGGTTTCATCATAACATGTTCATAGTATATCTTTATACTCTTGTCAGTTAGACTCGGTGCTATGTTCTGAATATTTCTGACTTGCATTTTTAATGGAGATAAAATGAAGCATTTAATACATGACGTAGATGAAGACATGAATGAAACTACAGACAAACTTAACTCTTCTCTCATTCTTCCTTTCAGTAAGGACTATGAGTTCTGTTCAAATGGTGTGTATTTCTATTGTGGAAAGATGGGTTCAGGTAAGACATTTAACCTCATTCGTCATATACTCATAACAGAACGTTTAGGAAATGACTCATATTATGACCAAATCATTATATCAGCAACTTCAGACTCTATGGATTCAACAGCGAAAACATTTATGTCAAAAGTTCAAGCCTCTGTCGTTAAAGTTCCAGACAGTGAACTCATTGAATTTCTTCAACGTTACATTCGACGTAAGAGGAAATATTATGCCATCGTTGAATTTATACAGTCAGGAATGCAAAAGACTTCTGAGGAGATGGAAAGAATTATTGACAAACACCACTTACGTCAATACTCAGGAGTTTACGATATGAAACGACTTACAAACTACATTCTGTCAAAACTTTCAAAATACCCCTTCAAAAAATATCCATCAAACACTTTATTAGTTTGTGACGACTTCGCTGGTAAAGGTTTAGTGTCAAAACCAGACTCACCATTAGCTAACATCATTACTAAAGTCAGACATTACCATTTAACTGTAGCAATACTTATGCAAACATGGAGGTTTTTAGCTTTAAACATAAAACGTCTCATAACTGACTTCGTTATCTTTCAAGGTTTCTCACGTTATGATATTGAACTCATTTGGAAACAGTCAGATATAACATTACCTTTTGAAGAAATTTGGGAAGCATATAAGTCTCTCATCTCTCCTCGTTCATACCTTGAGATTCATATCATGACTAATACCATTAAAGTCAAAAATATTCCATGGGAACGACCAACATTGTTTTAAAGTTTAACCTTCAATTGACTGATGGTAAACAAATTCATGCATCTCTGTCGCCATTTCTGTTAATATTTTTGCTGTCATTCATATCATCCACTTCCCCATCCGTTAGCTTTTGAGGATATGCGTTAGAATAGCTGTTCTTAAATGAAGGCTTTTCACCTTTGAGAGCATAAACTCTATAACTTTCTGCATACTTTATGTTTGAACCTCCTGAGCCATCATTGACATAAATTTTTATAGGCTTCCACCCTTTGTTCATGTTCCTGCTTCTTCCCTTAGCTCTTTTGTTCAGTAGTTCTACATCTTTATACACAGCACCTGTCTCAGTGAATTCAACAATATTTTCATTCGTTAGCTTTACATTCAAACCCTTGTCGAGTATATTGTTCATTTCATACATATAAAAGGTTTTTATTCTATATGAAATGAGAAGCAAATCCATCTTAGCTGGTGCCGTTAATGTTCCAATTGAACCAACATCAAATGTTGACTCACGAACGACAAACAATATTGTCATAAAGAACTATAGTTCAGAGTGTTTGAAAGAAAAAGAACCAGAACTTAAGTCGGTGAATTTAAACTCAGCTTCAAACGCTAACGCTACATCAGATGTTAAGTTAGAGTATCCACCATTAGACCAAATTCTTTCAAGAGAAGCCAACGACAATCCTTACACAAATGTTCAAACAAATCCTTCAGATAACGTAGACCATTACCTTCTTCAGTTATACCAAACAATTTTACTCAAAGACGATAAGAAGCTTTTGGTAAATCTTATAAGCAAGAACCAAATAATTCTAACAAAGGAGGACCTTGAAAATGTTATCTCACGAATAACAGGGAAACAATGTGTCATTGACTATCTCGACCCTGAAATCGAATGCTGTGGTCAAACTCCACTATTCATGAAAATAGGTAACATCCGCATCATTGAAACACCAGGAACTACAGGATTTGAGTTTAAGTATAAATATTCGAACGAGTATACAAAACTTTCAACAGAATATAAACTTTGTTTGAAATATGTTTTAGTAAATTAAAGCAGTCAGGAGGGCTCTTTGAGCCCATCTTGGCGCTTTGCGCCGTCAGTCAAAAAAATTTCAAGTTAGCAATTTGTAATATCTATCCAAAACTTCTTCAACAGTATCGAACTCATCTTCATAATGCAAACCTAATCTTATTGACTTGGTGCAGTTTTCACTAACACAATATTTTTCTGTTCTCTTGACTGACATAACTAACTCATTTGTTTCATCAAACAGCAACAACCAAAGTTCATGACCTAATACATAACATTCATACTTTATATTTTTAGCTCTGAGTTCTCTTGTAAGCTGTTGCATTTAATATTTTCTAAAAAGTCAACTTCAACAGTCATTCGCACTGGTGCCTTCAGTTCTACAGGCTCTCCTTGAAAGTCAACAAGTCTGAATTGCATGTCTTTCAAATTATGAGGACTAATGCGAACCCATTTACCTAAATGAGTTGCTATGACAGGAACGTTTGGAATGAACATTGAATTGACTGCATAACAGAAGGATTTATATTCTACTGAACCTTTACTATTAACTCCTGAAATGCCTGTGACATTAGCTATTTTAGACTCAATGTATAAACAATTACCATAACATACGTATGGAACAGATTTCATCTCAATCGTTTTGTCAACACTTTTCAAAGGAAATGTCATATGGTATGCTCCCAGAAGCAATTGAACTCTATGACTCATTCGTGTTATCTTAAACTCCTTCGCATAACTGAACTTCAAAACTCCTGCAATAAGTTTAACATTCATTAAGTTTTCTTCGTTATCCTTGTTTATTGTGTATTTATGAGAGCATTTAACACTCCAGCTAATGTTTCCATCTTATATTCTACATTATTGTGAAATCTTATTTCGTGCTTCTTTCCATCTATTTCAATCTCCATGAAATCTGTTTCATCTGTTATAACGAATGAAGCGATAGTATTGAAGTCAACCATTCTGAATGCAAGCGCCTCATTCTGTAGACCTAAGTTTGTTTGTAGCTTTACTGTCCCGTATTCGTTTGGGTCTGTACTTTGCAAATAGAACAACATTTTATTCTCATTAAAATATGAGTATAGCTGCATATGTGTATGAAGCTGACAGAGCTAAACGTTTATATTTTGGTCAATATTCTCTCACACTTACTGACAAATATATTGTTATCACTGATGGAAATACTGAGAAATACATAACATGGAAGGACTATGAAAAGTTTGACCCTATTTTAACTTCATGTACTATGCCGTTTATAAAGGACGGTGAAATTATTGAAAAAGATAATACAACCGTATATAGGTCTGTTTATGAAGCATTAGAATATATGTTGAATCATAACCCAAAAAGATTTGACCCAAGCACTACACCATGTGCAATGCCCTTTATTAAGGACGGTGAAATCGTAAGAGTTCCGAATTCAACGGTTTATACAGCTGTTCAAAACAGTTTACAAAACATTTTAGCGAATATCTTTAATTCAGAAACTACAGAAATAAAATTACCGTATATAACAGATGCTAAAGAAATTAAATCAAAAACGACAACATTATTTACGTCACTTAATGATTTAATGACTTATATCATTAATATTCCTGCACCAACTACAGCATTTGATCCAAACTCGACGGTTTGCAGTGTACCTTTCATAAATGACAGTTCATTAATTACTTTAAGGGATTCGACAGTAAATGAATCATTAAAGGCGTCATTAATGAAAATCATTGATTTTAATTCATTCACGAATACATATAATTCATTCATTAATGTTTCATATGCTTCTAAAGAAGGTGAGCCAAAAACTATTGATAAAGCGGTGTATGAAATAAAAGCATCAACGACGAAATTGAATTCGTTAACTTTTGATGGTGATAGTTTCGTTAATGACATAACGTCGGGGAAAACAATTTTAACGAAAGAATACTTAAAATCTCATGTTAGTGAGTTCGTTGAAATTGAAAAAGAAGGTGGAATTAAGTTCGATCCACTGAATTTCATTTTCAGCTTAGCGAATGCGGGTGTTAGTTTCGCTGAATGGACAACTATACAGAGTGAAATAAATGCAATATGGACGTTTTTGGGGTCAAAAGCGGGAATGGGTGAGCTTGTAAATGCTGCAAGAACATTAGGTGAAACAGGAAATTTTGTAGATGGTTTTAAAAGACTTGTTTCAAATGTTTTAACAAACACAAAGAAATTATTTAGATATACCGTACATAACGGACGGATTTTCGAACAGATAGCAACAAACCCTCCGGTTATGGCTGCGTTGATGATGGTTAGAGATATAAAACCACGTAACGACGGGAACGAAGAACATGAACAACAGGATACTGGTCGGGTTATTCGAGACATTAAAAACGTGTATCCTGAAGTTATTGATTTATTTAGAGGAGTTAATGATTCAATTTCAAAACATTCTATAACCCTCGATGAAGAGAATAAATTAACAGATTATATATTCGTCATTATTGCAGAATTAATGAAGAGAATAAATGAAAAAGGAATTGGTGATATCATTAATGTCAGCGATGTAATGATGAAAAGAAATTTTGACTCATTATTTACAAAACCGAAAACAGAATATAGTCTTTATGACGTAATTACCGAATTAATGAAAAAGATTAATGATAATAAGAGTTCTGGCGGAAGAGTTGAATTAGAAGTGAATGATGTTAATGAGAAATTAGCCGAAAAAGCAGACAAAAATGAGCTTTTAGCTCTGAGTGATAAAGTCAAGAACCACGTTCATTATATAACTTCAGACGAACAGATTATAACAGACTACCATGGATATTTAACACAGGATGAACAAATAAGCACTGAAGATGTTAATGAAAGAAGATATAAATACATTCGTGCTAAAGGTTATGACATAAGCTGTACTGTACATTATGACACGGGTAAAGCGCTAGAAGCATTTAGTTATAACGATGAAATTTATGCCTCTACTTTCTCTGTTAAAGGTGTATTAGTTGAACCAAGATTTACTTTGAGAGTTAAGTCAAAAATAACTTTTGAAGATGCTATTAAAAGTAAAGCTGACAAAGATGAACTTGACGCAACGAACAAAGTTTTGAAATCTCATAAACACAATATCTCCGATATAAATGAACTTCAAGCTACATTAGACAGTAAAGCCGACAAGAACCATACACATAAATCCTTCACTACTGTTAGAGCAGACGACATAATATTGAACTATACCCTTGGTTCAAGTGCACCTTTAGAGAATCCAAGTACAAGCGTAAAAGATACACTAAACTCCTTAAATAGTAAATGTATGAACATTGAAGGTCATGCCAGAAACTTTGAAACACATGAACTACCAGCAATGTTAGATAAGAAAGCTGACAAAGAACATACACATAAATCCTTCACTACTGTTAGAGCAGACGACATAATATTGAACTATGATTTGGGTTCAAGTGCACCTTTAGAGAATCCGAGTACAAGCGTAAAAGATACTCTTAACAATTTAGATAACAGTTGCAGGAATATCGAAGGTCATGCCAGAAACTTTGAAGCATATGAACTACCAGCAATGTTAGATAAGAAAGCAGACAAAACAGAGCTTCAAACATTAAAGACTGAAATACTTCAAACATTATATCCTATAGGCTCTATTTATACGTCAATGAAATCAACAAATCCAGAAACAGTTTTAGGTTTTGGTACGTGGGAACAGATTGTAGACAAATTCTTATACTGTGCTAGATATTCAAAGCAAACAGGAGGTTCGAAGAAAATTAAAGAAGCAAACCTTCCACCGCACACTCATACAGGAACTACAAACACAACAGGTAATCATTCACATTCAATAACAAAAAGAGGTTATACAAATCTTGCAGCAGGTTCGGATAGACAGGGAATGCATAGATATGATATTTCAAGTGACCCAGTAGATTCAAGCGCAGGTATTTTCTGTGGAACCACAGGAAATCATTCACACACTTTCACAACAAATCCAACAGGCTCGGGTGAAGATTATATGCCACCATTTGTGACTATATTCGCATGGTACCGCGTTCAATGAACGCGCTCGAGCCTAGAATAAAATCTTTAACTTTACATAAATGAGCTTGAAAAGAAGTATTCGAACAACATCCATGGAGGTCATTTAAGAAATTCAATGAAGCTGCAAAGAGTTGGGGATTTACTAACAGAGCTGAAGTGAAAAGGTTCTTTGACAAAAATGTTGTACATCAAACAAAAATAAACCCTTACGACTACTTTTTACCAATTTACTCCAACGCTCCTGACGCATACCAATTTGACACTCTCATTCAAAGCAGAAAAGGAGGACATAAACCATTCCTCATCTTCATTAATGTTAACACTCGCAAAGCGTATGCATATCCAATGAAAAATAAAGGAACTCGTGAAGTGTTAAGAGTTTTACAAAAGTTTGTAGCAGAACATAGCCCAAGTACTTTAACATCAGACCAAGACAGTGCATACCTCAGCAATGAAATCACAGAATTTCTCATTAAGCATAACATAACTCACTACACTACTGAAGACCATAACCATAACATACTCGGCATCATAAACCGCTTCATAAGAACGCTCAGAGATTTAAACCAAGAGCGAGACTTTACCGAAGAAACAATGAAACATTTTCTCGAAGTATATAATTCCTCAACACATTCTACAACAGGACATACACCAAATTCAATGATACAACAACAAGAAGAAAAGTATATACAAAAGAAACGAAGCCAAACACAAAATATCAGAAATTCAACACAATTTACCCTCATTCCTGGTACAAAAGTTCGTGTAGTTCTTGACGACAAACCGTTGACAAAGAAACGTTTAAGGTTAAGTAGAAACTATTATATCGTAGACTCTACGCAAGGTAATGGATATCTTATAAAAGCTGCTGACGACTCTATTGCGTTTTACCCTCGTCACAAATTAGTCGAAAGTAGTAATGGCAAACTTGCTGAAACCATTGACGAAGCAAAGCGAGGAGTGGTTATTGAAATACTTGGCTATAACATAAACGATGACACTTATAAAGTAAGATATGAAGGAGGCGTTGAAGATGTTATACCATCTAAGAACTTGAGAGAGTCAAAGACAACACATCTGGGACCATTAGAGCGGGAGTACTGGAAAGACAAAAATATGCCAGAAAGAATAAGAAAATTCTTCTAAACTTTTTCATTAGATGTAAATCAGACATGAATGAGAACAGTCATGATATCATTAATGTTTTCATAAATTTACACCAAAAATAATGTTTAGGTGAATAGGTGAGATCTCACCCGTTTTTTCACATCTTTTTTCACCCTCGCCGCTTAGCGGCTCAGATTGCTTTAGCTTCCTCGTGAATTTTCATGAATTTCCTTAAGATAGAAAAATAAAGTTAGTTTTATTTTTATTTATTTTTTTATTTTGTATAAAAGATATGATTTCAACAATCGGCACAACAACAATTCAAACAACTACAGCACCAAACTCGCTAGTCATGAATCCTACGTCAATGTTGGTAGAGATGAAAAGCTTTATTCCTTCTTCATATACTTTTGAAACAGAAATCCAGAAGATAAAGCAAGAACTTTTAACAAGTAATTTAGACTGTAGTGCGAAAGATGAAACAAATGAACAGTATCTTTATGAAATGGAGGACCTCATCGACCATTTGCCTAAACTACCTGAAATTCAGCAGCAAAAACTAACTATTCCTGAATTCGACGAAATTGAAGTCAAAGCAACTGACTCAGTAGAAATAAAGAAGTTCATACGAAAGGTAAATTATGAATTCCTGGGTTTTCATTGCAACCATAAAGTTATGGACAAAGATTGCGACATGGTTTATAAAATTATTTCTGACTTTACAATCCGAAGAATTTAAGACATACGATAACTTTGTTTCATTAGTTGCAAAATGTGTATGGCAGATAAGAGATAAAGATAGAAGAGGTAAGGTATGGATGAACAGATAAAACCAGCAGCTTTTGAGTTTAAAGAAAACCATTGACGCCTTAGTTGTTCTAGCTGGTTTTATTTCAATGTATAACGCAAAACGATGCCGCAATGTTCAAAATGTAAAGCAGCAATAAGAAAATATAACTACTCAGTCAAAGAGATAGAAAGAATTCGAAACGACTATGCAGACTTAAAGAAAGAAGCAGAAAGCCAGCAGAAGATAAAATGGATATGTTGACATTTCTTAATAAAAACTATCCAACAGCAGAAGATTTCCTTCTGTCTGACGTCAAGAAGAAATATAAAGAAACCTTCGGCATTGTTAAAACTTTTGATGTACTAAAAGAAGAAATAGAAGCTACGAAATTGTTTAGGATTTCAAATATACATCGTACAATTCATGTAAAACGCTTGTGAAAAAAGAGGTGAAAAAACAGGTGAGATCTCACCTCTTCACCTCAAATTATTTTTATTGAATTCAGCACAAAATAATGAATTTCATTAGTTATTTTGTATGTAAAGACAGTAATGACAAACATTGAGTTTGAAACAGTTAGAAAGATAGACAATGACACCAAAGTGGTTAGAATAGTGATTTAAACGTAAGATACTCAAAGAAATACAACAAATTTCTTTGTCAGACATTATATCTCCATCTGGAAAGAAACAAACGACTGGGTTAGAAATGCTTCAACTCAGAAAATTTTGACAAGAATCCTGAGCTTATGATATCAGTAGCATTTCATGGAACAAGAGCATATCTTATAGACAAAAGTCTTATACCAATAGTTTTGTTATGGTTAGACCAGTTGTTGGATATAACTTCATAACATATGGTTCATTCGATACGGAACGTTGCAGTGAAGGCTTACTTTACATCGTTCAGAAACCGAAGGACTTCAACACAAAGAGATATAAGATAGGAAGAACATATAATATAACTAAAAGATATGACAGTCAGTCAATAGAGTCAAGGTTGTGTTTGTTAATGATATGAGAGCTGCTGAAAGAACTGCTTGAAGTTTTTGAGAAAATGTATGGTGCTCCCACGAAGGTAAAGAAACGTTTGAAATAGATGAGATAGATAAAGCTATAAAATTATTTGACGAAGTTGCTGAAAATACATGTAAAGTGTTTTAATTTTTGGTCTTTTGTGAAAGTCAGAAAATAAAGTTAGTTTTATTTTTTTTATTTTTTATTTTGTATGTAAAGACAGTAATGACAACATCAGAGAACACAACAACAGTTTATAGTCCATGAAGCTATAAATGAAGAATACAAATACATACAATATAAAAACAACTTCGCCTCATTCGTTCGGTCAAAGACGATATGTACCAAATGCAAAGTATAATGAACGCTCTTCGTTCTACAAAGCAAGCTATCATTGGTTTGAAAACCAACAGACAAAAGAACTTTTAGAAAATTTCCTCATATGATTGCTTCCCTCGGAAAACCGAGAGAAGAGATTCCGTACGAAATCGCAAGAATTTGGCTCCTGGTTTGAAAGGTTATTATGTTCATAGACTTTTAGTAAACGCTGTAGCAATATGGGCTTCACCTCGTTATGCTTGTTATATTTTCATGATGTTAGATGAATTATATAAAGCAGAACGTGGAGAGATGGAAAGAAACTTCAAGCAAAAGATGAAGTCATTGAATCCAAAGACAAAGCATACAGAAAAGAATACCGCGTTCAGTACCAAAGGAAAGGAAAAGAGTTATAAGTATATGATATATACTGAAGAGTTGGAGAAAGAAGAAGATAAAGATATGGTTATGTTGCATTTAGTGAGAAGAAACAACAAGAGCTTTTATGACTTAGCTAAAATATATTCTGACAGAAACCGGTTCTATCGTGAAAACTTACCGATTTCAATGACACCGAATGAGCAATAAAGGAAATTGTCAAAATACTCTTCCTCAAACACACTATGACATCAAAGGTTGCACAATACTTACATTCAAAGAAACTTAACATTACTGAAGGAAAAAATAACAGAATATTTCGATAACTTCAAAGAGGAAGAATAAAAAAATCTAAGCTAATTTTTATTTTTTTTATAAAATTTTATCTCATATGAAGAACATGAATTTAGAATATTCGGAACTCATGACAGAAGAAGAGAACGAACAACATGTAAAAGATATGCAAAAATTTCTGAAGACATACAAAGCATTTAAACAATATCTAATGCTTCTAAAGATTATGCAAAATTTCTGAAGGTATATAAAGCTTATGAAAAAGCGTATGAAAAGTTTATACATTGGGGAATTGTTGTAATATCGATATGAAGACTAACCAAAAATATATTTTTGCTTAAATAGCTTCAGGGTCTATTTCTTCAACCATTTCACTTCCTTCGTCAATGTCAATAGAAGCTTCTTCAACTTTGGTAAGAATTTCTGTATAACATCTTTGTTCGTTATTGTCTTCAGAGATGAAGGATAATATTTCACATTTGTTTCACCCTTCTTATATTCTTTCTGTTCGGAAAGATTTAAAGCAATACTGAAGAAGTCAATATTAGAGTTCTTTATAACAGTATAATGAGTATCTTTGACATTCACGAAGAAACTCTTTTGTTTCAAACTACTGCTAACTCTTGTGAAGTATAACGTTTGCGGTCAATGACGATAGCTAATGGTCTGACATACTGACCAAACATAGATTCTTTCACAAACTTCTTGTTAAAGATAACATTAACATTTGAAGCATTATTGAACTCATTCTTGATGCAGTAGCGAGAGCATTGTATGAAAAGAACTTGCAATCTTGCATGTGTTTTCATTAAAATAAAAATATTAAATTATTTTGAAAATAACTTTAAAAAATCTAATCTAATTTTTTCAAAAAATATTTTTTTATTTCCTACTAAAGATGTATCGGAAGTTGTCTAAGTTAGAACACTCGGAAATAAAACAACTTCTTACAGAAGCTAACATAGATGTTGCAAAACATTACGCAACAAACAAAAAAGCACTCGCTGACTTCATTAAAGACTATAATGGTGCAATAAGTTATGATAGAATTCATGAGTTCATAAAGCCGCAACGCGGCGGAGGACGAAGTCATGCAAGAGCATTTCCTTTAAATGACGTTGCTATTGACTTATATCATAGACGTTCAGTACCTCATGAAGTAAGAAGAGAAATGTTTGACATAACAAATGCAAACGTTGGTGAAACAAGAAGAAGAGACGACATACTGAAACAACAGAGAAGAGAGATGTTTAAGAGCGCTATAGAACAAGTTCGCAAAGCTAATGATGTCATTCGTTCCATTGACGACAAACCAAAAGAAGGTGAGAGATGGTTAAAGAAGATGAAGAGAATAGGAAGAGAAATGTGAAGTCAGGCAATAGACTCATTGACTTTAACATCGAAGCTTTAGATGAACCAAACAGAGACTACTTACACAAACATTTCGGTAAGGTTTTCATGAGACTCGTAGAGAAAATTAAAATAACTCACAACAGAGATGGATGGTATGTTATAAACTTGTGGAAAGTATGAATGTTCTACGTTAAACCTCAATAATATTGGAACATTACTACATCAGCTCTTGAAGGAGAACTTTATATCAGAGATAGAAGCAAATGCCGCAGGTATTGTTGAAATGCACTATGACTTCTTCTTGACAAGCATAAAGAATCTTACTGAAATAAAGATGTATGATTTAACAGAATATGAAGGCTTAACGATGTCAGATGTAAAGAAAGGCAAACCAAAAAAGAGACCATATAGAGATGAAAGCACACTGACAAATGACCAGAAAGCCATTTTGGAAGCTCTTAAGCAAACAGGAAACCCAGCACTTATAGAAAGCTTTTGGAAAGATAATGGTGAAAAGAAGTTTTATAAGAAGAGAAGCGGTCAGTTCTGGAAGTATCTTTGCACATTACCTATAAATCTTGAGCGCTACCAAATCTTCAATGAATTGAACAAAAGAACTGCAGCACTTATGACAGAAGACAATTGTTTCGTTTATGCTTGCATTCAGGCTGGAGTAGATGGAGAGACTATTGACCACATGAGAGAAGTCATTCGTGTTAGAGACTTTCCTCAAAGTAAAGTACAAGAAATTTCTGACGCAACAGGTATAGCATTTAATGTTACCATTGGTTATTTCAATGACTCAAGACATAATGAAATAAAGAGATACATACCAAAAGAATGTGAAACTGTTAGAACTATTGACTTACTTCTTGTTGAAGACCACTACATGCTAAATGAAAGATTACCAATGACAACATATTTCATTCGCAACTATATAGAAATTCTCAAAGCTTGTGGTGGAATGAACATTGAGAAACAAATGAAGATTTATACAAAGAGAGAAGATAAATATGTAGTTCGTTATGATAGAACAACACCGTTATGGGATGTTATGAAAACATTGTGGGAGTGCAAATATTTCGAACCTATTTCTTATGGAGAACTTTTCACATATACTACTGACTTATATAAACAGAACCTTGCACCATTTAAAGACTTGTCATATGCTCCAAAGTATTGTGTACAACTGAAGAAGAAAGCCGAGTCAAAAGAAGTAAATAAAAATAAGTGCAAGTTCATTCCTGAGCACGTTTTCTTTGCTGACTTTGAGTGTAGCACAGACGGCTTTCATAAAGCTTTTAACATCTGTTATGACAGTGAAGATGGTTCAGTGAGTGAAAGCATTTGGGGTCAGAACTGTGCAACAGAATTTTTGGAACGACTTCCTGACAAGAGTTTAATATATTTCCATAACCTCAGTTATGATATAAACTTCATCTTAAGACACATGACAGAAGTGAAAGGAACTCCCATCATTAAAGGTTCACGAACAATGCAAATAACTGGCTTATATAAAGGAAGGGCAATTATTATAAAAGACTCTTACAGTGTTATAAATAAGAAGCTTAAACTATTTCCTGCTATGTTTAACTTACAAACAGGACCGAAAGAAGTATTTCCATACAACTACTACAGCAGTGTTTTGTTAGCAAATGACAACAGAACTGGTGTCATTTCTGAAGCATGTAAGTTTATCCGGGATGCAGATACATTCATGAAAAACATAGATTCCATCAAAGGTTGCAGAATAGATGAGAACCACTTCGACTTAGAAAAGTATAGCACATTTTATTGCAAACAAGATGTAAGAATTTTAAGAGAAGGTTTTGTTAAGTTCCGCAATGACATATTGAAAGAATTTGATTTAAACGTTTATGACTACGTTAGTATTTGTTCAATTGCTAACAAATTGTTTGAGAACAGAGTGTACTTCCCGAATGGAAATTTATATGACCTCTCAAATAAACCAAGAGAATTTATTTCACGCTGTATTCAAGGTGGAAGATGTATGCTGTCAGATAACATTAAACAAAAGAGCGAAAAGAAACTCATTGCTGATTTCGACGCTGTTTCATTATATCCATCAGCTATAGCAAGACTTTATACTTTAGAAGGTATTCCAAAGGTTATGAAGAAAGAAATGTTAAGCACAGAGTATCTCATGAGACATTTATTCGATGACGACCAAAAGGAACCCATTGGTGAAAAGTTTATGTCTGGCTTCTTTGTTCTCATTAAGATAACAGAGATTGGAATACATAGACACTTTCCTTTAATAGTTTGTGACCCTGAACTAAATCCAGAACTTAACGTTCCCAGAAGTTCAAACACTTGCTGTTTAATGTATGTTGACCATATAACATTACAAGACCTCATAAAATATCAAGGTGTCAAATGTGAAGTGTTGCAAGGATACTATTACGATGGAAACAGAGATATTAGAATAAGAGATGAAGTAAAGAAGTTGTTTGAGTTAAGGTTAAAGTATAAGAAAGAAGGAAATCCTTTGCAAGAAAATATAAAGCTCATTCTGAACAGTATTTATGGCAAAACTATTCTATCTCCTATTGAGTCAAAAATAACCATAGTAAATGACAAAGATGCTATAAGATATGCCATCAGAAACTACAACCATATAGTGAAGTTCGAAGGTTTGGATGGTTCAGATAAAACTATTTTCAAGCTAACGAAAAGCATTTGCAGACACTTTAACTTCTGTCCACTTGGTGTTAACATTCTGTCTATGTCGAAGAGAATAATGTGTGAAGTATTCTGTACTGCTGAGGACTTAGGAATGGACATCTTTTATAGCGATACGGACAGTATGCATCTCTACAATGAAGATATCCCTCGTTTAGCTGAAGAGTTTGAGAAACGTTATGGAAGAGTTCTCATTGGTAAAAACCTTGGTCAATTTCATAGCGACTTTGCAGAAATCACAAAAGATAAACAAAGTTTAGCATACAAGTCAATATTTTGTGGAAAGAAGACTTACATAGACTTACTCACGAATGATTTAAATGAAGTTGCATTTCACTGCAGAATGAAAGGCGTGAAGCAAGATGTTATTGCTTTAACCGCTAATGAAATGTTTCCTGACTCTGTTCAGTGTTTCTATGATGAAGATAAAGGTTTAATGGTTCCGCAAGGAACATATGACAAAGACTCTGAGTTCAGTTTAATGAAACTTTACAAAGCACTTTATGACGGTCAAGAGATTGGATTTGACTTATGTAAGTCATGTCAACCTTGCTTTGAAGAGAAGTTTAACTTCTCAATAACGACTAAAACAAGCTTTATTCGTAAGTTGAAGTTCTGAGGTCATTTATTTTTGTCAGCAATGAGGTCATTCGTGATAAAAATAAAACTAGCGGCAAGGGCGAAGCCCATGTGGTCATTTACAATACTGCGATGGTAGAGTTTAAGAGTTGTGCTTCAATGTAGAGACAGTCCTTATGGTCTGGAGGTAAGAACACTGGGCAGTTATGGTCATGAGTGGAGAACATGTCTATCCAAAACTCACGATTGAAGCCAGTTAATTTATAGTATTTAGGATTTGGCAGTGGTGTAGTTCTTGTATGACCAATGAACTCATTTTCAACTCCCTTACTTAAGTTTGAATATAATATAGCTTGCTTTCTATCCCAAATGCCTGGAAATCTAATTTCGGAAAAATCATTTTTCCTCGGAAGCATTGCATCATAATTGAAAACATTCTTGAAATCATCACTTGGTTCAGAGATTTGAAATCTTATACGTAATGGATTTTCTTTCTTTTTAGCGACTTCATTGAATGGTGAGAATACAATGAATTGACAGTCATGTGTTCCATCTTCATTTGGTACAAACTCGTAATGAAAAGCTATTAATCTTTCTACAATTCCTTCTTCTTTCAGTTGTGCAAGAAACTCACGTAAAGGCTGTAAAGTTTGTACTTCAATGTTAAACTTCTTTTGAAAATTTTCGTAAAATGTAATTATACAGTCTTCTAACGTTGTATCGTCTTTAAAGTATTTGTATATGTGAATGTTTTGGGCGCTTAAAGACTGTTCGTCATTTTCTATCTCGACTTGAAGTATAAAGTCAACCTTTCTGAAAGCACGTGTTATATACATATTTGTTATGCCAATGTACTTCTCTTCATTTATGTTCACAATCCAGTCTGTTGGAAACTTAAACGTTACTCTGTTCCCCTTTATTTTGACGTCAGGGTTTTCACTACTGAACGCAACAGATAAAGGTATTTGTCTATACATTTAATTCGGATAAAAATAAACCATTTACTCTTTCTTTGCTTCAGCTTCTTTAGCTTTTGCTTCAGCTTCTTCTCTAGCTTTCTTCGCCAGCAAACGTGGGTTCTTTTGTCTTCCAGCAGCTAATGCAGCAAGTTGTTTTTCACTAAGTTTTCTCTTTGGTCTCTCTGGCTTTTGTTCTTGTTTTTGTTCCTTCAGTTCGGATAAAATTTGCTCACGAATTTCTTTCTTCAATGCTTCAACATCTATGACCCCTTGGGTCTTGTCCGTAGGGCTTGTCTGAGTCATTTGACTGCAGATAAAAAACAAAATTAAAACTTTAACCGATGTAAAATGAGCTTGTCAAAATCAGAGCGAGAGTCTATTATATTAAATGACGCAAGAGGAATACAACATCCTTTCTATTACGTAAGTCAGAGTAAAGATGGTAAAATATACGTAAGAAAAAGAAAGGTTCCATTAGCGAATGCAGAAAGCGACAACATTAAGGTGTATGGCAAGGGTGAAGTCCACGAAGCCCATATAAAACCTTCTGTTCAAACTGAGCCACCAAAGAACAAGAAGAAAAGAAGCCAGATGTACTTTCAATAACGAACCAAGAGCTTATTGCAAAGTTCGTGAATTTCATTGAAAAACAAACCGAGTCAAAGAATCCTGACCCGCCAGTGAAAGAAGTTGAGACAAAAGAGAATGTACAGTTCATTGAAAATGTCAAGAAACAACTTCCACCACGAATGCCAAGAAGAAGAGTGAGAATAATGAAGTAAATAGATATTTTTATCTGAAGTAAATACATGCAGAACGAACAGCTAAACGAATTTACTCCAGCAGAGCATATTCATCAGATTCGCTCATATTTCGATATCATAGACAATGCAGTTCAAATTGGTGACACTAATAGAAAATATTCTGACGCAAAGATTCCATCACAACCTGGAACTGCTAAAGATAACACATGGGTAACATTCAATCTCTCACCTCCTGGTGAAAATATGTTGGACCTTTACAATACATTCATTACGTATAAAATGGAAGGTCAATTTATTGTAGATAAAGAAATTGGTTCAGGTTCCAATAAAACAAACCCACCAGGATTTTGGATTGGTTTCGATGACGCTTTCTATGCAGTTGCTGGATATCAAATCCTTGCAAATGGTCGTATCGTATATTCTCAAGACAACGCAAGAGAAGAAGCATATATAACTTCAAACTCACAAACTACCGAACAAATAAAGAAAGTAGATGTTTTCTCAAAGACTCGACATGAAGATGTATGGAGTCATTCGGGAACATGCAGAACAGGACAAATTGTTAGTGGTCCAATTACAGCAGGAAAATCATTTGATTTTAAGCTTCGTTTAAGAATTCCTGTTAGAAGATTCCTTCCATTAGAAGCTATTCGATTTATTCCAGCTTTTGCAGGAAACATTCAGCTTAAAGTAAAGTTCAGTAGCGACGCCTTACAATGCACATCTATATCTGTAAATGATATCATTGCTTTCAATCCAACTCTTAAAGTTGCATTTGCTTCAGATTCAAATCCACCGACAAATAAATTTGTTCCATGGAATGAACCATTCACTATGATAACGAAGGCAGTAGAAGCTAGTGGAACAGTTACTATTACAACTGTAACCCAGCAACTATTTCGAACAAAGATGGATTTTAATGAATGTTTCATTCATCCAAAGTCATTCTCTTTAGACCCTAACATTTATACAGAACTTGTAGAACATTATACAAACGAGGCTTTATGTTTTCCTGTTAAAGTTATGGATTGGATTCCTATGGACGGTTCATTCTCAAAGAATACAGATAGTTCAAGTGCAACATTTACAGCAGCTTATACGCCTATTAATGTTAAAAGTATTTGGGCACTATTTAGAAAGAAAGACAACTATTATGTTAATTTTGAGAACCCTAAGTTTAAATATCTTCAGCTTTCCATGGGAGCTTATGGAAATATGCCTGCAGAACCCGAAAAATCATATGGACCTGTATTTTATGAAATGGTTGCGAACGCTTGCAATACAAACAATGATATGATAGGATTTAATGAAGATGTTATGAGGTCATTGGTGGATGATGGTAGTGTGGAACATAAATGGGATAGCTATGACAACACACATTTCTTATGTGGTTTTCCAACAGAAGTGGACTTTTGCTTCCAGCAAGGTCAAACATCTACTGCTCCAATAACATACAAATTGTCTGTTAAAGGACCTATTGAACTAGCAACTGAAAATGTACCAAAGCCACTTATTGGATTTATGAGGGATTGTTGCTTTGCCATTCAGTGCGTGCTAATGGCATCCCATAATAAGATTAGATGACTATAACTTAGCTACGGACGACAGTGAGGAATAAAGGATGAACGTTTTTTTAAAGCTTATAAATGAGTTCTTCATCAAGCTCTCGTGAACCTTCACCATCTATGAAACAAACTTTACCAAACGATTATGGAGCACCTATTGAATATTTCTTACGAGCTGCACAATGGCAAAGAGCAGTCTCACCAAGGTTAGGTGTTCCACCAGCTCCTGTCAAAAATAGCATTTGGTCAAGTCCTTATATAAGATATGGTCTCCCACTAGGTTTGCTAGCTACAGCAGGAGCAGTTATGATGTTGAAAAAAAATAAAGCAAATGTTGTAAATAATACTGAAGTAGCTGAAGTTAAACAAACTCCAACACTTCGCCAAAACCAACGCCTTCACAAGCAAAACCTTCAATGACTCCTGAACCTATGGAAGTACAAACTCCTGTTCAAAAGTCAACTCCTAAACCGACTCCAACATTTAAACCAGAACCTACTCCTCAAATAAATCGTAAAACTCCTGCGTTTCCTTACTGAAAAAATAACGTTATTTTTATTTAATATTAAAATTTTTATTTGATTGAAATGACAAATAAAGTCACTGAAGCAATGAAACAAAAGTTTTTGGTAGAATACATTAAATCAGGAACTATTCCAGAAGGTTTTTACATTCATACTATGAAGGATGGTAGAGTTCAGTTTAGAAAGATAAAGCAACCATTAGATAAAGAAGGAATTTTGAGAAAGATTAAACTTCATGAGGACAACATTGCTAAACTTAAGAAGAAGTTAGAAGAGTTGGAGAAAGGAAGAGAGTTATAAAGCAATGAATTCAACAGGGTGAAAAAACAGGTGAGATCTCACCACTTCACCTAAATTTATTTTTGTGCTATGTTTTCATACGTGTGAGGGTGGTGATATCATTAATTTTTAAGTTTATTTTTTATTTTATTTTTTATTTTATTTTTATATAAATGACAGAACAAAAGCAACTCATACAAATCAAAACATATAACAAACATACATTTAAACATTTATTCTTCCTTCCTGAGTATAACATGTTCTTTACACTTCATCCTAGACCAGTTGACTATACACTGACTGTTTATAAAGATTGTCATGGTAGTTTTATAAAAACTTATGATGATGAAGGTAAGTTAACAAGACTATGCATTTCAAAACTTGAGAAACTTTATGACTTCAAGTATGACTACAATAGAGTTAACATTGACGATGAAGATATAGAAGAAAATTTATGAGAACGTTTATTTTTTCATTAGTGAGTTCGTTAGTGAAAATGTTAGTGAGGTGAAATGGTTGGCGGTTTTGTAAATATTTAAGGTTAAGTTAGTGTTGTCGTTTGTGTTGTAAAATATACGTTAGTGGTTTTGTAAAGTGTCAAATTCACATATAATGGGTAAGTAGGTGCGCAGTGCCACAGTACCCAACTAACCCATACTAACTATAAAATAAAAATAAAATAAAATAAAAATAAAAAACGGACGGCGATAATTTTATATTGTTTTGTTATTCGGCCGAATGGCGGCTACTTCGTACCCGCCATTCGGCCCCAAAAATGGCGTATTATTCTATTTTTAAACGGTCATGGCGTAAAACCGTCGCATCCATACTAAAATCGATAGCAATGTGCTGATCAATTGATAGAAAACTGTCATAATCATTTTATTATTATAAAAAATGATAGAAAGTGTGTGTTTTTGCGGATATTTTCTATTTTGCTAGAATTATTAACGTTTTAAAGATATAAAAATTTGTGTAAAATATGAAAAATGACTTCTTCTTTTAAAATGATTACATGTTTGAATAATGCTTGGATAAACAATGTAATTATGATTAACAATACTTGATCTATATTCATTGGAGTCAATACTATATAATTGGATATTGTGCGAACCTGGTTGTTGAGTTCCGAGATCAATTGAGAATTCATTCTTAGATGTATTTCTTGTTATTTGCTCAAATCGTTTCATGTCTTGGGAGCAACATATCTTAAAATTTGTATCAGTTTTAAATTGTCCATGGATGATAACTTTCTGATTTGGAAAGAAATATGTTGATCTGTTTTTATAGATGGATATCTCTGGAGGATTTGTTTCAACAATCAAAACAAATTATTGAATAATATTTGATTTTGTCCCTAATTCATCGATTGCATAAAAATCAAAATGAATTTGTGAACTAATTGGGAAATTGATGATATCAATTTTTATCGTACCTGTAACAAATGAATCACTCGAAACCATTTCTGAACTTGTGTATAAATCGTGATCTTCATATTTGCATTTAAATGTGACATTTCCGAGGCTTATTCCTGCGAGTTCGACTGTGACTCGTTCTCCGATTAAAAGTATCTCTGGGACTTTATTGACTAAAATGACGTCTTCTATTTTATAATATGGGACTGATTCAGAAAACATGAAGTAAGAAATTTGATAATAACCTCTTTCACTTGGAACTTTAAATGTGTCATTAAAAATATAATTCTGACTGTCATCTTGATGTGTTTGAATTAACTCATAATCTTGTAGACCAGATGAGTTAACAGTTCTAGAAATGTTGTATACTTCATTAAAATTATATGTAAACAATATTAGATCTAATGTGAGATTCGTGTCAGGATAATAACAACTCCTTTTT
Source organism: Trichomonas vaginalis G3 (assembly GCF_026262505.1). NCBI lineage: Eukaryota > Parabasalia > Trichomonadida > Trichomonadidae > Trichomonas > Trichomonas vaginalis. The sequence continues at coordinate 4,774,714 of NC_067205.1, forward strand.
GGTGAAAATATCTCAATATTAATGACAATAGGTGTGATTCTTACGTATCCTTGACCTCGGTTGCCTATCAATCTTTCTGTGAATGAGTATGGTGAAGGCATTGATTCGTTGCCTGGGATGATTATTCCATTCTTGATAAAAGATTCATTTATGAAAGAACTTCCACCACCTCCAGCTGAATAGTAATCTCCACCAGCACCACCATAATAGCCAGAACCACCTCCTGAAGCCTCATGATAGCCTCTAGCTTCACAATTTCCTCCATAAAATTTGCCACCATTATTATTAGAATTTGCATAATTTGTTCCATAGCTTGTTTGAGTAGCACCTGTTCCACATCGTAAATTACCATAATATTTAGTGCAATGTGATCCATCCCCACCTGAAACTCCCCCTCCATATCCGCCATATGTATATTGATTAAAAAATGTTCCAGCACCAGATCCAGCACCAGCACCGGCAAAAAGAATTCCACTTTCATTTTTAGCTTCACCAATTGAAATGAAACTCATTCCTCCTCCTGATGATGAATAGAATTCATCATCATCATATGAACTTAACCCACGCCCTCCTCCTCCAAATGTGTTTCATAATATTGTTATAGGTTTACCGATATCACTATCATGCCTTAATATTTCAGTAGTTCCCATTTCACCGCAGAAAATATAAAGAGTTGTTTGCCGAGAAATATCAAGCTCTCCACTGGCATAGCCACCTTTGCCACCTTCATATAATGTTCCGTTATATGTAACATTGCCTCCTTGTGCACCCCATGCTTCAAGCCTGTATCTACCTGGTGGAAGATCTCTTCTAAATGGTTGGCAATCGAGATAATTTGTGCAATTATACACATATAGCTCACTGCGAATGAAGAGATCCCAAAGTATCAAAGTAAATGAGATTTCAAATTAAAATCTCAGATTAATATAAAATTGACAATAAAATAAATTCATATGGATTTGTTGGTCCTGTAAAATTTTGATAATTAGAAGATTTCAAAATATGTTAATTTACATGGATATTTTCAGTAATCATGATATTAATTATTTTAAAAATTATAATTTGGACGATACTAATGGTTTCCTATATTACAATTGATTTGTAGATTTACATTGGAGAAAAGCTTCTTAAGCTTTTTAATCCCATAAATGGCCATCATTTGGAAATAAAAAGTGTCAATAAATTGAATAAATTAACACATTTTTACTGATTCATATGTATTTACTGATTTTTATTTTGATGAAAAGAAAACAACAAAATTTATGAATGCTTATAATTATGATAAAAGGAATATGATGAGAAGAAGTTGAATTTAGAAATATTCAAAAGGAGATTGGGACAAAGTTGCAATTCGGCACTTTTTGTAAAAAAAATGGGGTCATACTCATAATGAATAGAGACTTATAGCCAAGTCTTGATATCATGCAGGGAGAATATACATTGATAAGCAATTATATTTTATAGTAGTAGTATTCAGAAATTCTTACAATTTACAATACAATTTTCAAAAATGGATAAAGACTAATAGCCAAGTCTTGATATCATGCAGGGAGAATATACATAGATAAGCAATTATATTTTATAGTAGTAGTATTCAGAAATTCTTACAATTTACAATACAATTTTCAAAAATGGATAAAGACTAATAGCCAAGTCTTGATATCATGAAGGGAGACTCTCTACAAATACAAAAATTGATTATCATAAGGAAATACAAATTTATCAATTTTCATGTGAAAATTACATAAATTTGTTCTCCAATAAATAGCAATAATACTTTGAATGTTATATTAAGTAATATAGCTTCAGGTAAATAAGCTTACACTTCAAAAATATACTGTTTATTCATTAATTTTTAAAAAAGTCCAAATTATCTAATCTTGCTTACTCTTCCTTTAAACTTCTTTGTGCCAAATTTAATATTGCCTTCAAAGATGGAATAAGGACATTAGGTTCAATCCTTCGGCTTTCGACAATTTCCAAAATGTGTTGAATTAATTTCAAACATTCATCGTGTTTTGAAGCTCTTTGCTCAACAATCTGATTACCTGCCCTTGTAAGAATTCTTACTGCTCTATCTTCATTCAAAACATTAGCGACTTGAACCTTAATAATCGCATTTGGAATCACAACAGTGATGAGAGTTATGACGATATAAAAAAATATTTTATTATACTCATTCGAAATTAAAAATAATAAAATTTATATATATTAATTTCATTAAATCAAGGTTAAAAATCTCACCGGAAAAATAACCTCAGTGTGATAAATTTATCACCGGAAAAATTTACAATAAGGTTAATACCGAAAATATCGAAAAATCAACATTTAAGGTTAATTTAAGAGTATGCACTTTTGTCACCTACTCTATTCAAAAGTTCAATTCGATTTCATTTCACAAGATTAGAGTAATAAATATTTTGTTTTCAACAATATAATTTAATATGATTTCTTTTTCTGTATAATAAGAGAAAATTATCAATTCAGATAAAAAAGAAATTAATTTTGAGTTCAAAGGTAAAAATTACTATACATTTGAACCTCAACATGTGAGGTTAAAGAAAGGATACTATTTATTTGAATTATGGGGTTGTTCAAGTACAGGTTATCAAGATTCAGACACATATCTACAACCATCAAGAGGATCTTTTGTTTCTGGTTATATACTACTAAAAAAGACAAATGATTTCTATGTACACGTATGTTCGAAAGGTCAATATTATATGTACAAGAATTCATATGGAGGGGGAGGTCAGGGACAATTCGGGGGAGGCGGATCAAGTGATATCCGTCTTTTATCAGGAGAATATGATGATTTCGAATCTCTGAAAAGCAGAATCATCGTTGCAGCAGGTGCAGGAGGTTCAGACTCTAAAGATCAAGGAGGTCCAGGAGGATCATTAAAAGGATACAACAGCACACAAAACAAAGGTAAAGGAGGAACACAAACATTTGGAAGCATCGGCATTGAAAATGGTAAATTTGGAAAAGGATGTGGTGAAAACAGAACAATTGGACTAGAACAATATCACCTCGGAACATCAGGAGGTGGTTCAGGATACTTTGGTGGTGGAACATCAGATGATTATGGTTCAGGTGGTGGAAGTTGTTACATCAGTGGACATGAAGGTTGTGTTTCTGTCATCAAAGAATCAAAAATGGATAATATATCTTTCAAAACACAAGGAGATATCAGTATCCACTATTCAGGATTTAAATTCGAAAGAACAGTTATTGATGATGGAAAACATGAAATGAAATCTCCAAATGGTACATTCGAAATCGGACATCTTGGAAATGGATTTGTTCGAATTACAACAATATTTGACATATCAGAAATTTCTTGTAATTTTATTCCTTACTATTCTATAATGCATTCTTTTGTATTTCATATATTTTTATCATCTTTAATCTATTGATTATAATGATAAATATTCTATTTTAATGGTAATAATCAACATTCAAGATATAAATGAATGATGAGTAAATTTTGAAATTTTACCATCAATTAATGTTGGAATATCATTATCTCTATCAAAGGATTAAATTTAATTTTAGGTATATATGGTTTTGTTATCTCTAATTTTAGCAGTTCTTTTTGATCTGTTTGTGATTTCCTGTTTTCGGCAAAATATACAATAATAAAAATGATTGGCTATTGTTTTTGAGAAAATATCAATGCAATAAAGTTTATCAAGATATACATCATTGTTGGAAAAATTAAAATTAAATTCATTCTTTCTAATTAAACTCGATATATTTCTCATGGTTTGTTAAAGTGTGTTTAGAAGATGCTGCTTTGTACTTGCATTTAAAAACTTCTCCTCTTTTATTAGAATTCGTTTGAGACCCTTGCGCAGAGAAGATTATCATTATGACTACAATTGTATTCTAATTGAGTTTGAAGTGTAAAATATGAATGAAATCATCGATACTTGTAATCCTTTAAAAAAAATGCCAACAATTTTTTTTCCAAAAAATACCAAAAAAAGTGACATAAAATGTTTTGATTGTCAATTTCAAGGGATTTAATCCCTTGATAAAGATAATGACATTGTAATTTTAATTATACAATCTTTATACTTAAATAATATTATGCTCTTATTAAAAGAAAACTATTTTTTTGTGTGATAAACAAAATTTCGGACTTAATTCTTTCGAATATTTTTATGAATTATATGAAAATGAGACACTTATTGATACTATTCTTGGATTCCGGTCCAAATCTTGATACTTGGACACATTTTTATGACAATTCAAATATCACTGAAAATCACACTGAAAATACAAAATTAAATCCAACTGTATCAGGAAATTATTATGTTACAACATGTTTATTCAATGGAATTAATGATATTGTTGTCTATATAGACAAAGGAGATCAAACAAAACTTCTTATTTCTATTTCTGGATTCAATGGCACAAAAACTCCATCTTTTACAGTTTTTTCTTATTGGGGAAGTTGTGTTATCTATCGAACATGTGCCACAAAATCTATACAAACACAATCAGGATATGAAGGAGTATTTTTATATTCAAAAATATCAGGATTCAATACAAACAACAAAAACATTTTTGAAGATTCAACAGTCTTTGATTGTGGAGACTCAATAGATAAAGGAGATTCAATTAATGATTTAAGATACGGAAATCTTAGTTATTCACGAAATAACATAACAAATAACAAATGTAAAGATGATGTTTCACTTGACATTTGTTCATGGACGAAATGCAACATCAGTCAATCATCTTTCATTGATAATAAAGCAAACCATGAATGCTTTTGTTTTGGTCGTATTGGTCTATATCAATTTTATTTATGTAATATCATTAGAAACAATGCTGCTGTATATTGTTTTTATTTATATGATGCAAAAGTTAAATTTGACTCTTGTTCAATCAAAAAGAATAATTGTCCACAAACATTTAATTTATCTGGTTCATGTTCAGCTACAATCATCAATAGTGATTATGATGGACAAACATCAAGTGTAACAATAATAAATCCAAAAAACAATATCTACAACAAATTATCACATCTTTCTACAGGACTTTGCGAAGCAAAATTTAAAATTGAAAATAATTTGGAAAAAAAAAATGACATAAAAAAATTCAACCAAATGAAAAATTTTTTCACCTCCCAATATTTAATCCACTACCAACGTAATAATCTTCTTGATATTTCTCACATTTCATCATATTCAATTTTATCACTGATTAAAAAATAATTTTCCAAATTTAATAATATCCAATTTTTAAACATTCAATGGACTCTTCACCTGCATTTGCTCTTGTTCTGAAAACAAAATAAATGAAAACAGATCATAACATTGAAGATTATGATTCGTATTGGATTTCTAATAAGGATTATTCACAATATGATTCAGATTCGCAATATTTCAATTTTTAGAAGATTCAATTTCAAATGTTTTATAATAAAACAGAAGAAAAGTAAAAACTTCGACATTGATATTGAAAGCTGTCTTAGATCAGTTAGCGATGTGGAATCTACTGACCAATTATAAGAATTACAAAAAATGATTAAGTTATTCAACCTGGCCGTAACAGTTTGCTTCCTTTAGGAATACAATCATTCATTCATTCACTTTTTGTTCTTGATGAACAAAACAATTTGTTCTCAGTTTATAATTTTTGTGAAGATATCGAACTTCGAAAATATTTATATGAACTTTCATTAAAATTCAAAGAAGGCTTGATCAAAGAAGAAGACTTTGTTCGTGAGACATATTTATCATTTCGACTTGCATATCATATCATTGTTGTCAAATCTACTAAATATCTTTCAATCATCTCATGCAAAGCTCATGTCAACATTATGAGGTCAGTTGAAGTTCTTTTCCATGCAGTTATGTCAGTTTTGATCACACACAACCACAGTAAGTTAATTCATGTTAAATCAACAATTGAATATGAAGATATTATGTATGTTCAAAATCGTTCAGCAAATTTAGCAACAATTGAACGAAATTCACAAGGAAACATCAAGATTTATGGCAATTTGTTTGGAAACCGATGCAGTAATGAAGTTGAGAAAGATTTATTTGAATTAATTGATAAATATCAAATCAACAAAAACATAAATGAAATCTCAGAATTCATTCTTCCATTTTGGATTTCAAATTATGAATGTCACTTTTTACTTATAATTGGTCGATATGTTTTATCTAAAATCACAGGTCGAACTATATATATTGGATTTATTAGTGATGTTTCCGATATATTAAATTATGACAAAGAACTGTTAATTCAACATTTATCTGCATCAATGATGAATTTTCAACGAGTTCAAGGCATTGATTATCATTTAGAACTTCGTGAATTTAGTATTAGAATTTTTCATGAATTACCACCTAATTCATTCATTACATTGACGAAAATCTCAGACATGAAAAAGATTGAAGTTTTTTCTAAAGAATCACAATATTTAGTTCGTTTAATCAAAGAAGATTCATCACCTGTTCTTGCACAGACTGTTCCTATTGGAGATTCAGGTGATTTCTTCTTTTATCCTATCAAACATTTATCAAAGACACTTGAATACCACAAAATCACATCATTTAGTGATTGTAATGTCGACAAGAACGAAGTTCGTGTTAGTTTTATGAATTTGATTACAGACGCATTTTTAGATTTCGGAATTCAATCATCAGATAAACCGAAGAAAGAATTTCATTTCCCACCAGAATTATCACATTGCAAGCGATGTTCAAATCATTTATAAAACATCGCATCATGTATTTATTCATCATCTTTATCACAATTTTATATCAAAGTTGAAGAATGTTTTAATTTTGGAAGTTCATTATAATTTGTTATTTAGAAGAGAACGACAAAATCCGACCATTTTTGATCTCCATGACATTTAAGAATTCTATTTTTTGTGTTATCTTTACATCAGTTGAAAATGAAGTTTATTTATCTAATAAAGTTATTTTAGTTCAAACAGCTATGGATGCATTTGGAACAACAGGTCGCATCTTCCCATATAAATACGAGTTCACAGAAACTCCAGACCGAGATTACACAACATCACCAAGTGGTTTTAGTCCAGTTTTGTTATCAGAAACTAGTTACAAAAACATTTATTTGCCCGAACACAGAGAATTGATGCGTAAACAGATCTCATCAGGTAAGGTTGAAATGTTTTTCATTGTTAAATACGAGACATTGAAATGGTACTTGTCTAAAGGCTCCATGTATGGTGATGAATTGCGTGGTGTCTGTGTTAACATTCCAGATTATTTAGTTAAATCTAAATATTCACCACAAAATATGATTCATTTTACAAATGTTTTCGAAGATAAATTCAAGAAACTCACATATGAAACAGGTGAAGATATTACAACATTCTATGAAGCCGTTAAAGATGTTCTTAAAGCATGGAGAATAGAAAACTAATATATTTTAATTTTAACATTTTATTTTTGTTTGATATATATTATAAAATATATTATATATAGGTAAAATCATACAGTTTTTATGCATCTTATAATGAATTCATAAGCGTTCTATTTGTATATTTAAAATTCTCATTAATATAAATAGTGAATTGTAATTTTGTAAATCGTATTAATAATGTGGATGTATGCTAATGTTATCAATATATTTTCATTAGGATAAGTCTATTACATAACAATATGTGGGTAACTACGATAATATTGTCCACCCTATATTTTGTTTGTATGCTTGCTTGAATGTTTGTTACAATTAATTGTTCGGTGCAAATCATGCGAAAAATCAATTATTTAAAATTTGGAATGAAACATCATCATAACATCGATTATTAGTTATATTGTTTCTTGAATAACTTAGATTGTTGAAATTGGATTCTATTAATTGATAACGATTCGTTAAAATGTGTTTAACAGATTCGTTTTTTTTTTGGGGGGTGGCATCAGAATGCAAATGGTTTACCGAATTTGAAAGGGCTTTGAAATCACTATAGGAAGTAATATAAACTATAATTCTAATATATCTCTCAATTTTCTCACTATATAAAGATCCTTATTAAAAAAAAAAAAAAAAAAAAAAAAAAGGTAGTGGGGCTTCCAGGCACTTCGTGCCTTCTAGCCCTGAAGATGATTAGTATAAATGAAGTTTTTATTCGGAGGGCTTCCAGGCGCGTTGCGCCCTCTAGCCCATAAGAAATTTTGCCCAAGACCCAAGAGGAGGACCGAACCCCAGCCGTTGACACTTTTTCTGTCGCTTTTCACAAATTATATATGTTTTCATGTTTTGTCACTTTTCTGTCACTTTTCGGGTAAAAACATTTTTATTATTATATATAAATGAATTTTACAAAACCACCGTTACCGTTCTTTGGAAATAAGAGTAGATGTAAAGATATTATATTGAGAGAACTTAAGAAACTACCGAATGGTCTAACATTTGTAGATTTGTTCGGTGGAAGTTTCTATATATCCCATTTATGTCATATAATATTCCCAGACTCAAAGATTATATGCAATGACTTCGACAACTATATGGACCGTCTCAAACATATTCCAGACACAAACAATATATTGAAAGAGTTAAAAGAAAAGATACCTATAGGTAAGATGGAACGTATACCATTAGATAAGAAAAAATATTGTGAGAGAGGTTTTGAAAAAAGCAGAATATATAGACTGGGATAGTATATCTGCTAGACTATTATATAGTGGTTCTATAAGAGTTCATGACATTGAAACACTTATGTCAAAAGTTTTATATCTTAACTATACAAATGTTTTCAAAGAGGACATAGAAAAATATATTGAGGGTATAGAGTTTGTGAGATGTCATTGGACAGAGTTGTATGAAAAATATAAAGACAAGGAAAATGTTTTCTTTATAGTGGACCCGCCGTTCTATAACACATGGGATTTTCAATACCAAGTAGACTGGACTTTGAGAGACTCTTTAGAAACTTTAGACGTTATACATAACCATCCATGCTTTTACTTTACATCCGATAAAAGTGGTTTGGAAACCGTTATGAGATGGTTAGAGGACATACATGACTATGAGTTTATATATGACAAGATAGAATATGAGAGAGGTCCTATAAACCGGAGAAAGTGTCACAATAAAGAAATTTTATTAGTAAGTAAATGTGGTTTGAAATCGGACTACTTGTTTTAGGTTTTTTCCATTGTGTCATTTATTTATTTGACGTGGCAGAAAAGTACAGAGAATATGAAGATGAACCAATGCCTGCAAATGTTCAGCATATGTACTCGTAAGAGATATTTTTATCTAATATTAAATGGACGCACAGAACTTAGCGAATGCACAGCAACCTGGACAACCAAACCCAGAGAATATTCCAAATGAAGTTAGAATACAAACTGCAATGGCAAACTATGGTCAAGTGCCAACAGATGTACAAATGCAAACTGCCATGTCAAATGACGCTGCGTTAGGTTTGCCACCATGGTATGCAAATATGAGATGGAAAGAGTTTTATACAAACCCTGAAGTGGGATATAAACAACTTTATGCAGATGACGCGAACACAGGAGTTGACCCAGAATATGTTTTCTACCAGAGGAGAAACAGAATGTATGAGCTCCAGTTAAAGAATGCTATGGAACTCAACAGGAAACGTAAAAGACTAGGCGGACATTAGATTTTTACATATAGTAAAATGGGTTTCTTCAGTAAGATAGGAAACTTCTTTCGAAATGTTGGAAGAGGTATATGGAATGGAATAAAAACCGTAGGAAGAGGAATTTGGAACGGAGTCAAAAATATTGGTAAAAGAGTAGGTCAGTTCGTTGGTATTATACCTAAAGACCCTGAACCAGAAGAACAAGCTCCTGTTATACAACAGCCTGAACCTGCACCACAGTCTAGTTGGCAACCAAATCCAACACCTCAACCGTATTAAAAAATTATATTTTTACTGTTCGATAGTAGTTGTATATGAAACTAAGTTCTAAGTAAAACGCATGGTATAATGGAATTATTCTTTTTCTTCCATCTGTAGTAAACCATACTTGAAAGTCTGAAATACTTCCACTTGGTGGTTCGTATAACTTTGTAGGTTTTTCGTAAAAGTCATTTGCCAAGCATAAGAAAGAGTTTTGGGCGCCAGAAAATGAAGCATGAACAATAATAGCATCTTGGTCGAAAATATTTTCATATGTTCCATTAGGGTTTTCGACTTCATAATAGTCCGGGTGTACTGGATATGCTGCAGGCTGATTTAACATCCTCATAAATCTATACCATGCCAAGTTGTTATATTTTGTAGAAATATAAACGTTTTCTCCAAGGTCTTCTATTTTATTGATTTTAACAGTTGCATTTTTTCCTGTCATAAATAATATCGAGATGGTATTCTCCTTCGTCAATGTTATACTGGTTTGCATATTCGATATAGATATCGTTTATTTTTTCTTGAAAAGCTTGAAGAGTTGTTTCTAAGTTTACAAGCAAACTAACTTGTAAAAGTTTTCCCTGTTCAAATTTCTCATGCATACGTTTTTCTTTGTTATAGTATCGAACTTCAAAACCGACCGTAAATGGGAAACCATGTATGGCTTCTGAAATGAACTTCATTCTACGAAAGCCAATAGCTTTTGTGACGGATGGGTCTCTTAGCCATCTTAATGGGTAGTCAAAACGATAGCCTTCATGCTTTACGGTCTCTGTCTCAAACTTTTGACCGACATTAGTAAAAAGTTCATCTAATGGTTTAGTTGTAGCAACTCTTGAATTTTCTTTTTCTATTGAAAGCATATTTTATCTAGAATAAAAATGTCGAAAGATATTGCTTCCATGAGAGAAATACAACACAACCGACAACTCATTATGCAAGCTCTAAATAAGAACACAACAAACTTTTCAAACTATTCTAAGATATCTGAGTCATTGAAAGAAGGAAACTTAAAACTGACATTAAACCCTTTAACAGATGAGTTTCTATTTCAAGACAAGAAGAACAATACTGTCTGTATAAATCCAACAAAAGGAACTTTAAACGAGAAACCTATAAATGAACTTCTTTTGAAAGCAGATGTTGACAACAAAGCTGACAAAGAATATGTAGACGATGCAATAGCAAAAGAAGAAGAAAGAGCTAACAATGCTTATGCAACAAAAGAACATACTCATCCTGAACTAGCAGACAAAACATATGTTGACAATAAAATGTCAAGTGAAGTGACAAGAGCTGAAAACGAATATTCTAAAAAGACTCATATACATTCTATATCTGAAATAACAGACTTAAACGTTAGCCTTGAAGAGAAGGTAGATAAGGGACTTATGGCTAGTGTGTTAGTGAAGAAGGCGGATAAGGAATATGTGGATGAAAAAGATAAAGAAATTATAGAAAGGGCTGACTGGTACCATGAATGGACATCGAAGATTTTAAAAACTAAAGCTGATACAGGATGGGTTTCAGGATGTTTAGACCTTAAAGCAGATAAAACTTATGTTAACGATGAGTTAGATAAAAAGGCAGACAAGAACCATACACATACAAGTTTTACAACTGTTGCTATAGAAAGTATTGAAGGAACGGTTGACGTAACTGATGGGGATGTATTATATTGTAAACCTCCTAACTTTCCACAAGGTTTAACATCGGATGACGACATAACGACGATGAGAAACATTAGATGTAAAGATGTTTATGTCATGAAGGATGAACATAATATTAAATTCACTGCTCAAGATTTATATGACAAGAAAGCAGACAAAACAGAGCTTCAAACATTAAAGACAGAAATACTTCAAACATTATATCCTATAGGCTCTATTTATACGTCAATGAACTCTACCAGACCAGAAGTAGTACTTGGTTTTGGAACTTGGACTCAAATAGTCGACAGGTTTTTGTATTGTGCAAACTCTTCAAAGGCAACAGGTGGAAGTAAAACGATTTCAGGTGAAAATTTACCTGCACACAGTCACTACATAGATTTAAGTACATCTCAAGCAGGTTGGCATAAGCATAAATTTTGGGATTGGTCAGCAATGAAAAAAGGTAAAAGGATATGATGTTAAAGACGACGACGTTCAGTTTGCTATAAATTGTTTCTGGGGTAACACTCAGGGAGATGGAAACCATACACATCGCGTTTCAGGATATACGCAAACAACGGGACAAAGTAAAGAATACATGCCACCTTACATGACAGTTTACGCATGGTATAGAAATGCTTAGTCGTCATTTTCAACTTCTTTAGCATATTCGTCAGGAGTTGTCTTATATTTGTTAGGAACTGTCTTTGAAGTATACCACTTGAACTTTGACAAGTTTGAAACGAGGTCTGACAATAGTAGTTTTATCTTCTGCTTGCAGTGTGTACATTTTGCCATGTTTGCCTAAAACTTCATAATATTCTCTTGTATACTTTCTTCTATTTTTACGAACACGAATGTGAGTACCTGTCGAGTTCCCATTGTTGTCATAGTCAATAGTATTTTCATATGGGTCGCGTTTAGGTATTTCTATTTTTACTTTGTCACCTTTCTGAAGTTTGAAGCCCGGCATTCTTTCTTGTTTGTCTCTTTTGACTAAATTATTAAATATATAGTCTTTCTCTAAGTCAGGGTTGTTTTTCATTTCTTCGGGGGAGTGGTTTCCCAAACCTTTTTGTTTACGGTTATTGTAAATATTTAAAACTTGTCTCATCTTTGCCATGGAGAAGTGTCTATACTTGTCGTCATATGACATTTCATTTGCTTCACCACCTTGTGGTTGGTTTAAGTCTCTTAACATTTTTATACAACCGTCAATGACACCAAGAGCAGAATGGTTTTGGTCGACAATGAAATATTGGTTTACATTTTTTGAACGCAGATAGTTTTTAATATCATCTGATTTGAAAGAACTTTCACAGTCAGATGTCAGTTTTGTTGGATGGTATTTGTCAACGAATATTGTCAAAGCAGTTTTCACATCTAAAATATTTTTGGACCATAATGGTATGGCTTCACAGTATCTTGTGTTTTGACCAACAAATATTAACCAGTATGGAGGTCCATCTTCTCTATACCTCGGAATGTTTTCCAAGATATCCATAAACCAAGCATTTGGTGTTGAACTAAAGATTTTTATCATGAGTGCTTTCTTTGTTGCCTTAGAAACATAGGGGTCCTTGTTTGGATTCGTCATTTTTTAACCCATAAGAAATGGGTTTATTTGGCGCATTAGCAGGAGTTGCATCCAGATTTTTGCCCGCAGTGGGAACAATAGCCAGAGGTGTATTTGGAGTTGGAAGGAAGATTTTGAGTACATTAGGTATACTTAAAGAGAAAGCACAACCTATTATACAAACTGTACAGAAAGGTTGGGATGTAGCACGAGATGCAACAAATCTTATTCCAAATCCTGAAACAAGAGGAAAAGTTCAAGGATGGATGGACAATGTAGGAAGACAAGCAGGAAACTATTATAACAAAGCAAATGACTACTATAACCAAGCAGGACACTATATGGACCAAGGTGAAAGATTCTTTAACAGAGGATATAACCATGCACAACAATGGGTAAACAATAACCAACCGCAACCACCTCAAACTTGGGGAATGTAAAATTTTTTACTGAGATGAAATGAACAATACAGCATTGAGACAAGTGGGTTCAAGATGGATTTGTCGGCTTCCAGCAGTTACACCACGTGTTTGTCAAGTTCTTCCTATACCTCAGGAAGTTTTAGACCGACTTAAAAAACCTAAACAACCAGTTGAAAACAAACCAAACTAAAATTTTTTACTGAGATGAAATGACCGAAGAAGTTGAAACGGTAGATTTGACACCACAAACAAAAAGTTCAGAACCATTGTCAAAACCCGTCAAAGAACTTACAGATGAAGAGAAAAATTCAATAATAGAAAGTGCCAGGTCTGGAAATACAAACCCTAACTATAAAGTCACTTTTCATAGAAATGGAACGGCTAGTATCTCAAAAAAGAAACAGACTCTCACAAATAAAATATTGAAGTCTGAAGGAGCTTTCGAGACAACAGATGGAAAAGTTTACTTCACTGACCAACAGTTCATTATAGAACATCTCATTGACTTAGAGTCGAAATATTCTAAACTTTACAACAAACACAAAAAGTTGAAAGGAAAACAAAAACAAATGGCATATGATATTTATGAAGATGTTGACAACACAACTGTTCCTGCAAGTGAAGTAAAGTCAGAGGAACCGAAAAGTGACGAAAAACCGATAGAAGAAGAAAAACCAAAAACTGAAGATAAACCAAAACCAAAGTTTAGTTTGGAAACTAAACCAAGTCAACCTTCATTAGCTGGTATGGGTTGGCGTCAAAGACTTATGGCAGCAGGCGGTTATGTAAAGTAAAGAAAAAAAACATTTTTTTATTTTTATAAAAATGCCCCCATATAGAATGGATAGAAAGTCTGCTAGAATAAAAGCAGAGTTACAAAGATATGGTTGGAGAGTTTCGAAGAATTTTAAATATAGGAAGGGAAGACCCATAAAAGTCTATGACAAATTGTCTGGTCTTCGCTACGAAATGGATTTGGAAACAGCACATGCCAATTATCCAAACAGACTAGAGAGGTTAGAAGAAGAACGTCTTATGAACATGCCTTTCGATGTGTTAAACATTGCATGAAGTAAAAACGTTTTTCAAAAAAATATTTTTTTTATTTTATTTGAAATGTACGCTGAGTTTGTTGGAGAAGACCGTTGGGAAACTTGTTTGTTAGATGAGAAATATGAAATTCACTGTTGTGAGTCATTTGAAGTCAGAAACAAAAAGACAAAAAGAGTTTTAAGCGAATGGGAGCGAAATGACGGATATGCTATAGTTAGTATGGGTGGAAAACACTATCTTAAACATGTTGTCATTGCAACTCATTTTATACTGAATCCTAACAATTTACCTTTTGTAGACCATATAAACCGTATAAGAAACGACAATAGACTTGAAAACTTACGTTGGGTCACTCGTTCTGAAAACAATAAGAACAAAGGCAAATTTAGAGATATTGTATTCGAATTTGTCGACGAACTAGAAGATGAAACAATTGAAATTACAGACTATGGCAAGCATACGTTTGAGTTTTACTACTATAGCGAAGAACAAGACTCTTTCTACTTTTATACCGGCGTAAACTATAGGAAATTACAAGTATATTTTACTAAGGCGGGCTATGCTTATGTAAACACTAGAGATACAGATGGAAAAAACGTTCAAATACTTCTTAACAAATTCAAGAAGCTATATGTCATACCATTTTAAAACAATATATTTTTACATATATTAAATGCTTCAGGTTGAAAAACAAAGAACAAAAGTAGCAGATACAAAACCATTAGACTATATCTTTACAAATGCTGGTAGGACTATTTCAGATGAAGAAATTTCATCCCGAGCATACAGGTTTGACTATCCAATTCGTTGGCTTCAAAGTCCTTCAGATGCAAAGGCAATAGGATTTAGAAGAGTTTTGTTTTCAAATAGAACTAACGCATTTATGTTCGCAGTATATTTTCATGGGCAGTATAAAGGTTCTGATGGTCTAATAGACAAATTTGACGAAATGAGAATCTTTACGGTTCGTTCAGACGAAAGTCTTGAGAAAACTCTAAATGACTTTCAAACTCAAATGAACAAATATTATTGGGAATTTCAAGAAAAATACGACTCTTTACTAAATGGAACATACTATCTGAAACTAGAATATGACAAGATGAACTCCACCGTTTCATTTCAAAAGATTGAAATTAACCCTCCAAGAGATACAGAGTTTTTATTTTGGGAAGTAGACAAACGTTCTTGGGCACAATTTCTTCGGTTACTAAACCAGAACGAGCCATTACCACCAGATGGTCCATTTAAATTTATACTTCCACCAGCAGATTTGACAGTTTATAGAAACGTGTTTGACCCTCAAAATGTTATGTGTCATGCAAGTTTCAGTTCAAGCAACAATAGTTTTCTATGTATTGGTAAGGACTTTTATGACTTTGCTTCTAAATTCTACGAACCACCTAGTAACAGTTTCTCTGACTTTCAAGTTTGGTTCACAACAAATGGTGTGCAACATATTATTCCATTGTACTATGACTTTTATCTCGAATTGTCTTTCATATTTAACTACAGGAAAGTGCTGAAAAAGTATTGAAAAATAATGTTTAGGGTAGAAGGTTAGATCTAACCTCTTTTCTAACCTCTTTTCTAACCTCTTGAATTTTCATGATTTCATCGTACATGTTTTGTCATGACTTCTTCGTACATGTTTTGTCAAACATGAACGTAAATGTTTTGTCATGATTTCATCGTACATGTTTTGTCAAGACTTCTTCGTACATGTTTTGTCAAAACTTCTTCGTAATGAGTGTAAAGGACCAAAAAATAATGTTTAGGGTAGAAGGTTAGATCTCACCTCTTTTCTCACCTCATGAATTTGTCATGACTTCTTCGTAAACTAAACGTAAATGTTTTGTGAAGAATATAGCAACCGCCGGAATTCAGACGGTTGCTTTTTATACAAAATTCATGCGGGAAATTCTTGAGTTTTGGTTGAAAGAATACGGTGGAGCCAAAAGCGGCTCGACCTCAAAACAAGCATTTTATGAGCTTACAAAGGGTGTTATGAATGAATTCAGCAACATACATCCTGACCTCGTTCATTTTGTTGCTAAATTCAGTAAAAATATATTTTAGGTGAAGTGGTGCGATCTCACCTCTTTTTTCACCTGTTTTCTCACCCTCTTGAATTTTCATGATTTCATCGTAAATGTTTTGTCATGATTTCATCGTACATGTTTTGTCAAGACTTCTTCGTACATGTTTTGTCAAGACTTCTTCATCGTAAATGTTTTGTCATGATTTCTTCGTACATGTTTTGTCAAGACTTCTTCATCGTAAATGTTTTGTCGAAACTTCTTCGTAAATGTTTTGTCATGATTTCATCGTACATGTTTTGTCAAGACTTCTTCGTACATGTTTTGTCAAGACTTCTTCATCGTAAATGTTTTGTCATGATTTCATCGTACATGTTTTGTCAAGACTTCTTCATCGTAAATGTTTTGTCATGATTTCTTCGTACATGTTTTGTCAAGACTTCTTCATCGTAAATGTTTTGTCGAAACTTCTTCGTAAATGTTTTGTCATGATTTCATCGTACATGTTTTGTCAAGACTTCTTCGTACATGTTTTGTCAAGACTTCTTCATCGTAAATGTTTTGTCATGATTTCTTCGTACATGTTTTGTCAAGACTTCTTCATCGTAAATGTTTTGTCGAAACTTCTTCGTAAATGTTTTGTCATGATTTCATCGTACATGTTTTCTAACCTCTTGAATTTGTCAAGACTTCTTCGTAAATGTTTTGTCAAGACTTCTTCGTAAATGTTTTGTCATGATTTCATCGTAAATGTTTTGTCGAAACTTCTTCATCGTAAATGTTTTGTCAAGACTTCTTCGTAAATGTTTTGTCAAGACTTCTTCGTAAATGTTTTGTCATGATTTCATCGTAAATGTTTTGTCAAGACTTCTTCGTAAATGTTTTGTCAAGACTTCTTCGTAATGAGTGTAAAGGACCCAAAAATAATGTTTAGGTGAAGAGGTGAGATCTCACCTCTTTTCTCACCTGTTTTCTCACCTCATGAATTTTCATGAATTTTCCCGAAATAAAAAATAAAGTTAGTTTTATTTTTATTTATTTTTTTATTTTGTATGTAAGAACAGAAATGTCAACAATCGGCACAACAACAATACAAACAACAGCACCAAACTCGTTAGTTATGAATCCAACATCTATGTTAGTAGAAATGAAAAGCTTCATTCCTTCTTCATATACTTTCGAAACAGAAATCCAGAAGATAAAGCAAGAACTTTTAACAAGTAATTTAGACTGTAGTGCGAAAGATGAAACAAATGAAGAATATCTTTATGAAATGCAGGACATTATTGACCATTTGCCTAAACTACCTGAAATCCAACAACAAAAACTAACTATTCCTGAATTCGACGAAATTGAAGTCAAAGCAACTGACTCAGTAGAAATAAAGAAGTTCATACGTAAGGTAAACTATGAATTCCTTGGTTTTCATTGCAACCATAAGGTTATGGACAAAGATTGCGACATGGTATATAAGAATGTTTCTGACATATATAAATCGGTTGAGTTTAAAACATACGACAACTTTGTTTCATTAGCTGCAAAATGTGTATGGCAGATAAGAGATAAAGATAGAAGAGGTAAGGTATGGAATGAACAGATAAAACCAGCAGCTTTTGAGTTAAAGAAAACCATTGACGCCTTAGTTGTTTTAGCAGGTAAGGTTTCAGAATATAACGCAAAGTTGAACCCACAATGTTCTAAATGTAAAGCAGCAATGAGGAAATATAACTACTCCGTCAAAGAGATAGAAAGAATGAGAAACGACTATGCAGACTTAAAGAAAGAAGCAGAAAAACCAGCAGAAGATAAAATGGACATGTTAGCATTTCTGAACAAAAACTATCCAACTGCTGACGATTTCCTTCTATCTGACGTCAAGAAGAAGTATAAAGAAACTTTCGGCATTGTTAAAACATTCGATGTACTGACAGAAGAAATAGAAGCTACGAAATTGTTTAGGATTTCAAATATACATCGTACAATTCATGTAAAACGCTTATAAAATAACAGGTGAGAAAACGGGTGAGAAAACAGGTGAGATCTCACCTCTTCACCTAAATTATATTTTTGCTGAATTCAGCAACAAAATTCTGAGTAAAATGGCATAAGATTGCTTCCCTCGGTTTTCCGAGGGAAGAGATTCCGTATGAAAATCATGAAATTTCTCTAGACCGATAAAATCCGGTCTAGCCTAAAACTCATGAAAATCGTGAAGAACAGCGAGTAGGGAAAAAACCGGCCTTGCCTAAAACTCATGAAAATCGCAAGAATTTGCCAATAAATTTAAGAGGTTGGTATGTACATAGACTTCTTGTAAATGCTGTTGCAATGTGGGCTTCACCTCGTTATGCTTGGTATATTTACAGACTTCTTGACGAAATTCATAGACAAGAACGTGAAGAGATGGAAAACAAGCTTGAAGCAAAAGACAAAAGCATTCAGAAAAGAATACCACGTTCGGTACCAAAAGGAAAGGAAAAGAACTATAAGTATATGATTTATACTGAAGAGATGGAAAATGAAGAAGATAAAGATATGGTTATGTTGCATTTAGTCAGAAGAAACAACAAAAGCTTTTACGACCTTGCTAAGATTTACAAATCTGACAGAAATTGGTTCTATCGCGAAAACTTACCGATTTCAATGACACCGAATGAAGATGTGAAACAAATAGTTCAAGATACGTTACCTCAAACACACTATGATATGAAAGGTTGTACAATTCTTACCTTCAAAGAAGATTTGCCATTGTTAAAGGAAAAAATAACAGAGTATTTTGACAACTTCAAACAAGTAGGGTAGATGAACTCTTTATTTTTATTGACTTTTTACAATTTGAACTTTGTTTGCGTAGATATGAATTCTGAAAGAAGTATGAGGGTCTTGTATGACTTTGTACTTTTCCCAGAGTTCATGTCTGTCAAACTTACCTGCCATGGACTCTTTCATAAGTTCCATGAAATCGTCTTCGGACAATCCGGGGAAAAGTATTATGTCAGTAAGTATTCTTTTAACATCCTTACTTAAACTCTTGGCTGTCTGTACACATATTACGACTGAGATGTTAAAGTGTCTGAGCTTCTTAAGAATTCGACACATATCTTGTTCTCTATTCTTTAACAAAGGATGAGAGGCGAAATCATCTAAGATAAGAAGACACCTATGAGGGTAAGTCTTCCAATCGTAAGATTGCAATTTCTTCGAAATGTATTCTATCTCTTTCTGTTTGTTTCTGAAGTGTTTCTTCTCTAATATTCTCTGCATTTCCTCATTTGGGTCTTTGAACTTAGAATTTATATACTCATTTATAGCATTATACTTCAAAACTCTTCTTTGGTACTTCTTTATCCAATCTAACAACTCAGTATCCTTTATACATACTAACTTAGACTTCTTTATAATATCTTTGAACGAATTGACGGTTTGGTCAAATTGACCAGAAGTACTACAAATAACAACTAACTCATAGAATGGGTTCTTCTCATCTAGTTCTTGTTGTTGTGCAGCCATTTTAAGATAAGTGAAAGTCTTACCCGACCCAGGTGGTGCAATTAGACCTGTTATACCATTCTGAGCAAATAAGAACTTGTCATGTATAGGCTTTATCTGAGAATTTTCTAACTTCCTCTTGTTCTTGTTTAAAACATTCTCAAATTTCTTGTCAATGTCAGCAAACTTTTTTTCTAACATATTTTTAGAAAAATTAAAATTTTTATCTTTTAGAAAATGTCTAGCGATTTCGCTATCTATATTCGAGACAAACTTTTTGACAGCAAAACATCTGTCGACCATAAAATCTTACATAGTGTAAACAAGAAAGGTGAATTTGTTCTAAAGTTCTGTTTCTGGGAATATGACAAGAACCATAAAACATTAAGCAGAGCAGTCTTAAAATTTGTCAATGACAGACTTGTTGACAGAGATGACGCCTCTTGGAGAGATGAAGTCCAACAAAACTTCTTAGAATGCAAAGAAGACACATGCGCTGTTCTTGAAGATGAAATAAAAAACAGAATAGATGAGCTATTAAAGGACAAAGAACTTTTACATAAATATGGTTGCGCCAAATTTGACATAACTCCACCAGAAAAGAAGAAGAGAGAAAAGAAAGAAAAGAAAGTAGAAGAAGAGAAGAAAGAACCTGAACCAATTCCAGAGAAGGGGAGATATGACATGTAAAAATAAAATTTTATTTTTAGAACATTTCTGGGTCAATGTCAATGTTCTCTTCCTCTTTAGGGGCAAACACTGGCTTAGACTCTAAAATCTTTTTACCCAATTTACCTTGAACTTCAACTATCTTAGACTCATAATATTCATAGTCGTCTGCTTTCTTTGGTTCATAAGGTATAACAAGTTTGTATGCTTTGCCTTCTTTAAGGTTTGAGAACCTTCTGTCAAAACTTTCTTTGACTGCTAACAAACCTTCTATGTCTAAGTCTTCAAATTTCGCACCATTTTTAGTCACAATAGCAAACTTAACTGGTTCGATGTTCCAAACTTTGCTGAATGAAGACTTTTCAAAATGGTAGAAGTAAACATTCAAATATGTGAATGGGTCTAGTTCTTCTTTAAGTCCTGACATGTACTTGTTTACTGAAATATATTTCGTCATCTTTTCTATCGGATAAAAAAAATTTTTTTTAAATTTACTCAGAAAAATTTTTCTTTGTATATACACCATTCTGTACGTCTAAAAGACTTTTGACATTTGCCAAGAATGTTCGTTTAGACGCTGTCATATAACCATATTCTTGACAATATTGTTTATACGAATCGTACAATGACCTTTCATCTAATGACACAAAGTCAGTTTCATCTATGAACAGTTCATATACACTCTTGTTTGCTTCTAACAATGTTTGTCTCTCTTCGGTATGTGGAATTTGTCTTGGATTGAACTTAGAAATATCTAATGTCATGAAATATGAGAACAAGTGGTTGTAAAAGTCAGATGTCAAAGTTTCTGCTAAGTCGTCAAAATATTCTGTATCTTGCATATGAGAATCTGACGTTCTGACAACTACATATCTTCTGTCAGAACTTTCTAACTTCATCGGAACAACATTGTTTGAAACCATAATGAAGTTTGCAACATTTTCACAACTCTTTGTCTTTATATTTTCTTTCAACAACTCCAACTTTATCTGTTATAAGACTCTTCAAAGCATCTGAGTTCAAAACTTTTGTTGTATCTATACTTTGAAGTTCATTGCAAACTATAAGTTTCATATTCTCAATTGAAGAGTTAAATTTACCGCAGATGTTTTCTAAGTTTGTCATATTAGGGTTCGAATAACCTTCTAACAGTTTGCACAAAATATCTGTAAAGAATGTGTTCTTACCTGTTCCTTGTTTTCCAATTATAATGAGAGCAGTTTCATTTTTAGCACTTGGATGTTGTAAGATGTTTGCAAACCAACATAAGATATACTCATAAACCTTTTTCGTTTCCATTGCATATAATTTCTTTGACATGGTCTAACCAAGCTTCTATAATATTTTCTTTCCATTCTACTTGTTCGTATTTATATCCAGTGAAGATAGAATAGAAGTTTGGAGAAGGTGTATAAAACTTTATACCACGAACTGAAAAATCTTCAAGTTTTGACAATAAGATATCCCAAGCATCTAACATCTTCATGCCAACTTGTACGACTTTTATTTTCTTAAGTTTCTGTCTACATTCTTGTTCAGACACTATTGTTGCTCTTGGTTTGTTAAAGACAACATCCCATTCTTTCATAACATAACATTCTGGGGCAGAGTCGACATAAATGACTAAACGTTTCAAATTCTCGACTGCTTTGTTATAGTCTCTAAATGGACACATATTTCTGAATGCTTGGAAGTCATAAAAATCTGAAACATCTATTCTGTACATTTTTATAAAAATAAAAAAAATATTATTTTTTTATTCTTGACTTTGTTGTTCCATTTGTTGCATTTGTTGTTCTTGAGCTTTTGTGTTGAAGTTGTTCTTGTAATACAATACTTTCACCAGTTGCATCTTCCAATTCGAAACTTTCTGCCGTCATTGACAAATACATAGGACATAAAAGTTTTACAGGAACAAAGTTTGCGTCAACTAATGTCAACGTTATACTTGCCAAAGTGTTTGAGTTCACTAAGGTTGAAAATTCTGCATTCGAATGAACAATAGGCAAACCAGCAGAGAAAGTATTGTTTATACGCATAAGTATCTTTTGGTCATAATAGTTTCTGTCGACATTCGAATAACACTTTGAACCTAAGTTTGAAACAATATATAAGATTGGTGTGCTTAATGTCAATGGAATAGACATTCCTTGTATGACACCTTTTCCTGTTATAGGAAACTGTTGGTAGTAAAAACCAGAAATAAGTTTTGTATTATAGCTCATATCGTTTATAGTAAACTCAGTCGGACATCCAAACATAATGAAACCTGCTCTAGTTGCAGCACATGTTACACTCGTACGTAAAGTATTAAATAAGTCAACAAAACCTGCTGGTGGTATATCTGAGTAAGTATCTTCAAAGGAGTATTTTTTACCATTCACAACAATAAAGTCTTCTGGTGTCAAAAGAGCAAAACAGGCTTTAGTCGTCATTGTGTTTAAGGTTAGTTTACAATATCGTCCTTGAGGACTTTGTAAGTTTGTTGTTATAGAATTATATGACTCAGGGTTTTTAGTCGTAATAGTATAAACCATTATGTCTTCTGCCATTTATATATATTTAAAAGTTTTTCTGAAAGTGGAGAAGAACTTCATCTAAACTTTCACATGGCGTTTCTTGAAGTTCTCTGTCTAAGAAGTTCAAATATTTTGTAAAGACATAGAACTTTCCTTTGTCTACACGAACAAACAAAACAGGGTCTTTCATATCGTTCAAAAGTGTGTAAAGTCCTTTACATGAAATAAAGTCTATTATTATTTTTCTTCAAACATCTTTCAAGAAGTTTTGACATTTTTACTTAGCAAATAAATTTTAATGAAATGTTTGGTCGTCAAATATTTTTATAACGTCTGGGAAACTATATTTTAAGTTCAACGTTTTCACCTCCTTTCATAACGTATATCTTGTCAATGGCATTATATGAAACACCACAGCAACTAATGTCGGGTTCTATTTCTTTGATGTTTATATCGTCTGCCTCTGTCAAAAGTTTCAATAGTTCTTTCAAAAACTTCATGAGGTGCAATGACATATGAGTTCACTTTTACAGGGTTGTGTTCGACCAAGTTTAACATTATACTTAAAGCTTGACAAATCTTCTCCTGAGTTTGAAGTTTGTCTTTCAGTTGTTGGTAGTCGTTTCGAATATCTGCAACAGAACTTAAGTCTCTGCTAACTTCAGGATATGTTGGTTCTTTTACAGGAACAATTGTTATACCATCTTCGTCTTCGTATGGTTTCCCCATTTCAACATCTCTGTTTTGACATTGACAATAACACTTTGACTGTTTGTTTGAGTTGGTGAATTTAACTTCACATCTGCCACCGCCATTAAACCTTTTGAAACACTTACGCTTCTATTTTTCGGAAATGACATTTTACTTAGAATAAAAAGATGGACGTATTCGGATATCTCTTCGAATTGAAGCAGAACAAAGTTTATACTCACAAACAATACAAATACATTGACAGAATAGTTCTTTACACAAACAATGGAAAATGTTATAGAATAGCAGTCTTTGCTGAACCTAAATATTTTCATAAAGCAAAGAAAGTTGGTATAACCGAGATGGTGAAAGTTCTTGACGTTGACAAAAATATAACTTCAAAACTGACCGATATTTCTAAAGGAAAGTTTATAATACAATATTATGTCAAAACTGGCGTACTGTCAATATTTGACGGAGAGAAGTCAGTTCAAGAACAACTTACTGACCTGCTGCCAAAATCTGCTCGATGGAAGCTGTCGTTATGCCAATCTGAGGAGCCCCAGCAGGTTTCATCGAACGAATCTTCAAAAGAGCATCTTCCGTGAAAAGTGCTATTGGTTTTGTAAAACTTCTTTGCTCTCAATTCATCTGGACCGTCTCTGTCACCAGTATATTGTATTTGAACTGTAACCAACAGTTTGAAATACCACCCATAAAGTCTTCTGAGTCAGCAAATGGAATGCCAAGCCAAAAAGTTTGAACGGTCTCCATTTGTATATTGAGTTTTTTGACTTCCTGTATGAGTCCATACTTTCACATATGGCATAATAGAACTTTGCATTTCAGGGTTAATGGTTGTTGTGAAGTTGTTGTTAAAGTTCATAGCATCTAATGTCAAGTTGTATGACCTCATATCCTCAACTGTAGAATATTCTTCTCTTGGATAATATTTGCCATCTATGTTTATATGATATTTAATACCAGGGTTGTAGAAACAAGAATAGTCATTTATAGTTCGTCTGAACAGTACAAACAGAGTATCTGCATGTTTCATTGCAGTTGTTAAAGCAATATCTGTTCTTGCACCTGGGTCAGCACTTTGGTTTCCAACTTCACCTGCAAAGTCTTTGACAGATATTTGGTGTATAGGGAACATAAGTGGAACTGCAATATATTTGGCAGCTAAAGCATTTGAAATATCTGGGTCCAACATATAGACTGCAAGTCTGCTTTCTATTCTCTTGCATTCAAATTTTTCGCATGTGAACTTAACTGGGTCCCAAGCAGTTCCAGCAGCATTGAAATAATAGTTTACTTCAGTGTTGAAGTTTGAGAAACAAAGTCTAAGTCAACTTTGTCTTTGCAATATTCGGCGAATGACGTTTGATTTGTTCCCTTTACGTCTGTAAGAGTGAATGGGTCTTGTGTTGGTGCAATGACTAAGTTATTTTGCTTGGAGTAAGTTCAATAGAAATTTTTCCTGCCCAGTTTGGCAAGTATCTTAAAAACCTGAAGATGAGGAAAGATGACAAAGGAACTCTAAGTTTCAGTTTTACTTTGGTTACTGCTGCTGCAGTTTGTCCAGAAAGGTCAACATAAACTCCTGGAACGTTAGGGTCAAGTCTTCTTATTTTCTCAATAGTTGCATACTGGTCTGTTTGTTCTCTAGCTTGTGGTTGTACTGAGTTTCTCAAAGCAAACCATTCATAGTTTGCCCATGTTACTGTTTGAACTAAGTCAGAGTTAGAATATATCTTATATCCCATGAAAACTTCTGGAGCATATTGGTATCCGACATAGAAAATTCCATTGCAACCTTTCTTGTCAGACAACTTGGCAGAAGGTTTTATTTCAATGTCTTGTTCCACGTATAAGAATGAGTTGTCAATAGAAATAATATGAAACCTGTCGCAAGCAATATCTACTGTTGTTGAAGAACCTTCTCCAAACTCACCTACGTTTCCATAAGAAACAGCAGTTGTATATTCGTAAGTTCCAGGAACTATTTCTGACCTTCTAATGGCATTGTCGCATTCGTTATACCATTCGGAAACATTTCCGTTCATGGCATCCAAAACTGTTGGCGTTATATTCTGAGCGGCGTACATTTCATATGGGTAAAAATATAGAATAGTTGGATTTATATATCATAATAGAACCCACTCGTACCAAGCTTTACTTTCTTCCTGACTGAGTTTTGTTGCATCTTTGCCTCATGTTCACCTAGTATGTTGTAAATTTCCCATGTCCTTTTTGCCTTTGGGCTCTGGTCGCCCATCTCAGGTAACCTATATCCTAGAAAGATTTTGTCATAGTTTGTATTTGAGTCTTCGCGTATTGTTTGCATGACTCTTTCCTGAGTTTCCGGTTCAAGCTCTTCAAACAGAGCCTGTCCATATGGAATAAGCTCGTTTCCAAATATATGTTTTTGTAGCCATTCTGGTTTTCTTTCCATGTTACCAATAATATCTTTTGTGAATGGGAAAGCTTTTACCCACTGTTTCAGTCTTGCGTCATTTATTTCTGTAGTTTCCAAAGGAGGGACATGTTCGTTTCCTTCAGGCTCTTCTAGCTGTTGTTGCTGAACTATTTCTTCCATGTCTGGTTGTATCTGAACTTCTTCCTGTTGAGTTTCTTGTACCTCATCTGGTGGTATATATGTTCCACCAGCTGGCACATATGTTCCATCTGCAGCATAATGTCCTACCTGCCCTTTCGTTCTTAAGAAAGCATTTACTAGGTCTGTTTTGGTCTTTTGTAACTCTTTTTCTTGACTTTCCACAACAGTTGCTCTAACGGCGTCATAGGCACTTTGAACTGCCTGTCTCGTTGCTGCATCTGTTATTTTCGTCATATTTTGTGCTACTTCTCTTAACTCTTTGTCGAAACCTTCAGACTTCAGTTTCTTTCCAGATGAGAAGTCGTTCACTAGTTTCACCTTACTATGAAGAGCTTCGAAGGCATTCTTAAAGTCAGCATTCATTAAAGCTTCATTTGAACTGTCTTCATCCGCTTGTATTTTTGTCCTTATTGACCCTATAAGTTGGGCTGCTTTAGCGTTGGCTTGGGCATCTAACCAGTCATTATTAGCTTTTATATATTCTGCGCTTTTCATTGCCTTTTGCACGGCTGCGTCGTTATTTTTACTTTCTTGTGCTAAGTTTTCATACTGTACGGTTTGGTTTTGCAACTGTAAAAGTTTTTCTGCCTTTACATTTGCTTCAACTTCTTTTTTATACTCATCGCTATCCATATATGTCTTCAGGGCTTTTTGTTTTATTTCTTCATCTTTCAGTACTTTATATTGAGTAGTATGGTTTTTCAAATTTATAACATCTTGTTCCATTTTTGCTACTTCTGCTGCTTTTTCTGACACTTTTTTCGCATATTCCTCTGTACTTAGTTCTTTCAGTTGTTCTTCTTTCTTCTTTTTCTCTACGTTTAACTCATTGAGTTTCTTTGTCTGTCTGTCATATTCTAGTTTCTTTTCGTTTTCACTTATTTGTTTCTGTATGTCTATGTTTGACTTTTTGACATCTGTTATTTGATTTTTGAGTGAACTCAAATTCATTTGACTTTGAGGGTTATAAGCTGTTCCGTCTGCAGCTCCACCATAGCCTGCCATTTTCGCTAAAAGTGCCGCTCTTAAACCTCCGCTCTGTGCACCAATAACTCGGTTTAAAAGCATAGGGTTGCTTGACATTTGTTGCAACATAGTGGGGTCATTCATCATTTGTTGTTGCAACTGTTGTTGTGGTGTCAGTTTTACTATTGGATGTTTCAATGCTCTCTTCCTCTTACGTATATTCTTACGTAGCTTACGTGGCATTTTAAGTGAAGTTAAAAAGCGGTTTTTGACAGATGTTTATATGACACTTTCTCCAGTTTATAGGACCTCTCTCATATTCTATCTTGTCATATATAAACTCATAGTCATGTATGTCCTCTAACCATCTCATAACGGTTTCCAAACCACTTTTATCGGATGTAAAGTAAAAGCATGGATGGTTATGTATAACGTCTAAAGTTTCTAAAGAGTCTCTCAAAGTCCAGTCTACTTGGTATTGAAAATCCCATGTGTTATAGAACGGCGGGTCCACTATAAAGAAAACATTTTCCTTGTCTTTATATTTTTCATACAACTCTGTCCAATGACATCTCACAAACTCTATACCCTCAATATATTTTTCTATGTCCTCTTTGAAAACATTTGTATAGTTAAGATATAAAACTTTTGACATAAGTGTTTCAATGTCATGAACTCTTATAGAACCACTATATAATAGTCTAGCAGATATACTATCCCAGTCTATATATTCTGCTTTTTTCAAAACCTCTCTCACAATATTTTTCTTATCTAATGGTATACGTTCCATCTTACCTATAGGTATCTTTTCTTTTAACTCTTTCAATATATTGTTTGTGTCTGGAATATGTTTGAGACGGTCCATATAGTTGTCGAAGTCATTGCATATAATCTTTGAGTCTGGGAATATTATATGACATAAATGGGATATATAGAAACTTCCACCGAACAAATCTACAAATGTTAGACCATTCGGTAGTTTCTTAAGTTCTCTCAATATAATATCTTTACATCTACTCTTATTTCCAAAGAACGGTAACGGCGGTTTTGTAAAATTCATTTATATATAATAATAAAAATGTTTTTACCTGAAAAGTGACAGAAAAGTGACAAAACATGTACGATGAAGAAGTCTTGACAAAGCATATACGTTCATGTTTGACAAAGCATATACGAAGAAATCATGAAAATAACTGAGGTGAGAAAAGAGGTGAAAAAACAGGTGAGATCTCACCACTTCACCTAAAATATATTTTTGGTCCTTTACACTCATTACGAAGAAGTCTTGACAAAACATGTACGATGAAGAAGTCTTGACAAAGCATATACGATGAAGAAGTCTTGAAAATTCAAGAGGTTAGAAAAGAGGTTAGAAAAGAGGTTAGATCTAACCTTCTACCCTAAACATTATTTTTTGGTCCTTTACACTCATTACGAAGAAGTCTTGACAAAACATGTACGATGAAGAAGTCTTGACAAAGCATATACGATGAAGAAGTCTTGACAAAACATTTACGATGAAGAAGTCTTGACAAAACATGTACGATGAAGAAGTTTCGACAAAACATTTACGATGAAGAAGTCTTGACAAAACATTTACGATGAAGAAGTCTTGACAAAACATTTACGATGAAATCATGAAAATTCATGAGGTGAGAAAACAGGTGAGAAAACAGGTGAGATCTCACCTCTTCACCTAAAATATATTTTTTGGTCCTTTACACTCATTACGAAGAAGTCTTGACAAAACATGAAAACATATATAATTTGTGAAAAGTGAAACAAAAAGTATCACCGGCTGGGGTTCGGTCCTCCTCTTGGGTCTTGGGAAAAATTTCTTATGGGCTAGAAGGGGCGCAGCCCCTGGAAGCCCTCCGAATATAACTTCATTTATACTAATCATCTTCAGGGCTAGAAGGCACGAAGTGCCTGGAAGCCCCACTACCTTTTTTTTTTTTTTTATTATTAGATGATCGTTTTTATGTAACAAAAGATAATTTTCAGATCGTTTTTAGTGACGCCAAAGCCCTTTCAAAATTTTAAAATTCGCTGGCGTCTCGACTTAACCGCTCAATGTTGAGAAGTTTACATCATGACGCCACGGTGACGCCAATTCCAACCATAACCCAGAAGATTCTATTTTTAGAATATTTTTGAGATACTTTCATAGAGAATATTTTCCTTATGACTACAATTGTATTCTAATTGATTTTGAAGTGTAAAATATGAATTAATTCTTTGCGCCTTCAGGGTGCCCTATAGACGATAGACCACTCTCAGAAAAGCACTTTTAAGGCTATTAAAATAAGTACCTAGAATCCGGATAATCCATACATTCGAGTTCTAATAAGGTTATTTTTGTGATGTTTACATTATCGTTATAGAGCACCTTTAAAAAATGCCAACAAAAATTTTTATAAAAAATACCAAAAAGTGACATAAAATGTTTTGATTGTCAATTTCAAGGGATTTAATCCCTTGATAAACATAATGACATTGTAACTTTAATTATACATTCTTTATACTTAAATAATATTATGCTCATATTAAAAGAAAACTATTCTTTGTGTACTAAACAGGGTTTTATACCTAATTATTTCAAATATTTTTATCAATTATATAAAAATGAAACACTTATTGAGACTATTCTTCGATTCTGGTCCAAGTATTGATACTTGGACACTTTTTTATGAGAATTCAGTTATCACCAAAAATCACACTGAAAATGAAATATTAAGTCCAACTGTATCAGGAAATTATTATGTTACAACATGTTTATTCAATGGAATTAATGATATTGTTGTCTATATAGACAAAGGTGATCAAACAAAACTTCTTATTTCTATTTCTGGATTCAATGGCACAAAAACTCCATCTTTTACAGTTTATTCTGAAAAAGGAAGTTGTGTTATCTATCAAACATGTGCCACAAAATCTATACAAACACGTCATAGTGAAGGGGTATTTTTATGTTCATATATAGATCAATCAAATACAAACAACAAAAACATTTTTGAAGATTCAACAGTCTTTGATTGTGGATATTCAATAGATATAGGATATTCAATTAATCATTTAGAATACGGAAATCTTAGTTATTCACGAAATAACATAACAAATAACAAATGTTTTAGAGATGTTTCATTTGACATTTGGTCAAATCAGAAATACAACATCAGTCAATCATCTTTCATTGATAATAAAGCAAGTCGTGCATGTTTTTGGATTAAATTCAGTGGTACTCATCAATTTTATTTATGTAATATCATTAGAAACAATGTTAATACAAATATTTTTTTTTAGAAGCGGCAACAGTTACATTGGAATCTTGTTCAATCAAAAATAATAATTGTCGACAAACATTTTATATTCATTCATCGCCAAGTTTAGCTACAATCATTAATTGTGATTATGAATTACATTCAGCAAATAATGTAGTGGTACAAAATCCAATAAACAATTTTTACAACGAATTATCACATCTTTCTACAGGACTTTGTGAAGCAGCAATTAAAATTGAAAATAATTTGGAAAAAGAAAATGACATAAAAAAATTCAACCAAATGAAAAATTTTTGCATCTCCCAATATTTAATCCTCTACCAACATAATCATTTTCTTTTTATGTCTCATATTTTAACATTTTCATTTTTATCACTGACTTCATAAATAAACTGCTTTCCAAAATCTATATGAAAAGATTCCCTTCTAACCAAATATTTCCATTCCAGATATCTAAATATGTTACGTTCAAAAAGTTTATCTGAATGAGATTGTTCTTTATTGAAGTGAATTTTTTTTCCTCCCCAAATTATTTGAAATTGAAATGTTCATTCAGTGAAATTAATCAAAAAAATTCACATGTTAGCCATGTTTGATTTTAGCAATTCTTCCCTCATTTTAAGGGTGCACTTACTACTTATCGACTTGCTCTCATAATGTCAATATATCTTTTGTCTAATAATAAATATAATGTCAAAATATGGTTCATCATCTATATTAGGTACTATATATAGTGAATTATAATATCTTTTTCCCGACATATTAAATTTTGATCATAGCTATGTCTAGCTTAGTTCGAAATATCCTCTAGGTATAGTTTCAAGATCCGATCAAAAAAAAAGACAAAAGTGTTGTACTGCATGCAAATTTTCCGATAAAGAGACAAAATACAAAAAAGTGACAGAAAATTTTTTAAAAAATTCGTTTAATAATTCAAAAAATTGCCAAAAATTCAAATGAAGCGAATCGATGAGGAACAGTGAACGCGCACAACCGTTTCCAGGGAGTATGGATGCTACTCTCGTTCCAAATCGAATCGCTCCATTTGGATGAGGCTTAAAGTTGCTAAATTTGGTCTAATTGTGAAAGACCAAATTTGGCAAAGAAAGCAAAGGACAACGGCGAGATCAGACAGCAGAATAGGCCGCTGCTTTCTGCCGCCTTTGCTGCCCTTTGTTTTCAGGAGAAGCTTCGGCTGAATAACATAGTTATTCAGCCGAAAGTTCTCTTATAACAAGGTACTGCAGAGCGCTACAGGCCATATACTCCCAATATACCGCCTGCAACGCCCTGCAGTGCCTTGTTTTGTCGCTAAGTTTGGTTATCATTTCCCAATCAGACCAAACTTAGCGACGAAAGCGAAGGATAACAGCGACTTTGAACAGCAGGATAAGCACCTGCTGTCAGTCGCCGTTATCCTTCGCAGTTTACTCGAAAGCTGGGAAACTTTCTTTGAATAAGTTATCATTTGAAGAAAGTTTCCCAGCTTTCTAGTAGAAACTAAAGGCTGTGGGGCACTAATCATATGATCAGTGCCTCACAGCCTTTAGTTTCTTATATAAAATGAGAAAGCTTGCTCGCAATTGTTCCGCATTGCGAGCAAGTTTTCTCATTTCAACGGAGAAATTGCTCCTTATGAGGTATACAGTATGAATATATACCTCATGAGGAGCAATTCCTCCTAGATAGCTGGGAAACTTTCTTTGAATAAGTTATCATTTGAAGAAAGTTTCCCAGCTATCTGGTAGAAACTAAAGGCTGTGGGGCACTAATATATAATCAGTGCTCCACAGCCTTTGGTTTCTTAAAAAAAAGAGAAAACTTGCTCGCAATTGTTCTGCATTGTGAGCAAGTTTTCTCATTTCAACGAGGAATTTACTCCTTATGAGGTACATAATATGAATACGTACCTCATAAGGAGCAAATCCAATCAGATAGCTGAGAAACTTTCTTTGAATAAGTTATCATTTCAAGAAAGTTTCCCAGCTTTCTAGTAGAAACTAAAGGCTGTGGGGCACTAATCATATGATCAGTGCCTCACAGCCTTTAGTTTCTTATATAAAATGAGAAAGCTTGCTCGCAATTGTTCCGCATTGCGAGCAAGTTTTCTCATTTCAACGGAGAAATTGCTCCTTATGAGGTATACAGTGGGAAATTTTGCATATGGTAAAGTATTGAATTTTGGAGCTTTTTTATCTCTAACCTATTTGTATGCATCATATTTTTCTCGAAATGCCTGAATTGAAAATAAAAAAAAATCTAAACGTTCAATGGACTCTTTACCTGCATTTGCTCGTGTTCTGAAACAAAGACAAATGAAAACGGACCAGACCATTGATGAAAAGGATTCATATCGCGTTTCTAATAAGGATTATTCACAATATGATTCAGATTCGCAAATTTCTATTTTAGAAGATTCAGTTTCAAATATACCTGCAAAAAAACAGAAGAAAAATAAAAACATCGACATTGATATTGAAAGTTGTCTTCGATCAGTTAGCGAAATGGAATCTACTGACCAATTATACGAATTACAAAAGATGATTAAGAAATTAGAACAAGAAAATTCGACTCTACGAAAAGAAAATCGCCAGATAGTCGAATACAAACAACAAATTGAAATCGAACGCGAAGTTTCTACTCATTATTCAGATTCTCTTCACGAAACTCAAAATTTACTTGAAAGTGAACGTCAGATCAATGAAAATCTGAAAGAACGTGTTGCACAACTCGAACAAATACTTGCAGGAAAAGAATCTATGACAGAAGCAAAAACATCAATGGCAATGAAACTTCAAGAAGAATATGATCATGTTACAAAAGATTATCAGCGAATACTAGATCTCTACAACAAGATGGTTGTTCAATTAAGAGAAGCTCGAAACAGGATTAGTGAACTTGAGGCAGAATTAGACAATTCTAAGAACAACTCATTTGGGAAAGATAATATTTCGAAAAAGAATACATATGAACCATTCAACTACGAAGATTATATGCGACCTAAAACAAATACAAAATATTTTGATGATTTTAATGACTTTGGTAAACCATTTGAACAACAATCAGATATTCCTGCTATAAAACCTTATGTTCCACCTAATTCTTACGATCCACCACAAATTCCTGTTGAACAAAAACGAGATTTCAATGATAACTTTGTTGAACAACAAAAATCTCCTCCAAATCAAACACTTCAACCAAAGAAAGCTGCATTAGTTGACAATATACACTTTGGGGTGCCAGAACCTACTGATACTGATGACTTTGATGTCAGTGGAATGTCTAAATTTGAACTTGAGAACTTATTAAGTTCATTGCAAGCAGAGAAGATGGAGACAGAGCGTATTTTGGCATTGGCACCTAAACAAGGTATATCAAAGTCAAGAGTTTTACGAGAAAAAGAAGAATTAGCTGATAAAGCAGATTTATTAGAGAAAAAGATTGCGAAAGTAAAGCGCGAAATGCGCAAACTATAAGTAAAATTGTTTGTTATTTATCATTTATTCAAAATCATCCACAAATAAGAAAATATATTTTTTAATCCAAAAAAAAATGAATTTGAGTTTTAAAATATCTGAAAGTAAAATAGTATCATGTATTATTTTTGAAGAGTTTCATGATAAATAAACTTTATTTGTATATTAACAAAATTTAACTGAAAACAATGAGATCATCACAGGTCTTAGGAGTACTAGATGGAGTAAGATTACCATTAACTAATGCGCGTTGCTGCTTGAGATGATTCTCTTCCATTGCGGCTATTTCTTTTCTTTGTCTCTCAAGCAATGCCTGGTATTCAGGATCGTTTATTATTTCATCATCTGAGCTATCTAATAGATCAGGCTCTGATGTAACGTTATCAAATGAATCTACTTTTGGAATAGACATATTGGCACCATTCTGCGCCTTAATTATCTGTGTCTGTATTAAGTTTTTCACTTCTTCTCTTTCTGGATCTGATAATGAGCATTCTTTGGCTAATTCTGAAACAATTTCATCGATATTATCAGTTCTTGTATCAAAAGGGAAGTCTATTTTGAGATCTACGTTATCCCTGTGAATTGTAAGATGTATTGTGACAACACTAATAAGACTACTGCTTGTAGTCATTTATAAAGGGAAGTAATAAATAAATATTCAAACAAACTTTCTCAAAAATTGAATACCAAAAGGTTAGTTTCCGCATCAAAAATACGTAATTTTATTGTATTCAGACTGAATAATGAAATATTGTTTTTCGATTTTAAAATTTTTTTCATGTTCTGATTTGGCTTTCTTACCGCAAAGATCGGTAAAGAATCGATAAGTTAGTATATTGCGTGTTATGTGTATGTGATCAACTTTTAAGCTTAAACTTCTCTTAATTTTAGTTTTTTTATCGAGAAATCGAAACAATTTGATTAATATCGAAAGTAAATCCTCAATTCTCTGGAAAACAAAAGTATCATATTGATTAAATATGAATTCCAATATGAATTATATGAAACACTATTTGAATTACTTTAAATCAAATAGAATGAAGAATCATATCAAATTGAGTGTTACCGTATTTAGATTTTGAATTTTGTTAGCATTGAAAGCAATATGGAAGTTAGATGCTAAAGAAAAGATTGCATGAAATCCGAGTACATAAAATTGGGTTCAAAAAAACATATTAACACTTAGTGAGATGGATAACATCTGGCTTATAAGAAATCTCTTCTAGCCAAGGAAAATTTACTGATATTTTTGATTATCAAAGATGGAATTCAAACCCTTGACTTAATGAAGCTTCAAATTGAGTGATTTTTTCATTTAAAGCAATATACTAAGCATCTACTTTTTAAATGGAGTAAACTGAAAGCATAGTTTGCTATTGTCTAAATTCTATTGCTCAATTAGCCGAAATTTATCTAGCTTTTTTCCTTATTAGGATAAACTTACATAAACAATGATAATTGCAGCAATTGCAGCTAATAATTCAAATTGTTGATTTTCAATTCAATACGAACAGGATTAAATGAAAGCAATATACGAAAAACAATACTGTGTAATCGTCATAATTTATAATTTTTGATAGTTTATCAGGGCAATGAATGAATTTAAGTCACAAACAATGAGAAATGAAATATAGTTTTCATTTAAACGTAGATAAAACTGAAACATGGAGTAACTATAATAATACTTACAGTTTACAAGGACAATAAATCAATAACTCTTCATGCCAATATTAATTAACGATCAAAGGCATGTAGTTATTCTTATTGATCTTAAATAATAAACTACCGCAATATATAATATTAATTGATATATTGAAGGGAGAGGAGTTGCAGAGTATGAATTTCTCTGTGGTATAAGCTGTGGTACTTGTTGTGGAATGTATGTTTGGGGAACAACTTGCCCATAATCAGGTACAATATTTACCATGGTAATAGGACTTTGTTGAACCTGCTGGGTATGATGTTGAGGTCTTGAAGCTGTTCTCTCAATCATTCTTTGCAGGCGACAACAGTGAGTTCTGACGCATGCTGCTGTTCTGCCTGGAAAATGTGTTGAGATAAAAGCCCATTTGGTGCCATATTGTCTGTACAATGTAAGCAAAAGTTCTTCATCTTGTGGAGTCCACTCAGCAAGATTAGCTGTTGGAGAAAGGTAATGATTCC
Source organism: Trichomonas vaginalis G3 (assembly GCF_026262505.1). Lineage (NCBI taxonomy): Eukaryota > Parabasalia > Trichomonadida > Trichomonadidae > Trichomonas > Trichomonas vaginalis. Next base: position 4,811,215 of record NC_067205.1, read on the forward strand.
AACGATCTCTACATTGTCGAGATGATCGTCCTTTCAAATATTTTGCAACATTGGGCCATGAGCTTGTTCCAACTTGATCCACGATCTCTTTAAGCTTTTTATCTTCTTCGGGAGTAAACTTGACGTGGCTTGATTTTTCATGAGTCTTCTTGTGAGCTTTGTTATCTTCCATGTAAATTTATGAATCTGTAAATTATGTATAACTAATAAATGCATGATGAGCACATTTGCAGTTTTATACTGTATAAAAGAATAATTCTTATCTTTATCGAACAAAAGGTCATAATGAGGAACTTGCTGATTTTTACAACCAGCAAAAAAATACAAACGTGTGAGAACTAAAAATGCGATTCAAGTTTTCAGATGCAAATCAAAAATGTAAAAAGGAAGCAATTTCTTTTAAATACACATTACTCTTTACGAAAGATACATTAAAATGAAGACATCCTTGGCGAAATTTAGATTATGATAAACACAAATATTATTACAAGTCTTAATATACTCATTGGAGTAAATGTAAGTGATATTATCTTGCTGAAATATTGTATTAGAAAATGTTGCATCTCTGAAAATAAGTTTCCCTTGGTTGTATTTTCTAAAAGCTGTAATATTTGACAAAACTTCACAATTGCTGAAGCATGCAGTTTGAAATGACTTAACTGACTCTGGAACAACAAGGTACTTTAAGTACTTAAGATAGCAGAACCCACCATACAGTACTTGAGTTACTGTATTAGGAATGGTGTAAAAACTTTGGTTTTTGGAGGCAGGAAAATGAATCAAAAATGACATGTTTCTCGAGAAAAGGACTCCGTCTATTGAGCAGTAATTGTTGTTTTCTTCATCGACATCAATTTGCATTAAAGTTTGTAATGAATCAAAGGAGTTTGCTTTGTAAAGAGTGCCTATATTTTTTGGAAGATAAATGTATTGTATTTTCGTGCCATAAAACGGCTCATCTCCAAGCTCTAACATTGATTCTGGAAGAGTGATATTAATAAGATTTGAAAAACGAGAGAAGCAATACTTCGGAATAAATGTAAATCCTTTGTCAATTGTAATATTGTAATAATTTTCGGGGTTTGTAACTGAGCTAGGTATCTCAACTGTTGTACTTGAGTCGAATTCAATAAAAAGACTCTCTGTTATTTATGGAGAAATTTTAGTTCATAACTTTATATTTTAAGGTTAATACAAAATTTTTGCAAAGGTTTATGTTCTTACTTGATGAATAAATCTTTAAAACGAAAAATATCTTAGATTACAAATTGTCAGCTTTGATAATCCTTTCTATCATGAACTTATTTTTTTTTCAATACTAAGCAACAGTTTAAAAAAATCGAAATTCTCAGAAAAAATGAGCGGAAATATAAAATTTTACATTTTTATGAGTTTTTAAAAATACTCTGATATAAGTGGTTTATATATATGATGTCATTTTGCCAAATTTATATCTGAATTTTCTATCAAAAAATTCTATGCAATGTATCAAAAATTGAAATATCATTGAACTATGTCGGATCATTAAAAAATCATTATCAGTCTCCTTGGAATATGGATAATCCGTATTCTCAATAATACTTAAAAATACTGAATTTTTTCAAACTTTGTTGAAATTTCTTTTACGAAATGAGAATTCTAAGTAGAAAGCAGCATCTTTAATTCCAGCAGAAAATAAATAACTATAAATTTTGAAACTTCTTTATAAAAAAATTATATTTTACAATAGCAAGTAGAAATACAGTAATCGGATCTAAAAAATTATAAGAAATTTTCCTCAATTGATAGTTGTTGCGGTTCAAAATTAGAATCGAAAGACATTTGTGAGTTATCATATGTAAAATCAATTGAATCAAAAGCAATGCCGTGATGAATTTCACCAACTACTGTGGGTGGTGAGCGCTTAGCATGAGATACTGAAAGTATGTTCTTTGAATCCTTGCGCATCAGCACAATCCATCTATTTTTAATATTTACGTCTGTCCTGTTTTGGAAATAAGAGGAAATTTCAACCCACTTTGGTCCCAATTCATAATATTTCATCCTTAGAAGATTATCTTCATCTTCTGTCCAAGGGGTATTTCTCACTGATGGGCTGAGATAATGTTTCCAGCGTTCTCTGCATTGTCTAACGGATCTACCTGGAAGCTCTTTCGCAATGGCATTAAAGTTGTTGGCTGTGTATTTCTGAACTAATTGAATTAACTTTGCGTCTTCTTCTTTTGTGAATTGGGACCTAACTTTACTATGGACATTTTGGTTGAGGAAGTATGTCCTTAATAGCTCCTTTTCATGGTCTGAAAGTTTAGCCAAAAGGAGTTGTAGCTCGTCTTCCATAATAATGAACTTTAAATTTCAATTCCTCACAATCTGACCTGCTCGCTTCAGAAATATTGAATGTGTGTAAATTGATAAATAATAAAATTAATAAACAATAAATGATATTTAAAATTTTTTTGTGATTTCCGAAATTGAAATAAAATATTTTGTGATCTTATTTCACTATTTATGTTCTCATACAGCATATATGACATTTTTCAATTAAATAGTTTCAACCAAAAATTTCTGGCAAACAATTATAAAAATAGTTTTTGACAAAAAAATTAATTTTTGACAAAAAAAATTTTGATCAAATGTATCTGCATTTTTCACATCATAGTGCTGAATTTCTACATGCTTAATCATTACAATTCATTTAATGATTCATTTTGTGATTGTTGATAATGAATCTCAATTGTCAGTTCTAAATTTTTCATTCTATTTTTATTTGAATTCCATCAATAGATAATAATGTTAGGTTTTGATATTAGAGTGGATATCTATCTATTTAGAAATATTTCAATCTCTTTATCTTATCATTTTTGATAAAAAAGATCAAAATCTTTAAAATTAAGATATGAATTTTTAATAGTTTATCATATGAATATCAACTATAGACATAGATAAGTAATGATATTTGATTTTTCAAATCCTGGATATAGGAAATTTTTCCGATTCTGAATCATTATTATTTTAAATTTTATGTACCCTTCTGAATCTTGATTGCATCATGTTGTCAAATCCATATTATAAATGAATAAATATTAAATAGTGAATTTCAGATTAAATTTCAATCACTTCCAAACTACTTTTTTTTTCTATAATTAGAACAGAATAATATGCAAATTCTCTGAAAGTTTAGTATTTAAATTCAATTGATATCTAATTATAAAAAGCAAATTTTGACAAAAAAACGACGTTGTACAAAATTTTGAGAGACAGAACTTTTCTCCATCTAATTTTAAAAGTGCATATTCAAAATAATTGAATGACAATTTTTAATAAAAAAAACTTCCAAATAAGCAATACCCCTTTAAGGGTGCACACGAGAGGATCATGTAAACTTCAGAATTTAGAACCTTATTTTTAGGCATTATCTTGGCTACCTATTTAGGCTCGAAAAGCAAAAAATATCAAAAAATACAACTTGACTCCATTATGACCCTTTCATGGAGGTAGTTTTTCTCCGCTAGTATTTTCCCTTTGAATCTCTTTACAATTCGAAATCAAATTCAAAACTCAGTAGAAGAAAGGAAGAATCGACTTACTCCGGTTGTAATACGAATAAATACATATATTTAATTATTTTTATTTACATAATAATTGTTTGAAGCTCATATTCCAACAAATTTTTAAATAAAAACATTAAAATGTTGAAAATGTTCATATATTTTAATAGGGTTTTGGCACTTTATTGAGGAATTACTACATACATAGTCGAACTGAACTTGATATTTTGAAATTTAAATTATTTATCAAAATTAAAATTTAACTTGAAATTCTGTCCTGAAATTTATTAGAAACAATCTAAGTTTGATAGTGTTACAAATAATGAAACATGTGTGCACTATAAATTCGGGCAAAATTAAATTAAAAAAATATTAAATATCTTTTCAAAATTTCAAAAATTTAACAAGTGAATTCAATATCCTCTAGACAAAGTTTATGTCTACTATTATTTTGGGTATGAGTGATTATCAATATCAAAAATTAATCAAGAATTAATCATTTCAAAAAATATCTAAAAAATTAGAATAAATAATTATATTAGTGAAAAGGTATTTTCTCTTCATATTGTTAACAATCCAATATTCGATTTATTTTTGTAAAACATTGAAAATCATTATCAAAATTTCTAAATCATCAATTTAAGCCTATTAAATTCTCCTTTTTTATAATGAAATAGATGTTGCATGATTACTTGATTAAGTCTGATTCTTGTGCAAGGGAAATTATAGTTTTATTATAACATCATTGCAATTTCATCAAAAAAAAAGTAAAATCTTGTAAATGGGCTTTTGGATTTAAACATTCTTTCTCCAGCTCCTCGAAATTCATAGAATTGATCCGTAATATGAAAATTGATCTGAATTATCCTTATTTTTTGAATACAACGGGCGTGAATAATCGTTTAGATATCAAATGGAAATAATGTAAAAAATTCATAACCCTTAGAGTATCAAGCTATTAACGATATTTTAAAAAAAAAAAAAAAAAAAAAAAAAAAAAAAAAGGTAGTGGGGCTTCCAGGCACTTCGTGCCTTCTAGCCCTGAAGATGTTTAGTATAAATGAAGTCTTAGAGGACAAACATGACTATGAGTTTTGATATGACAAGATAGAATATGAGAGAGGTCCTATAAACCGGAGAAAGTGTTATATAAACATCTGTCATATTACTCAGAATATTATACAGAATTCAATAAAAATATATTTTAGGTGAAGAGGTGAGATTTCACCTGTTTTTTCACCTCATTTTTCACCTCTTGAATTTTCATGAATTTCATCGTAAAGACTTTGTCAAGATTTCATCGTAAAGACTTTGTCAAGATTTCATCGTAAAGACTTTGTCAAAACTTCATCGTAAAGACTTTGTCAAAACTTCATCGTAAAGACTTTGTCAAGATTTCTTCGTAAAGACTTTGTCAAGATTTCTTCGTAAAGACTTTGTCAAAACTTCATCGTAATGAGCGTAAATCAGACAAAAATATATTTTAGGGTAGAAGGGTATATCTACCCCGTTTTCTACCCTCTTTTCTACCCCATATGTACTTACTGAAAAAGTATGTGTTCCATCTGTCATTTTACTCAGAATTTTACACCAAAAATAATGTTTAGGTGAAGAGGTGAGATTTCACCTGTTTTTTCACCTAATTTTTCACCTCGTGAATTTTCATGAAATTTACACCAAAAATAATGTTTAGGTGAAGAGGTGAGATTTCACCTGTTTTTTCACCTCTTTTCTCACCTCTTGAATTTTCATGAAATTTACACCAAAAATAATGTTTAGGTGAAGAGGTGAGATTTCACCTGTTTTTTTCACCTAATTTTTCACCCTCTTGAATTTTCATGAAATTTACACCAAAATATACTACTAGGGTCATTTACGAAGAAATCTCAACAAAGTCTTTACGATGAAATCTTGACAAAGTCTTTACGAAGAAATCTCAACAAAGTCTTTACGAAGAAATCTCAACAAAACATAGACAAGAAAGTTCATGAGAAATTAGATGAAGAAGTCTTAACAAAGTCTTTACGAAGAAATTCATGAAAATTCAAGAGGTGAGAAATGAGGTGAAAAAAGAGGTGAAATCTCACCTCTTCACCTAAAATATATTTTTGGGTCATTTACGAAGAAATCTCAACAAAGTCTTTACGAAGAAATCTCAACAAAGTCTTTACGAAGAAGTCACAATAAAGTCTTTACGAAGAAGTCACAATAAACATCTGTCAAAAGCCTCTTTTTAACTTCACTTAAAATGCCACGTAAGCTACGTAAGAATATACGTAAGAGGAAGAGAGCATTGAAACATCCAATAGTAAAACTGACACCACAACAACAGTTGCAACAACAAATGCTGAATGACCCCACTATGTTGCAACAAATGTCAAGCAATCCTATGCTTTTAAACCGAGTTGTTGGTGCACAGAGTGGAGGTTTAAGAGCGGCACTTTTAGCGAAAATGGCAGGCTATGGTGGAGCTGCAGACGGAACAGCCTATAACCCTCAAAGTCAAATGAATTTGAGTTCACTCAAAAATCAAATAACAGATGTCAAAAAGTCAAACATAGACATACAGAAACAAATAAGTGAAAACGAAAAGAAACTAGAATATGACAGACACACAAAGAAACTCAATGAGTTAAACGTAGAGAAAAAGAAGAAAGAAGAACAACTGAAAGAACTAAGTACAGAGGAATATGCGAAAAAAGTGTCAGAAAAAGCAGCAGAAGTAGCAAAAATGGAACAAGATGTCATAAATTTGAAAAACCATACTACTCAATATAAAGTACTGAAAGATGAAGAAATAAAACAAAAGCCCTGAGACATATATGGATAGCGATGAGTATAAAAAAGAAGTTGAAGCAAATGTAAAGGCAGAAAAACTTTTACAGTTGCAAAACCAAACCGTACAGTATGAAAACTTAGCACAAGAAAGTAAAAATAACGACGCAGCCATGCAAAAGGCAATGAAAAGCGCAGAATATATAAAAGCTAATAATGACTGGTTAGATGCCCAAGCCAACGCTAAAGCAGCCCAACTCATAGGGTCAATAAGGACAAAAATACAAGCGGATGAAGACAGTTCAAATGAAGCTTTAACAAATGCTGACTTTAAGAACGCTTTCGAAGCTCTTCATAGTAAGGTGAAACAAGTGAACGACTTCTCATCTGGAAAGAAACTGAAGTCTGAAGGTTTCGACAAAGAGTTAAAAGAAGTAGCACAAAATATGACGAAAATAACAGATGCAGCAACGAGACAGGCAGTTCAAAGTGCCTATGACGCCGTTAGAGCAACTGTTGTGAAAAGTCAAGAAAAAGAGTTACAACAGACCAAAACAGACCTAGTAAATGCTTTCTTAAAAACGAAAAGTCAGGTAGGACATTACGCTGCAGATGGAACATATGTGCCAGCTGGTGGAACTTATATACCACCAAACCCTCCAAGAGAAGCACCTGCACCAGGACTACCTAGAACATTTACATCGTCACATGGACACAGACACAGGCATGCACAACAACCAGCACAACAAACCACCTCCACAACCAGCACAACAACCAACACAACAACCAGCACAGCAACCAACAGTTCAAAACCCTGCACAACAACAACCACAAACAGAGCAAGGACATAAAAGAAGTAGAGAACAAGGAAACCAAGAATTCTTAAAAATGCTTAAAGAAGAGTGTGGTTTCCCAGATACTGTTGACTTTAGTGACAGATATAAAGAAGCTATTGGAAAGTTCAAGGATGGAAATACTGACCCGAACCTATTTAGCTTTATGGCTCAGCACCAAAACGGATATAATCTCAAACCTGGAAAATACAAGCTCGCTAAGGGATATGATTTAATAGCATATCATCCAAATGACATGGATGAATTTACTCCGAGATATTTGATGTCAGAGCTAAATGACAATTCAACTTTCGTCATGAAACGCGTAAAAAATAGAGACGGAACGAAAGAACAAAAGCTTATGAATGCGGATGACGTAGATAGGGAAATTGTTGAAAACGGTCTCGGAATATATGAAATGCCAGCAGATGAGGTACAAGAAACTCCACAGGAAGAAGTTCAGATACAACCAGACATGGAAGAAATAGTTCAGCAACAACAGCTAGAAGAGCCTGAAGGAAACGAACAAGTCCTTCCTTTGGAAACTAACTTCACAGAACTAGATGAAGATTTGGAACAGCCGAAAAATCTTGACCCTCAACAAGAGTATGCGGAGAATATGGAATATTTCCAAGAGTCTAAAAAAAAATTCGGCTGACATAGTAGAAGAATATCGAAAAATGTTTGCCGACATACAAAAGACTCCAACATCAGATGAAAATATCCAGCATAGAATGGAAGAACTGAAAAAAAATGTACACAAATACAACAACCCTTTTTACTTACGAGCATTTAACGTTCAATCTTTGGATGAACTCGGTGAAAATAAAAGGTTAAATTTCAAGAAAACATATAGAAATGAAACATTGTTTAAAGTTCATTCAGAACCTAACCAAGATGGAAACAAACCTACTTTTGTTTCTGCAGACGATGGAACTACAATGAGATGGGGTCATAAAGCTAATCCGGATAGGTGGTTCATAAACTTACAACCACAATTCCAAGAAGTTGTAGACGCAATGGAAGTCAATGGTGAACGAGATATAGCTGGTATTTTAAGCGCGGCTTTAATGCCATTGAAAGATATGAAACATGCAGATATTTTGGACCAGTATGAAATGAACATGGCTGATGGAAATATAACACCTGACGTTCTAGAACATTTATCTCAAAGAACTACACAGAACCATAGAGATGGTATATTTGGTGAAGAGTTTAGAAAGACAGTTAGGGAGAGAGAAGGAAGAGAACCTATTGTACATGACCTTGCAAATGAAAGTTTGCAAAATGTCATAAAAACTTACTTTGCAGACAATGAACTGAGAAGGGATGAATATTTAAGAAAACTCAAATTGACAGTACCAAATGAAATGTTAGTATTGAAAAAACATGTTCCTTGACAAAATAAAACCAACTACAGAAATAAACGACGCAAGACTGAAAGATTGGGTAAAAGCTTTCCCATTCACAAAAGATATAGTTGGTAACATGGAAAGAAAACCAGAATGGCTACAAAACATATATTTGGAAACGAGCATATTCCATATGGACAGGCACTGTTTGAAGAGCTTGAACGGAAACTCAGGAAAGAGTCATGCAAACAATACGCGAAGACTCAAATACAGACTATGACAAACTCTTTCTAGGATATAGGTTACCTGAGATGGGCGACCAGAGCCAAAAGGCAAAAAGGGCATGGAAAATTTGCAACATACTAGATGAACATAATGCAAAGATGCAACAACTTGAAGCAGAGGGCAATGAAGGAAAAAGAAGAGTTAAAAACTCAGTCAGGAAGAAAGTAAAGCTTGGTCCACGTGGTTCTATTATGACATATAAATCCAACTATTCTATATTTTTACTCATATGAAATGTACGCCGCTCAGAATATAACGCCAACAGTTTTGGATGCTATGAATGGAAATGTTTCCGAATGGTATAACGAATGCGACAATGCCATTAGAAGGTCAGAAATAGTTCCTGGAACTTACGAATATACAACTGCTGTTTCTTATGGAAACGTAGGTGAGTTTGGAGAAGGTTCTTCAACAACAGTAGATATTGCTTGCGACAGGTTTCATATAATTTCTATTGACAACTCTTTCTTATACGTGGAACAAGACATTGAAATAAAACCTTCTGCCAAGTTGTCTGACAAGAAAGGTTGCAATGGAATTTTCTATGTCGGATACCAATATGCTCCAGAAGTTTTCATGGGATATAAGATATATTCTAACTCTGACTTAGTTCAAACAGTAACATGGGCAAACTATGAATGGTTCGCTTTGAGAAACTCAGTACAACCACAAGCTAGAGAACAAACAGACCAGTATGCAACTATTGAGAAAATAAGAAGACTTGACCCTAACGTTCCAGGAGTTTATGTTAACCTTTCTGGACAAACTGCAGCAGCAGTAACCAAAGTAAAACTGAAACTTAGAGTTCCTTTGTCATCTTTCCTCATCTTCAGGTTTTTAAGATACTTGCCAAACTGGGCAGGAAAAATTTCTATCGAACTTACTCCAAGCAAAAATATACTTAGTCATTGCACCAACACAAGACCCATTCACTCTTACAGAAGTAGTGGGAACAAATAAAATGTCATTCGCCGACTTTTGCAAAAACAAAGTTGACTTAGACTTTGGTTTCTCAAACCTCAACACTGAAGTAAACTTTATTTCAATGCTGCTGGAGATGCTTGGGACCCAGTAAGTTCACATGCGAAAAATTTGAATGCAAGAGAATAGAAAGCAGACTTGCAGTCTATATGTTGGACCCAGATATTTCAAATGCTTTAGCTGCCAAATATATTGCAGTTCCACTTATGTTCCCTATACACCAAATATCTGTCAAAGACTTTGCAGGTGAAGTTGGAAACCAAAGTGCTGACCCAGGTGCAAGAACAGATATTGCTTTAACAACTGCAATGAAACATGCAGATACTATGTTTGTACTGTTCAGACGAACTATAAATTGACTATTCTTGTTTCTACAACCCCGGTATTAAATATCATATAAACATAGATGGCAAATATTATCCAAGAGAAGAATATTCTACAGTTGAGGATATGAGGTCATACAACTTGACATTAGATGCTATGAACTTTAACAACAACTTCACAACAACCATTAACCCTGAAATGCAAAGTTCTATTATGCCATATGTGAAAGTATGGACTCATACAGGAGGTCAAAAAACTCAATATACAAATGGAGACCGTTCAAACTTTTGGCTTGGCATTCCATTTGCTGACTCAGAAGACTTTATGGGTGGTATTTCAACTGTTGGTACAGTTCAAATACAATATACTGGTGACAAGAGACGGTCCAGATGAACTGAGAGCAAAGAAGTTTTACAAAACCAATAGCACTTTTCACGGAAGATGCTCTTTTGAAGATTCGTTCATGAAACCTGCTGGGGCTCCTCAGATTGGCATAACGACAGCTTCCATCGAGCAGATTTTGGCAGCAGGTCAGTAAGTTGTTCTTGAACTGACTTCTCTCCGTCAAATATTGACAGTACGCCAGTTTTGACATAAAATTGTATTATAAACTTACCTTTAGAAATATCGGTCAGTTTTGTTGTTATATTTTTGTCTGCTTCAAGAAACTTTCACCATTTCAGTTATACCAACTTTTCTTTGCTTTATGAAAATATTTTGGTTCAGCAAAGATGCTATTCTATAAACATTTTCCATTGTTTGTGTAAAGAACTATTCTGTCAATGTATTTGTATTGTTTGTGAGTATAAACTTTGTTCTGCTCATTCAATAAGATATCCGAATACGTCCATCTTTTATTCTAAGTAAAATGTCATTTCCGAAAAATAGAAGCGTAAGTGTTTCAAAAGGTTTAATGGCGGTGGCAGATGTGAAGTTAAATTCACCCAACTCAAACAAACAGTCAAAGTGTTGTTGTCAATGTCAAAGAAGAAGATGTTGAAGTGGGGAAACCATACGAAGACCAAGATGGTATAAACAATTGTTCCTGTAAAAGAACAACCAACATACCCTGAAGTTAGCAGAGACTTAAGTTCTGTTGCAGATATTCGAAACGACTACCAACAACTGAAAAACAAACTTCAAAACTCAGGAGAAGATTTGTCAAGCTTTAGGTATAATGTTAAACTTGGTCGAACACAACCCTGTAAAGTGAACTCATATGTCATTGCACCTCATGAAGTTTTGAAAGAACTATTGAAACTTTTGACAGAGGCAGACGAATAAACATCAAAGAAATAGAACCCGACGTTAGTTGCTGTGGTGTTTCATATAATGTCATTGACAAGATATACGTTATGAAAGGAGGTGAAACGTTGAACTTAAAATATAGTTTCCCAGACGTTATAAAAATATTTGACGACCACAACATTTCATTAAAATTTATTTGCTAAGTAAAATGGCAGAAGACATAATGGTTTATACTATTACGACTAAAAACCCTGAGTCATATAATTCTATAACAACAAACTTACAAAGTCCTCAAGGACGATATTGTAAACTAACCTTAAACACAATGACGACTAAAGCCTGTTTTGCTCTTTTGACACCAGAAGACTTTATTGTTGTGAATGGTAAAAAATACTCCTTTGAAGATACTTACTCAGATATACCACCAACAGGTTTTGTTGACTTATTTAATACTTTACGTACGAGTGTAACATGTGCTGCAACTAGAGCAGGTTTCATTATGTTTGGATGTCCGACTGAGTTTACTATAAACGATATGAGCTATAATACAAAACTTATTTCTGGTTTTTACTACCAACAGTTTCCTATAACAGGAAAAGGTGTCATACAAGGAATGTCTATTCCATTGACATTAAGCACACCAATCTTATATATTGTTTCAAACTTAGGTTCAAAGTGTTATTCGAATGTCGACAGAAACTATTATGACCAAAAGATACTTATGCGTATAAACAATACTTTCTCTGCTGGTTTGCCTATTGTTCATTCGAATGCAGAATTTTCAACCTTAGTGAACTCAAACACTTTGGCAAGTATAACGTTGACATTAGTTGACGCAAACTTTGTTCCTGTAAAACTTTTATGTCCTATGTATTTGTCAATGACGGCAGAAAGTTTCGAATTGGAAGATGCAACTGGTGAAAGTATTGTACTACAAGAACAACTTCAACAACAAATAGCTCAAGAACAACAAATGCAACAAATGGAACAAACAAAGTCAAGAATAAAAAAAAATATTTTTTTTATTTTATAAAAATGTACAGAATAGATGTTTCAGATTTTTATGACTTCCAAGCATTCAGAAATATGTGTCCATTTCGAGACTATAACAAAGCAGTCGAGAATTTGAAACGTTTAGTCATTTATGTTGACTCTGCCCCAGAATGTTATGTCATGAAAGAATGGGATGTTGTCTTTAACAAACCAAGAGCAACAATAGTGTCTGAACAAGAATGTAGACAGAAACTTAAGAAAAAAAAGTCGTACAAGTTGGTATGAAGATGTTAGATGCTTGGGATATCTTATTGTCAAAGTTAGAAGATTTTTCAGTTCGAGGTATAAAGTTCTATACACCTTCTCCAAACTTCTATTCTATCTTCACTGGATATAAATACGAACAAGTAGAATGGAAAGAAAATGTTATAGAAGCTTGGTTAGACCATGTCAAAGAAATTATATGCAATGGAAACGAAAAGGTTTATGAGTATATCTTATGTTGGTTTGCAAACATCTTACAACATCCAAGTGCTAAAAATGAAACTGCTCTCATTATAATTGGAAAACAAGGAACTGGTAAGAACACTTTCTTTACAGATATTTTGTGCAAACTGTTAGAAGGTTATTCGAATCCGAATATGACAAACTTAGAAAACATCTGTGGCAAGTTTAACTCCTCAATAGAGAATATGAAACTTATAGTATGTAACGAACTTCAAAGTATAGATACAACAAAAGTTTTGAACTCAGATGCTTTGAAGAGTCTTATAACAGACAAAGTTGGAGTTGTTGAAAGAAAATATAAAGACCAAAGAGTTTGTGAAAATGTTGCAAACTTCATTATGGTTTCAAACAATGCTGTTCCGATGAAGTTAGAAAGTTCTGACAGAAGATATGTAGTTGTCAGAACGTCAGATTCTCATATGCAAGATACAGAATATTTTGACGACTTAGCAGAAACTTTGACATCTGACTTTTACAACCACTTGTTCTCATATTTTATGACATTAGATATTTCTAAGTTCAATCCAAGACAAATTCCATATACCGAAGAGAGACAAACATTGTTAGAAGCAAACAAGAGTGTATATGAACTGTTTATAGATGAGACTAACTTTGAGTGTTTAGATGAAAGGTCATTGTACGATGAATATAAACAATATTGTCAAGAATATGGTTATATGGCAGCGTCTAAACGAACATTCTTGGCAAATGTCAAAAATCTTTTAGACATACAGAACGGCGTATATACAAAGAAAAATTTTTCTGAGTAAATTTAAAAAAAAATATTTTTTTATCCGATAGAAAAGATGGCAAAATTCATCTCAGTAAATAAGTACATGACAGAAGTCAAAGATAAGTTAGCTCCATTCGCATATTTGAATGTTTACTTCTATAATTTTGAAAAGTCTACATTTGACAAAGTTTGGAACATTGCACCAGTTAAGTTTGCTGTTGTTAGAAAAAGTGGTGCAACTTTTGAAGACTTAGACATAGAAGGTTTGTTAACAGTCAAAGAAAGTTTTGACAGAAGGTTTTCAAACCTTAAAGAAGGCAAAGCATACAAACTTGTTATACCTTATGAACCAAAGAAAGCAGACGACTATGAATATTATGAGTCTAAGATAGTTGAAGTTCAAGGTAAATTGGGTAAAAAGATTTTAGAGTCTAAACCAGTGTTTGCTCCTAAAGAGGAAGAGAACATTGACATTGACCCAGAAATGTTCTAAAAATAAAATTTTATTTTTACATGTCAAATTTCTTTTTCTCTGGAACTGGTTCAGGTTCTTTCTTCTCTTCTTCTACTTTCTTTTCTTTCTTCTCTTCTACTTTCTTCTCTTTCTTTTCTCTCTTCTTCTTTTCTGGTGGAGTTATGTCAAATTTCTCCGAACCATATTTATGTAAAAGTTCTTTGTCCTTTAATAGCTCATCTATTCTGTTTTCTATTTCATCTTCAAGAACAGCGCATGTGTCTTCTTTGCATTCTAAGAACTTTTGTTGGACTTCATCTTTCCAATCGGCGTCATCTCTGTCAACAAGTCTGTCATTGACAAATTTTAAGACTGCTCTTTGTAATGTTTTATGGTTCTTGTCATATTCCCAGAAACAGAACTTTAGAACAAATTCACCTTTCTTGTTTACACTATGTAAGATTTTATGGTCGACAGATGTTTTGCTGTCGAAAAGCTTGTCTCGAATATAGATAGCGAAATCGCTAGACATTTTCAAAAGATAAAAATTTTAATTTTTCTAAAAATATGTTAGAAAAAAAGTTTGCTGACATTGACAAGAAATTTGAGAATGTTTTAAATAAGAACAAGAGGAAGTTGGAAAATGCTCAGATAAAACCCATACATGACAAGTTCTTATTTGCTCAGAATGGTATAACAGGTCTAATCGCACCACCTGGGTCGGGTAAGACTTTCACTTATCTTAAAATGGCTGCACAACAACAAGAACTAGATGAGAAGAACCCATTCTATGAGTTAGTTGTTATTTGTAGTACTTCTGGTCAATTTGACCAAACCGTCAATTCGTTCAAAGATATTATAAAAAAGTCTAAGTTAGTATGTATAAAAGACTCTGAGTTGTTAGATTGGATAAAGAAGTACCAAAGAAGAGTTTTGAAGTACAATGCTATAAATGAGTATATAAATTCGAAGTTTAAAGACCCAAATGAGGAAATGCAGAGAATATTAGAGAAGAAACACTTCAGAAACAAACAGAAAGAGATAGAATACATTTCGAAGAAATTGCAATCTTACGATTGGAAGACTTACCCTCACAGATGTCTTCTTATCTTAGACGACTTTGCATCTCATCCTTTGTTAAAGAATAGAGAACAAGACATGTGTCGAATTCTTAAGAAGCTCAGACACTTTAACATCTCAGTTGTCATTTGTGTACAGACAGCCAAGAGTTTAAGTAAGGATGTTAAAAGAATACTTACTGACATTGTACTTTTCCCCGGATTGTCCGAAGACGATTTCATGGAACTTATGAAAGAGTCCATGGCAGGTAAGTTTGACAGACATGAACTATGGGGGAGGTACAAAGTCATACAAGACCCTCATACTTCTTTCAGAATTCATATCTACGCGAACAAAGTTCAAATTGTAAAAAGTCAAGCTTGAAAAATCTAAGTGTTTTAGTCTTAGTAAGTCTGTTGTGGTGCTGGGTCTGTCGGTTCTTCTGGCTTTGGGGCTGTCGGTTGGTGGTACGTCGGACATTCGTTTGTGTCCTGTCGGATGGAAGAGTTCTTCCTGTCTGATGGAAGAGTTCTTCCTGTCGGATGGAAGGACTTTTCCTGTCGGATGGAAGGACTTTTCCAGTTGGAAGGAAGGACTTTTCCAGTTGTCGGGAAAATATTTTTCTGTCGGATGGAAAAACTTTTTCTGTCGTTCGACCAAAAAGTTCTCAATTTTCGAAAATTTGAATGGTTTACGGACGAACAACTGGAAAAATTTTTCCAGTTGTCAAGAAAATATTTTCCTGTCTGATGGAAGAGTTCTTCCAGTTGTCGGGAAAAACTTTTTCTGTCGGATGCAAGAGTTCTTCCTGTCGGAAGGAAGGACTCGGAATGTTGGAAGGAAGGACTCGGACAAGACAATTTACCTTATAGAGCTACCTGAGCCATCTTTGGTGTCAAGCGTAAAAATAAAGAGTGCAATTTACTCTGCTTGTTTGAAGTTGTCAAAATACTCTGTTATTTTTTCCTTTAACAATGGCAAATCTTCTTTGAAGGTAAGAATTGTACAACCTTTAATATCATAGTGTGTTTGAGGTAACGTATCTTGAACTATTTGTTTCACATCTTCATTTGGTGTCATTGAAATCGGTAAGTTTTCGCGATAGAACCAATTTCTGTCAGATTTGTAAATCTTAGCAAGGTCGTAAAAGCTTTTGTTGTTTCTTCTGACTAAATGCAACATAACCATATCTCTGTCTTCTTCATTTTCCATCTCTTCAGTATAAATCATATACTTATAGTTCTTTTCCTTTCCTTTTGGTACCGAACGTGGTATTCTTTTCTGAATGCTTTTGTCTTTTGCTTCAATGACTTCATCTTTTGCATGAAGTTTCTTTTCCATCTCTTCACGTTCTTGTCTGTGAATTTCGTCAAGAAGTTTGTAAACATGCCAAGCATAACGAGGCGAAGCCCACATTGCAACTGCATTTACAAGAAGTCTATGTACATAATATCCTCTTAAATTTATTGGCAAATTTTTACGATTTTCATGTGTTTTATGCAAGACCGAAAAAGTTCGGTCTAGAGAAATTTCACTCAAAAGTTCTTGTGTGCTTTGGTTTTTGAACCAGTCGTCTGCGTGTTTAGTGTCTGGAGCAAAACAAGCCGTCAAAATACTTTGCATTTGGTACATATCGTCTTTGACCGAACGAATTAGACGCAATTGTTTGTTATATTGTATCCATTCATATTCTTCATTTATAGCTTCATGGACTATAACTGTTGTTGTGTTCTCTGTTGTTGACATATCTGTCTTTACATACAAAATAAAAAAATAAATAAAAATAAAACTAACTTTATTTTTTTTAAGTTTGGTCATCCTTCACGGTATGACAAATATACTATATTTTACTTAAAAATATGCAAGCGGCTCATAGCTCAGTGGTATGGGCTACCTCGTTAAAGGCGTCGAAGACCTCGGTTCAAATCCCGATTCGCGCAGGTTTTTTTCCTTTTATGCAGTGAAATTTCATGTACATAGGTTACTTTGGTGTTAGACCCTAGTGAAGAAAATAGAACGATATAAGTTTACATTTGTAAAGTTGGACGATAAAAATCTCTGCTACTGTCAGTAAAAGTACTGCTACTGTCAGTAAAAGTACTGCTACTGTCAGTAAAAGTACTGCTACTGTCAGAAAAAGTACTGCTACTGTCAGTAAAAGTACTGCTAATGTCAGTAAAAAGGAAAATTTGAGAGGGTTTTCGACGATAAAGTACTGCTACTGTCAGTAAAAGTACTGCTACTGTCAGTAAAAGTACTGCTACTGTCAGTAAAAGTACTGCTACTGTCAGTAGCAGTACTGCTAGGAGCAGAGATTTTTATCGTTGTGGTCCGACGGTTAAGCCACAGACGAATGTCCGACGTCCCACCAACCGAGTCCAATCTCAAACCAGAGGAACCTAAAGCACCAGCCCCTGCACCTCAGTTCCAGCAATTCCAATCTCAATCCAAATTACTACCAATTTCCACCTCAAGGTTACTACCAATTTCCACTACAAGGCTTCCCGAACTACCCTCCTCAGCCTATGCCTTACTTCCCCAACCCTTGGATGTTCCAGCAATTCCAATCTCAATCCAAATCGAAGAGAGACCAAGAGTTCGAAGAAGGTCTGAACCGTTTACGCAAAGATTATGCCACAGCTCCAATTGAGAGAAAGTTGTTCCCGGACCAAAAATATATTTTAGGTGAAGAGGTGACATCTCACCCGTTTTCTCACCTGTTTTCTCACCTCTTGAATTTTCATGATTTCATCGTAAATGTTTTGTCAAGACTTCTTCGTATATGCTTTGTCAAGACTTCTTCGTAAATGTTTTGTCAAGACTTCATCGTAATGAGCGTAAATCAGACAAAAATATATTTTAGGTGAAGAGGTGACATCTCACCCGTTTTCTCACCTGTTTTCTCACCTCTTGAATTTTGTATAAAAGATATGATTTCAGGGATTTTTTTTACGAAGTGTCAAAGTTCTCTTCGTAAAAAAATAACAGTTATATAATGAAATTTGGTCATTTTACTCGGCAAAAATATATTTTAGGTGAAGAGGTGACATCTCACCCGTTTTCTCACCTCTTTTCTCACCCAAGTTATTTTTTAAATTTTGTGAAAACTCAACGGTTTGACACATGCCCTAAAAATTATTTTACTCAGAATTTTGTTGCTGAATTCAGCAAAAAATAATGTTTAGGTGAAGAGGTGACATCTCACCCGTTTTCTCACCTCTTTTCTCACCTGTTATTTTATAAGCGTTTTACATGAATTGTACGATGTATATTTGAAATCCTAAACAGTTTTGTAGCTTCTATTTCTTCTGTCAGTACATCGAATGTTTTAACGATACCGAAAGTTTCTTTATACTTCTTCTTGACGTCAGATAATAGGAAATCTTCTGCTGTTGGATAGTTTTTGTTCAGAAATGCTAACATATCCATTTTATTTTCTGCTGGTTTTTCTGCTTCTTTCTTTAAGTCAGCATAGTCGTTTCGCATACGTTCTATCTCTTTGACGGAGTAGTTATATTTCCTCATTGCTGCTTTACATTTAGAACATTGTGGGTTCATTTTTGCGTTATATTCTGAAACCTTACCTGCTAAAACAACTAAGGCGTCAATTGCTCTCTTTAACTCAAAAGTTGCGGGTTTTATCTGTTCATTCCATACCTTACCTCTTCTATCTTTATCTCTTATCTGCCATACACATTCAGCAACTAACGAAACAAAGTTGTCGTATGTCTTAAACTCCCCAGATTTATATATGTCAGAGATGTTCTTATATACCATGTCGCAATCTTTGTCCATAACCTTATGGTTGCAATGAAATCCTAGAAACTCATAGTTTACCTTTCGTATGAACTTCTTTATTTCTACTGAGTCAGTTGCTTTGACTTCAATTTCGTCGAATTCAGGAATAGTGAGCTTTTGTTGTTGGATTTCAGGTAGTTTAGGCAAATGGTCAATAATGTCCTGCATTTCATAAAGATACTGTTCATTTGTTTCATCTTTCGCACTACAGTCTAAATTACTTGTTAAAAGTTCTTGCTTTATCTTCTGGATTTCTGTTTCGAAAGTATATGAAGAAGGAATGAAGCTTTTCATCTCTACTAACATTGAAGTTGGGTTCATGACTAACGAGTTTGGTGCTGTTGTTGCTAACATGTTCTTACAATAAAAATAAAAAATATTTTTTTAAAAAAACTAACTTTATTTTTTATTTCGGGAAAATTCATGAAAATTCATGAGGTGAAAAAACAGGTGAAAAAACGGGTGACATCTCACCTCTTCACCTAAATTATATTTTTGCTGAATTCAATAAAAATAAATGGTTCATTTACTCACAATATTTTTTTACAAAACGACCCCAAACTTTTAACTTCTTTTCTGCAGCTTCAAATGCTATCTTAGCGAGTTCATATTCTCTAAATTCTCTCTTTAAATCTTCTTGTTCCCATTGGTCTAGTTCGTATGGAGAGTCTCTATAACCAGAACATATCTCACGTTCATGTTCTATTTGTTTTTCATGCATTTTTCTAACTTCTTCTTCGAACAAAGGTTTTGCATTCTCTACTGTATCTTCAAGTTCTTCTTCATCTAATTTCTCATGAACTTTCTTGTCTATGGAGTCCATAATTTTTCCAACTGCTATGCAATATTTTGGAGAAGCCCACATTGCTATATAGTTTACAAGTCTTGGGTCTACATACATTCCTCTAACCTGTTTGATTTCATCAGGAATTCCTGCATGAATTTTGTATAAAAAGCAACCCGCTGTTTTCCGCGGGTTGGTATATTCTTCACAAAATGCCTCAAAATACTCTTCCCAGGACTTATTTTCCAACAACCTTCTAAAGTCCTTCCTAAACTGCTGACACATATTTGTTGCATTTATATAACCATCCTTGTCTCTACGTAAGACTTCAATACCGTTGTAAGTGCCTTTTGTGAATGTTTCGCCATTAGATTTGTTCGTGAACGTTTTTGCTTCGACTGACATTTCTGTTCTTACAATAAAAATAAAAAATATTTTTTGGTGGGACGTCGGACATTCGTTTGTGGCTTAACCGTCGGACCACAACGATAAAAATCTCGACAAAACATTTACGATGAAATCATGACAAAACATTTACGAAGAAATCATGAAAATTCATGAAAATTCATGAGGGTAGAAAAGAGGTTAGAAATCGGGTTATATCTAACCTTCTACCCTAAACATTATTTTTGGGTCATTTACGCTCATTACGATGAAGAAGTTTCGACAAAACATTTACGAAGAAGTCTTGACAAAACATTTACGATGAAGAAGTTTCGACAAAACATTTACGATGAAATTCATGAAAATTCATGAGGTGAGAAAAGAGGTGAGAAAACGGGTGAGATGTCACCTCTTCACCTAAACATTATTTTTACTGAATTTAGCAACAAAATGAACGAGGTCAGGATGTATGTTGCTGAATTCATTCATAACACCCTTTGTAAGCTCATAAAATGCTTGTTTTGAGGTCGAGCCACTTTTGGCTCCACCGTATTCTTTCAACCTGAAGCATTTAATATATGTAAAAATATATTGTTTTAAAAAATGTTTTACTTCATGCAATGTTTTACTTCATGCAACGTTTTACTTCATGCAATGTTTAACTATTTCACCATCTTCTTTAACAGCCCAGTACTTACGCTTGGAGAGGACATGAACTTCGGAAAATACCTTATCTAGCTTAAAACAGCCCATCTTTTCACCGACCATTCCCATTTCAATGAGTTTGTTGTATCCTTCTTCGTTCGTCATGAGTGCGTCAATGTTCTCATAGTAAACCTTCACTTTGGATTTGACTTCGGAGAAGAATTTGTTGTAGTTGTCAAGGACTGCCTTTGCGAACTGAGGGTAAGACCAATGTTCGACAATAGGTTTTAATGTGGTTACTAAGCCACTTTCACCTTCGGTAAATTCGTATTTCAAAACAAAAGGAGAAAACCTTTCAACAAAGTTGTCGACCTTCTCATAATGTTTACTCTTCATCTCTTGAGGTTTTTTAATGGAATATCCCCATGTCGAATTCATAAGCAATTTGAGTGTCATTGCAAGTTTGGGGTTTGAAGCTTTCCTAATATCATACAGTTGTTGTATGACTTTTCCAACTGTATAGTTCCTTCCCGGGAACTCACCATCTTCGTTTGGAATTCCAGTCGGAATATATTGGACAAACCTCATGTACGCAGCGTTAAGGTCGACATAGTATATTTTTTCATATGAGTCGAACTTGTCGCATCCAATGGGTCCAGTTCGTGGAAATTCAAGTGAGTCTCTTATCTTCTGAGAAACTTCTCCTGTTATCTCATAAACATCGTCGAAGCACCTGTTTCATATAAAACCTTCTGACCTAACTCAGAAGCTCTCCAATACAATTTTGACGTCGATTGGATGTCTCAATGGAAGTTTGTTTATAGCATCTTGAAGTTCTTGCAACCTCATTGGAAGTTCTTCTGGTTCAGGTTGGTATCCGAACAATCCAACTCCTTTTGGAATTGTGTACTTCTTTTGTACTAGAACTTTGTCTGGAACAACTTTTGGTCTTGCTAACAATGAAAAGTTTGTTTCGTCTTTTGGTACAAAAGTTTCTGTCAGCTTGTCATCTGGAATTGGTTCCAACAAGCCTTTCTCGAAAAGAATGTTAACAGCTCTGACAATGTTGCACTTGCCTTTTCCGAACAATGGGTTTGTAAGACTTTCGTTCAACATGAAGTGGTTGTGGACAATTACAATCTTCAACCATGGCAATTTGAAGTCAACAACATAGTCGTCATGTGAAGAACCTTTCTCAGTCGGTATGTTGACTCGGATATTCACATTTGCCAACGGTGCAACTTTTGCCAATTGACCTCTGAGCATGTACCTTGTCTTCACACATGACTCAAGATACTTCATCTTCTCATCTGTAACAAGACCAGAGTTCCTGAGACATGTAAGAATGCAAGGTTCATTGACAATTGTTTCAATTGAATTGTAAATTCCATACCTTGTCAAGTCAATGTCAGACTTATTTATGAACGGGAAGTATCCAGCATGTTGTCTGACTGCTTGAGGGTTACGTTGGTACCATTCGAACTTGACACTTGCAATTCCTTCAATTGCATTCAAAATATCGGAGTCGGAGTCAACCATTTGTTCTCTCTTTGTAGTCTTGAAAGCGTCAAGAAGTTTTGCAGCTGTTTGTTCATTGCCATGCGCATAGTAAATGTGACCATCTAAATCTGTTACGGTTAGTCTGAGATTGTATCCTTTCTTATTTCCATCTTGAATTGCAGCAAGTACTCCCATGAAGCCTTCTTTGTTCTTTCCTTCGTCAAAGTTTACTGTAAAGGTTCGACCAGAAGTAATTTGACTTCTAACTTCACGATACTTCTCATATGCATATCTTGTTCTTTCCATGGGAGCATGTGTGTCTTCACCTTTTCCTTTTTTCCTTCTCAAAGGATGCAATTGTTCGTCATGTTTCCAGTAGAATCTGGCAAAGCCGTCGTGTCCTTCAACTTGCGGCTCGTTAACATCGAAAGGCATGTCCATAAGACGTTCTTCTTCTAACCTCTCTAATCTGTTTGGATAGTTTGCGCGTGCTGTTTCTAAGTCCATTTCGTAGCGAAGACCAGCCAGTTTGTCATAGACTTTTATGGGTCTTCCCTTCCTATATTTAAAATTCTTCGAAACTTTCCAACCATATCTTTCTAACTCTGCTTTTATTCTAGCAGATTTTCTATCCATTCTATATGGGGGCATTTTTATAAAAATAAAAAAATATTTTTTTCTTTACTTTACATAACCACCTGCTGCCATAAGTCTTTGACGCCAACCCATACCAGCTAATGAAGGTTGACTTGGTTTAGTTTGGAAACTAAACTTTGGTTTTGGTTTATCTTCAGTTTTTGGCTCACCTTCTTCTATTGGTTTTTCGTCACTTTTTGGTTCCTCTGACTTTACCTCACTTGCAGGTTTAGTTGTGTCGTCAACATCTTCATAAATATCATATGCCATTTGTTTTTGTTTTCCTTTCAACTTTTTGTGTTTGTTGTAAAGTTTAGAATATTTCGACTCTAAGTCAATGAGATGTTCTATAATGAACTGTTGGTCAGTGAAGTAAACTTTTCCATCTGTTGTCTCGAAAGCTCCTTCAGACTTCAATATTTTATTTGTGAGAGTCTGTTTCTTTTTTGAGATACTAGCCGTTCCATTTCTATGAAAAGTGACTTTATAGTTAGGGTTTGTATTTCCAGACCTGGCACTTTCTATTATTGAATTTTTCTCTTCATCTGTAAGTTCTTTGACAGGTTTTGACAATGGTTCTGAACTTTTTGTTTGTGGTGTCAAATCTACCGTTTCAACTTCTTCGGTCATTTCATCTCAGTAAAAAATTTTAGTTTGGTTTGTTTTCAACTGGTTGTTTAGGTTTTTTAAGTCGGTCTAAAACTTCCTGAGGTATAGGAAGAACTTGACAAACACGTGGTGTAACTGCTGGAAGTCGACAAATCCATCTTGAACCCATTTGTCTCAATGCTGTATTGTTCATTTCATCTCAGTAAAAAATTTTACATTCCCCAAGTTTGAGGTGGTTGCGGTTGGTTATTGTTTTACCCATTGTTGTGCATGGTTATCCTCTGTTAAAGAATCTTTCACCTTGGTCCATATAGTGGTCCTGCTTGTTATAGTAGTCATTTGCTTTGTTATAATAGTTTCCTGCTTGTCTTCCTACATTGTCCATCCATCTTGAACTTTTCCTCTTGTTCAGGATTTGGAATAAGATTTGCTGCATCTCGTGCTACCTCCCAACCTTTCTGTACGGTTTGTATAATAGGTTGTGCTTTCTTTTCAGTATACCTAATGTACTCAAAATCTTCCTTCCAATTCCAATGCACCTCTGGCTATTGTTCCCACTGCGGCAAAAATCTGGATGCAACTCCTGCTAATGCGCCAAATAAACCCATTTCTTATGGGTTAAAAAATGACGAATCCAAACAAGGACCCTATGTTTCTAAGGCAACAAAGAAAGCACTCATGGTAAAAATCTTTAGTTCAACACCAAATGCTTGGTTTATGGATATCTTGGAAAACATTCCGAGGTATAGAGAAGATGGACCACCATACTGGCTAATATTTGTCGGTCAAAACACAAGATACTGTGAAGCCATACCATTATGGTCCAAAAATATTTTAGATGTGAAAACTGCTTTGACAATATTCGTTGACAAATACCATCCAACAAAACTGACATCTGACTGTGAAAGTTCTTTCAAATCAGACGATATTAAAAACTATCTGCGTTCAAAAAATGTAAACCAATATTTCATTGTCGACCAAAACCATTCTGCTCTTGTGTCATTGACAGTTGTATAAAAATCTTAAGAGACTTAAACCAACCACAAGGTGGTGAGGTAGATGAAATGTCATATGACGACAAGTACAGACACTTCTCCATGGCAAAGATGAGAACAAGTTTTAAATATTTACAATAGCCGTAAACAAAAAGGTTTGGGAAACCATTCCCCTGAAGAAATGAAAACAACCCTGACTTAGAGAAAGACTATATATTTAATAGTTTAGTCAAAAGAGACAAACAAGAAAGAATGCCAGGCTTCAAACTTCAGAAAGGTGACAAAGTAAAAATAGAAATACCTAAACGCGACCCATATGAAAATACTATTGACTATGACAACAATGGGAACTCGACAGGTACTCGCATTCGTGTTCGTAAAAAATAGAAGAAAGTATACAAGAGAATATTATGAAGTTTTAGGCAAACATGGCAAAATGTACAGACTGCAAGCAGAAGATAAAACTACTATTGTCAGACCTCGTTTCAAACTTGTTAAGGTTCAAGGTGGTATACTTTCAAAGACAGTTCCTAACAAATATAAGACAACTCCTGACGAATATGCTAAAGAAGTTGAAAATGACGACTAAGCGTTTCTATACCATGCGTAAACTGTCATGTAAGGTGGCATGTAGTCTTTACTTTGTCCCGTTGTTTGCGTAATACCTGAAACGCGATGTGTATGGCTTCCTCCTACCTCAGTGTTACTCCAGTAACAATTTATAGCAAACTTAACGTCCTCTTTAACATCATATCCTTTACCTTTTGTCATTCCTGACCAATCCCAAAATCTATGACTATGCAAACCTGCTTCAGATGTACTTAAATTTATGTAGTGACTATGCGCAGGTAAGTTTTCACCTGAAATCGTTTTACTTCCACCTGTTTCCTTTGAAGAGTTTGCACAATACAAAAACCTGTCGACTATTTGAGTCCAAGTTCCAAAACCAAGTACTACTTCTGGTCTGGTAGAGTTCATTGACGTATAAATAGAGCCAATAGGATACAATGTTTGAAGTATTTCTGTCTTTAATGTTTGAAGCTCTGTTTTGTCTGCTTTCTTGTCATATAAATCTTGAGCAGTGAATTTAATATTATGTTCATCCTTCATGACATAAACATCTTTACATCTAATGTTTCTCATCGTCGTTATGTCGTCATCCGATGTTAAACCTTGTGGAAAGTTAGGAGGTTTACAATATATTGCATCCCCACCAGTTTCTTCAACCGTTCCTTCAATACTTTCTATAGCAACAGTTTAAAACTTGTATGTGTATGGTTCTTGTCTGCTTTCTTCTCTACCTCATCGTTAACATAAGTTTATCTGCTTTAAGGTCTAAACATCCTGAAACCCATCCTGTATCGGCTTTAGTTTTAAAATCTTCGATGTCCGTTCATGGTACCAGTCAACCCTTTCTTTCATTTCGTTATCTTTTTTCATCCACATATTCCTTATCCGCTTCTTCTCTAACTTACTAGCCACATATTCCTTATCTGCTTTCTTTCAAGGCTAACGTTTAAGTCTGTTATTTCAGATATAGAATGTGTATGAGTCTTTTTAGAATATTCGTTTTCAGCTCTTGTCACTTCACTTGACATTTTATTGTCAACATATGTTTTGTCTGCTAGTTCAGGATGAGTATGTTCTTTGTTGCATAAGCATTGTTAGCTCTTTCTTCTTCTTTTGCTATTGCATCGTCTACATATTCTTTGTCAGCTTTGTTGTCAACATCTGCTTTCAAAAGAAGTTCATCTATAGGTTTCTCGTTTAAGGTTCCTTTTGTTGGATTTATACAAACAGTATGGTTCTTGTTGTCTTGAAACAGAAACTCATCTGTCATTGGTTTAATGTCAGTTTTAAGTTTCCTTCTTTCAATGACTCAGATATCTTAGAATAGTTTGAAAAGTTTGTTGTGTTCTTATTTAGAGCTTGCAAAATGAGTTGTCGGTTGTGTTGTATTTCTCTCATAGACGCTGTTTCTTTCGACATTTTATTCTAGATAAAATATGCTTCCAATAGAAAAGAGAAAATTCAAGAGTTGCTACAACTAAACCATTAGATGAACTTTTACTAATGTCGGTCAAAAGTTTGAGACAGAGACCGTAAAGCATGAAGGCTATCGTTTTGACTACCCATTAAGATGGCTAAGAGACCCATCTGTCACAAAAGCTATTGGCTTTCGTAGAATGAAGTTTGTGTCTGTAGAAGATAAAAGTTTTCCATTTATTGTAAGGTTTCATATAGATTATATATCTGAAGGGAAACGAAAAATGTGGGAAGAAATTGAGCTAATACAAGTTGACCTTTCATCTTCTCTACAGACTGCGTTAAAAAAATAGAAGATAAAAATTCATGTTATGCAAAATATGCTGATGAATATGCAAATACCGAGAGCACACTTTATGTGAGAATTGTATATGACAAACAAAATTCACAAGTGTCATTTCAAATCTACGAAGACAATCCAAAGAAAGACGAACAAATATATACAGAATTCACTGCAATGTCATGGTATTATTTGCAAAGAATGTTAAATCAGAAAGTCGAACTTCCTTTAGCAAATATTTACAGTCGATATGCAAGAGATGAACCATATTTATTTAAAGATGTTTTCGACCCAGCTGCTATTATTGTTCATGCTTCATTTTCTGGCGCCCAAAACTCTTTCTTATGCTTGGCAAATGACTTTTACGAAAAACCTACAAAGTTATACGAACCACCAAGTGGAAGTATTTCAGACTTTCAAGTATGGTTTACTACAGATGGAAGAAAAAGAATAATTCCATTATACCATGCGTTTTACTTAGAACTTAGTTTCATATACAACTACTATCGAACGATAAAAATATAATTTTTTAATACGGTTGAGGTGTTGGATTTGGTTGCCAACTAGACTGTGGTGCAGGTTCAGGCTGTTGTATAACAGAGCTTGCTCTTCTGGTTCAGGGTCTTTGGGTATAATACCAACGAACTGACCTACTCTTTTACCAATATTTTTGACACCGTTCCAAATTCCTCTTCCTACGGTTTTTATTCCATTCCATATACCTCTTCCAACATTTCGAAAGAAGTTTCCAATACTACTGAAGAAACCCATTTTACTATATGTAAAAATCTAATGTCCGCCTAGTCTCTTACGTCTCCTGTTGAGTTCCATAGCATTCTTTAACTGGAGCTCATACAT
The DNA here is from genome assembly GCF_026262505.1 of Trichomonas vaginalis G3. Lineage (NCBI taxonomy): Eukaryota > Parabasalia > Trichomonadida > Trichomonadidae > Trichomonas > Trichomonas vaginalis. Next base: position 4,838,842 of record NC_067205.1, read on the forward strand.
TCTGTTTCTCCTCTGGTAGAAAACATATTCTGGGTCAACTCCTGTGTTCGCGTCATCTGCATAAAGTTGTTTATATCCCACTTCAGGGTTATAAAACTCTTTCCATCTCATATTTGCATACCATGGTGGCAAACTAACGCAGCGTCATTTGACATGGCAGTTTGCATTTGTACATCTGTTGGCACTTGACCATAGTTTGCCATTGCAGTTTGTATTCTAACTTCATTGGAATATTCTCTGGGTTTGGTTGTCCAGGTTGCTGTGCATTCGCTAAGTTCTGTGCGTCCATTTAATATTAGATAAAAATATCTCTTACGAGTACATATGCTGAACATTTGCTGTATTGGTTCATCTTCATATTCTCTGTACCTTTGCCACGTCAAATAAGTAAATGACACAATGGAAAAAACCTAAAACAAGTAGTCCTATTTCAAACCACATTTACTTACCAATAAAATTTCTTTGTTGTGACACTTTCTCCAGTTTATAGGACCTCTCTCATATTCTATCTTATCGTATCTAAACTCATAGTCATGTATGTCCTCAACCATCTCATGACACTTTCCAAACCACTTTTATCGGATGTAAAGTAAAAGCATGGATGGTTATGTAAAACGTCTAAAGTTTCTAAAGAGTCTCTCAAAGTCCAGTCTACTTGGTATTGAAAATCCCATGTGTTATAGAACGGCGGTCCACTATAAAGAAAACATTTTCCTTGTCTTTATATTTTCATACAACTCTGTCCAATGACATCTCACAAACTCTATACCTCAATATATTTTTCTATGTTCTCTTTGAAAACATTTGTAAGTTAAGATATAAAACTTTGACATAAGTGTTTCAATGTCATGAACTCTTATAGCACCACTAATATAATAGTCTAGCAGATATACTATCCCAGTCAATATACTCTGCCTTTTTCAAAACCTCTCTGACAGTATTTTTCTTATCTAATGTATACGTTCCATCTTACCTATAGGTATCTTTTCTTTTAACTCTTTCAATATTTTGTTTGTGTCTGGTATATGTTTGAGACGGTTCATATAGTTGTCGAAGTCATTGCATATAATCTTTGAGTCAGGAAATATTGTATGGCACAAATGAGATATATAGAAACTTCCACCGAACAAGTCTACAAATGTTAGACCATTCGGTAGTTTCTTAAGTTCTCTCAATAGAATATCTTTACATCTACTCTTATTTCCAAAGAAGGGTAACGGTGGTTTTGTAAAATTCATTTTATATACAATAAAAATGTTTTTTCCTGAAAAGTGACAGAAAAGTGACAAAACATGTACGAAGAAGTCTTGAAAATTCAAGAGGGTAGAAAAGAGGTTAGAAAAGAGGTTATATCTAACCTTCTACCCTAAACATTATTTTTGTCTGATTTTACGAAGAAGTCTTGACAAAACATGAAAACATATATAATTTGTGAAAAGCTCCTGGAAGACCCGTATATAAGAACTTCATTTATACTAAACATCTTCAGGGCTAGAAGGCACGAAGTGCCTGGAAGCCCCACTACCTTTTTTTTTTTTTTTTTTTTTTTTTTTTTTTTTTTTATTTTATAAACAATAAGTTTGTTTAAACACCACAAAAGACAAATGGAGAATTGAATAAACATGTTTACACTTATTTGATCGGACTGTAAAAAATAAGCTGTTTGCGAAGACTTTCGAGCGAAAATTGGGCGGGAAAATTTCACCGAGAAAAAATATGGGCGGGAAAAATTGAATGAAGATAAATAAACAAAAAATAAATGGTGTCATTCTACAATAAATAGTATGTTTATTTAGGTTGAAATCAATAAGCCGATAACAAAAGTTTGATTAGTTGTTGACCTAGATAAATCTACAAAGCAATTGTAACAATAAAGTATGATTAGGAATTAGAAAATATTGAAAAATTAATTATTCTGCCAATTTTCTTCTGAAATTTTCTGAGTGTGATTTAAAATTCAATTTTGTTGATTTTAATTATGAATGGTATCGTTCTTACAGTATGACATATTATATTTTATAAGATTATAATCTTTTCAAAAGAAAAAGATTTTATCAGTAAACAAATTGAGATAAAAGTGATCTCACAAAATTATAGTTTTCAGAGAAGCATTGAATAAAGATTGATGTTAGGTTTAAATAACTTTTTAAAAACAGATATACGTAATTTTTATATTTCAACGATTATCATCACCATGTATTCAAAATTGTGTGAGAAGGAGAGCTAAATTATAATTTGTTGAGACTGGATTATATTTCATGGACCAAAAACAATAAAAACACGTTATAATTGAAAAATTTTATTCATGAATATTGATTAATATATGATTCATACAACAACTTATTTTCAAAATCTAATCAAATTCTATATATGAATTGAAGGGCAATTGAATTTACATTTTCAATTCACTCGATGCTACATAAATGCAGTGAAGAGATCATGATAAAACTGAAGCACCGAAACAATTGTCCAAGGTATCAGTTTGTTAGAATCGATAAACCAATCTCTATTATCCATCAAGAATATGGGATTGTAGAATGTGTTTACAATGGAGTTGTGTTAAACCAAGAATTGACCTTCAGGGACTATGCAATGAAAAGTGGGGCTGTCATTAATGTTGTTTTTGAAAAAGAGAGAAATCCAAATCCTCAAAGGTTACGTGAACTTGGACTTCCAGAGCAAGATCAATATGGTCCTTTGGTCGAATACAATGGAAGGAAGATCACCCAAAAGCAGTATCAATTCGAGAAATTAGTAGAACATCTCGTTGAGTTGAGACGTCAAAACTACAACAATTACTTTGAGATCCAACAAAGATCAAATTGACCTACATGCCAACATGATATCAATTTATGACTGCAATTCTACATTGTAATTAAGTTTTCGCCCAAACCCTAATGAGTAAAAGATGTTTTATATAAACCATTTACACAATATACTTGCTTAAAGCTTTTCAATTATATTTTTTAACAAGATTTGATTGGAAAAATTCTTTGCTTCTAAAACAGAAAGATTAATATGTGAGCGTTTGATTTCAATTGTCGATACTACTTTGCCAAACGCTAAAAATAGAATCAAAAAATTAAAATTCTTCCCGAATTAATTTCAATTTTCAGATACTTTTGAATTATAGACGGAATGTTTATTAAACGAAAACTATTGATCGAACATGACGCGTCGAAAGTATCTTTCAGATATTACTATTCCACCAGAGCTCCAAAACCTCGACAAATTAGAAGACATGCTTAGAACAATATCGGAAGATACATTTGATGACACAATTAGGTTTCTTAAAAATTATATGACAGAAGGGCCTTATATTTATGATGTATTTCTACGACTTTCATTATATTTACGCATTAGAAAGGAAAACAAGGATTTTTACATACGCCTTTATGAAGAATTAAAAGATTACGCTTTTAAATACCCACATTTCATTCCATTAACAAAAACACCCCCTATTGAAAGTAATTTTAAAGATGAGCGTCTAAAGAGACTGTTTTCAACTAATGAAATCAATCAACAATTTGCATACACAGATTATCACGTGAAGCTGAAGAATGCAATTAAAGAAGACGATTTTGATAGCTTTAACGCAATTATGCTTAATATGTCAGAAGACGAAAAAGAAAAATTACTGTTAAAAATCGACGAATACGAGTATTTTATTCCAATGACAGCAACACTTCTAGAATATGTGCATTAAATGGATCGATCAATATATTCAAATATTTATTCATGAGTTATGAAAATATTACACCAAGTGTTGGATATTTTGCTTCATTTGGTGGAAACCTCGAAATCATCAGATTATTACAACAAGAAAATCAGAACTTGTCAATGGTCTTGCTTGGAGCTATTCATTCTCAAAAGACGATATTTATGATTGGGCGATTGATAATCTCGAATTTGATCCTTTTACAGTTAGAAATGCTTACGAATCTTACAACCTACATGTATTCATAAGCTGTTTTGAGCTTAATTTCCCTCCAAAACTAATTTCTCTAAAATATTCTTACGATTTATTCAAATACTTGATCGATACGATCAAACTTCCTCTTGAGCGAAATGACCTCTTGGAATGCGCTTATATGGAAGATTGTCCAATAATAATGGAAAAATCTTTTCGGATCTCGGAAACACAACATATCCGAAATATCAATTCATTCAGATACGTCAAGCCGTATGAATCATGTTTAGATGCTCTAACTGTTTATTTAAAGAATATTAATCCACATAAAATCGTAGAAATGGCAGAGTTCTTCAAAGAAGCGGTAGAACACAATTGTACAAAACTAGTTGAGGCTATGCTTCATTACGGGTTTGATGTAAATGCTATTGCTGATGAAGATTTGTTCAAAAGAATTAAAACGTCAGAAATTGGAAACTTGATGATCGAGTATGGTCTTAAAGTTGATATTTTGATAGCGATCAACTACTTTCCAGCTGATTGTCTCAAAGTTTTGATATCAAAAGGAATTAACCCAAATAAACCAGGAAAGTACTACATTCCGAAGCTGAAACCTTTACCAATTAACGCAAAAATCGGTGAGTTCTATCCATTCCATGATCCTTTCCCTGTTCATTTAACAAATCAAGATCGGCCGGCAATTTCTTACTTTTCTATCAAAAATTTCACCAATAAGCAAGAACCTTTATCATATTTTCCATTACATTATGCAGTTCAATGCGGAAGCATAGCAAAAGTTCAAATTTTAGTTGAGTCGGGAGCCGACGTCAACAATTTGGACGAAAATTACAGATTACCTATATTTTATAGTTGGAACAACTCGATTTCGGATTATTTACTTGCAAAATCAACGAAAATAGAATTGGAGAAAAGAATTCAGCTGAAAAGCTTGATTTTCGCAGATCCAAATTCATGGATGACCCCTGATAATATCTATAACATGAATTACAACATCTCTGCTGAAGCTTTCAGAATTTCCAAGATAATGGGTTCTGAAAAAATCACAGTTGACCATGTTTTGAAGGCTGTAAAGTCGATTTCCCATGATTATTTCAAGGAAATTTCGCCTCTTCTTTATCCTGATCCGGAGACATTTTTCAAAGGAGATTTGAGTGGCGTATGGAAGCCAAACGAATTCGTGAAAGATGAGAACGTCATTAGATTTATCCTTAGAATAACAAGTATCAAAACGAAAAATAATTCATTCATGTTTGCTATCAATGAATCCATTCATCGCACTAGAAATACTATTTACTAGGTCATATATCTTTTAAATATTATATTGTTTTTGTTTTTATTGTAAAATATATTTTAGTTATCTGAATATTTTTCATTAACGAATCAAAAAAACGAAGAAGTGGCAGAACTATGATGAATCTACCAAATCTAAATTAATATTAACGCAATCAACAAATTATTTCATAAAAATTATCACAATCAATGCTTGAAACAATGTTGAAGATGCTCTCTAACTATAGTGCATATCAGCTACATATTCCTTTCGCATTAACCACTAATATTTCCATGAAATGAAGCTAATATCTCCACAAAACCTATACTTTTATCATATGAAAAATAGCAACACTGAGGTTGAGATGTTATAGAAAGTAATTTTAAGATGGTTTTATTAGCAAAACATATAATTTAAACTATACTGTCAACTATGACTGAGATCGTCACGCTTGCGTAGTTATGCTTCATTATAAGACAGTAATAATCAGTGGCATAAAGTCCAAATACGGAACCAAGTATCATTCCCTTTCTTTTCTTCTTTCCTTGATGATCTCTCTCTTAAGATTCTGGCAATCTTCGTCGCACTCGTTGGATCTATTGTTGGGAATGGTGTTGGTTCGTATTTCGGAGTTCTTGTGACTGGTTCTTTTCGATACGAGATTGTGCAGTATGCCTCTTATCCTTGGATGGTTCTTCACCATCAGGAATTCGACGGTGTAAACTGTCATATTTGGATTTGATTATCGTAAAGAGGTGCCATGACAATTGCAGTTTGGCTGTGGAGGAACTGGTTGTGGCTCTGGTGTTGGAGTTACTGGTCCTGGAGGTGCCTCATAACCCCATTGTGCAGGAACATAAGCTTCTCCAGCTGCTTCGAAGCCACAAATCTCATCGCCTTGCTCTGGTAATTATGTTTGAATCGATTTCGGTTTCACTCTTGCTTTCAATTTTGGCATCTTTAGACTTTGATCAATTTCGCCATCACAAGTATTTCCATTATATAGGAACTTGTAACAATCAATTTCTTGTCACATTGGAATAAATATTGACAAGTATTATCTTTGAAATTGCAATTATCGATTTCCATTGGCTGATACGAAGAAATTAATACTTCATTATCTGATTGTGGAAGAATGTTTCCAACAAAATTGCAATAATGTATCTTGAAAGTGGCCTCATTTGAATATGTACTTATTACTCTTCCATTTGTCTGCGTATTTTCATTAATTGTGCAGAATGCGGCATAAGAATCATTCATTCTGGTACTTACTTCAAATGCTGCAACGCTACTGGCTTTAAATTTTGAAAAAATCGAATTTGAAATCTGTTGAGTTTGATATTCAAATGAGCAGGTAATATATGGACTTTCCTCTGTTGTTGAAGCTGTTAATCCATACACAAGACTCTTCTGTCCAGGGCTTGAATAAACGAATTGGCCGCCCATGCTTGCAACACAGTCTTGGCCACATATATAGTAGGCTACATTATCTCTGCATAGAAGACAAATGGCTCCTTTCTGTTGACTTCCATAATTTTTAACGTTTATTAATGAAACCATGTAAAGCAAAGCATCGTTTTTTTCATCACGTATAATAATTGTTGATCCATATCCAACTATATCTTTGAAAATGGAATTAACAATATAAATGTTTCCACCACTGTCATATTTAAATTGATCATCAGAGAAAGTTTCTTTTCTCTTCACAGTGACAGGAGATGTTTCCCCATAGAATTTTTCCCAAATAGGGAAATCTGAATGCAATTATGAAGAGAAAAGATAGGAAAGCTTTAACAAAAGTGAAGTTAAGTTTCTTTTAAAAAAAAGGCATCGAAATATAATTTTCAGTGTTTACCCTTTGTACCATAAAATATATGATGAAATTGCTCAAGAAAATAATGTCATCTTTTAAAAAAATGAACCAAAAATTCTGATAAATTATGCTATTTCTCCAGTTATATAATAGATATTCATAAATCAAATTCAGGGAAAGAGGAAATACAAAAAAAAAATAAAAAAATAAAAACATAATATTTTGTAAAAATTATGCGACCACATTGGTTATCTGTATTGTGATTCTATTTTTCGAATTCAAAATTTTACAAATCTGTACGTTATTAATTACAGACTTACTGGTTCATTTCTATATGAATTCTTGATTAAAATTTAATTGGGTTTGTCATGGAGTATCCTTTGTTTTAGTTATTTTTGTTTATTTTTTGTGACGGCCTAACTAAAAGTGACTTACACTCAATTTTTGACTTTTGCAACTTTTTCATGACCCCCTACCCAGAGTTTCAAGCCAACTTTTTCCAGTCATTTATTTAAAAAATTACAAAAATGAATTAATATGATGTGAGTAACAATGGTAATAAACGCTTAATTGCTAATATATTATTTCTTGGTAGGAATGAAATGTTTCGGTGACATTTATAGAAGTTAAGCTGAGAATCAAAAATGCAAAAATTATTTTAAATATTACAAGCATTATTTGATGTCATTGAGTTTAGAGTCGTGTAGATATATGAGTACAATATGTTATTGATGTATATATGCAATAATTGTGAAAATGAAATGTGAATCTCAAGATGAATTGCATGTTACTGCGCTATAATTTGAATTCAATACGTACATAACATTACTAAATGTATTTTAAGATAATACAAAAAATTAAGCTTGCAAAAAGATATCGAAATGTAATTTTCATTAGATTCAAAGTTCTGAATAGATTTTGATTTTAACTATTGATGAGTTTGTCAAACCTCTATAATAATAGAATGTAGAACTAATTAAATATAATTAATAAAAAAATACAAATTTAAGTGATATTATAAGAGATATATGTGATGTTACCAATATGATATGATATTGGAGAACTGATAGAATTGTGATGTGAGACTAAATATGATTTTATTATGAATAGGAGAATAATATTAGAAGAATTTCTTGAATTTAATGTATCTGAATATGTAATTGGGCATATATTCTATATATATTGGTAGGTTAACTAGAAATAAGAAGATGAAGATTGTTAATGAATAATATGAGATTAAGCGAAAATATATTGTTCTAATAGATGAGTGTTGAGATCCAATATATATGAAGAGGATATGTGAGAGGAAATATGTATATTTAATAAAATAAGCGATGAGAGAAAAAATAACAAAGATTTATATGAAATTTTGAGTATTGAAAAAGCTCGATTGGTGATTTTATGTCTGTTAAAGGAATAGATATTCTAGGAGAAAGATAAATTGAATTAAAGAAGAATAAAAAAGTTGATTAAGATTGATAAAAATATTGAATTGTATGACAACGGAAAGAAGGGATAAATTGGTGTTGGTATTACGGTATCAGTTCGGGAGACATTGCCTCTGCATGTCTCCCAGAATGGAACAATATTCCGCATTCATAACTTTAACGCGGAAGTTTGACCGACAAGAGTGTATTGTGCACTCCTGTCGGTCGCAGTGTCTCATTCTGGGAGACATTGCCTCTGCATGTCTCCCAGAATGGAACAATGTTCCGCATTCATAACTTTAACGCGGAAGTTTGACCGACAAGAGTGTATTGTGCACTCCTGTCGGTCGCAGTGTCTCATTCTGGGAGACATTGCCTCTGCATGTCTCCCAGAATGGAACAATGTTCCGCATTCATAACTTTAACGCGGAAGTTTGACCGACAAGAGTGTATTGTGCACTCCTGTCGGTCGCAGTGTCTCATTCTGGGAGACATTGCCTCTGCATGTCTCCCAGAATGGAACAATGTTCCGCATTCATAACTTTAACGCGGAAGTTTGACCGACAAGAGTGTATTGTGCACTCCTGTCGGTCGCAGTGTCTCATTCTGGGAGACATTGCCTCTGCATGTCTCCCAGAATGGAACAATGTTCCGCATTCATAACTTTAACGCGGAAGTTTGACCGACAAGAGTGTATTGTGCACTCCTGTCGGTCGCAGTGTCTCATTCTGGGAGACATTGCCTCTGCATGTCTCCCAGAATGGAACAATGTTCCGCATTCATAACTTTAACGCGGAAGTTTGACCGACAAGAGTGTTTTGTGCACTCCTGTCGGTCGCAGTGTCTCATTCTGGGAGACATTGCCTCTGCATGTCTCCAAGAATGAGACAATCTTCTCCAATCAGAATGTGATTGCAAAACTTTGACCGACAAGAGTGTTTTGTGCACTCCTGTCGGTCGCAGTGTCTCATTCTGGGAGACATTGCCTCTGCATGTCTCCCAGAATGGAACAATGTTCCGCATTCATAACTTTAACGCGGAAGTTTGACCGACAAGAGTGTATTGTGCACTCCTGTCGGTCGCAGTGTCTCATTCTGGGAGACATTGCCTCTGCATGTCTCCAAGAATGAGACAATCTTCTCCAATCAGAATGTGATTGCAAAACTTTGACCGACAAGAGTGTTTTGTGCACTCCTGTCGGTCGCAGTGTCTCATTCTGGGAGACATTGCCTCTGCATGTCTCCAAGAATGAGACAATCTTCTCCAATCAGAATGTGATTGCAAAACTTTGACCGACAAGAGTGTTTTGTGCACTCCTGTCGGTCGCAGTGTCTCATTCTGGGAGACATTGCCTCTGCATGTCTCCCAGAATGGAACAATGTTCCGCATTCATAACTTTAACGCGGAAGTTTGACCGACAAGAGTGTATTGTGCACTCCTGTCGGTCGCAGTGTCTCATTCTGGGAGACATTGCCTCTGCATGTCTCCCAGAATGGAACAATCTTCTCCAATCAGAATGTGATTGCAAAACTTTGACCGACAAGAGTGTTTTGTGCACTCCTGTCGGTCGCAGTGTCTCATTCTGGGAGACATTGCCTCTGCATGTCTCCCAGAATGGAACAATGTTCCGCATTCATAACTTTAACGCGGAAGTTTGACCGACAAGAGTGTATTGTGCACTCCTGTCGGTCGCAGTGTCTCATTCTGGGAGACATTGCCTCTGCATGTCTCCCAGAATGGAACAATGTTCCGCATTCATAACTTTAACGCGGAAGTTTGACCGACAAGAGTGTATTGTGCACTCCTGTCGGTCGCAGTGTCTCATTCTGGGAGACATTGCCTCTGCATGTCTCCAAGAATGAGACAATCTTCTCCATCAGAACTGTGATGCAAAACTTTGACCGACAAGAGTGTTTTGTGCACTCCTGTCGGTCGCAGTGTCTCATTCTGGGAGACATTGCCTCTGCATGTCTCCAGAATGAACAATGTTCCGCATCATAACTTAACGCAAGTTTGACCGACAAGAGTGTATTGTGCACTCCTGTCGGTCGCAGTGTCTCATTCTGGGAGACATTGCCTCTGCATGTCTCCAAGAATGAGACAATGTCTCTCAATCAAATGGATTGCAAAACTTTGACCGACAAGAGTGTATTGTGCACTCCTGTCGGTCGCAGTGTCTCATTCTGGAGACATTGCCTCTGCATGTCTCCAGAATGGAACAATGTTCCGCATTCATAACTTTAACGCGGAAGTTTGACCGACAAGAGTGTATTGTGCACTCCTGTCGCGCAAGTGTCTCATTCTGGGAGACATTGCCTCTGCATGTCTCCCAGAATGGAACAATGTTCCGCATTCATAACTTTAACGCGGAAGTTTGACCGACAAGAGTTGTGCACTCCTGTCGGTCGCAGTGTCTCATTCTGGGAGACATTGCCTCTGCATGTCTCCCAGAATGGAACAATGTTCCGCATTCATAACTTTAACGCGGAAGTTTGACCGACAAGAGTGTATTGTGCACTCCTGTCGGTCGCAGTGTCTCATTCTGGAGACATTGCCTCTGCATGTCTCCCAAGAATGAAATCTTCCGCTCAGAATGTGATTGCAAAACTTTGACCGACAAGAGTGTTTTGTGCACTCCTGTCGGTCGCAGTGTCTCATTCTGGGAGACATTGCCTCTGCATGTCTCCAGAATGGACAATTTCCGCAATCAAAATGTGATTGCAAGTTTGACCGACAAGAGTGTATTGTGCACTCCTGTCGGTCGCAGTGTCTCATTCTGGGAGACATTGCCTCTGCATGTCTCCCAGAATGGAACAATGTTCCGCATTCATAACTTTAACGCGGAAGTTTGACCGACAAGAGTGTATTGTGCACTCCTGTCGGTCGCAGTGTCTCATTCTGGGAGACATTGCCTCTGCATGTCTCCCAGAATGGAACAATGTTCCGCATTCATAACTTTAACGCGGAAGTTTGACCGACAAGAGTGTATTGTGCACTCCTGTCGGTCGCAGTGTCTCATTCTGGGAGACATTGCAAAATATTATGCCATTCCGGGAGACATGCATTGGCAATGTCTCCCACAATGACACATTGCGACCGACAAGAGTGCATAACACACTCTTGTCGGTCAAAGTTTTGCAATCGTATTCTGATTGCGGAATATTGTCTCAATCTGGGAGACATGCATTGGCAATGTCTACATATTTCAAAATATTCTATGAACATTTCAATTTTTGAAAAAAACATATTTTTTCCAAATATATTTATTATCATATTTCTAATAATATTTCCTAAAGCGTCACTTTTTACTTCCTCGACGATTATTTCCCTCTCAAAAAATTCAATAGCTTACATTTTGACAGAACTTAATATGTAACACAAGAGATGAGTTTTATTTTTTATAGCTTTTTACAGTTTTGAATGTCCCATGTGAAATACAGGTTTTCAATAAATCACTATTTTTAATTTTAGCTTATTATTATCACTTGTATAACACTTAGCAATGTTTTATAAAACAGTTTACCAATGATCATTTAAAAATCATTTTTCTCAAAATTTTCAATTGCTCTTATTTTTCAATTTGATGTAAGCTGCAAAAATCCTTTTAAACAATATTATTCACAAAGAGAAATAAATGGTTAGAATTTTGCAAATTACCTCAGACTTTTCAGAGGATTGAGTGGCAACTCAATCCTCTGAAATAGTCTGTGGTAATTTTTAGTCTCTACACTATTTCAATATAAGCTCCATTTTTAAACAGTTTTTAAAAATCGAGCATTGAAAAGTGTGATGAGACTTATGAATTATTCAATTTTTGAATTCCCTTTTGAAAACCCAATTGACTTTTCAGACCAACTTTTTAGTCATTATGATAGAAGCTGACTACACATTTGGTGATGCCTATGGTTATGATATCAAAGGACTAATCGGGCATGGAGGCTATGGGGCAGTATTCCTTGCATATTCTTATCAGTACAAGTGCAATTTTGCCATCAAAAGAATATCCATAGAAAAATTTATGGAGAATGAAGTCCAATGTATGATTGAAATCAAATCTCCATACATTGTTCCATTGTACATGTATCATATCCATAAAGAAAATGTCTATCTCGTCTTAGAATATTGCCAAGATAATTTGGATAATTTCATAACATCCTCTGGTCAACTTCCAAAGAACAAGATATATGAATTGGCCTTTGGCGTCGCACAAGCTGTACAGGCATGCCATGAACAGGGAATCTCTCACAGAGATATTAAACCTCAAAATTTCCTCATTGATAATTATGGAAGAGTTAAGATATGCGATTTTGGACTTTCAATGAAAACAATAACAAACTCATTAAATCAAGGAGGAACATTAATGTTTGCGAGTCCAGAAATCCTGAAACGCAAACCAGTTGATAATTTTTGCGCAGATATTTGGGCACTTGGAGTGACTTTCTTCTTTATATGCACTGGAAAATATCCATGGTCATTAAACTCAATACAGAATTTTTATGGATCAATCATAAACGGAATCTATGAAGAATATCAAATAGAAGACAAGTTTATGAGAAAGTTAATAAGAAACTGCCTCAAAGTAGAGCAAAACGAGAGACCCTCAATCAAAGAAATTGTTGAAACATTAAGATCCAAGAAACAATCTCCTCCGGCCCTTCCAAAGCTAATTAGCAAAGTTTCAACAAGGAATTCTCTTTCAACAATACTTCGTGATAATAGAAAGAGTGTTTGCAACGGAATTACTAGATATAATAGCTATTCATGAATTTAATTGTTTATATTTTTAAAATTTTACTATGCATCTTTTTAAATATATTGATTTTTGATGATTTGTAACGCTAATGGAGCGATAATATTATGGCATTCAGAAAATTATTTCAATTGAAAATGAAAATTTATTGAGTTATGATTTGTATCTGAATTTGTATTTTATGATTATTAATAAATTCAATGCCAATTGAAAATGATATTTATTCGAAATTTATAATTAATAATAAATATGAAGCCACTATAAATATAGAAAAAATGGACCTTTTTTTATGAAAACTGTTTTATTTCGAATTTTTTTTTAATGCTGAGATGGCTTTTTACAAAGAATTTTGTAATATCCATCAGCACTGAAATCATTAACTCTAGCTTCATGAATCAAACCTTCACAAGTATACAAAATTCAAGATTCTACAAAGTTCCAAATGTTTTTATTTCTGAAATCCCTACGAAGGATTATTTATGCAGAATACCATATACTGAGAAGTATTATCTATACAAGAATACCAATTTTACAGAAAACAATCTTCAAATCTCTTTACTTGGAAATTTCAATTCAAAATTAGTACAATCTTTTCTTTCTCAATCATATTCAATTTATCCGACCTTTAACAATAACTCATATTATGTTTTGTCAAAAGTGAATACTTCCATTTCTGACTTTATATTAGAAAAAGAAATTATTTCACAAAATTCAGCTTACATATCCACATCGCTTCATTCCTTTTGCTACAAAAATTCATTTCGTGATTTTATTCGCTTTTTCAACAAATTTATTTCCCCAATTTTATTTTGTTTTGTCATTTTGTTCTTATTTTTTAAGCACTTACATATTAGATTGCAGCCAAAATCCGATAACACATTCAATGTTTTCTTTGTTTCATCATCACAGCACTTACTTACTCCATTTCCAAAAAATATTCCTCAAAAAGTCGTCAAATTTCTGAAAAGCATTCACTACACAGAAGACATACCCAATTTAGTCTTTGTTAGTCTTGGTAATGGCAGCTATGAACTCTTCCAAGTTGTTATTTCCAAAATTAATTTTGGAATTTTCCAGGTTTCTCTGTTCAGGACATTCAGCAGTACGACAAACTGGGAGAGTACTACATCCATGAAGGGCTCAGTCTACCAGTACTCAGATTGCGACGAAATCGTGAAATGTCCCGCGACAATTAATTTCTACTCAGACTCCACTCCGACAGCAACAGTTTCCATCAAAACAGGACGGCAGAACTCGCAGTTTGTCATCGGCTGCGACGAAAAGAACGAGCTTCCCCTTGGCCGCCAGTCCCTCGAGATCGAAAAATTTGTTTCCATCCAGGAAAGTTTCTTCCGCGAGGGAATCCTTTCCAAACCATCGCTCTCCAAGTTCATTTCGATCATGGGGAGCGTCTACCACAACATGGACTACGCAGCCCTCGGAATCTTCTTCTCCGACGGCGGGACATTCAAAACAGTCGTGAAATTTGTGCGCGAAAAGAAACTTTCCGAAAGAGTAGAATCAGTCGCGAGAGATCTCCTCGAAAACGGACAGCCGACGAACACAGAGGTATCCTGGATGAACTTCAACCAGTACAGGCTCGGCTGCCACACGATAAACATCGAGTCCACGAAGTACATCATTGTCTTGTCCGCCGACGCATCCACGAACATGCTCAGACAGACGGAGTTCTTCACTCACGCGATTCTCACGATTCTGATAATCCACAACCACGAGCACATCGTGAAGAGGGAGTTCTCCAACGAATTCAACACCCTGCAGAACCTGCTGTCGAAGAGCGAGTACCACATCACTGTTTTCGAGGCCGTGGAAGGAAAGTTAAAGTGGAAGTCGCAAAGCAACAAAAAACCCAAAATTCCTTTTGAAGTTGTTTTCAGGAGAATTTTGGTTGCACTCAAAGAAAAGGATTTAACTCACTTCTATTTGAGTTTTTGGGATGAAAACAACAACAAGGTCGTAGTACTCGTCAATGCAATGCACTCTATGACGAGAGACAACGAAACAATTTTGACAGTAATTTACAGAGAAGTGACTGAAATTTGGTCAAAGGATATTTATGATGATAGCTACCTCTGCGAGTCGCTTTTGAGTGGAGTCATGATGAATCTCACTAGAGTGAGCAAGGACGGAACGATCGACTTCCATGAGAAGTGCCAGATATTCATGGGCGAGCAGCCTCCATCGAATTTCACTGTCCTGACGAAAATTGGCCAGAGCAAAATAGCAAAACAGTTCCTCAATCAAAAGATAGACAACATGAAACTGCTGAAGAAAGACGGATCTTCTGTTTCGGCATCAACTGTGCCTGCAAACACAAAAGACTTCTTCTTCTTCTACCCTGACTTGGCATTGTCCAAAATGCTCTTAATTGTCTACAAAATGATGCTCGGAAATAATCAAAAACCGTTCAAACCGTCACCAAGATTGAATGGGTCTAATTCTGTCGAAGTGATACAGCTGGACAACTCTGTTTCTTCTCTCATGTCATTGGCCGATCAGAACAAATCTTGCGCCAGTTTCGGAAGCATCGTGTTCCAGAGAAATGAAAATAATTCATCAAAAAGTGACACAAGAAAAATCAGGTCACCAAGTCAAATCCATCAGAAGCCGGAAATCATGAATGATAGTTTTATTATCAGTGAAGAAGGCGAAAGCAATAACAGAGTCATAATCGAAAACAACGACGATTTGCAACAAAAAACAAAACAAAATTTGTTACATAAAAGTGACACAACAATAGATCGGCGTTCATTCAATTTGCGTCGGAAAGGGAGTGCCAGCGAGATGAATTTCCACATCGGCTACTCCAGCACACAGTCCAAGAGCGGCCAGAGGAGGATGAGCGGCCTTCTCGACGACGACTACGAAGACATCAGAGTTTCCATCATGGACATCGTCAGAGACACTTTCTTCGACATCAGGATTCCCTCGACAGAGAAACCGAGAGTTGTCTGGGACATGCCACACGAACTGAGCGACTCCCCGAAAGCGTTGAACCACCTTTTGTCATTGACAGGAATGGTTTATGGAAGAGATTACACCAAGTTCCTGAACTGCGTGAAAGACAGCTTTGTTTACGGAATTTCAAACACAATTCTGCTTCTCCACGACCTGACATCGATCAGGCCGTTTCTGGTGTCGGTCGAGAGAGTTTCGACAGTTCTGACTGTTGTTTTCGAGAGTCTGGAGAGGGAGTTCATTACGAGCCACACGCAGAATATCGTGATGAACGCGATGGACACAATAAATCCGAGCAGACACATCTACGCGTGGCGCCATGTTTTCAAGGAAACAGATGACGGCATCCACAGCTCTGTTCCAAGTGGATTCCACCCTGCAGTTTTCACAGACACATCGTTTAGACTCGTTGTTTTGCCGCACCAGAGAATACACTTGATGAATCAGATGCAGTCAGGAAATGTCGACACTGTTGTCATTTTGAATTTCGACAAACCAAAGTGGTACTACTTGAAGGGAGTGATGACTGAGCAGGGAGAAATACACGGAATATCAATCTGCGCACCGCCTGGATCGATTCCGATGTATTTGTCGCCTCAGGAAAGGATTTCTTCCGCAAAAAGATTGAGATTGGCTTTCAAGAAACTGAAGAAAATCATTAAGTTCGATTCTTCTGAATTGAAACAAGCAATGGAAGAAGTCAAAGTTTCTGCTTATTTCGATTGATTTATATTTTTTTTATATATTTTATATATTTTTATTGTTTGTTTGTTTGTAAAATATATTAAATATGATTCAAAATCTGATGTTTTTATATCTAACTAAAGAATTCAAACAAAAATACAATTGAAATTTATGATATTAATCATCATCTCTATTATGTCTTGTATATCTATCATATGAAGCAACCAATTCTCCGTTAGTTTTTCCTCTAAATGGCGGAACAGGGAAAATCCAAAGTAATTTACAGTTTTTATCGCCGCATGTATCTTCCAAATTATTGCACTTACCTTTATTATACTTAGATACATCAATATTATTCCATTTTTCCCACGAAGTTCGGTTCTGACAAGCAGATGTACAGCCAGAAATGACAAAGCCTAAGCAAAGCATGCAGAATGTAGATGCAAAGATTAGCATGAGTAGGAACATCATAGTTGTAAAGTCCATTTTGAGGTTATTCTTGAAAACCAAGTAAATTTTCTTCCAACCGGAAAAAGCATAAAAAGCTGTGTATAAAACACCGTAAACATTAAACAATATGAAGGGTTTGAAGTTTCTCTTGCCAATCCATGTAGCAGTCCAGCCACATAAGTGGTCGGGTTTAATAACAATTCTTCTTGCTGATTTTGATAGGATACAGCGCGGCGGCATATCACCTTCATGCGCCCATTTGTATTGCTTTTCTGTCGAAATAACTCCATCAAATGGAGATTCAATTAATTGGTTCAAATCTTTTTCAGGAGTGTAAGGATATTTGGAATTTGTAGCTGCATAGAATGGGTAGTACCCAGGACCTACTTTAATGACCATTATATATGATGTTATCCATATTAAAAATAAATATGACAAAATTCCTAAGGCAATATAGTAAAATAGCTTTCCCCATACATCAGGCATCGCCAATATATACATGGCAAATGATGATATCATTAGGATAATTACAAACATAGGCATGCAAAGTGAAATCTCCCATTCTCCTAGGAATGTTGCCTTAATATTAGGAATATATGTATATTTACAAAAACACCCACAACATCTTTTGACTTCAGGGCTTGTCAGACCAGGAAATCCTTCAATTTGTGAATCTAATAAAGGTTCATTTAGATTCATTATTTTTGACATGTAAATATTTTGACAATAGATTTTTTTTACAATGTCTTATTATCAGATAGATATCAATCCTTCCAGTATCAATCCTGGATATTCAGAATACAACGAGGAAGAACTTGCAGAGATAGCGCGTGCAATCGAATTAAGTAAGCGAGAACAAGAAGATTCAGATTATATTCGCAGATTTGTATCTGATAGAAACAATTTGGTTCCAATATTGAGTCAATTACCAGGAGTCAAGCCAGATGATCCGAGATTTGAAAAGTTTTACACTCAACAATGAAAAAAATAGTTTGTAATGATGAAGTAATATAACTTCTAGACTTGCATGTTATTAAATTTATTGATACCTAACAAAATTTACAGACAATCATTCTCAGAACTTTGAAAAATTTACATTTTTTAAAAGATTTTACAAGAATTCAAATAATTAAGCAATTGCAATAAATCACATTCGCAAAACACTTTATTATTTTCAAAGTTTAGTTCTTTAAGTCAATTTATTAAATTTTTATTTTTCGATCATTGTTTGTAGATTTCAAAATTAATAAACATTCTATAATTTTGTATGCATTATTAAATGGCATACGTTATTTTTCTTATTTTTAAATTTAATCAATTTTTATTTCGAATTAAAGATATTACTAAGCATTTAACCCAATAAAAATCCTTCAAAATATAAATTTGGAGATATTTTCCTTTCAACATAGGATAAATATGATAGTTTAAATGATATATTTTCAAATATCTTTGTATTCCATCTGAAATGTGTACAAACTGGCACAAATTAGTGCACGGTTATACCCAACCTGCGAAAACATGTCAGAATGCTGAAAGTTACGCAGCATGATTTTCACTTCTACAAACTTGTAGACTACATTCAGAAACCGCCCGATAAACCAGCTGAATTTGTATCTGCATTGCAGTCATTACGCGCAAAATTTTCATTAAATTGGTTCGAACCGTTATTAAAAGAAAACCCAGAAGCATGCATTTCAAGTATCCTATTAGTATTGTTTACAATAGCAAATAATAGCGATGCTAATGTCAAAATTAATGCATATTCTGCTTTAGGTGGCTTTTTATTAACTTTAACTCCAATAATACCGCTTAACATGCTACGTGGCTTATCAATCGCTATACAAAATGCAAAAGCAGAATCACCTTCTACATCAATTGCTATCATTTCGAGTTTTCTTTATGTTGTCAAATACGTGAACCCCTTAGACTTAGAGAAATTCATCATTAACACACCAGTTCTACATCACTTCAGTGTTGATGTTAGTGATTTTATCCAACACGTCCCTCATTTGATAAAATTGATGCGACCACTGCCAATTCAGTTCCATCAAAACTTTTTACGTAGCTTATTGATATCTTTTGGTCGTAATCCAAATCATTACTATGTTTCTTCAACAATAGAATTAATATTGCTTAATCCAGAAATTTTATTGAAAGATATGTTTTCCTTCTGCATTGGAAACAAGTTAGATCAATCTATTTTGGCATTTGGACCATATTTGTTCAGTGATGATACTTTATTTAATCATCTTACAGCAGAAAATAAAGATTACGTCCTCCAGCAAGGACTAAACATCTTAGAGCAAGAAAATTCGATACTTCAAGACTTTGAACAAGCAACTGGACTGCTATGCTCTTATTCATTACGCCTTAAATCTTCAGATTACAGAGAATTTTCAGAAAAATTGAAGTCAATTACATCAAAACACGAATATCCAAAGCATTTCATGAAGTTTTTACTGATGCTGCCTTCCTCATTTGAAGAATTAAAGATTTTACCAGAAGATCAAAATTCAATAAAAATTTCAAAGATAAAATCACTTGCAAACCTCTTAGAGCAATGCCAAAGTGATGAAACAATGGTAGTTAACATACTGAATGAGTTCAAAAACAACGTTGACTCGTCAGGCGACGTTTTAACAACTTTGATAAACTCAATTTCATCTTCTGTCTCAAAATTCATGGATTTCGACAAGGAAACGCTGAAGAACTTCATGAACTACCTGCTCTCCCTCAACAATCTGACATGGGTTCAGAATATCGCACTGATAAAACTGATTAACCAGATTTCGATTGACGGTTTTTACAATTTGGACGACCAATTCGAGGAGAAAGTCATCATCCTTCTGATGTCTTTCTGCTTTTCGTCTCAAGATGAACTAAATATGGAAGCAAATAAAACTTTGTCAAATTTTGTCACTTTTGATAATTTTCAGATCATTGACGATTATTTGACGAAGTACACAGACTATTTTGATCCGGAGAGCTGCACCAGATTCGTTTTAGTGCTGATTTCGGTTCAGAAAACAACTCCAAAAATGTTGAGAAAAAAATATGTCAAAATTGTGTCAGAAATTGTAGAATTACATTTGACTTCACCTCACTTGGCCAATCTCTGTTTCGAGTATTTGCTAAAACAGAGAGATTTATTCACTTCACCTGACCATTTATTGAAAGAATACTGTTTAGACTGGGTCTGCAGACTGTTTACATCAGTTACTCAAAAAGATCTGCCAGTCACTTCACCTATTAAGTATTCTGACATTTTGCCAACAGTTTTGTCAACTATAGAAAGTGATATTGTTGCTACTGACTTAAGAGTTGTTAAAGAGAGGAGTTACCAGCCACTTTTGTCGTCATTTCTGTTTCTGATTGAGATTTGGCCAGAAAAATGTCAGCCTTTCATGGAATTTTTGGTCAAACTGTTTCCGCTCAGGATCATTCCTTTGTCGTTCAGAGTGTACAGCGACAAGTTCTCTGACAGCTTCACATCATTCTCCAGAGTGATCTGCGAGATATTGTCATGCAACTCTTCGATGCCTCTGACGAAGGAAATTGCGAACTTTTTCATGAACGCGAGAATGGATTTCAAACTTAAGGTTGGCCAAACTTTTCTGGCTCTCTTATCTTCGCAGAATTTGAGCTACGATGAGATCTCTTCTTTCTACAAAATTGCAAAATGCATTGACGAGAAACAGGCAGCAGAGAAACTCCAGAAGCAAAAAGAAAATCTAAAAGATATCAAACAATTGTTACTTTTGAATGTCAAATTGAATGAAAAAATTGACGAAAAAGAACTGTTTGAAAAGGTCAAATTCGATGAATTCCCTCTTCATGACAAAGATTTCTTGGATTTCTTAAATAAAATACCAAAAGTCGAAATAGAATTAACAGATAAAACCAGTGATGATTTCATTAATTTTGCATTTGAACACAAAGATAAGATTTTTATTTTGAATTTGGATGATTTCCAAAGAGAACACCAGAGAAGAATGAAAAAGTTCATTATGACAGAGAAAGAGCAGCAAAAGTTCACATTTTCTCATGAAATGTCAAAGGGGAAGTTCACTTTGTCAGATTTACTTGTAAAAGGGGAAATTCAAAACGAAAAATCTCTTCTTCTGAATTTCTTCAGATTTTCTCCACTCAAAATTGATCAATTAACATTAGACAAAGTTCTAAATGTTTGTGACTCAAACGATTTGTTTATAGAAGTTTGTAAATATGCCGATAAAAACGGTTTGACGGTTAATAACGAATATTATTTGCCATATTTACATTCCGACGACGAAAACCTGCTAAAAGTTTTGAAGCCGTCCCAGGAACAGCTTCTGAAGGAATTCCCTGGCTACACAGAGAAAAATTTGATTTGTGAACTGACCGATAAGTTTACAATAACCGACATTTTGATTGGTTCTAACAAAAGTTTGTTTTTGAGCAAATTTTTGACGAATTTCGAACAGAAAACGAAGAATTTCTTGAAACTATCGCTTTTCTTCACAAAATTCGCAACTGATGCTGATGAGTCGACTGAATTTATTTTCAGCCAGATAAAATCATCACAAGACTTCTCAAACAAAAAATTGACAGCTTTACTCAGAATGATAAGATGTCACTTTTTATCAATTAATCCATATCAGCTTCTCAGGGATTCCAAATGCTACAGACAAGAATACATCCAATTATTATCACCTTTTATGTCACTTTTATCAGATACCATTCACAAAGAGTTGAGTTCTATTTTCAACTACTTTTTCATGGCGAGAGGTCCTGGCGACAGTTTGTTGCAGGGAATTGATGACCACGAGCGACTGTACTATCACGCGGAGATGTTTTCTGTCTGTCTGACAGAAGTATACGCGTTCAGCCAGCAGGGAAATCGACTCAAGAGAAATTACTTGACAGATGTTTTGTGTCTGGAATTGCCTTCTTTCAAAATACATGGTTTGAAAAGTATCACATTTTTACTTAATCGGCCCTATCAACCTTTTATTTGGGAAGTTATTTACGACTGTTTGTGGAAGTCCATTAGCTGCATTGAGTATCTTTTGCGGAATGGAATCTGCGCGTCAGTAATCAATGATTTTGTGTGCGCACTGACAAATCACGTGAAATTTGACAATGTGAAAAGTGATATTCTACCAAAGATTTCGAAATTAACTTTTGTTTCAACGAAAAGTCCCTTATTCAGCAATCTCCTGGATGCTAACTGCAAATTACTCGCAAAGAGTGGATCGATTAAATTGGACATTTCCAATGTTTTGAATTCTATTCCAGAATTTCATGCTGATGGTTATTCGAAGTTTTTGTCTTCTTATTTTGAGTATCTATGTAAAGTCCACAAAAGCAAAAATGACTCTATTTTGGAGTACATTTCACTTTTGCAGGACATCTTCAGGAAACGAAAAGACTTGGAAATTTCATTTTTGTTCGCTTCTGCCCTTGCAAATCCTCCACAAGGTTTCGACCCAATGTTCATCGTGGTTGGCCAGATCTGTGTCAGAAATGACTTTGATATCTATTGCCTTGTTTTGATTCACAGATTTTTGAAGTCTTGTGACAAAGAAATGAAGACAAAATTTGTTGATTCACTAAATGAAGTGAAGAGTGTTATAAATGATGATGAAAAATATTCTGCTTTACTGAAATTAGCAGATGGAGATTATAATCATTTATTGAATTTAATTATGTAAAAAAATTATATTAAAAAAATTAAAGTCATCGTTAAAAATGATTTTTAGTTAATGAAACATTTGTTTTAGTATGTGATAAATATAAATCACATATTTATATGATTCATAATTTAAATTAATTTTTTATGAGACATATAAAATTTTTGATTCTTGTTGAAATTTATCCCAGAGTCATTAACAATCTAATTTTAAATTCAAAAGTCTCCATCATTTTTTTCAAAAAAAAATTTATCATTTTCACATTATAGTTTCTGATATACATACATGTGAAATCAACCAAAAATGTCATTTTATCATCCTCTCAAAAGTCATAAAAATTTTCAATAATATTCAGATATAATTGAATTAATATGTACGGGCATTTGGAGAAATATTTATCAGTAAAATTGAATCTAACTATATGAAATATTAACTAATGATATAAATAGCTGATAAAAATTTTAACGTGCCCGAACGTTTTATACTCATATTCGCTATAAATCTGTGAAGCATATTTACAAATTAAATTGAAATGAACGTTGAAAATTCAAAATCGCTTTTGAAAATCGATTTATAAACAAATTTTTATTATTATCATGGAAGGCTTCACCATTCCAGAACAAATTGGAAAATATAAGATAGTTCAAATATTAGGAAGAGGATCTTTTGCAGTAATTGCTTTAGGCGTTGATGAAAAAACAGACCAAAATGTTGCTATTAAGATCTTTGATCGAAAATCTTTTAAAGAAAAAGGATTTATGAAATATCTTGATATGGAATTAAGATTATCAGAGCGTCTCAATCATCCTTGCCTACCAAAATTCTATGGAACACTGTACGAAAAAGATTTTATCTGCTTATTAATGGAATATTTACCAAATGGCAATCTTATTGATTTATTGAATAGCGGTAAGCATCTCCCATTCAGCGAGAGAATTGATATATGTTTTAAAATACTCGAAGGATTAAATTATCTTCATGAAAGAGGAATTTCACATAGAGACCTGAAACCAGAGAATATTGCATTTGATGATAAATTTAATCCAAAAATTATAGACCTTGGCTTAGCTGCAGAATATTCAGATTATTTATTAACATATTGTGGCACTCCAACATGTATGGCCCCAGAAATACTCTGCCATAAATGCTATGATGGAATGAAAGCAGATATTTGGTCGTTTGGAGTAACAGCTCATATTTTGATGACCCAAAACTTTCCATTTGATCTTGTTAGTATCGCAAAATACATAAAACAAGTTAAATCAGGAACTCTTGAGATTAAAAACACTTGTTTTGGCATTTTGGGTAAAATTATTGAAAAATGTTTAGTAATGGATCCAAGCAAACGCCCATCTGCCAAAGATTTGATAGATCATTTGAAAGATTTCATATCAAGAATGCAACCGTCCAAGCCTCAAAGTTGCATGATTTGCACTTCAAAAATTCATTATAATGATGAAAACCCATATTCAGCACGCAGACAAGCATTTCAATCTAATCATTCTTTAGTGCTGTCTGAACTGTTACAATTCTAAAAGCGATGGAAAATACTACATCAGAATTGTAACACTAATTATTGTGATTCATGTACTATCTGTGTCATCGATTGCAGCATTACCATCATTATCAATATTGAACTTCTAAGAAGATGAATAATTTTTTTCGAATAATAAAATGAAATTCTTTTATTTAATAGAACAGTATAAATTAATTTATTTACTTAGATCGCTTTAGGAATGCTATAGCATCCACTACAGCTAAGTATGTTGAGATTGCCGTTGCTACAAGTCCAAACAAAGTGAGCAACAAGCAGAGAATGTTCTGCCAGTGGTACCATTTCTTCTTCGAGATCTTGACCCACATTGTTGGAGGGTAGACGAAGTCGACGAGTGTTCCGCCGAGTGCACCACCGATTGCGAGGACTGGTCCTGCGTTTGGAAGGAAGATAGCAATGATGACAGCGATTGAGTTGAATATGAAGAACAAGGCAACTCTTCTCCAGCCATCAATCTTTGTTGCATCGTTTTGGCCGAACAACAACTGGCCCCAGGAGCCTTTGATTGACTGTGCAACGCATGGATATGAGCAGCAAACAACAACGAGGAATGTTGCTCTTGTGATTGTAATCAAAACGTCGTTGTCTTCGAAAGAATTTAATATAATTGTCTGAATGTTGTCTCCAAACATCAAGTAGCCAATGACAGCTGGAATGGCGACAATCAGGAAGCATGCAATTGAAGCGGCTGCGGAAACAATTGACCTCTTCTTAAGATCTTTGTTGTATGAGCTGATAATTGGCAAAACAACGACAGGAAGAGAGAAGGCGAGGC
This sequence comes from Trichomonas vaginalis G3, assembly GCF_026262505.1. Lineage (NCBI taxonomy): Eukaryota > Parabasalia > Trichomonadida > Trichomonadidae > Trichomonas > Trichomonas vaginalis. Next base: position 4,864,148 of record NC_067205.1, read on the forward strand.
CGTACATGGCAACGGCAGAGAAAAATCCGAAGCCAAATGTAGCGTAAGTGAGCTTTGCGACGCCGTGTTTTGGAAATACGACGCAAGCTTTGATAATCATGACGAGGAGGAACCATCCGATGCAGACAAAGTTAGCATATGATGTGTAGCTGATGAATTTGATGTCCTTCGGAATGGTCAAAGCGCCTGGGATGCAGATCCAGAAAAGTAAGAGTGTTACAGCGCGTTTCCAGCCTGATCTGATATCGAGGCCTGCTAATCTGAGCCATGACATGATGGAATCTGAACCGATGATCAGATAAGAGATCTCAGCGGAGTAAAGGAATAACATTGAAAGAATGGAAAGGATAATGGATCCAGCACGGCCAAATGTCTTATATGCAAGGTCATCAAGTCCTGATGCGCCTGTTCTTGCTTGCAATTTCACTGTAAGAACAGTGGCTACATCAGATAGGACTCCAATAAGGGCAAGAAGGATAACTGAAGGTATTAAACCGATGTATTTCATGGCATATGGTACACCAAGGATACCTGCACCAAGTAAACTGTTCAGTAGGTTTAATACTGTTGTAAATCTTCTGACACGTCCTGGTTCGTCAAACTTGGACTTATGAGGATTCTCATCATCAAGATCCTCTTCTTCAACATGTGGATTTCCGTCTTCATCTGTTTCTGTCTTCTTGTTTTGTCCATCTTCTGGTAAATTCATTGGTGTACCATCAACATCAATTTTAGATTGATTGGATGCCTCAACTTCGATGTTGTCTGCTTGTTGTTCTTGAGAATCTGTTGAGAGTTCCTCAATATCGGTCATTATAAGAAATATTTAAATTAACGTCGAAAAAATAACCCAAAAGTGGGAATTTTAACTTGTAGCAGAGGAATTTTTGAATGCAAATGAGCAAACTTTTGAAATAGAATTTGCTCTATATCAGATGAGCTCCACACTGGTGAAATTTGGGGTGATTTTACCAACGATATCTCAAAAATTAGATTCTTATTAACTTCAATTTGCCGAGTTAACCAAAATTTTTTATGTGTATTAAGAGGATATTGGGTAAGCATGCAATATCTACGCTTATTATACGATATTCATGGGTGATATTCACAGTTATTTTGCGTTTTTGAACCATACGAAATCGGTTCAAGATTTTCGCTATTCTCAATTTTTGAAATATTTCGTCCAAGCATATAAATCTAAGTAATTGTGACTTGTTATATAATTTATATTGTTTTAGATTTATGTTCCCAATTATTGAACTTTATTGAAATATCGTGATGGTCTATATAAATATTAAGCAGTAGAGATCAATGTTTATTCAGATTTAATGAATTACAGTTATTGTTCATTCAAATGATTTTAAAAATGACCGATATTGACAATAATCGATTATAGAAATGAGGTTATTTTTTAAAAAAGAAAAGTAATTTAAATTCACATCAATTGAGAGACATTCAAAAATAATTGTTTCGGAATTTTTATTATTAAATATATTTTTATGTTATATGCGATAGTTATTTTGATATTGATTCAACTTTTTCAATGATTGAATTGATCAGAATTTAGACAAAAAGAGTATATGTATCAAAATCCTGGCTTACTAAACATATTAAAATTAACGATGCGCTTTCTCAAATTCAATTCATCGATATTTAATGAAGTTTTGTTATTTATTAATTAGGTCTTTATCTATTGGTTTTATTTTCAGCAAAACTCAATCATTTTGAATTAGATCTCATCGTTTTTTAACCCAGAATATCATCAATATCGATTTTAAGATTTTCGTTATGCTTTATTTATGATTTATGATATAAATGTAATAGGCAATCTAATAAAAAGTTATTTTTGCAATTTTCATATTTTAATATCGCGTTAATTTCAAAAATTGATCATACTATAATGATTTCTTACCATTTTAAAACCGAATTATATAAATTATCCGCATTTTCATATCAACCGCGCAAGATTTCAATGAATGAGCATGAATGAAAGATTATTTCAGAATATTAATAGTTATCTAGATGAAAAGATAAATCAATAAAGTTTCAAATCCTCTGAAACTTCCAACGAAAGAATTTTATAATATTTGCAGTATTTGGTCAACAAGTAACTGGAACGATCTAGATATTTTTAGAATTGAGTCTATGAAAACAAAACTACAGAGTCATGGTTGGATATTATATTGTCCATTAATCATATACTTGGTAAAATGTATACAAAAGTGACATTTCAAAAATGAATGATACTGAAAAGATTGGGATTTTTTGTCAGCAAATTTCGAAGCAAGCAACTCCTTCATCTTTTTCGAACGAGATTGAAATCAATGATAAATTGTTCGATATCAACAAGAAAATCCAAAATAGAGAAATAAATCAAGACGAATACCGTGCTGTTATTGATTTCGTTCAGAAATACTTGACTGAAAATACATGAAAATAATACGATCTAACCTCATTTAAAAGGCTTATAGAACAAAATCTCGAATTCTTCGAAATTTAGGATGTTATATTATCTCCATCTTTGCATATTCTTAACTCTGTGTCTTGGTTTAAATTTCATTTCCAGACACAACAATAATGTTTATTATTCGATTGTTTGGTTCATTCTCTCTTTTTTTAAAAAAAAAATATTGATACTATATCATACAAACTTTATTACATGTCTTTTTTTTTTCTATTCTTGAGATGATAATAAAATATCAATCAACCGTTCTTTTTCTTCTGAATCAAGTGCACTCAGCCTTTTCGGAGGTAGAGATTCTGAAGAATCTTGTATGCATTCTTCTTCTTCTTCGTGATAAAACTCATTTTCATGATTATATTGATGAGATAAAGAAATGCTTTGTAATTGTTTTTTGATTAGAATTGATGTGCGTATCATAAATCTATTTCTCCATGATTGAAAGAATTTCTTTTGAATATGAGAATTCAAAATTAAATCTATTTCTCTTATAAACATCTCTTCGTCATCGGAATTCATTTCACTGTCAGAATATGATGGGTATACTTCTGTTGAATTTGTATCATAGTCTGGTGAAAAGAATTCGGGCTCGTCGAAAGTTTTTTCCTGTTCTCTATACCCTTGAAATGATTTGGTCATTCTTAAAGATTTTTTGGGCTTAGATTGTTTTTGCAATGACAAAAGAGTACTATAATGTCGATTGTCTTCAATCCATGGGCAAAGTCTAGAATTCTTTTCAGGAGATGTCATTTTACACGATGATTTGCAAGAATATGATGACTTGAGAGATTTTCTTGATGATCTTGATCTAACGGATTTTGACAATTTGGAATTACTGGCTTGTTGTGACATAATAGATTTACTAAGTTTTTTGCTTCTTGAAACTATTGAGAATAGCTGCTCAAATTGATTTGCAATGTCGTCGAATGTTATTGACATTTATCACAAAAATGTTTTTTTTATCAAGTTTAATTAAAATGAAAATTTGAACAATAATGAAGATATAATTAGGGATGCGACGGTTTTACGCCATGACCGTTTAAAAATAGAATAATACGCCATTTTTGGGGCCGAATGGCGGGTACGAAGTAGCCGCCATTCGGCCGAATAACAAAACAATACAAAATTATCGCCGTCCTTTTTTTTTCTTTCTTTCTCTTTTTTTTCCTCTCTCTCTCTCTCTTTCTTTTCTCTTTCCTCTTTTTACTCCTCTTTCTCTTTTCATCATTAAACGTAGAAAGATATATTAATATTATTTTAAAATTAAAAAAAAATAAAGAAAGTATAATAAGTAATTATTTAGTTATCGATATATATGTAAAGTGATAATCTGAGGATAATCTGAGGAGGAGTCTGAGGATTAGACCGAGGAGTAGTTTGAGGATAATCTGAGGAGGAGTCTGAGGATTAGACTGAGGAGTAGTTTGAGGAGTAGTCTGAGGACTAGTCTCAGGACTAGTCTGATGAGGAGGACTCTAAGGAGTAGTCTGAAGAGTAGTCTCAGGAGGAAGATCTGAGGAGGAGTCTTATGATGAAGATCTGAGGAGTAGTCTGATGAGGAGGACTCTAAGGAGTAGTCTGAAGAGTAGTCTCAGGAGGAAGATCTGAGGAGGAGTCTTATGATGAAGATCTGAGGAGTAGTCTGATGAGGAGGGGTCTAAGGAGTAGTCTGAGGATGATGAGTAATCTGATAAGGAGTAGTCTGAGGATGATGAGTAATCTGATAAGGAGTAGTCTGAGGATGATCTGAGGATAACCTGATGACTAGTCTAGGAGTGGTCTAATAAAAATGTAAAAGATTTTCAAAGAAAAAATTCTATGAATTTTATATTTTAATTCTTAGCATTATACTGAATAAAATAAACATAAATATCAAAATTTGAAATTGAACACGCCAAAAAATTGATAATCCACATTCAATATTTTGTAAGTGGCGTACTTTTTGAATACTCGCCATACGCCTTGGAGTTCTCAATTTTGAATTCGCCTTTATTTGGGCGACCTCAGAAAAATACGCCATTAAGAAAATATTGTATGAGATTTTAAATTTGAACACGCACTACCTTAAGGAATTAAATTTATTAAGATATATTTATATATAATAAACGATTACTTAAAAAAAAGTATTTCATCGCTTATGTAAGTTTCAAAAAAATCACGAAAATAAAAAAATCAAGATTAAAATTTTATTTTTAATTTTTGAATTTCTCAAATGGCGAAATTTTTGGGCGAACAAAAAAATGTACGCCCGGTCAAATGGCGTGTTTAACGCATCCCTAATATAATTTTATCCAAGAATTTTTTGAAATTAAAAATTGCTGGGTAAAATATTTTAATTTTGTATTTAAAATTAAGATTTTGAATTTTTTTGCAAGAAAAAACCAATTTTAAATAATACAATATTATTAATTTTATGTTATTAGTTCGATTTTGATGTTCAATAAAGAATTTTCCCATTATTGAGTGTTATCGAATATATTTTTCTTGAAAAATATATACTTGAGAGTGAAATGCCTATGAACTATTGTTTTGCGAGACCATGATATCAATAAATGAGAAACATCAAATAAGTTTAATATTTTATAAATTGATCCGAATAATTTCTTGCTTTATTATTATAAAGGCACATATTTCAAAACATTGAGATTTTTTTGAAATATTTTAAATTTCAATATAATTTGACCTAACGTATTTGAGGAATTTTGAATTAAAATGATCGAAATTATAAGTTCAAAATATCGCATGCACTTTATAGAACAAACAATGTTATAAAAACACATAAGAAAAGAAATTGAGAACATGAAGTAAAAAAATTTACAGAAGCAATTTGCTGAAAATAAATACACATCAAATATTAAACATATTTTAATAAGCAATAACTAATATTGCTTTCAATTTACTTTTGAATTGAAATATTTTTCTCAAATTGTCACTTTTAAATTGATCATTCTAACTTTTCTTTTGCATTTTGCGAGCATATAGATTTGTTGGGACAGTTCATATTTCCATTTAAATATTTGATATGCAATTGTGAATATTCTATGGGATTATCACAAAATTTACAAACCGACGCATTTCAATTTTTACCTGTTTTTCTAAATGACTCTTCCTCAAAATTGGACAAAACAGCTTTCAACTTTCCAAAGGTCAAGCTCAAGCTTTCATAATTTACCTAAAGTCATGAAAACATCCAGAACAACTGGTTAAATTGATCCTCAAATTCCTTCAGTCTTACCAGAAGATCCTCAAATGGAACGTGAAAATAGTGACTTCCCACACGACTTATATGTTGAACAAGCTTCTACAGCTCAGGCTCTTACAAGAAATACGTCATCTGTCCAAAAATAAACACCATATAGAAATTTAGCAATTAAAAACATTCTAACTGGAGCTGCACAACAAAGAGCTTTTGAAAATTACACTACAAAGCAATTTGTTCGTGCTCGAAAAGTTATTAACGATGAAGCAGTTTTTGAACGTAGACAAATGTAATAAACGAAAAAGGGGATTTGACTCCGTCAAATCCCCGCTCACAAAAAGTGGACTTTACATGTCAAATTTAATATGCATTTAAGGCCCACTTTTATAAGTTTCAGGAAGGAATTGGAGGCTATGAGTTACTGACATTTCATCAGTATCTCAGAGCTTCCAATTCCTTCATAAAATGGGAGAAACTTTGTCCGAATGTTAAACTATTCGGACAAAGTTTCTCCCATTTTATGAAGGAATTGCAGGGTAAGAGGTACATATTCATACTATATACCTCTTACCCTGCAATTCCTATCAGAAAGTTCCAAAACTTTGGGTTAATTGCAAGACATTAACCCAAAGTTTTGTAACTTTCAAGTGGAGATGGAAGGCTTTGGGGTATATATTAATACAATATACCTCAAAGCCTTCCATCTCCACTACAAATGGGAGAAACTTTAGTTAGTATCTAGTAATTGGGTACCAAGGGTCTACACCCCTTAGTACTCAAATTACTAGAATTTACAAAAACCGTTTGACACGTTAAAATATTTTGACATTTACAAAAATAAAAAAAATAATTTTTTAAAAATTAACTTTAAAAATTAACGTTAAAATTTTTGACACTTCACAAAATAAAAAAAATAATTTTTGAAAAAATAAACTTTAAAAAATTGACGTTAAAATTTTTTATTTATTTTTTTATCATAGATTTTAACACCCAGAGTAAAAAAATAAACTTAAAAATAAATTAACTCAAAAATTTTTTAATTTCTGTATATACTAAATTTTTCATAAATGATAAAATTAATTTAGAGGGCTCTTTGAGCCCATCTCGCCGCTACGCGGCTTAGGGTAGATCTAACCCGATATCTAACCTCATTTCTAACCTCGCCGCTTAGTGGCTCAGACCCTTTGGGTCTTTTCTAACCTTGTGAATTTTCAACAGTAAATATGCTGGCATGATTCAGGGATGTCATCATCAGTGTCATCCACATACGTTAAAGATTCATACCATAAACGAGCTTCACGGGAGATGAGGAGTAATGAAACGATAATTAATAATTTATTAGTAAAATTCATTTTATATAAAAATAAAATTTTATATCTAATCTGATTTTTCGAATTCTTCTAACTTCTTCTTCAGTTCTGCTATATTATCTTCATATAATTTAATCTTTCTCAAAATACCATTTTTATCTAATGGCTGCTTAATTTTTCTAAATTGAACTCTACCATCTTTCATTTGATGAACATAAAAACCTTCCGGAATAGTTCCTGATTTAATGTATTCAACTAAAAACTTTTGTTTTGTTGCTTCAGTAATTTTAGTACTCATTTTATTAAAAGTAAAAAATAAAAAATATTTTTAAAATTAACTTTATTTTTTATTAGGACTCTCTGAGTCCATCTGAGCCGCTTAGCGGCTTCGTCGTCTTTTCCTTAATTCCTGCGGATCAACTAGGTCGGTTGAAGGTCTATTACTTTCTTTATAGTGTTTATAAAGTTTATAAGCCGCCATATGATAAGGATAATTAAACCATAAATACGCTTTACCTAAAGTTTTCAATCGATTATATAAATCATTATTGTTAGGCGTTTCAGGTGGTGCAGGGTATTCGAGAACATCTCTAACCATTTAATTACTTTAAAACTCTTGGTTTCTTTTTAGTTTTTAACAGTTTCTTTGTTTTTGCGATTTTAGCTAAAATATATCTTCGACCGTAATGAAACCAATTCGAACCTCCTGTTTTAGGGTCAAAAGGTCTTCCATAACCGCCAGGGTCATATGGTGCGACCGCAGTTACTGGCGCTGGTGCTGGTGCTGAATTAATCGGCGGTGCCTCAATTGGTGGATATTCTGGCTGTTTCTCCTTTTCTTTAAGCGAATTTAATTTAAACTCTTCACCATTCAACTGACCTTTAAAATCTTTTAGCTGCTTAGATATTTCATTATCTTCACCTAAAAGATTTTGCGACTGGTCAGCAACCCAGTTACCTAATTTCTTTAACTTTTCAGATTTTAATTTTCTGGCAGCAGCTCCCACAAGCATTCCAGCATTATTTTTTAAAGCTTTTGATACAGCTCCACCAGTTAAACCGTCAATAGCTTTATAACCTCCATACAAAGCTGATAGTGTTGAAAATACCATTTAATGCTTATTAAAATCATTTCTCATAATGATTAACTCATAAAATTTTTCATCGGAGCTAAACGTTAATGAAACTCTGACTTTTTCACCACTGAACCTCTTTATTAGTTCATTAATTCTATCAATTATATTAGCACATTTACTTACATCATCAATGATAGTAATATCATCACAAATTATTTTTACATTTAACGACGTCATTTATTACAAATTAATTTCTTCTATTCTTTAAATAATTAACTGCGGGCGTACTACGTGGGAGTGGGTCGTGGCGCCTTATGCGCTGGCTAATTGCTTGAAACAGTGTAGATTTTTTCAGACCTGTTGGAATAATATCAGCCACGGCAGTTTGATTAATCGGCATTCTATATAAATTTCTGTATAAATATGGTCCAGCTACCGCACCTGCAGCTAATAAAAGACCTACAGGAATTACAATTCTATTATAGTTCCGCGGTTTAGGGTCTTCATCAAAACTAGCCCATGCGCTTTCAGTCGTTGAACTCATTTATAGTTAGTATACATATCAAGGGTACGACGGCACTGCGTTCCACCGTACCCATTATATGTGAATTTGACACTTTACAAAACCGTTAACGTATATTTTACAATACAAACGACAACACTAACTTAACCTTAAATATTTACAAAGCCGCCAACCACTTCACCTCACTAATGTAAAAATAAACGTTCTCACTTACAAAAGTATTGCAACTCCTCCCATTGCTGTGCTTCATATAACAGCTCATAATCTTCTGACTCACTTTCTTCTTCATATAGGTCAAAATCACTGTCATAGTTTATACCTGTAAGTTTTGACAAAGCTAATGAAACACGCTTACCGTTTGTATCATATGCTTGTATAAACTTTCCATTATGCTTGTAGTCATAAACGCTCAAACTAACTTTACCCTTTCTCCCTCGTATCTGATAGAATGTATTTTCACGAGGAACGAAGAACAAATTCTTGAACTCATGACCGTTGTAGTTTGTTATCTCAATAGTTTTCGTCATTTATATAAAAATAAAATAAAAAATAAAATAAAAAAATAAAATAAAAAAATAAACTTAAAATTAATGATATCACCACCCTCACACGTATGAAAACATAGCGCAAAAATAAATTTAGGTGAAGTGGTGAAATCTCACCTCTTTTTTCACCTCTTTTTTCACCTCATGAATTCATTGCTTTATAACTCTCTTCCTTTCTCCAACTCTTCTAACTTCTTCCTAAGTTCAGCAATGTTGTCCTCATGAAGTTTAATCTTCCTTAATATACCTTCTCTATCTAATGGTTGCTTTATCTTTCTAAACTGAACTCTACCATCCTTCATAGTATGAACGTAAAAACCTTCTGGAACCGCTCCTGATTTAATGTATTCTACCAAAAATTTTTGTTTCATTGCTTCAGTGACTTTAGTCGTCATTTTACTCTAAATAAAATGTTCAAATAAAATAAAACTAACGTTATTTTTTTTCAGTAAGGAAACGCAGGAGTTTTACGATTTATTTGAGGCGTAGGTTCTGGTTTAAATGTTGGAGTCGGTTTAGGAGTTGACTTTTGAACAGGAGTTTGTACTTTCATAGGTTCAGGAGTCATTGAAGGTTTTGCTTGTGAAGGCGTTGGTTTTGGCGATGGTGTCGGAGTTTGTTCAAATTCAGCTACTTCAGTATTATTTATAACATTTGCTTTATTTCTTTTCAACATCATTACTGCTCCTGCTGTAGCTAGCAAACCTAGTGGGAGACCATATTTTATATAAGGACTTGACCAAATGCTATTTTTGACAGGAGCTGGTGGAACACCTAACCTTGGTGAGACTGCTCTTTGCCATTGTGCAGCTCGTAAGAAATATTCAATAGGTGCTCCATAATCGTTTGGTAAAGTTTGTTTCATAGATGGTGAAGGTTCACGAGAGCTTGATGAAGAACTCATTTATAAGCTTTAAAAATAAACGTTCATCCTTTATTCTTCACTGTCGTCAGTTGCTAAGTTATAGTCGTCAAGTCTTATTATTGGTATGCCTGACTGTCTTACTTGTATTGCAAAGCAACAATCCCTCATAAATCCAATAAGTGGCTTTGGTACGTTTTCAGTTGCTAGTTCAATAGGTCCTTTAACAGACAATTTGTATGTTATTGGAGCAGTAGATGTTTGACCTTGCTGGAAGCAAAAGTCCACTTCTGTTGGAAAACCACATAAGAAATGTGTGTTGTCATAGCTATCCCATTTATGTTCCACACTACCATCATCCACCAATGACCTCATAACATCTTCATTAAATCCTATCATATCATTGTTTGTATTGCAGGCGTTCGCAACCATTTCATAAAATACAGGTCCATATGATTTTTCAGGTTCTGCAGGCATATTTCCATAAGCTCCCATGGAAAGCTGAAGATATTTAAACTTAGGGTTCTCAAAATTAACATAATAGTTGTCTTTCTTTCTAAATAGTGCCCAAATACTTTTAACATTAATAGGCGTATAAGCTGCTGTAAATGTTGCACTTGAACTATCTGTATTCTTTGAGAATGAACCGTCCATAGGAATCCAATCCATAACTTTAACAGGAAAACATAAAGCCTCGTTTGTATAATGTTCTACAAGTTCTGTATAAATGTTAGGGTCTAAAGAGAATGACTTTGGATGAATGAAACATTCATTAAAATCCATCTTTGTTCGAAATAGTTGCTGGGTTACAGTTGTAATAGTAACTGTTCCACTAGCTTCTACTGCCTTCGTTATCATAGTGAATGGTTCATTCCATGGAACAAATTTATTTGTCGGTGGATTTGAATCTGAAGCAAATGCAACTTTAAGAGTTGGATTGAAAGCAATGATATCATTTACAGATATAGATGTGCATTGTAAGGCGTCGCTACTGAACTTTACTTTAAGCTGAATGTTTCCTGCAAAAGCTGGAATAAATCGAATAGCTTCTAATGGAAGGAATCTTCTAACAGGAATTCTTAAACGAAGCTTAAAATCAAATGATTTTCCTGCTGTAATTGGACCACTAACAATTTGTCCTGTTCTGCATGTTCCCGAATGACTCCATACATCTTCATGTCGAGTCTTTGAAAAAACATCTACTTTCTTTATTTGTTCGGTAGTTTGTGAGTTTGAAGTTATATATGCTTCTTCTCTTGCGTTGTCTTGAGAATATACGATACGACCATTTGCAAGGATTTGATATCCAGCAACTGCATAGAAAGCGTCATCAAAACCAATCCAAAATCCTGGTGGGTTTGTTTTATTGGAACCTGAACCAATTTCTTTATCTACAATAAATTGACCTTCCATTTTTATACGTAATGAATGTATTGTAAAGGTCCAACATATTTTCACCAGGAGGTGAGAGATTGAATGTTACCCATGTGTTATCTTTAGCAGTTCAGGTTGTGATGGAATCTTTGCGTCAGAATATTTTCTATTAGTGTCACCAATTTGAACTGCATTGTCTATGATATCGAAATATGAGCGAATCTGATGAATATGCTCTGCTGGAGTAAATTCGTTTAACTGTTCGTTCTGCATGTATTTACTTCGGATAAAAATATCTATTTACTTCATTATTCTCACTCTTCTTCTTGGCATTCGTGGTGGAAGTTGTTTCTTGACATTTTCAATGAACTGTACATTCCTTTTGTCTCAACTTCTTTCACTGGTGGGTCAGGGTTCTTTGACTCGGTTTGTTTTTCAATGAAATTCACGAACTTTGCAATAAGCTCTTGGTTCGTTATTGAAAGAACATCTGGCTTCTTTTCTTCTGGTTCTATTGACTTTTCAGTTTGAATAGAAGGCTTAACATGGGCTTCGTGGACTTCACCCTTGCCATGCACCTTAATGTTGTCGCTCTCTGCATTCGCTAATGGTACCTTTCTTTTTCTTACATATATTTTACCATCTTTACTCTGACTTACATAATAGAAAGGATGTTGTATTCCTCTGGCGTCATTTAATATAATAGACTCTCGTTCTGATTTTGACAAGCTCATTTTACATCGGTTAAAGTTTTAATTTAGTTTTTTATCTACAGTCAAATGACTCAGTCAAATCCTACGGACAAGACCCAAGGGGTCATAGATGTTGAAGCATTGAAGAAAGAAATTCGCGAGCAAATTTTATCCGAACTGAAGGAACAAAAACCAGAACAAAAGCCAGAGAGACCAAAGAGAAAACTTAGTGAAAAACAACTAGCTGCATTAGCTGCTGGAAGACAGAAGAACCCACGTTTGCTGGCGAAAAAAGCTAGAGAAGAAGCAAAAGCAAAGGAAGAACAAAAAGCAAAGGAAGCTGAAGCAAAGAAAGAGTAAATGGTTTATTTTTATCCGAATTAAATGTATAGACAAATACCTTTATCTGTTGCGTTCAGTAGTGAAAACCCTGACGTCAAAATAAAGGGGAACAGAGTAACGTTTAAGTTTCCAACTGACTGGATTGTGAACATAAATGAAGAGAAGTACATTGGCATAACATCTATGTATATAACACGTGCTTTCAGAAAGGTTGACTTTATACTTCAAGTCGAGATAGAAAATGACGAACAGTCTTTAAGCGCCCAAAACATTCACATATACAAATACTTTAAAGACGATACAACATTGTTGCAATGTATGATTTCATTTAATGAGATGTTCGAGAAAAAGTTCAACATTGAAGTACAAACTTTACAGCCTTTACGTGAGTTTCTTGCACAACTGAAAGAAGAAGGTAGTCAGCCACAACTTATAGACTTTCATTATGAATTTAATGAAAATGAAGATGGAACTCATGACTGTCAATTCATTGTATTCTCACCATTCAATGAAGTCGCTAAAGAGAAAAAAAATCCATTACGTATAAGATTTCAAAATCTCTGAACCAAGTGATGATTTTAAGAATGTTTTCAATTATGATGCAATGCTTCCGAGGAAAAATGAATTTTCAAAGATTGTAACACCTGGCATTTGGGATAGAAAGCAAGCAATACTTTACTCTAATATAGCCAAAGGCGTTGAAAATGAGTTCATTGGTCATACAAGAACTTCACCACTTCCTAACCCTAAATACTATAAATTTAACTGGCTTCAATCGTGAGTTTTGGATAGACATGTTCTCCACTCATGACCATAAATGTCCAGTGTTCTTGCCTCCAGATGGGAAGGACTGTCTCTACATTGAAGCAACAACTCTTAAACTCTACCATCGCAGTATTGTAAAATCTACGCTAGCTTTATTTTTATCACGAATGACCTCATTGCTGACAAAAATAAGCCGCTAGCGGCAAGGGCGAAGCCCATGACCTCAGAACTTCAACTTACGAATAAAGCTTGTTTTAGTCGTTATTGAAAAGTTGAACTTTTCAGCAAAGCAAGGTTGACATGACTTACATAAGTCGAATGCAATCTCTTGACCGTCATAAAGTGCTTTGTAAAGTTTCATTAAACTGAACTCAGAGTCTTTGTCATATGTTCCAACAGGTATGTGAATGTTCTTATCTTCATTGTAATAGCATTGTATAGCTTCAGGAAACATTTCATTAGCGGTTAAAGCAATAACATCTTGCTTCACGCCTTTCATTCTGCAGTAAATGCAACTTCATTTAAATCGTTAGTGAGTAAGTCTATGTAGGTCTTCTTTCCACAGAAAATACTTTTATAAGCTAAACTTTGTTTTCCAGGTGTTATTTCTGCAAAGTCGCTATGAAATTGACCAAGGTTCTTTCCTATAAGTTCGCGACATATCTCTTCTTAAACTCTGCTGCAAGCTTTGGTATGTCTTCATTATATAAGTGCATACTGTCGGTATCCTGGTAAAATTATTGAAGACCCATGTCCTCTGCAGTACAGAATACTTCATTCATAATACGTTTTGACATAGACAGAATATTAACACCAAGTGGACAGAAGTTTAAGTGTCTGCAAATGCTTTTCGTTAGCTTGAAAATAGTTTTATCTGAACCATCCAAACCTTCGAACTTCACTATATGGTTGTAATTTCTTATAGCATATCTTATAGCATCTTTGTCATTACTATGGTTATTTTTGACTCAATAGGAGAGTAGAATAGTTTTGCCATAAATGCTGTTCAGAATGAGTTTTATAATTTCTTGCAAAGGATTTCCTTCTTTCTTATACTTTAACCTTAACTCAAACAACTTTACTTCATCTCTTATTCTCATATCTCTGTTTCCATCGTAATAGTATCCTTGCCACTTCACATTTGACACCTTGATATTTTATGAGGTCTTGTAATGTTATATGGTCAACATACATGAGACAGCAAGTGTTTGAACTTCTTGGAACGTTAAGTTCTGGATTTAGTTCAGGGTCGCAAACTATTAAATGAAAGTGTCTGGGTATACCAATCTCTGTTATCTTAATGAGAACAAAGAAGCCAGACATAAACTTTTCACCAATGGATTCCTTTTGGTCGTCATCGAATAAATGTCTCATGAGATACTCTGTGCTTAACATTTCTTCCTTCAATACTTTTGGAATTCCTTCTAAAGTATAAAGTCTTGCTATAGCTGAAGGATATAATGAAATAGTGTCTAAGTCAGCAATGAGTTTCTTTTTGCTCTTTTGTTTCATGTTATCTGATAACATACATCTTCCACCTTGAATGCATCTCGAAATAAATTCTCTTGGTTTATTTGAGAGGTCATAAAGATTTCCATTCGGGAAGTATACTCTGTTCTCAAACAATTTGTTAGCAATAGAACAAATACTAACGTAGTCATAAACGTTTAAATCAAACTCTTTCAATAAGTCATTGCGGAACTTTACAAAACCTTCTCTTAAAATTCTTACATCTTGTTTGCAGTAAAACGTGCTATATTTTTCTAAGTCGAAGTGGTTTTCATCTATTCTGCAACCTTTGATGGAATCTATGTTTTCATAATGTATCTGCATCATGGATAAACTTACATGCTTCAGAAATGACACCAGTTCTGTTGTCATTTGCTAACAAAACACTGCTGTAGTAGTTATATGGAAATACTTCTTTCGGTCCTGTTTGTAAGTTAAACATAGCAGGAAATAGTTTAAGCTTCTTATTTATAACACTGTAAGAGTCTTTTATAATAATTGCCCGTCCTTTATATAAACCAGTTATTTGCATTGTTCGTGAACCTTTAATGATGGGAGTTCCTTTCACTTCTGTCATGTGTCTTAAGATGAAGTTTATGTCATAACTGAGGTTGTGGAAATATATTAAACTCTTGTCAGGAAGTCTTTCCAAAAATTCTGTTGCACAGTTTTGACCCCAAATGCTTTCACTCACTGAACCATCTTCACTGTCATAACAGATGTTAAAAGCTTTATGAAAGCCATCTGTACTACACTCAAAGTCAGCAAAGAAAACGTGCTCAGGAATGAATTTACATTTAGCTTTATTTACTTCTTTTGACTCTGCTTTCTTCTTCAGTTGTACACAATACTTTGGAGCATATGTCAAATCTTTAAATGGTGCAAGGTTCTGTTTATATAAGTCAGTAGTATATGTGAAAAGTTCTCCATAAGAAATAGGTTCGAAATATTTGCACTCCCACAATGTTTTCATAACATCCCATAGCGGTGTTGTTCTATCATAACGAACTACATATTTATCTTCTCTCTTTGTATAAATCTTCATCTGTTTCTCAATGTTCATTCCACCACACTCCTTCAAGATTTCTATATAGTTTCGAATGAAGTATGTTGTCATTGGTAATCTTTCATTTAGCATGTAGTGGTCTTCAACAAGAAGTAAGTCAATAGTTCTAACAGTTTCGCATTCTTTTGGTATATATCTCTTTATTTCATTATGTCTTGAGTCATTGAAATAACCAATGGTAACATTAAATGCTATACCTGTTGAATCGGAAATTTCTTGTACTTTACTTTGAGGAAAGTCTCTAACACGAATGACTTCTCTCATGTGGTCAATAGTTTCTTCATTTACTCCAGCCTGAATGCAAGCATAAACGAAACAATTGTCCTCTGTCATAAGTGTTGCAGTTCTTTTGTTCAGTTCATTGAAGATTTGGTAGCGTTCAAGATTTATAGGTAATGTGCAAAGATACTTCCAGAACTGACCGCTTCTCTTCTTATAAAACTTCTTTTCACCATTATCTTTCCAAAAGCTTTCTATAAGTGCTGGGTTTCCTGTTTGCTTAAGAGCTTCCAAAATGGCTTTCTGGTCATTTGTCAGTGTGCTTTCATCTCTATATGGTCTCTTTTTTGGTTTGCCTTTCTTTACATCTGACATCGTTAAGCCTTCATATTCTGTTAAATCATACATCTTTATTTCGGTAAGATTCTTTATGTTTGTCAAGAAGAAGTCATAGTGCATTTCAACAATACCTGCAGCATTTGCTTCTATCTCTGATATAAAGTTCTCCTTCAAGAGCTGATGTAGTAATGTTCCAATATTATTGAGGTTTAACGTAGAACATTCATACTTTCCACCAAGTTTATAACATACCATCCATCTCTGTTGCGAGTTTATTTTAATTTTCTCTAAGAGTCTCATGAAAACCTTACCGAAATGTTTGTGTAAGTAGTCTCTGTTTGGTTCATCTAAAGCTTCGATGTTAAAGTCAATGAGTCTATTGCCTGACTTCACATTTCTCTTCCTATTCTCTTCATCTTTCTTTAACCATCTCTCACCTTCTTTTGGTTTGTCGTCAATGGAACGAATGACATCGTTAGCTTTGCGAACTTGTTCTATAGCACTTTTAAACATCTCTCTTCTCTGTTGTTTCAGTGTGTCATCTCTCTTTTCGTGTTTCACCAACGTTTGCATTTGTTATGTCAAACATCTCTCTTCTTACTTCATGAGGTACAGCTCTTCTTGTTTCACCAACGTTTGCATTTGTTATGTCAAACATCTCTCTTCTTACTTCATGAGGTACTGAACGTCTATGATATAAGTCAATAGCAATGTCATTTAAAGGAAATGCTCTTGCATGGACTTCGTCCTCGCCGCGTTGCGGCTTTATGAACTCATGAATTCTATCATAACTTATTGCACCATTATAGTCTTTAATGAAGTCAGCGAGTGCTTTTTTGTTTGTTGCGTAATGCTTTGCAACATCTATATTAGCTTCTGTAAGAAGTTGTTTTATTTCCGAGTGTTCTAACTTAGACAACTTCCGATACATCTTTAGTAGGAAATAAAAAAATATTTTTGAAAAAATTAGATTAGATTTTTTTTAAGTTATTTTTCAAAATAATTTAATATTTTTATTTTAATGAAACACATGCAAGATTGCAAGTTCTTTTCATACAATGCTCTCGCTACTGCCATCAAGAATGAGTTCAATAATGCTTCAAACGTTAATGTTATCTTTAACAAGAAGTTTGTGAAAGAATCTAAGTTTGGTCAGTATGTCAGACCATTAGCTATCGTCATTGACCGCAAACGTTATACTTCACAAGAGTTAGCAGTAGTTTTGAAACAAAAGGGTTTCTTCGTGAATGTCAAAGATACACACTATACTGTCATAAAGAACTCCAACATTGACTTCTTCAGTATTGCTATGAATCTTTCCGAACAGAAAGAATATAAGAAGGGTGAAACATCTGTGAAATATTATCCTTCATCTCTGAAGACAATAACGAACAAAGATGTTATACAAAAGTTCTTACCAAAGGTTGAAGAAGCTTCAATTGACATTGACGAAGGAAGTGAAATGGTTGAAGAAATTGACCCTGAAGCTATTTAACCAAAAATATATTTTTGGTGAAGAGGTGAGATATCACCTGTTTTTTCACCTCATTCTCTCTTCGTTAATGTTGTCGTGACTTCTTCGTTAATGTTGTCGTGACTTCATTCTTCCTCTTTGAAGTTATCGAAATATTCTGTTATTTTTTCCTTCAGTAATGTTAAGTCTTCTTTGAAGGTAAGTATTGTGCAACCTTTGATGTCATAGTGTGTTTGAGGAAGAGTATTTTTGACAATTTCTTTTATTTGCTCATTCGGTGTCATTGAAATCGGTAAGTTTTCACGATAGAACCAGTTTCTGTCAGATTTATATATTTTAGCAAGGTCGTAAAAGCTTTTGTTGTTTCTTCTGACTAAATGCAACATAACCATATCTCTATCTTCTTCTTTCTCCAACTCTTCAGTATAAATCATATACTTATAACTCTTTTCCTTTCCTTTTGGTACTGAACGTGGTATTCTTTTCTGTATGCTTTTGTCTTTGGATTCAATGACTTCATCTTTTGCTTGAAGTTTCTTTTCCATCTCTCCACGTTCTGCTTTATATAGTTCATCTAACATCATGAAAATATAACAAGCATAACGAGGTGAAGCCCACATTGCTACAGCATTTACTAAAAGTCTATGAACATAATAACCTTTCAAACCAGGTGCCAAATTCTTGCGATTTTCGTACGGAATCTCTTCCCTCGGTTTTCCGAGGGAAGCAATCATATGAGGAAATTCTTCTAAAAGTTCTTTTGCCTGTTGGTTTTCAAACCAATGATATGCTTGCTTTGTAGAACGAAGAGCGTTCATTATACTTTGCATTTGATACATATCATCTTTGACTGAACGAATGAGTCTCAATTGTTTGTTATATTGTATGTATTCGTATTCTTCATTTATGGCTTCATGAACGATAGCAGTTGTTGTGTTCTCTAATGTTGACATTACTGTTCTTACATACAGGATAAAAAAATAAATAAAATAAAAACTAACTTTATTTTTTCTGAGATAAACACTATTTCTTCACAACATTAAATTTTATCCTGTATGAAATGACTTTAAAAAGATTATTGACTGACTTCGAATACTATCTCATTGACGCACTGACAGACCCTCAAAACTGTGTTGAAAGTTCTTTAAGCTTTAAGATTGAAGGTACGACGCATTTTGTCTTCACTTACGTATTGAAAGAATATGACCGTTATCATAACGAAGTGAATCAAACACTAATAAAATTTGTAGATAAAAAATTGGTTAACAATGAATATTTTAAACGTGAAGACCCAAACACTGCTGGAGATGATGAAGAATACAGACAAGTTATTGAAAAAAATAACGCAAGATTAGATGCAATAGAAAAGAAGTTTAATGAATGTCTTACAAACACGTATGAATATCTTATGCAGTGGGAAGCCAGATGGAAATAAATTTACGTCAAATATGCAATTTATAAAATCTTATGTCGACAGGCTACGTAGCACAGTGGTCTAAGGTGGTGTTATGGAGGGGTCAAGGTCTGTGGTTCGAACCGCGACAGCGCCGTATTTTCTTATTTTCTTTATTTGTCTTGTTTGTCGTGAATAAAAAGTGTCATAAAAGTGCTCTATCTTCCACGGGAATAAATAAAAAATTTACTTTATTTCTTCTTTATTTCTTTGTTCCCGTGGAAGAAGGGTTTTGCTGTTTTTTCTCAGCCGAAATCAATGATTTTTTCATTTTTGGAATCCTTAGCGAATGAGGAATCTTTTCTCTCGTGGAAGCTTTGACCTAAAATATAATTTAGGTGAAGAGGTGAGATGTCACCTGTTTTCTCACCTCTTTTTTCACCCTCGTGACTTTGTCATAACTTCTTCGTAAATGCTTTGTCATAACTTCTTCGTAAATGAGTGTAAATGACCAAAAATATATTATAGGTGAAGAGGTGAGATGTCACCTCTTTTTTCACCTAATTTCTCACCCTCAGCCGCTAAGCGGCGAGATCTTGAATTTTCATGAATTTCCTTAAGATAGAAAAATAACGTTAGTTTTATTTTTATTTATTTTTTTATTTTGTATGTAAAGATATGATTTCAACAATCGGCACAACAACAATTCAAGCCGCGAACGGCGGGACTCTGTCCACAACAACTTCACCAAACTCGTTAGTCATGAATCCAACATCTATGTTAGTAGAGATGAAAAGCTTCATTCCTTCTTCATATACTTTCGAAACAAAAATCCAGAAGATAAAGCAAGAACTTTTAACAAGTAATTTAGACTGTAGTGCGAAAGATGAAACAAATGAACAGTATCTTTATGAAATGCAGGACATTATTGACCATTTACCTAAACTACCTGAAATTCAGCATCAAAAACTAACTATTCCTGAATTCGATGAAATAGAAGTGAAACCAACTGACTCAGTAGAAATAAAGAAGTTCATTCGAAAGGTAAACTATGAGTTTCTAGGATTTCATTGCAACCATAAGGTTATGGACAAAGATTGCGACATGGTATATAAGAATGTTTCTGACATATATAAATCCGGGGAGTTTAAGACCTACGATAACTTTGTTTCGTTAGTTGCTGAATGTGTATGGCAGATAAGAGATAAAGATAGAAGAGGTAAAATATGGAACGAACAGATAAGACCAACTGCTTTTGAGTTAAAGAAAACCATTGACGCCTTAGTTGTTTTAGCAGGTAAGGTTTCAGAATATAACGCAAAAATGAATCCGCAATGTTCTAAATGTAAAGCAGCAATTAGGAAATATAACTACTCCGTCAAAGAGATAGAAAGAATGCGAAACGACTATGCAGACTTAAAGAAAGAAGCAGAAAAGCCAGCAGAAAATAAAATGGACATGTTAGCATTTCTGAACAAAAACTATCCAACTGCTGACGATTTCCTTCTATCTGACGTCAAGAAGAAATATAAAGAAACTTTCGGCATTGTTAAAACTTTTGACATACTGACAGAAGAAATAGAAGCTACGAAATTGTTTAGGATTTCAAATATACATCGTACAATTCATGTAAAACGCTTGTGAAAAACTGGGGTGAGAAAACAGGTGAAAAAAGAGGTGACATCTCACCTCTTCACCTATAATATATTTTTGCTTTAATTAAATGCTTTCCGGAAACGTCGATGAAAATCATATGGACAAATTATATGAAAAAATTAATAATGATTACCCCTCATTAACCAGGGAAATGACGGATTCTATAGTTCGTAAATTCGATGAAATACAGGATATGTGGTTCGACAGATTCGACATGAACGATAAGGAAAAGAGAAAGAACGATAACAATTTACTTACTAAAAGAATCCTAAAATCTAAAATAGGTGAAGCTTCAACATTTAACACAGTACATAACTTTTACACCGCTGTTTATATTTTCAATAATTTATTTAACGATGAACGAGAAAGAAAAAGTATGTTTAACGGAAGAAATGAATATGATTTTATCCTTTGTGCTGTTCGGGATGTTGACATGAAACTAAAGAAAATATTCTTATTACAAGATGACACGGTTGAAGATGAAGTCAATGAGTTTTTAAATCGTGATTTAAATGAAATTGATGAAGTTATGACCGAATGTTATAAAAAGTTCAAGAGGTGAAAAAAGAGGTGAGAAAACAGGTGAAATCTCACCTCTTCACCTCAATTATATTTTTGGTGTAAATTTATGACAAAAATAAATGGTACCATTAATGATATCATGACTGTTCTCATTCATGTCTGATTTACATCCAACGAAAAGTTTAGAAGAATTTTCTTATTCTTTCTGGCATGTTTTTATCTTTCCAGTACTCCCGCTCTAATGGTCCCAGATGAGTTGGTTTAGATTCTCTCAAGTTCTTAGATGGTATAACATCTTCAACGCCTCCTTCATATCTTACTTTATAAGTGTCATCGTTTGTGTTGTAGTCAAGTATTTCAATAACCACTCCTCGCTTTGCTTCGTCAATGGTTTCAGCAAGTTTGCCATTACTACTTTCGACTAATTTATGTCGAGGGTAAAATGCTATGGAGTCGTCAGCAGCTTTTTATAAGATATCCATTACCTTGCGTAGAGTCTACGATATAATAATTTCGACTTAACCTTAAACGTTTCTTTGTCAATGGTTTGTCGTCAAGAACTACACGAACTTTTGTACCAGGAATGAGGGTAAATTGTTTTGAATTTCTGATATTTTGTGTTTGACTTAGTTTCTTTTGTATATACTTTTCTTCTTGTTGTTGTGTCATTGAATTTGGTGTATGTCCTGTTGTAGAATGTGTTGAGGAATTATATACTTCGAGAAAATGTTTCATTGTTTCTTCGGTAAAGTCTCGCTCTTGATTTAAATCTCTGAGAGTCCTTATGAAGCGGTTAATGATACCGAGTATGTTATGGTTATGGTCTTCAGTAGTGTAGTGAGTTATGTTATGCTTAATGAGAAATTCTGTGATTTCATTGCTGAGGTATGCACTGTCTTGGTCTGATGTTAAAGTACTTGGGCTATGTTCTGCTACAAACTTTTGTAAAACTCTTAACACTTCACGAGTTCCTTTATTTTCATTGGATATGCATATGCTTTACGAGTGTTAACATTTATGAAGATGAGGAATGGTTTATGTCCTCCTTTTCTGCTTTGAATGAGAGTGTCAAATTGGTATGCGTCAGGAGTGTTGGAGTAAATTGGTAAAAAGTAGTCGTAAGGATTTATTTTTGTTTGATGTACAACATTTTTGTCAAAGAACCTTTTCACTTCAGCTCTGTTAGTAAATCCCGAACTCTTTGCAGCTTCATTGAATTTCTTAAAAGACCTCCATGGATGTTGTTCGAATACTTCTTTCAAGCTCATTTATGTAAAGTTAAAGATTTTATTCTAGGCTCAAGCGCGTTCATTGAACTCTATTCCATGCAAATACAGTCATAAATGGTGGCATATAATCTGCACCCGAGCCTGTTGGATTTGTTGTGAAAGTATGTGAATGATTTCCTCCTGGTTCAGTTGGTCGAAAAGTCTTTTTTGCTGCATTGTTATAAGATGGAGATAAAACGTCATTGCCAGCTTCATATTCTGAGTTGTATAATGGATGGTCTCTTAATGAGTGACTATGGTCGCCAGAAAAGTTTGTCGTTCCTGTATGAGTGTGCGGTGGAAGGTTTGCTTCAGTAATTTTCTTCGAACCTCCTGTTTGCTTTGAATATCTAGCACAGTATAAGAATTTATCTACAATCTGTTCCCACGTACCGAAACCCAGAACTGTTGCTGGATTTGTTGAGTTCATTGACGTATAAATAGAACCTATAGGATATAATGTTTGAAGTATTTCTGTCTTTAATGTTTGAAGCTCTGTTTTGTCGGCTTTCTTATCTAACATTGCTGGTAGTTCATATGCTTCAAAGTTTCTGGCATGATCTTCGGTATTCCTGCAACTCTTATCTAAATTGTTAAGAGTATCTTTTACGCTTGTACTTGGATTTTCTAATGGTGCACTTGAACCAAGGTCAAAGTTCAATATTATGTCGTCTGCTCTAACAGTAGTGAAGGATTTATGTGTATGGTTCTTGTCGGCTTTCTTGTCATATAAATCTTGAGCAGTGAATTTAATATTATGTTCATCCTTCATGACATAAACATCTTTACATCTAATGTTTCTCATCGTCGTTATGTCGTCATCCGATGTTAAACCTTGTGGAAAGTTAGGAGGTTTACAATATATTGCATCCCCACCAGTTTCTTCAACCGTTCCTTCAATACTTTCTATACCAACAGTTGTGAAGAAATCATGTGTATGGTTCTTATCTGCTTTCTTATCTAACATTGCTGGTAGTTCATATGCTTCAAAGTTTCTGGCATGACTTTCAATGTTCCTGCAACTGTTATCTAAACTGTTAAGAGTATCTTTTACGCTTGTACTTGGATTTTCTAATGGTGCACTTGAACCAAGGTCAAAGTTCAATATTATGTCGTCTGCTCTAACAGTAGTGAAGGATTTATGTGTATGGTTCTTGTCGGCTTTCTTGTCATATAAATCTTGAGCAGTGAATTTAATATTATGTTCATCCTTCATGACATAACATCTTTACATCTAATGTTTCTCATCGTCGTTATGTCGTCATCCGATGTTAAACCTTGTGGAAAGTTAGGAGGTTTACAATATATTGCATCCCCACCAGTTTCTTCAACCGTTCCTTCAATACTTTCTATACCAACAGTTGTGAAGAATCATGTGTATGGTTCTTATCTGCTTTCTTATCTAACATTGCTGGGTAGTTCATATGCTTCAAAGTTTCTGGCATGACTTTCAATGTTCCTGCAACTTGTTATCTAAACTGTTAAGAGTATCTTTTACGCTTGTACTTGGATTTTCTAATGGTGCACTTGAACCAAGGTCAAAGTTCAATATTATGTCGTCTGCTCTAACAGTAGTGAAGGATTTATGTGTATGGTTCTTGTCAGCTTTACTGTCTAATGTAGCTTGAAGTTCATTTATATCGGAGATGTTGTGTTTATGAGATTTCAAAACTTTGTTCGTTGCTTCGAGTTCAACTTTGTTCAGCTTTACTTTTAATAGCATCTTCAAACGTTATTTTTGACTTAACTCTCAAAGTAAATCTTGGTTCAACTAATACACCGTTAACATTGAAAGTAGAGGCATAAATTTCATCGTTATAACCAAATGCTTCTGGTGCTTTAGCTACATCATACTGTACAGTACAGCTTATGTCATAACCTTTAGCACGAATGTATTTATATCTTCTTTCATTAACATTTTTTGTCTTCACTTCATCACTTCGTGTTAAATATCCATGGTAGTCCGTTATAATCTGTTCGTCTGAAGTTATATAATGAACATGGTTTTTTATCTGCTTTTTCGGCTAATTTCTCATTAACATCATTCACTTCTAATTCAACTCTTCCGCCAGAACTTTATTATCATTAATCTTTTTTCATTAATTCGGTAATTACGTCAAAAGACTATATTCTGTTTTTCGCGGTTTTGTAAATAATGAGTCAAAATTTCTTTTCATCATACATCGCTGACATTAATGATATCACAATTCCTTTTTCATTTATTCTCTTCATTAATTCTGCAATAATGACGATATATAATCTGTTAATTTATTCTCTTCATCGAGGGTTATAGAATGTTTGAAATTGAATCATTAACTCCTCTAAATAAAATCAATAACTTCAGGATACACGTTTTTAATGTCTTGAATAACCCGACCAGTATCCTCGCCACTATGTGGCTCTGAGCCCGTTGGGCTCTGTTGTTCATGTTCTTCGTTCCCGTCGTTACGTGGTTTTATATCTCTAACCATCATCAACGCAGCCATAACCGGAGGTTTGTTGCTACCTGTTCGAAAATCCGTCCGTTATGTATGGTATATCTAAATAATTTCTTTGTGTTTGTTAAAACATTTGAAACAAGTCTTTTAAAACCATCTACAAAATTTCCTGTTTCACCTAATGTTCTTGCCAGCATTTACAAGCTCACCCATTCCGCTTTTGACCCCAAAAAACGTCCATATTGCATTTATTTCACTCTGTATAGTTGTCCATTCAGCGAAACTAACACCCGCATTCGCTAAGCTGAAAATGAAATTCAGTGGATCGAACTTAATTCCACCTTCTTTTTTCAATTTCAACGAACTCACTAACATGAGATTTTAAATATTTTTCGTTAAAATTGTTTTCCCCGATGTTATGTCATTAACGAAACTATCACCGTCAAAAGTTAACGAATTCAATTTTCGTCGTTGATGCTTTTATTTCATACACCGCTTTATCGATAGTTTTTGGCTCACCTTCTTTAGAAGCATATGAAACATTAATGAATGAATTATATGTATTCGTGAATGAGTTAAAATCAATGATTTTCATTAATGACGCCTTTAATGATTCATTAACTGTTTGAATCCCTTAAAACAATTAATGAACTGTCCTTTATGAAAGGTACACTGCAAACCGTCGAGTTTGGATCAAATGCTGTAGTTGGTGCAGGAATATTAATGAATAAGTCATTAAATCATTAAGTGACGTAAATAATGTGCGTTTTGATTTAATTTCTTTTAGCATCTGTTATATATGGTAATTTTATTTCCTGTAGTTTCTGAATTAAAAGATATTCCGCTAAAATGTTTTGTAAACTGTTATTGAACAGCAGTATAAACCGTTGAATCCGGAACTCTTACGATTTCACCATCCTTAATAAAAGGCATTGTACATG